>NW_027204492.1:62313955-62913955 GCF_024711535.1 Dipodomys merriami
AGAGATATAAGAGACGGATAGAGACACAAAGAGGAGATAAAGAAACATTCACAAGTACAGCCAAAACAGAGATACATACATACATACATACATACATACATACATACATACATACATACATACATACATACATACATTGGTATATAGCTATATATATTGGAGACCTAGATAAATGCAAGATAGATGAGAGACCAAGAATGAGAGACAAAAATAGTAATAGAGAAAGAGATCGAGAGATATAGAGAAAAACAGAAAGACATAGTGAGATACATTGTTAGAGAAATAGAGATAGAGACAAAAAAAAGATATTATAAGACCAGAACAAAATAGACCAACAGACAATTATAAGATACATGAGAGAGAAAGATAGGTATCCCTGTACTCACACAAAAGATAGATAAATTGATTGATTGATTGATTGAAAGATAGATACAGAAGTAGAGAGATGGAAGCTAGAGATTAGAAAGAAAGAGATAGGTACCCTAGTACCAGCACAAAAAAATAAGTAGATGCATACATGAAGATATCAATAAATAGATACATAGGCACATAATTAAATGAGAGATAGATAAGAGCCAATGTCACAGAGATAAAGAAAAAGAGAGACAAAAGGATAAAGATGGAGAGATCAAAAGATACAGAGAAGTGTTGCTGTGTCTCAAGTGTTAAGAGCACTAGCCTTGAGCACAAAAGAGACTCAGGGACAGTGCCCAGGCCCTGAATTCAAACCCCAGGTGGTGGGGGGGTAAAGAAAAGAAAGATACAAACAGCAAAAAAATGAAACAGGGACAAGGATAGAGATAGAGGGACAACATGGAAGAGAGAAAAAGAGAGAATACATACATACATACATACATACATTGATGAGAGAAATTGAAATAGAGATGGAGAAAACAGAAAACTAGAGGTAGATAGTATGAGATATTGACAAAGAGAGATAGAGTGATAAAGAGCGAGCAAGAGAGAAAGAGGCCTCAGTACCAGTATGAAATGGATAGATTGATACATTGATAGATGGAAACATAGAGGAGATACAAAAGGATATGTAAAAAAGTTAGAGATATAAAGAAATAGAAATAGTGAGAGACATTGAGAGTTAGAGAAACAAAGAGAGATGGAATAAAAGAGATAGATATACCACAGTACCAGCACAAGATAGATGATAGGGAGATAGCTCCACTGAGAGGTACACTGTACCAGCACAAAAAAGATATCGAGATAAAGAGATAGTGAGATTGAGAGGTAATTCAGTACAACAGATACTATCTATCTACAAGGTATATAGATAGATCTCTATATCTATTTATCTATAGCTACATAGATAGATCCATAGATATATACTGGGGCAGATTATTCAAGAGAGATAAAGACAGACAAAAATCAGAAAGAGATATAGATATATAGGAAAGAAAAGGAAAAAAAGTAGATACATAGATTGATGGATAGAGACAGAGACAAAGACATAGATACCCCAGAACTAGAGAGAGAGAGACAGAGAGAGATAGTGACCCTAGTACCAGCACAAAAGGAAGGGAGGGAGGAAGGGAGGAAGGAATGAAGGAAGGAAGGAAGGAAGGAAGGAAGGAAGGAAGGAAGGAAGGAAGGAAGGAAGGAAGGAAGAAAGGAAGGAAGGGAGGGAGGGAGGGAGGGAGGGAGGGAGGGAGGGAGGGAGGGAGGTGAGATAGAGGGAGATGGAGAAAAAGAGACAGACTTAGGGGAGAGATAAAAAGGAGATATTGTCAGGAATTGATTGAGAAATAGGAACAGAGATAGAAAAGGAGAGATAAAGAGAGTGACAGAGCCCCAGTACCAGCATAAAATGGATAGCCACATAGATATATAGATGGGCGAGAGAAATAGAGATACAGATTAAAAGAGGGATGGAAATAAAGCAAAGAGAAAGAGATAAAGAGACAGATATACCAGTGCAAGCAAAAAATGGTTAGAGAAATAGAGACAGAGACGAGTGATAGATACCAGGATCCAGAACAAATAGATAGATGATAGATTGATTGATAGATACATAGATAGACAAATAGACAGACCTGAGAGACAGAGATAAGAGAGAGAGAGAGAGAGAGAGATGCCATTACCGGCACAAAAATAGATGATAGATAGAGAGATAGAGAGATATAGTTAGAAGAAGACAGAAATAAAATAGAAATAGAAGATACTGTGAGAGATTGATTTAGAGATAGCAACAGACATAAAGAGGTAGAGAGAAATCCCAGTACCAGCACCAAATAAATAGATACATTGATGGAGGCATAGATGGATGATAGATGTGTAGAAAGATATATAGAGGGGGCTGGGAAAGTGGCTTAGTGGCAGAGTGCTTGCCTAGTATGCATGAAGCCCTGGGTTCGATCCCTCAGTACCACATAAACAGAAAAAGCCAGAAGTGGTGCTGTGGCTCAAGTGGTAGAGTGCTAGTCTTGAGCAAAAGAAGCTCAAGGAGGGGCTGGGAAGGTGGCCCAGTGGTAGAGTGCTTGCCTTGCATGCATGAGGCCCTGGGTTCGATTCCTCAGCACCACATAAGCAAAAAGCCGGAAGTGGCACTGTGGCTCAAGTGGTAGAGCGCTAGCCTTGAGCTGAAGAGCTGAGGGACAGCGCCCAGGCCCAGAGTTCAGGCCCCACAACCGGACCCCAAAAAAAAAAAAAAAAAAAAAAAAGAAGCTCAAGGACAGTGCCGAGGCCCTCAGTTCAAGCCCCAGGAAGGGCAAAAAAAAAAAAAAGATATATGGAGAGAAATAGACAGAGATTGAAAAAATGAGAATGATAGAGTGACAATAAGATAAAGAAATAAAGAGACAGATATACCAGTAGTAGCAAAAGACAGACATATAGATACACAGATATAGAATGATAGACAGCAAGACAGAGAGATACCCCAGTAGCAGCACAAATTAGACAGACAGACAATGAGCAAGGTAGAGATACTCCAGTACCAGCACAAAATAGATACATGCATACATACATACACACATGCATACATACATACATACATACATACATGCATGCATGCATCAAGATAGATAGACCATAGTGATAGAGATAGAAAAATAAGAGAGCCAGGCACCAGAGGCTCACACCTGTAATCTTAGCTACTCAGGAGGCTGGGATCTGCGAATCTCGGTTCAAAGCCAGACTTGTCAAGGAAAGTCCATGAGACTCTCATCTCCAATTAACCACCAGAAAACCAGAAGTGGCATTGTGGCTCAAGTG
Organism: Dipodomys merriami; assembly: GCF_024711535.1. Lineage (NCBI taxonomy): Eukaryota > Metazoa > Chordata > Mammalia > Rodentia > Heteromyidae > Dipodomys > Dipodomys merriami. The sequence goes on from NW_027204492.1 coordinate 62,317,181, forward strand.
GTAGAGTGCTCGCCTTGAGCTGAAGAGCTCAGGGATAGTGCCCAGGCCCAGAGTTCAAGACCCACAAGCAACAAAACAAAAGAAAAAGAAAAGAGAGAGAAAGGGGAAATAGAAGAGAAACAAAGAAAAATAGAAATACCTAGCACAAAATAGTCAAATAGGTAGAAAGATAGATGATAAAGAAAGATAGATAAGTAGGTAGAAAGAAGGGAGGTGGATGGATAGGTGGATAGAGAGAGAAGAAGAGATAGTGATATGGACAGATACCACAGTACCGGAACAAAATAGAGATATAAAGAAAGAGTGAGATAGAGAGATACCACAGTACCAGTTCAAAAGACATAGACAAACAGACATACTGGAAACCTAAGTACAAGATAGATGAGAGACAGAAAGATATAGAGAGAAAATAGAGAGAGAGAGAGAGAGAGAGAGAGAGAGAGAGAGAGAGAGAGAGAGAGAGAGAGAGAGAGGTGGTAAAATATAAATACAGAGAGATAGTAAGAGAGACTGATAGAGAAAGAGAGATACCCAGTAAAAAAACAGAGAGATAGACAGACAGATACATAGACAGACATATATACATACATACCTATTGATGTGAGATACACTGAGGAGAGACAGAGATAAAGAGAGATAGAGAGAGATAGAGAAATAGAAATTAGAGATATCATTAGAGAGATTGATATAGAAATAGAGACAAAGAGAGATATCCCAATAACAGGACAAATTACACAGACATAGAGATAGTTATATAGATAGATGAGAGAGAAAGATAGGTACCCACCAGCAAAAAAGATAATGATGATGAAGATAGATGGATAGATAGATAGATAGATAGATAGATAGATAGATAGATAGATAGATAGATAGATAGATAATAGAGAGAGATAGGGTTATAGAGGGAGATAGAGCAAAACAGATAGACACAGAGACATTGACAAATGAGAAATAGAAAGTTGTATTATATTAATAGATAGGAAGAGAGAGACAGTGAAATAGAGACCCCACTTCCAGCACAAAATAGATACAAACATACATATATAGATAGAAGCAGAAATAAAAGCGATAAAAGATATATTTAGAGAGACTGCTAGAAATAGATTGAAAGAGATAGAGGGATAGAGAAAGAAAGAAAAATAGAGAAATACACCAGTACCAGCAATAGACATAGATACACCAGTTAGACAGACAGACAGACAGACAGAGATATAGAGCAAGATAGATACCCCAGTAGCCATACAAAATAGATAGATAGATAGATAGATAGATAGATAGATAGATAGATAGATAGATAGATAGATAGATAGATAGATAGATGAAGACATAGATCGATCTGAGATAAGAGAGTGATAGAAAAATAGGATAGATAGAGAGGAATGTAAAAACAAAGAGATAGAGATACCCCAATATCAGCACAAAATAATCAGTTAGGTAGCTAGATACAAACATACATACATACATACATACATACATACATACATACATACATACATACATACATACATACACACACACACATATATGAGAGAAAAAGAGATGAGAGCAGAGAACAAGAAGTAAAAAGAGGAGAGATAGAGTAAGGGAGAAAGTAGGACAGGAAAAGAGATAAAGAAACCTCAGGGCTGGGAAGGTGGCTCAGTGGTAGAGCACTTGCCTTGCATACATGAGGCCCTGGGTTCAATTCCTCAGCACCACATAAACAGAAAAAGCCAGAAGTGGCGCTGTGGCTCAAGTGGTAGAGTGCTAGCCTTGAGCTGAAGAGCTGAGGGACAGCGCCCAGGCCCAGAGTTCAGGCCCCAACCGGCAAAAAAAAAAAGAAAGAAAGAAAGAAAGAAAAGAAAAAAGAAACCTCAGTACTAGCACAAAATAAAACAATACATAGATAGATCAATACATAGAAAGACAGAGGGAGATTGGTTGGATTGATTGATGGAGAAATAGATCAATAGATAGATACATATGTAGGTACATACATACATAGATGAGAGGTATAGAGATAACCCAGTACCAACTCTAAATAGACAGATACAGAGCGTGAGAAAGAATGGCAATGATACTGAGAGAGAGCAAGATAGAGACAGATATACAGAGTGAGAAAGATTTAGAGAAAATAGAGACAAATAGACATAGAGAAATAGATATTCGGGCTGGGGAGGTGGCTCAGTGGTAGAGTGCTTACCTTGCATACATGAGCCCCTGGGTTTGATTTCTCAGCAACACATAAGCAGAAAAAGCCGGAAGTGGCACTGTGGCTCAAGTGGTAGAGCGCTAGCCTTGAGCTGAAGAGTTGAGGGACAGTGCCCAGGCCCAGAGTTCAGGCCCCATGATGGACAAAAAAGAAAGAAAGAAAGAGAGATTCAGAGAGATAAATAGAAGAGAAATAAATGAAAGGTAGATGAAAGAAACAAAAGATAAATATACAGAGAGAAAGATAGATGGGGTAATAGAGAAAAATAAAGAGATAAAAAGTTATGCTAGTACCAACAACTAGAGGGACAGACACATAGATATATAGAAGCATAGATACATAGATCACTACATAAAAAGATAGATGGATAGATAAATAGATACATGCATACATATATAGATATATAGATACATAGATCGATGCAAGATAGAGGAAGAGATACCCTAGTACCAACACTAAATAGACACATACAGGGAGTAGGACAAAGAGAATGGTAGAGTGATACAGAGAGGAAAAGATAGAGAGCCACAGAGAGATTTAAAGAGAAAGAAAAATAGAATGATAGTGATAGGGGAATAGAAAGAGATAAAGAGAAACACTTGTATCAACTAAAAGTAGAGAAATAGAGATATAGGTAGATAGCCAGATACATAGAAAGAGATAAAGAGTAAGATAGATACCCCAGTACCAACTCAAAATAGAAAAAGAAAGACACATGGATTGGTAGAAAGATAGAGATTGATATACAAAAACAGACAGAGATATCCCAGTACCAGAATAAAATAATTCAATATGTATATACATACATAGAGATATAGTGAGATAGAGATGCACAACTATCAGCACAAAATAGATATGGGGAGAGAGCACATGCAAGATAGGGAAAAAGGCTGGGAAGGTGGCTCAGTGGTAGAGTGCTTGCCTTGCATGAGACCCTGAGTTCGATTCCTCAGCACCACATAAGCAAAAAGAAAAAAGCCAGAAGTGGCGCTGTGGCTCAAGTGGTAGAGCGCTAGCCTTGAGCTGAAGAGCTGAGGGACAGCGCCCAAGCCCAGAGTTCAGGTCCCACGACTGGACCCCCCCCCCAAAAAAAGATAGGGAAAGATAGCCTAGCACCTGAACAAAACAGATAGGCTGGGAACCAGTGGATTATGCCTATTATCCTAGCTATTCAGGAGGCTGAGGTCTGAGGATGGAGGTTCAAAGCCAGCCCAGGTAGGAAAACCTTTGAGACTCTTATCTTCAATTAAGCACCAGAAAAGTGGTGCTGTGGCTTAAAGTGGCAGAGTGCTAGCCTTGAGTGCAAAAGCTCAGGTTCAGCAACCAAGCCTAATTCAAGGCCAAAGACTGACAAAAGAAACCGGCAGGCAGGCAGGCAAGCAGGCAGGCAGGCAGGCAGACAGACAGATAGATAGCAGATTAGAGATAGACAGACTTAGAGACAGATACAAAAAAAGAGATAGGTAGAGAAAAATGGGGATAGGAAGAGAAAGACACCTCAGTAAAACTACTAGATAGATAGATAGATAGATAGATAGATAGATACATACATACATACATACATACATACATACATACATACATACATACATACATACATACATACATACATACATACATACATACATACATAGGTTGATAGAAATGAGAAAGAGAAAGATACCCCAGTACAGAGAGATAGATAGGTAGGTAGATAGATAGATAAATGAGAAATAGAGAGATGAAAGGGAAAAAAGACAAAAATTGATACCCCAGTACAAACAAAAAATAGACATGGCTAGAGCAATAGATAATAGACAGACAAGACAGATAGATAGCTCCATAGATCCATATATAGATAATACAGAGAGATAAAGAGATAGGAATAGAGATATAAGATACAAAGAGAAAGCTAGAAAGAGAAAGTGACAGGGAAAGAGAGACCTCAGCAAAATCACTAGATAGAGACAGACGGAGAGATAGAAAGACAGATAGATAGACATAATAGATGGAGAGATAGAAAGACAAAGAGGTAGAGATAGAGAAAGGGAGAGATGGGGAGAGAGAAAAAGGAAGATGAGAAGAGAGAAAAGGGAACAAGGAAAGATAAAAAGATACAACAGGAGAGAGAGAGAGAGAGAGAGAGAGAGAGAGAGAGAGAGAGAGAGAGAAAGGATAGAGACAGATAGATAGACAGACAGACAGACAATCTATGTCATTTGCCAGAGACATGGATGGACTTAGAACAAATCATGTTAAGTGAGGTAAGCCAAGCTCAGAGAGACAGATGATGAATGTTTTCTCTCATATGGGGAAGCTGTATCTAAAATATAACAGGACATGATAACCTACACAGAACTCTAGATATTCACACACAGTTAAACTAAAGGAGGATACCCTTGGGGGAAGAACCCAAAGGTGTAACTGCTCTGAACATTTAAAATACTATTTATCATAACAAATTCCTGGAAATAGAAAAAAAATTGTGGTTATTGGTGATGGTGATGGTGGAGGTGGTGGTGTTTGTTTTTGCTTTGGGTCTTTTTTTTCTTTTAGGGGGAGGGAGTTACAGAGAAGGAGAGAGGAAGAGTGAACAAATGCTATCATGCTATTCAGTATACACTATGTACAAAATGATCTATGTAACTTGTGGGCAGGAATGAGAGGGGAAAACTAGGGGAAAGAGAAGGAGGGGTGACATTGTCCAAAAAAAATGTACTCATTATGTGACTTATAAATTGGTAATCTCTCTTACAACACCTTAATAATAACAGTAAAATTATATTTTTTAAAAGATGAGTAAAAGAAAGATAGGCGGATGCATAGATACATACATACGTATGTACATATGGGGGGGGAGAGGAGATGAGCTAGAGAGAAATCTTAGTATCAGAACTAAATAGATAGAGGGGCTGGGAAAGTGGCTCAGTGGTAGAGCACTTGCCTTGCATGCCTGAGGCCCTGGGTTCGATTCCTCATCACCACATAAGCAAAAAAGAAAAAAGCCGGAAGTGGCGCTATGGCTCAAGTGCTAGAGGGCTAGCCTTGAGCTGAAGAGCTGAGGGACAGCGCCCAGGCCCAGAGTTCAGGCCCCATGACCGAACCCCCCCCCAAAAAAGAACTAAATAGATAGAATGATAGATGAAAGAGAGAAAGACAGAGATCCAGAGAGAGAACGAGATAGATAAATAGAATGTGTGTGAAAGAGAGATGGATATGAAAGACAGAGTGAAAGAGAAAGATAAACTGACAGATAGCAAGAGAAATGAAGAGGAAACAATGATATAGAGAGATAAAGGGAGAGATACCCCAGTACAAGCATGATAAAGAGACATAGAGATACCCCAATACCAGCACAAAATAGAGACAGATATAGACAGAAAGACAGATATATGAGAGAGAGCTGAGAGACACAAAGCTAAAGAAAACAAAGAGATATAGAAGCTATACTGGTGGCTCACACCTGTAATCCTAGCTACTTAGGAGGCTGAGATCTGAGAATCTACACTCAAAACCAGCCTGGGCAGGAAAGTCCCAGAGACTTTTAATCTCCAATTAACCACTAGGAAACCAGAAATAGCACTGTAGCTCAAGTGGGTAGAGCATTAATCTAGAGCTGAAGAGCTCAGGGACAGCACTCAGGTCCTGAGTTCAAGCCCCACAACTGACAAAAAAAGATATAGCGAGCCACAGAGAAAAATAGAGATAATAAGAGATTGATAGAGATAAAATAAAAATATCCCAGTGCCAACAGTAATTGGATGGATAGATAGATAGATAGATAGATAGATAGATAGATAGATAGATAGATAGATAGATAGATAGATAGATAGATAGATAGATAGATAGGATAAGATAAGATAGAATTAGATAAATGAAGGGGGAAGGTACCCCAGTACCACAACAAAAGATAGATAGGGATGGATGGATGGATGGAAAATGGGCAGATAGATGAGAGAGAAAGGGAGAAAGAGACAGAGATCCCAATACCAGAACAGAAGAGAAATATAGACAGACAGATTGATGGGGTAAGAGAGAAAAAGAGATAAATTCCCAGTACCAGCACAAAATAGAGAGGACAGAGAGAGATTAACATACAAATAACCTTTTTGTAGTTCATCTGCATTAGCAGTCTTGCCAATATTTTTTATAATATAAATATTGCCCATGTCATGTTTTGGGGGGTTATTTTTCATTAGTTGTGATTTGTCTCTGATAATTGTCTTTGTGAATAAACAACACTTTCAAAATGGCTCAGTGCTGTTTTGACCACTCAATGTTAACTGGCTCCTGTAAATAACTTTGTTTCAAGCAATTTCACTATTTATTATTAATTATTTTCTTAGGACCTGCTGATGTACCTCTGATGTCACCAAGTGGTACGTTACCTCCCATTTACCTACCACCTGGATATATGTCCCAGGTATGTTAACATAGTGTTTATTTGTCTGTTTAGCTCTAACTTATCATTTAACATTTTTCCCCATCCCACTGCTTGACAAAAGAAATTATGGGGCTGAATATTAGCTGCTCAGGAAGACTGAGATCTAAGAATTGTGGTTCAAGGCCAGGCAATTCTGAGAAACTTTATCTCCAGTTAACCAACAAAAAGATAGAACTGGAGGCATAGCTCAATTGGTAGAGAGCCAGCTGTGAGCAAAAAATGCAAGTGAGGGCAAAAAATGCCTTGAGTTCAAGTCCCAGTACTAGCACAGATACACAAAAAAATTCTGGAATACTATTTTTTCATTTTACTGTTACCATTGCATTCCTGCTATGCTGGGAATACAGCCCAAGGCTTTTCCCATATTAGGCAATTGCTCTTCCAATGAGCTATATCTCCAGCCCTTGTTATCATTATTACTAAAAAGCGACTGGTGTGTGTGTGTGTGTGTGTGTGTGTGTGTGTGTGTGTGTGTGTGTGTGTGTGTGTGTGTGTGTGTGTGTGTGTGTGTGTGTGTGTGTGTGTGTGTGTGTGTGTGTGCCCTTGTTATCATTATTACTAAAAAGCAACTGGTGTGTGTGTGTGTGTGTGTGTGTGTGTGTGTGTGTGTGTGTGTGTGTGTGTGTGTGTGTGTGTGTGTGTGTGTGTGTGTGTGTGTGTGTGTGTGTGTGTGTGCTGGTCCTGGGGCATGAACTCAGGGCCTGGGCATTTTTATTCAAGGCTATTGGTCTACCACTTGATCCACAGCTCCACTTCCAGCTTTTTGGTGATTAATTCAAGATAAAGAGTGTCCTGGACTTTCCTGCCCTGGGCTGGCCTTAAACTGAGATCCTCAGATCTCATCCTCCTGAGTAGCTAGGATTATCAGTGTAAGCCACTGGCATTCCACAAAGCAATCAGTTTAAAAGTAATTGTTCAAAGCTGGGCACCAGTGGCTCACGTGTGTAATCCTAGCTACTCAGGAGTCTGAGATCTAAGGTTCGCAGTTCAGAAACAGCCCAGGCAGGAAAGTCCATGAGACACACTCATCTCCAATAAACCACCAGAAAACCAGAAGTGGCACTGTGGTTTAAGTAGTAGAGTGCTTAACTTGAGCTGAAGAGTTGAAAGACAGCACCCAGGCCCAGAGTTTAAGCTCCATGACCACCACCAACAACAACAAAAGTAATTGTTCAAAATGACTGACCTATAACCAAATCCATCTTAGCCTTTTACAAGATGCCTAATTTACCTGCTGACTTTTGATCACTTTGATAATCAGTAATCCCCCATTTTTGTTGATTCCAAGTATGTTCATCCATCTTAATTAGCTATTATAATTGCTACAATAATGACTTACTTTCCTGTGTCCTCTATCTTAGGTGATTGAGGAAAACGGAATTCGAAAAATTGTTGTTGTGCCCCAGATAACTGACTACAACCTGCAGGTGCCTGCTACAACACACGGATCCCAATATATGACACATCCACCCGTTCTATATCCACACGCTACTCAGATGATGTATCCTCCAGCTCAAGGAGAATTTCCAGTAACTTACTTCCAAGAACCTGTTGTGCAGCAGCTACTGCCACCACTACCAGCTCTTCCACCAGCACCAGCAACGTATATGTACCAAGATTACCACGGTACTGTATACCTTTTTTCGATAGAAACTATTGTACATTCGTTAAACAAATTGAGAACACAATAACAGGGAGTTAATTGACCTAAAGTATAATATATTCATGTGAGAAATACCATGGTGCAACCTCTTTGTGCAACTAATACACACTGAAGACACTGGATGACAGGAATGTAAGGCATGTTCTGTTGAGGGCTAGGTATTGGGGAGAAAGAGGAGCCAAGTGGGTAAATGATTATTAATAAAGTTAAAGTACATTACATGCACATATGGGAAAAAATCTGTTGAATTGTTTTTAAGAAAAGAGAAGGGGAGAGTGATAAAGAGGTGAGTGTGATGCATGGATAGAAATATCACAATGAAATTCCCTTCTACAACCAATATATACTAATGAAATATATGCTAATAAAATGAATAGATTTAGAAAATTTATAAAGTGGAAAAAACAGAAAGAGCAACATTTCCATGAACATTTGCCTTGTGTCATCAATCCTACATATATGATGATACACACTTAGGTTTGTTTTAGGCAAAGTGTTTCTTAAATAGAATTTCCCATAAATATTTCTTGTACTTTTTTATTTTATTTTATTTGTCGGTTGTGGGGCCTGAACTCTGGGATTGGGCACTGTTTCTCAGCTCTTCAGCTCAAGGCTAGTGCTCTACCACTTGAGCCATAGAACCACTTCAGGCTTTTTCTGCTTATGTGGTACTGAGGAATGGAACCCAGGGTCTCATGCATGCAAGGCAAGCACTCTACCACTGAGCCACCTTCCCAGCCCCCTCTTGTACTTTTATATAGTATGAATTTATTGATACTTATTTTTTACTGATTTTTTACTGACTGAGTCTATAAAATCCAACCTGAAAACCATAAAAGAACTTGGTCAAGAGCCAGGCACCAATGGCTCACTCCTATAATCCTAGCTACTCAGGAGGCTGAGATCTGAGAATTACAGTTCAAAGCCACCCCATACAGGAAAGTCTGTGAGATTCTTACCTCCAATTAAGCACCAAAAAGCCAGAAGTGGAGCAGAGGCTCAAGTGGTAGAGCACTAGCCTTGAGCAAAACACTCAAAGGCAGCACCCAGACCCTCAGTTCAAGTCCTGGGACCAGCATTAAAAAAATAATAACTTGATCATTAAGACCTTAGTCTAAGAATATAAAAGGCATTAAAGGATCAATATTCCAACCATCTTAAAACCTTAAAATCTGGAAGTGGCATTACTACCTGGAAAAAAGTATATAAATTGTTTATATTTATCTTTCTATACATTTCAATATATTATAACACGCAGAGACACATATGCGTATGTCTAATACCCTATTAAAGCCAAATAAAACTTTGAAGCCAGGCTCTGGTTGCTTATACCTGTAATCCTAGCTACTCAGGAGGCTGAGATCTGAGGTTCGTGGTGTGAAGCCAGCCTGGGCAGGAAAGTGCATGAGACTCTTATCTCCAGTTAACCACCAGAAAATCAAAGCGGTGGTGTGGCTCAAGTAGAATTGTGCTAGCCTTGAACAGAAAAGCTTATGGACAGCACCTAGGCCCTGAGTTCAAGCCCCATGACCAACCAAAAAAAGAAAGAAAAGAAAACTGAAAAGTAAAGCCTGGCTTTAAGTGTTATTTTGTTGGTTAAGTTAAAAAATAACAACTTGATATATGTAATTATTATAATTTTTCAACATCATTCTTTTAGAAACCTACTCTTATGGAAGAGCAAATTATAACGAATTTGATGAAAGGCCTGCTAAGACAGGTGAATATAAGAAAATGAAAGACCGCCCAGGTGGATGCAAAAACAAAGCTACTAGCATTACACCTGCTAAATATACTCCAGATGTTTACACTGTAGACAGTGCTCCCCACATCTACACTGTAGATGAAAGTTGCAGCACTTACACTGTAGATAATACATTGAGCACTTGCACTGAAAACAGTACTCTAAGTACTCACACTTTTGACAATCTTCCCAACACTGAGATCCCTAACGAAACCCCCAGCATTTCTACTGACAGTGCCCATAACATGGTCACCACCGACACTAATTTTTGCTCAGACACCACTGACAGCACTGATTGCGCTTCCACAACTACCACCTCTGACATAATTGTAAGCCCATCCGTTTTGGAGAATCCTTCAGGCTCTTCCTCCTCAGCCAATGCTGCCAACACTCCTATCTCCAAAAATGCACCTAGTATCATTGAGAATTCTCTCGCCACTACCAGTGCTCCCAGCACTACCTATGATGAATCCAGTGCTCCAAGCACGTCCACTGATCCCAGAATAATCAATGATGAGCATAATGCTCCCCTTACAACCAGTGCTTCCAGCACAACCGATACTGAGCCCAATACTTTAAGCCCATCCAGTGCTGACCCCAGTACTCCCAGCATAACCAGTGTTGAGCCTAGTGTTCCTTTCATATTTAGTAACACCAGCACATCCACTGCTGAGCCCAGTGCTCCCAGCACATCCAGCCCTGAGCTTAGTGATCCTCTGATATCTAGCACTGAGCTCAGTGCTGTAAGCCCATCTGGTGCTGAGCCTAGTGCTCCAAGCACAAGCAGTGTCGAGTCTACTGATATCCTTACACTTAGTGCTCTTACCACATCTAGCACTGAGTCTAGTGCTCCTCTCACACTGAGTGAGCTCAGCACAACCAGTATTGAGACCTGTGCTCCCAGTACATCTAGTGCTGAGCCTAGTGTTCCCCTTACATCCAATGTTGAGCTTAGTACTCCCAGCACAACCAGTGCTGAGCCTAGTGCTCCTCTCATATCCAGTAACACCAGCACAACCAGTGCTAAGCCTAGTGTTCCGAGCACATCCAGCACTGAACTTAGTGCTCCTGTCCTATCCAGCACTGAACAAATTGCTCCCCTCATATTCAGTGCTTCTAGCACTGAGCTCAGTGTGGCAAGCACATCGAGTGCTGAGCCTAGCGCTCCAAGCATAACCAGTGCCGAATCTACTGATCTCACATGCAGTGCTCCCCTCGCACTGAGTGATCTCAGCACAACCAGTGCTGAGCCTAGTGCTCCCAGTACATCCTATGTTGAGCCTACTGTTCCTGTCATATCAAGTGTTGAACCTAGCACTTCCAGCACAAGTGCTGATCCTAGTGCTCCCAGCACAACCATCACTGAGCCCAGTGTTCCCAGCATCTCCAGTGCTGAATCTAGCACTCCCAGCATATCCAGTGCTGATCTTAGTGCTCCCAGCACATCAATTACTGAGCCAAGTGTTCACAGCATGTCCAGTGCTGAAAGCAGTACTTACAGCACATTCAGTGCTGAGCCCAGTGCTCCTAACACTGAATCTACTGAGTCCACTGCTCCCACTACATCTGGAGCTGCCAAGGCTGAGACTAATTATGGAAAGAATCAGACACCAACAGATGGAGAAAACAAACAAAAATCAACTGGAAAACAAAATCAGATCCAATCATCAAGTGAACCACTAAAAGGTAAATCTAGGAGTTTCTTTGCTGATGAGTGTTGAAATCTTTAGGAATATCAGTGCCTTTTAAATATTTAAATGTCATTTTCTACTTCCTTTTCTTTATTTTTTGTGCTTCTACCTGTAATTGTCATTTATTTTAAAGTTATTATTATTATTATTATTATTATTATTATTATTATTATTATTATTATTTGGTGGTAATGAGGTTCAAGCTTAGAGCTTCATATTTGCCAGGCAGATGGGCTACTGCTTGAGCAATGTTGAACAATGTACCAGCTCTGTTTTGTTGTTTTATTTTTTGCTTATTTGACTGATGTTCTACCACTTGAGCACACTTCCAGCCCTGCTCTTGGTATTTTTCACACAAGCTCTTGCTTCCTGCATATGCTTGTCTGGGCTTCAGTCCTCCTATTTATACCCACTCAACTTTCTTTCTGCTGAGATAGGGTCTAGTTAACTTTTTTGCCAAGGCTGGCCTAGAACTGAAGTCTCCTGATTTCAGTCTCTCAATTATCTGGGATGATAGGCACACACCACTGAAGCCTGGCTATTACTATTTTTATGGAAAAATAATTACAAACTGGAGACATGGCTCAAGTGGTAGAGCACCAGCTGAGAAATAGTTGTAAAAATTTATAGGGTACAATGTGCTGTTTTCATATACGAAAACGACATAGAATTATTCAGACAACAACTCACTATTCTCTCCCTTCCCACTCTACCCCTTCTCCATCATTCTATTTCTACTTCTGAGTATCCAACTGTATTAGGTCCACATATAAGTAAGATCATTATTTTCTTTCCGTGCCTGATTTATTTCACTTAGTGTAATATCCTCCAAGTTCATCTGTGTTGTAGCAAATCACAAGATTTACTCTTTTTGAGACAATAGAATGAAATGGCAAATTAACCTGCTTTTTAAAATCTTGAAGAGAGTTAGGGATGTAGTTCAATGACAGAATTCTTGCCTAGTGTACGTAAGGCCAGAGATTCCAAACACCACAAAAAAATAAAAATTTAATTGTATAAAATTGTACAATTTAATTGTACAAAATTGCATACTCCTAGTTTTGCCTGTCAATGAAATGTCACAAATTACAATGCTAACCAATTTATATGACTTTTATTTTAGGTGAGGGTTTTTATTTCTCTTTTGCTAGAATTTGTTTAACACACTTTAGACTGTTTGCTTCTTGTAAAGTAAATAGCTGTTTAGTGTGAGTATTTGTCTTGGGCATGATATATTTGTAGTGAGATAATAAATATACCACTACTTTCTTTTATTTTTACCAATGTAATTTTGTGTTTATGGTGTTTGTTTACTTTTAGAATGCACAAAGCAACCTGAGAAGTCACGTCGTTTCAACATTGAGAAGCCCATTGTAAGTAACTAAAATGAAGGAGTATTCCTTTTCATTTACTTTCGTCAGTCTTAAGCCTAAAAATTTAGTGGGATGTTTCCATAGTACCATTTTAATTTGTAGCTTTAACTGGTTAAAATTTCATAATCTCTTTTAGCAATCCAATAAATAAAGGGCCTTTTTGGCATTATTACAGACAGGATTCATGGCTTACTGAGATTGATCACAGTGTGTAAGAACTTAATATGAGGAGAACAATCTACTTAGAATCAAAACAGACTAAAGGAAAGACTATATTATAAATCACAGCTTATAATTTTTAAGTTTGATCCTCATGTTTTTACTATTTTAGGTTTCTGATATTCAAAACAGATCTGCTGTGATTACATGGAATCTATATGGTTCTGAAGAATTTGACGATACTAGACCTCCAGTAACATTTGAACTGGCAATGTCTACAACAGGGAAAAATGGAAAATATAAAAATATTTATGCGTAAGTCATTTTAATCATTTCTGCTTTCCTACACTTAAATTCAGTTGTGCTATCTTAACATATAGACCCCCCCAAATTATACTTAACAGGTTGAATTCTCACTTTTTCTAAGCTTTGAATACTTTTGTTTGCAGAAGTCATTTTCTAAATAGTATTAGGTTACCAAGTCAGCCCACAAAACTCATTAGATTGTAAGACTGTTAAAACTGAATACTTTCTATATCAACTAGCTCATTCAGTTTACAGAGTTCCTATTAAGAAAGAAATTTTTAGCCAGTCCTGTGGCTTGAACACAGGGCCTGGGCATTGTCCCTAAGGTTTTGTGTTTTTTGTTTATTTGTTTTGTTTTTTTGCTCAAGGCTGGTACTCTATCTCGAGCCACAGCCCCACTCCTTACTCTGTGTGTGTGTGTGTGTGTGTGTGTGTGTGTGTGTGTGTGTGTGTGTGTGTGTGTGTGTGTGTGTGTGTGTGTGTGTGTGTGTGTGTGTGTGTGTGTGTGTGTGTGTGTGTGTGTGTGTGGTTTTTGGGATAAAAGTCTCATGAACTTTCCCTGTCTGGGCTAGCTCCAAACTATGATTCTCTGATCTCAACCGCCTGTATAGCTATGATTATAGGCATGAGCCACCGGTGCCCAATTCACTGTTACCATTTTGCACACATATAAAGTGGATTCAAGTCCAGTTTCAAAGAGAATCATGTTTCTTTGTCAGTTGAATGTATAAGATAGGAACTGTTTGCTTAGCTTTCAAATATGCATGATACCCATTGTAAACAAAAGTTTTCTTCACAGTGGTGACAAACTTTCATTTAACCTACATACTCTACAACCATCCATGACCTATTTTTTAAGGTAAGAACGCCATCCTACGCAACTGACACCTAACCTATAGTGAGCCAAAATTTCCTAGTCTGTACCAATTCACTACTTCTAATCCCTATAGTCAGCCTAACTATTTCAAGCAAATTGATCTTTCCTTTAAGCTTCAAAACAACCTCCTTCAGATCTGGTATAGTTCACTTTCTTCATTTAGAAAAGAACTTTGGGAGCCATATGCAAGTACCCAACTTTGCTATATGAACCCATATTTTATCATTATTCTTAGGAAGTCTGTCTGAAAATGCACACTTGTGATTTCATATTTGAAAGCTTATAATAATTGTCATTACATTTTTAGAGTTGCAGCTAGAAGAGGCTCAAATTATAAAATCTTGTCTGAAGTGGTTAATTTTACAACACCAGGCTGTGAACCGGATCGTCCACAAGCACCTAAACTCATTAATCGGTCAAAAAGCACTCTGAATTTGCAGTGGAAAGTAAGGATTTGATTGATAAAAGCACTTCCTACTGGGATGTGAATTTTAAGTAGGGAATTCTGCCTATCTGCCTTAACCTTTTTCTCTAGTATCTTTCTTTACCACAGTCTTTCTGTTCCTTCTATCTGGATCAAATGTCAAATAAATTGAAAATAATCAACAATAATTATAATAATTAATTAAAGCCTAATTAGTACTTTCTACCACCTAAACTTAGTTATTTATTACCATACTAGTAAAATCTATCTCTCAGGCTAGGAAGGTGGGCTCAGTGGTAGAGTGCTTGTCTTGCATACATGAGGCCCTGGGTTCGATTTCTCAGCACCACATAAACAGAAAAGGCTGGAAGTGGTGCTGTGGTTCACGTGGTAGAGTGCTAGCCTTGTGCCAAAGAGCTCAGGGACAGCGCCCAGGCCCAGAGTTCAAGCCCCATGACCAAAAAAAAAATTCTCTTATTTGACCTAAGTGTTGATTTTCTTCATGACATACATAAAATACAACAGAGCATAGAGCTAGACATATTTTATGGAGGGTATTTTAACTTTAAATTTTGATTCCTTTTAAAACAAAGTATATCTATAAAATTCATATCAGCATATTAATTTTATATCTATAAAATTTTAGATTTGTAATTAATGTTGTAATGCATTACCTGTATGTACATGTACACAATATACATAGCATATAAGTATATACATATGTAAATACAGGCTATTATAATTGTCTTTCTGGTATTTTTAGGGTTCAAATGAAAATGGTTCCAAAATTAACAGCTTCCTTCTGGAATGGGATGAGGTATCCAGTCTTATTTTTAAAAGCACTTGATTATGTGTGATTATTGTTATGATGAATTTGTCTTGTTAACCATTGTACTTTCTAATATTCTAATTTTTCTGCATGTGTTCCTAAGGGGAAAGGCGAAAATTTCAAAAGTTGCTATACAGGAACCATGAAACAGCAAAAGTTCCTAAAACTGACTGCTTCAACAAAATACTCGTTCAGATTAGCTGCCAGAAATAACTTTGGCTTGAGGTACATTGAGTTATTTGCAGCATTTAGAAGTCTGTACTTCCATAAGAACCTGAAACTAATTTATTCATCCTAATCTAATTTTGCAGTGATTTCAGTGAAATCGCAGCCTTTTATACATCCGGGTCTATGCCCCCAACACCTTTGCCTCCTAAACTAAAGGAAGCTGATATCTTTAGTTTGTCACTAGAATGGTGTGCACCAGCCAACGTAAACTCACATAGCCATCTTACTTATGTATTGGAAATGGAGGAACCAGGAACTGTAAGTTTTCTTTCACATACTGTAATCTTCAAACTCATTATTATGTACATTTTACATACACTTATCACTTGAAAAAATATAAATTTGATTAGTTATGCTTTCTACTTAATCAATTGAATCCAGAATTGAAGGATTCCTGAGTCCCTAGATTGTCAGTGGGGAGGAAGGGTCAATGTGGACCATTTTTTAGCAAGCCCGTGTAGGATCTCTAGTCCTGAAAATTTGGTAAAGGCAATGGTAGCCAGAATCACAGCACAGAGACTCAGAGAAATATATTATTATATAGATCTTTTACACTTTAACACAATTCCACCAAGCTATGTTTTTTTCTGGTCTTGGAATCCTGATGGGAGTGTGTATTTCATTCCATTCAACTTTCAACTTTATTCAAAAAAGGCAAGCCAATTTTAAAAAGTAGCTGTAAATTATTACATATATATCTATAGAGATGATAGGTAGTTGGATAAGATAGATAAGACAGAGAAAAAGAGAGAGAAAGAAAGAAGGGGAAGAAGGGAAGAGAGAGAGAGAGAGAGAGAGAGAGAGAGAGAGAGAGAGAGAGAGAGAGAGAGAGAGAGTGCCAGGTGCTGGAGACTCACACCTGTAATCCTAGCTATTCAGAAGGCTGAGATCTGAGGATCACAGTTCAAAGCCAGCCCAGACAGGAAAGTCTGTGAGCCTCTTATCTCCACTTAACCACCAGAAAACTAGAAGTAGTACTGTGGCTCAGTGGTAGAGTTCTAGCCTTGAGCAAAAGAGCTCAGGTAGAGCTCCCAGATCCTAAATTCAAGTTCCAAGACTGACAAAAAGGACAAGGAAATATATAGATACCGAGATATTATATATATATATATATATATATATATATATATATATATATATATATATATAAACTTTGAGAAGTGTTTTGTTGTAATTAGTATGCTAAGAAATTTCACATGTGTTATCTTATTAACTCCTGAGGAGAAGGGTCCATTCAAAGTAGAAATTATCTCCATTTCTTAGCATGGAGATATTGAAGTTCAGAAAGACTAAGGCACTTGCTCAGGACCACCCAGATCAAAAAATAACTCGAAGCTAGAACTTGAATCCAGGCCTGACTGACTCCTGAATTTGTTGTCATTTCCAGGGATTAGGTTTTAAACCTACATACAATGGTGAAGACTTCTCATGTACTATAACAAATCTACAACGAAGTACTACATACAAGTTTAGGGTATGTAGCTATCATTTATAAATTTGTGTCACATTTTCAAATAAAATTATACTCTGCTGGAGAAAAAAAAATGTTTTCCTGTCGGGTACCGGTAGCTCACACCTATAATCCTAGCTACTCAGGAGGCTGAAATCTGAGGATCACAGTTTAAAGCCAGCCCAGGCAGGAAAGTCCATGAGACTCTTATCACCAATAAACCACCAGAAAACCAGAAGTGGCACTATGGCTCAAGTGGTAGAGCTCTCACCTTGAGATGAGGGACAGTGCCTAGGCCCAGAGTTCAAGCCCCATGACTGGCTAAAAAATATTCTCCTTTGAAATTAAGCCTTATTTTGCATTTAGTTCACAGAGGTTCTCACTCAAAGAACTTGCTTTATATTGCAAACTACACATTATCAAATGTGTAATCGTCAGTTGCCATAGTCAGTGAAGTATCTTGTTTCATTCAAACAGATTTTTTCCTATAATATGGAAGGACGAAGTAATCCTAGTAATGAAGTAAAATATACTACCTGTCCGGACAAGCCAGGAGCTCCAACACAGCCATACGTAAAAGGAAAGATTCATGCACACAAAGTGAAAATTGGGTGGCGTAAGTGATATTCTATTATTTAAATGCTTTGCTACCTCCATATTAGTATTAACTACTGACAAAAAATGTTTCTCAGATTTCCCTAAGGTTTAGAGAATATTCTTTTAGTCGAGTGTCAGTGGCTTATACCTGTAACCCTAGCTACTCAGGAGGCTGAGATATGAGGATCAAGGTTTGAAACCAGCCTGGGCAGGAAAGTTTATGAGACTCTTATTAACCAGGAAAAAGCTAAAAGTGGAGCTGGGGCTCAAATGGTAGAGCACTAGCCTCAGGCTAAAAATCTCAGGAACAATATCCAAACCCTGAGTTCAAGCCCTAGGACTAGCAGACACACACACACACACACACACACACACACACACACACACACACACACACACACACACACACACACACACACACACACACACACACACACACACACACACACACACACACACACACACACACACACACACACACACGAAATATTCTCTTAATAGCAAGTAGGGTGTGGTTCAAGTGAGAGAGTGCTAACCTTCAGTAAAAAAGCCAAGCTACACTCGGTGCTGGTGGCTCACACCTGTAATCCTAGCAACTCAAGAGGCTGAGATCTAAGGATCATGGTTTGAAGTCAGACTGGGCAAAAAGTCTGTGAGACTCTTATTTCCAATAAACTGAGAAAAAGCCAGAAGTGATGCTGTAGCTGAAGTGGTAGAGCACTAGCCCTGAGCACAAACAGGCTCAGGCACAGTTGCCCAAGCCCTTAGTTCAAGCCCCAGGACCAGAAAATAAAACCCAAGCTAAAGTGTGAGGACCCTGAGTTCGAGTCTCAGTACTAGCACACAAAATATTTCCTTAACCGCATTGTTGGTGGGAGTGTAAACTTGTTCAACCACTTTGGAAAGTAGTATGGAGGTTCCTCAAAAGACTCCACATAGAGCTCCCCTATGACCCAGCAATCCCACTTTTGGGCATTTACCCAAATGTTTACAAACAAGACCACACTAAAGCTACCAGCACGACTATGTTTATTGCAGCACTATTTACTATAGCTAAGATATGGAACCAACCCAGATGCCCCTCAGTAGATGAATAGATCAAGAAAATGTGGTATATATACACAATGGAATTCTATGCCTCCATCAGAAAGAATGACATTGCCCCATTTGTTAGGAAATGGAAAGACTTGGAAAAAATTGTATTAAGTGAAGTAAGCCAGGCCCAAAGAAACAGGTCCCATGGTTTCCCTTATTTGCAATATCTAGTATATGTCTGAGTCAAGCAGAAAAGGTCAGATAAGGTGATGTTAGGGAAATGAACCCTAAGATATGTATTCAAAATTTTTTTCTTTCATGCAATTGTTTCTAACACATTTATAAGATTATTTCTTTGTTGCTTTGTATGTCCCTCCCCAACAGTATAACCCCTGACAAATCGTTTAAATAGGGATACAGGTGGACCCATTGCAACAATGAGATGTACAAGTCGTTATATTGAAAACGAACTTTACAACTTTGGGGGGGGGTGTAGCGGGAAGGATTGGGTGGGAGCGGGGAGGATTGGGGGGGATGAGGGGAGGATGGGAAGGGATGGGAAGGGGAAACAAAGGAGGAGGCTACAATGTTTTATAAGAAATGTACTCATTATCTTGCCCATGTAATTGTAACCCCTCTGTACAGTATTTTCACAATAAAAAAATATTTCCTTAACCATTTGTATATGAAATACCCTGCCATAAAAATGAAAGTAGTTGTAAACCATATTATTTTCTCTAGTTCTTCACTGAATTTTCTGTGGCTACTAGCTCAGTAATTTACATGCAAACCTCTTACTGAACTTTATGTGGGGAAACGTTATTTCAGGTAAAATTACATATAATACAGAGACTATAATTAACAAGCCACACCAATGATAACTGTCAGCTTGACAAGAAATTATATTTATACAAATGTAAAGTAGAGAAACGCATTTTATGACACCTATATTTAGCATTTAAGTCTCTTTCCAAGTAACTTGCTAATATTTAAATGCCTCATGTCCAATATTCAAAGCATGTAACCTGCATTGTATTTAATGGTCTTAATATCTATATAGTAATATGCTAATATATTTCATGTTCATATTTTTCTTTGTGAAAATTTGTAACTTAGAGAATATTCCAGTGAAATTGAAGACACATTTTAATTTTATTTTTCTTTTCAGAATCGCCTAAAGATAATGGTGGAGCACACATTTTAAGTTATACTTTAGAAGTTAATGACAATGCACATGGTAAGACATCCTGATTTTTTTGTTTGCTTATTGTCTTTGCCAGTATCTTGGCTTGTCTCTTTCACTCTTGCTCCGAGTACATGTTCATGGCTGGTGATCTACCACTTAAGCCACACCTCCAGCCTAGCTCTTTGCTGGTAAACTGGATATGGAGTCACCGACTTTTCTACCTGGGCTGACTTTCAACAACAGTCCTCCTAAGTCTCAGACTTTTGAGTAGCTAGGAATACAGGCATGAGCCACCAGTACCCTCCTAGGTATTGTGATTTTTTTATTTCACTTAGACATAATTTTAGACTCACCCAGAAGTTGCAAAAATAATATATAAAGATCCCATGTGAGGGTTTTATTCAGTTTCTCCTAAGATTAATATCTAAGCAGAATGCAATTATTAAGACCTGGAAATTGGTATTACTATACTCCTGTTAACTAAACCTACTCAGATTTGGGTTTTGGGGTTTGTTTTGGGGGGGAGGGAGATTCTTTGTTTTGGTTTTTATTTTTTGGTCCGTCATGGGGCTTGAACTCAGCCAGGGAGCTGTCCCTCAGCTCTTCAGCTCAAGGCTAGTGCTCTACCACTTGAGCCACAGCGCCACTTCCAGTTTTCTGGTGGTTAATTGGAGATAAGAGTTTCACAGACTTTCCTACCCAGGCTGGCTTTGAACCACAATCCTCAGATCTCAGCCTCCTGAGTAGATAGGATTACAGGTGTGAACCACTGACACCCGGATCTCTAGGGTTTTTTTGTCTGTTTGTTTTAATTTTGTTTGGGGGGATTTTTTGGAAACAAATCATTCTTTACTGATGTCTAGTGTGCTCATGGTTACTTCTATTGGGAATTCCATAATTAACTATTATAACTAGAGAATTGGAACAAAGTTAATTTCCAAAGTGTTTATTTCCTAGTATATATGTGAGCTATCATGGGAACACAAAAGGTCTATAAGTAGCCTATAAATAAATTGGATAACTGTTCTTTTTCACTCAGAAAATGTTTGGAATATAATCTACAGTGGCTCCATTCGTGAATTTTTATGTGATCATCTGCAACCTGATAGGATATATAAACTGAGAGTATTTTGCACTTCACCTGTAGGACATAGCCAGGTGAGGAAAGAGAGAAGTAAAAGGTTTTAAATTGAGTATTGAACTGAATTGTATTATATGCTAAATGTTTTACAAAACTAACCTTGAATGTAGTATAATCATAAGTTCTTTTGTATTTCTCTTAGCCTTCAGATGAATTGACTGTTCAAACACCTGCGCTTGCTCCCTCGAACCGTACTCAATCTTCAAATCATAAAAAGAAGTCCAAAGAAACAAGCTCTCGATGTGGTGAGATTACCTTGCATTATTTCAGTCTTACCTAAACTTTCTGCTCTATAACTTGTGATTATTTTTACATAGTAAATATTACTATGCATGGAAATGCTACAGTAAAACAGTTATCGTTTAGCTAATATATGTTAATTTTAAAACATTTTTAAGTTATTGAAGCAAGCCAAGCACTGGTAGCTCATACCTGTAATCCTATCTACTCAGGAGGCTGAGGTCTGAGAGTGTCAGTTCAAAGCCAGCTTGGGCAAAAAAGTCCAAACTGCAGTTAATTACAAAAAGCCAAAAATGGAGCTGTGACTCAAGTTGTAGAGTGCTAGACTTTAAAAAAAAAAGCCTAAAGATCCCTGAGCTTAAACCCCAGTACTGGCACAATGGGAACAAATGGTTCCCTTTTGATACAAACTCAAACATAGATTAGCAATTTAATTCTTAGTAATTGCAAGCCCCAGTTTTTTAATGTCTGTACATCAAACTAAGATGTTAAATGGCACAATTTTTTGAGTCTTCTGCTACATCGTTAAGCATTTTAAGATATTTTTTGTTTGGACTTTTGTTTTTGGAGTTTTGTTTTTGTTTTGTTTTATGGGTTTAATCTCAGAACTTCGGGCTTGCTAGTCAGGTGCTCTACCACTTGAGCCATGCCCCTGCCAGACTTTAAGCATTTGAAAATAGACAAGTCATTTCGTATTGTTTTAAAGGAATTACGCTTAAAACTACTTGTAAGGGCTGAAGTGTAGCTCAGTCGTAAAGGTTATGCACAAGACCCAGAGTTCCATCCCTAGCACAAAGAAAGAAAAAACTACTTGTAAAAATAAGTTGATTTTGTCCATTTTATAGCTAATCCTCCTGCTACTGACAATTCTGAAGCACCTGTGCTTGTCAGAAACACAGAAAATAACCAAGATTTTGGCCCTGAACATGCAGACACAGTGAGTAAATTAATTCCTGAAGAATATAAGTTTCCAGCTAACAGCAACAAATGGAGGAGAAGAATTACACTGTTTGTTTGGCCTATGTATACTTTATTTCATTTTGGATGAATATGTGCTTCAATGGCACTTCTTGTCGGGGTAGGGTAACCCCTTCTACAAAATCATTTCCAAGTTTGCTTATTTTTGCTTGCTTTTTTATTTACTTGCAGCTTGGATCCCATCCTGTACCATGTGAAAGTGCACCAGTCCCACGTCCTCCCGCACAGTGTAGTGCACCTGTGCTGACCTGCAAGGGTCCAACCTGTATTGTAGTTAGCTGGACAGTAAGTTATCAGTTTACTTTCATTACTTTTGCAGACATAAGAGCACAACACAGAAACATACATGGGGGTATGTACATTACACATACAAACAAATGGACTAAAGGTTGCTATATCCCCTGACTTTCAATGGTGTAACTCCTCTGGGAAAAAAGGGAACATGTTAATAGTGTAGAACATTTTGAGGACTAGAAATTCTCAAGGAGTCAGAGAGTAGAATTAGGGTCCCACAAATCTTAGTCTATAGTTTCTAGAACACATTTAGAAACTGATGCCAATGGTATTATGAGGGCTACTGTAATAATCTTGCTCTCTACATTCTATATTTGAGGAAAATAATACATTTCAAAGCCTGAATCGATCACCAGTAGATTAAATAATAGATTATGATATGAAATCTACAAACCTTGAGACATGCTAAGTAAGTACACTACCACAGAGCTGCACACTCAGTCCAGAATTTAGTATTATTTAAAGAGCTTCATTAGGAAATCTCTGCTGTTTCTTTGCATGTAACTGCAATATGGCACATAAGATTATGACTATAAGGTACTAACCCTTTTTTATTAATACGTTTTTTATTGTGAAAATACCATACAGAGGGGTTACAATTACATGAGCAAGGTAATGAGTACATTTCTTATCAAGCATTGTTGCCTCCTCTTTTGTTTCCCCTTCCCATCCCTTCCCATCCCCGCCTCCCCCACCCCTGCCAAAGTGGTAAAGTTCGTTTTTCGACATAGCATCTTGTACATTTCATTGTTGCAATGGGTCCACCTGTATCCCTATTTTTTCCCTTCCCCTCCCCAAATTATACCAACATCAAATACAGTGAAAACATGAGTTATACCGTGGGGGGAGGGACATACAAAGCAACAAAAAAAATCACCTTATAAATATGTTAGAAACAATAGCAAGAAAGAAAAACCACTCAAGTCCTTATTTGGGGTTCATTTTGCCTAACATCAACTTATCTGAACTTTTCTGCTTGTCTCAGACATATACTAGTTATTGCAAATAAGGGAAACCATGAGACCTATGTTTTTTGAGCCTGGCTTACTTCACTTAATATAATTTTTCCAAGTCTTTCTATTTCCTACCAAATGGGGCAGTGTTATTCTTTCTGATTCCCCTCAGCAGATGAATGGATCAAGAAAACGTGGTGTAGGTACTAACCCTTAAAAAGCAAACTTTTTACATCCATGTGACTATTTTCCCATTCAAACTAATTAAGCTAAAAAATGAGAACTGGCACAAGTGGCTCACGACTCTAATCTTAGCTACTCAAGAGGCTAAGATCTGAGGAACGCAGTTCAAAGCCAGCTTGGGCAGGAAAACCTACAAAACTATTATCTCGGCCGGAAGTGTGGCTTAGTGGTAGAATGCTTGCCTAACATGCATGAAGCCCTGGGTTCGATTCCTCAGCACTACATAAAAAGAAGAAAAAAAAACAGAAGTGGAGCTGCTCAAGTGGTAGAGCGCTAGCCTTGAGCAGAGAGGCTCAAGGACAGTGCCTTGGCTCTGAGTTCAAGCTCCAGGACCACCAGAAAAAAAAAAAGACTATTATATCCAGCTTTTCACACACAAAAAATGGAAGTGGAGCTGTGACACAAGTGGTATGGTGCTGCTAGCTTTGAGCTCAAGACTGGCACAAAAAAATGAGAACTAGTGCAACTATTTAGCCACCTAGTATATTAGAATTTTTCTTCCCTTTTTATGTGGACTCATGTAAAGAAATTGTCATTGATTATAAGATTTCATAACCAAATCCTGCTGTGACTCTCCACGGTGTCTAATATAATGAGCACTTAAATAATTAAATTTCTGTGTTTGTTGAATCTTTCAGGTTCCTGAATGTAATGGTGCTGAAATCACTGATTACAAACTAGAATTGGGACAAACTGAAGAATCTATGCAATTGATTTATACTGGTATTTGTCTGCGATATGAAGTAAAAAGTCTCATTCCTGCAACTACATATTTTTGCAGAGTTCAGGTAAAGCTAATACTTCCTTCTATGTAAACAGGACAATTGCTAGTATTCTACACACTCCACATAGAGAACACGCAGCATTTCCAGTGGAGAGACTAGAGGAGAATCCAAAAGGGAGGGACTTCTACATCATAAATATTACTCAGAGTGATAACAATCTGAGCTCCTTCTTGTGGCATTTAAAGCCCCACTGAACTTCCCATCCCAACCTGAGCTATCACAGTTCCTATTCAAATTCAGTATTCAAATTTCCCTGAACTTAGCAATCACTTGAAATCACTTGTCAAAAACAGTAATTCCCACACCAGCATCCAGATCTATTGAATCAAAATTGCTAATCCAGAAATCTTGCTAATTGCTATATTTAACAAGCACTCTCTACAGTTATCATTGAACAAAACTCTATAAACTCCTTCTTTAAAGTCAGTGAATATTCCATGCCCTCAATGTGCCTGGCATATCTGTCCATACTGTGCTATCGCCTGTCTTGTCTTTCAAACCCTAAAACCCTAGCTCTTGCATACATCTTTCCCTTGAAAATGATTTCTTCTTATGATGATCAACCAGAATTCCAACATACGTCAACTTAAAATTTTTGAGAAACAGTCCAAATTTGAAGTAATGTGACATGTATTCCCTATAAAGTTTAAGCAATTCAAAATATTCCAGGAGGATCTGGGGGTATACCTCAGTGGTAGCATGTAAAAGAGTCCTGGGTTTAATCCTCAGCACTGACCAACGAAAGCACAAATCTGAGTACAGACATGCAAACCTGTAAGTCTGGCACTCTGGTGGCAAAGGCTGGAGGATTGTGAATTATAAAGTCTAAGCTCCATCTCCGAGAATGCCTATCATGTCCTAACTACTATTCTAACCCTTAATTTCTAAGAGATTAGCATTTTTAGATCCCACATATGAGTGAGCTCATGTGTGTGAGATGTGTGTCTTTCTTTGCCTAGCTAATTTCAGTTACAATAATGATTCCCACTTCCATCTATAATTGTTAGAATTGACCAGGCTTTTTTTTGTGTGAGTCCTGGGGCTTGAACTCAAGGCCTGGGTGCTGTCCCTGAACTTTTTGCTCAAGGCTAGCACTTTACCACTTTAGCAACAGCTCCACTTCTAGCTTTTTTGATAGTTTATTGGTGATAACAATCTCACTTCCCTTCCTGGGCTGACTTCAAACCACAATCCTCAGATCTCAGCCTCCTGAGTAGCTAGGATTACAGGTGTGAGGCATTGGTGCCTGGTATCTTTTTATGGCTAAAACTAGCATCCTGTAGTAAGTATGTACTACATTTTCTCTATCCATTCATGAGTTTATGGACACACAGGTTGTTTCTATTTCTTTTCTTACTATACTAGGGCTATTCAGTTCCTGAGGTTTTTTGTTTTTTTATTTTTAATATTATTTACTTTATTGTTATTATAAAGGTGATACACAGAGGGATTACAAATACATGTAATACATGTACAAATACATGTCAGATAATGAGTACATTTCTTTTCATACAGTGTCTTACTTTTCCTTACTCTCTCCCAGTCCCTCCCTCCCATCTCCGCCCATGATTGTCCAGTGAGCTGTTTCTATTTCTTGACCTCTATGAATAGTACTGCAGTATACAACAGTCCCTTGTTATACTGGACTATGTGGTTCTAAGGAGACCTCCATTAAGGAAACATTACACATACTCAGGATGCACAGAATTGTATATGCTTGACTCATTTTTCCCATAATGCTGTCTAACTTCCACTAAAGACATGCCACCTTTCAACAAAACTAAAATTTTCACTTTTTTCTTTTTTCGTGTGTGTGTATGTGTGTGTGTGTGTGTGTGTGTGTGTGTGTGTATGTATGTGTGTGTGTGTGTGTGTGTGTGTGTGTGTGTGTGTGTGTGTGTGTGTGTGTGTGTGTACTGGGACTTTAATTCAAGGCCTCATACTTTTGGTGGGCTTTCTTGCTCGTGGCTGGCCCTCTACCACTTGAGCCACACTTCTATAGCCCATCAATCTTTTCTGCCTTGGCTAGCTTTGAACTATAGTCCTCTGACTCTCAACCTCCTGCTGAGTAGCTAAGATTATAGGCATGCGCCACTGGCAACTGGCTAATTTTTTTCTTTAAAGAACAAATTTAGCTGTATGCTAGTGGCACACATCTATATTCTTAGCTACTCAGGAGGCCAAAATCCAGAAGATGAGTTCCAGTTCAGCCCAGACAGAAAAGTCTGCTGGACTCCATCTCCAAAATAACCAAGCCAAAAGCAGAGCTGGAGGTGTGGCTCAAGAGATAAAGCACCATCAGCCCGGCGCTGGTGGTTCACGCCTGTAATCCTAGCTACTCAGGAGGCTGAGATCTGAGGATCGCGGTTCAAAGCCAGCCCAGGCAGGAGAGACCGTGAGACTCCTATCTCCAATAAACCACCAGAAAACCGGAAGTGGTGCTGTAGCTCAAGGGGTAGAGCGCTTGCCTTGAGCTGAAGAGCTGAGGGACAAGCGCCCAGGCCCAGAGTTCAAGCCCCACGGCCGACAAAAAAAAAAAAAAGAGATAAAGCACCAGCTGAACAAGCTCAAGGCCCTGAGTTCAACCCCAATACTATCAGTAAAATGAACAAATTTATTAAAATTATACATAAGTAAAATTGAATAAAACAAGAATAGTAAAAAGCAAGGTTGTCAGCAAAATTAAGATGCACATTAATATTTTTCAGTATAAAACAGTAAGAACTATTCCAAACTATTAACCAGTAACCAAAGTAAAATGTGTGTTTTTAAAAGTAAGGGCTAATAAAATTTTTTCCAAGTCTTTCCATTTCCTAACAAATAGGGCAGTGTCATTCTTTCTGATGAAGGCATAGAATTCCATTATATATATGCATATATATACATATATATATATATATATCACATTTTTTTGATCCATTCATCTACTGAGGGGCATCTGTGTTGGTTCCATATCTTAGCTATGGTAAATAATGCTGTGATAAACATATTTGTGCTGGTAGCTTTAGTATAGCCTTTCCAGGCCCCAAGAAACGTAGGTCCCATGGTTTCCCTTATTTGCAATAACTAGTATATGTCTAGAACAAGCAGAAAAGGTCAAAAGCTGTGTACATATGACCATATAAGATGATGCTAAGCGAAATGAACCCCAAGATAGTGGTTTTATGTTTCTTGCTGTTGTTTTTAATGTACTTATAATGTACCATGTGATTCTTTTGTTTCTATTGTATGTTCTTCCCCCATGGTATAACCCCTGTTTTCACTGTATTTGATTCTGGTGCCCTGAATCTTGTAAATACAGTTTTCTGATTTGGGGAAATAAGGATATAGGTTGACCCATTGTAACAACGAGATATACAAGACACTATGTTGAAACAAACTTTACAGCAAGGGCGAGGGGGAGAGAGAGGGGGAGGGTGCGAGGGAAGGGATCTTAGTGGAAAAACAAAGGAGGAGGTAAGAATGCTCAATAGGAAATGTTCTCATTACCCTACTCATGTAACTGTAACCCCTCTGTACAGTATTTTTACAATAAAAATATACACAAAAAATTAAAGTAAGGGCTAGAGATGTAGCCCAGTTGCTTAACATGCATAAGGCCATGGGTTCAATCCCCAGCATGACAAGAGAAAAAAAATAAAACAGCCACCAGTAATCACTGAATGAAAGAGGATGAGGCAGGAGAATTCCAAGCTCAAAGCCTGCCTGGGTTATAAAATAGGATCTTCATCTTCTTCATCATGATCCTCTTCTCCTTTTTTTTTATAGAGATAAAGGATCGAGGCTATCCTCCTCCATAAGACTAATTGGTTCTCATGATGATGATCTTGAGCAATCTGACTACATTTGAGCCTGACAGTACTGGTTCATTATCTTCATTTGGTATTCTTGATCAGTTTCTCTGTTCATTTTCTTCCTTGCTTCCAGTGTTTTTCAACTCCCTTTCAACAGCTATTCAAGTTTACCCAAGCATTACTTCCAAGTCAAGTTTGTGAGCTTTCCCTCACCCTATTCCCAACCCTGTGAAGCCTATGGTGAACATCAGCTGGGTGTTTGGTCCCTAGGATGCCCTTAAATGTTTGCTTTAGCACTTCAATTAAGTATATTCACTTGCCTTTTCCCAATCCTGGAGTTTGAACTCAGGGCCTGGGCACTGTCCCTGAACAATGTTGTTCAAGGTTAATGCTCTAACACTTGAGCCACAGCTCTACTTCCAGCTTTTTGGCAGCTAGTAGGAAGTCTCACAGACTTCCCTTCCCAGGCTGGCTCTGAACCATGATCCTCAGATCTCAGCCTTCTGAGCAGGTAGGATTACAGGAGGGAGCCACCAGCACCTGGCCTTGAGTTGATTTTTATGATGTTGTCTTTTTGCTGGCAGTAATTTTTCCAAGCACCACTTACTGAAAAGACAGTCCCTTCTCCAACACATGTAGTTATCACCTTTGTCAAAAATCAGTTGGCTATAGATAGGAGTTTCTTGTAGTGGTCTAACCTGTTTCATTAGTCTATATATTTGTATTGATGCCAACGTGTTGCTGTTGTGATTACTATAGTTTTGTAGTATATTTTGAATGTCTTCTTGATTTGTTTTTTTGCTCAAAATGGCTTTGGATATGCAGAGGCTTTGAGGGGTTTCCTTGTTCTATGAAGAATATTACTGGTATTTTGATAGAGTTTGCATTGATCTGTAAATCACTTCAAGTAGGGTGATATTTTAACAATATTGTCTCTTCCAATTCATGAATACAGATTGTCTTTCTAGTTTCTTGTGTCCTCTTCAACTTATTTTTTTGTTGTTGTTGTCAGTCGTGGGGCTTGAACTCTGGGCTTGGGTGCCGTCCCTAAGCTCTTCAGCTCACGGCATGCGCTCTACCGCTTGAGCCACAGCGCCACTTCTGGTTTTCTGAGTGGTGTATTGGAGATAAGAGTTTCACAGACTTTCCTGCTGGGCTGGCTTTGAACCGGGATCCTCAGATCTCTTCAGCTCACGGCATGCGCTCTACCGCTTGAGCCACAGCGCCACTTCTGGTTTTCTGAGTGGTGTATTGGAGATAAGAGTTTCACAGACTTTCCTGCTGGGCTGGCTTTGAACCGGGATCCTCAGATCTCAGCCTCCTAAGTAGCTCGGATTATAGGCATGAGCCACCAGCACCCGGCCCTCTTCAACTTCTTTTTTTTTTTGGGGGGGGTGTAGGGGGGTCCGGTCGTGGGCCTGAACTCTGGGCCTGGGCACTGTCCCTCAGCTCTTCAGCCCAAGGCTAGCACTCTACCACTTGAGCCACAGCGCCACTTCGGGCTTTTTTTCTGCTTATGTGGTGCTGAGAAATCGAACCCAGGGCCTCATGCATGCAAGGCAAGCGCTGTACCACTGAGCTAACTTCCCAGCCCCCTGGTCAACTTCTTTTTTTTGGGGGGGGGGGGGGAGGTCCGGTCATGGGGCCTGAACTCTGGGCCTGGGCGCTGTCCCTCAGCTCTTCAGCTCAAGGCTAGTGCTCTACCACTTGAGCCACAGCGCCGCCACTTCTGGCTTTTTTTTCTTTTTGCTTATGTGGTGCTGAGGAATTGAACCCAGGGCCTCTGGCATGCAAGGCAAGCGCTCTACCACTGAGCCACCTTCCCAGCCCCCCATGTCAACTTCTTTAAGCAACGTTTTATAACTTTCACTGAAGAAATCTCTCACCTATACTTAAACTTATTTCTAGGTAACTTTGAAGCTATGAAATAGCTTTCTTGATTTCTATTTCAAGTAATTGATTATTGGCATGCAGCAATACTATTCATTTTTGTATGTCTATTTTCTTTTCTACAACTTTGTTAAATTCATTTATTAGTTGTAATAGTTTCTTATGGCATCTTAGGGAACTCCATGTAAAAGTTCATGTTATATCCAAACTGACAATTTGACAAGGTCTTTTTCAATTAGAATGTCCTCTCTTTCCTTTTCTTACCTGATTGCTTTTTCCAGAACATTAGCACTATATTAGTGATGAAAATAACATTCTTGTCTTATGCTAGATCTTACAGAGATAACTTTAATTTTCCCTAGTTAGTATGTTACCGGTTGCTTCGTTGTACATTTGTTATTCAATGTTGAGGTACATTCCCTCTAGGCCTCCTTTGTTCAGGGTTTGTTGTTTTTTATTTTGGGTTTTGGGGGAGGTTTTGGTGCTAATATTGGGCCTTGAACTCGCTTGGCTTTTTTTGCTCAAGGCTGGTGGTCTACCACTTGAACCACATATCTACTTCTGGCTTTCAGTGGTTAATTAAAGATAAGAGTCTCGGGCTGGGAAGGTGGCTCAGTGGTAGAGCACTTGCCTTGCATGCATGAGGCCCTGGGTTTGATTCCTCAGCACCACATAAGCAAAAAAAAAGCCGGAAGTGGCGCTGTGGCTCAAGTGGTAGAGCACTAGCCTTGAGCTGAAGAGCTGAGGGACAGCGCCCAGGCTCAGAGTTCAGGCCCCACGACAGGACCCCCCCCAAAAAAAAAGATAAGAGTCTCACAGACTTTCCTGCCCACGCTGGATTCAAATCATGATCCTCAGATCTCAATGTCCTGAGTAGCTCAAATTATAGGCTAAACTACCAACACCCAACAGTTTGCTAGTATTTTGTAGAGGATTTTTGCATCTGGGTTCATGAAGGATATTGGCCTGGAGTTTGCTATCATCGTTCTGTCCTTCCCTAGTTTTGATATCCAGAAAGGGCTATCCTCAAAAAAAAAAATGTTTGGAAGAATTCCTTTCTATTTTATTTTTTACAGTAACTTTAAGGAAATTGATATTAGATCTTTCTTAAATGTTTGGTGGTATTTAAAGGGAATCCTGGGTTTCCCTTCGTTCAGAGATGTTTTTATTATTTAGTCATTCTTTCAGTTTATCATTACTGGTTCAGCTTTTCTATTCATAATTCAATCTTTTTCTTTTTTCTTTTTCTGGTGGTACTAGGCTTGAACCCAGGGCCTCATACTCACTTGGTTTGCTTGTTCGGCTGGTGTTGTGTCTTTTGAGACATAACTCAAGCCAGCATTTTGCTGATTATTTTAAGGATAGAGACTCACAGATTTTTCTGCCTGGGCTGGCTTGGAACTGCAAACTTCTGCGCCTGTTGAGTAACTACGATTACAGGTGTAAGCTACTTGTGCCATGCTCATGATTCAGTCTTTATAAAGTATGGATTCTATTTCCAGCACCAAGAAAAAAATCTTGGTCAGGTACAAGTATCTAGGAATTTGTCCATTTTTTTCTAGGTTATCAAATATATTGATACGTAGGGATTCATAATAATCTCTAATGGTAGTTTATATTTCTGTGGTGTCAGTCTACTTTCTTTGATTCTTGTCTTTTCCTTAGTCTAGCTAAAAGTTGTTCTATCATGTTTATCTTTTTGAAGAACAAGCTCTGCGTTTTACCATTCTTTGTGTCATGTTCTTGGTCTCCATTTCATTTCTTTCTTATTTGATCTCCTTTTTTCTTCTAATTTTTCATTTCATACTCATTTTCCTACCTCATTGTGATACAAGAGAAAATTTTATGTATTGATTGCTATACATCTCCCTTTTGGTATTGCTTTTTCTGTTACACAAGGGTCCTGTCTTTCCATTTTTGTTTCAAGAGAAACTTAAATTTTCTTCCTGATTTCTGCCTTCACCTATTGCTACTTCAAGATTAAGTTGTTTACTTTCCATGTACTCAAATCATTTCTGATGTTTTTCTTGTTACTAATTTCTAGCTTTCATTGGGCTGTGATCAAGAAGGCCAATAAAAAAAAGTATTCTGGGCTGTGTGTGTGCGTGCGCATGTGCGCGCACGCTAGCGCGTCATTCCTAGGGCTTGAATTCAGGGTCTGGGTACTATCGCTGAGCTTTTTTTGCTCAAGACTAGTGCTCTACCACTTGAACCACTGCTCCATTTCCAGATTTTTTTTGGTAGTTAATTGGAGATAATAGCCTTACAGATTCTCCTGCCTGTGCTAGCTTTGAACCACGATCCTCGTATCTCAGCCTCCTGAGTAGCTAGAATTACAGGTGTGAACTACTGACTCCCAACTTGACACATTTTATAGTCTGATATAAGATCTATACTTGAGAATGTTCCACATGCTGCTGGGAAGAATGTATATTCTTCCAACTTTAAATAAAATACGCTATAGGTGTCTGTTAGGCTCATGTGCTCTAGGATGCAATTTAACTCTGTCATTTCTTTGTTGATTTTCTAGGTGATTCCCCTTTAAAATGAGGTGTTAAAGTCTCCAACTATTGTTTTGAGTAGTTCTCCTTTTGGAGATATATTTGCTTTATATATGTGGATGCTCTTAAAATTGGGTAGATTTATCCGTGTATAATTATTTCCTCTTGCTGAACTGACCCACTTAGTATCCTTATATGATGAGTGTCTTTGTCTCTTCTTACTGATTCTGATGAGCAAGCTATTTTTTCTGATACAAGTACAGCTACTGCTTTATTTCAGATCCATTTGCATGGAATATATTTGTCAATTCCTTCTTTTTCAGTCTATGCATGCTATTATAGTAAAGTAAGTTTCTTGTAAGTAACCTATAGCTGGATCTTGTTGGTTTTTTTTTAATTTTTATTTATTTTTTATTGTGAAAATACTGTACAGAGGGGTTACAATTACATGGGCAAGATAATGAATACATTTCTTATCAAGCATTGTAACCTCCTCCTTTGTTTCCTCTTCCCATCCCTTCCCATCCTCCTCCCGTCCCCCCACCCAATCCTCCCCGTCCCCCCCTTGTTGGTTTTTTTTAACTGTTGTTTTGCTTTGCTTTGCTTTGCTTTTGTTTCAGCTATCTATTTTCATACTCTTTATGTTCACTTATCTTCTTCCTACAGATACAACCTAAAAGTTTTCTTAATTTCAGCAACTTAAAACCATACTATTAAGAGTTTGACTTGATGAAATTTTGTTTTATTATGAAACTGCCTGGCTATGTGCTAAAACAAAGTAATAATCTCTAACAAAGTATATCTTTTCTAGGCTGTAAATGTCATTGGAGTGGGACAGTTTGGAGAAACTGCTACTATAACCACACCAGCAACTGTACCCTCAATAGTACAAAATTTACAAGAAGTTCCAGACAAAGTTCCTGAAAACTTAGCATCATCTTGCCTTGCTATTAAGTGGGAGGAACCAATTTGTAATGGTTCTCCAGTAACTGGGTACAATATTGAATATGGAGATAGGAGAATTATGACTATTGACACTGTAACAGAGTATATTCTGAAAAATCTACAACCAGACACCATGTATAAGTAAGTCCCTTAAATTTTACTTTTGAGAAATTTGAGCTATATAGTCATATATTTTATTTAATCTACATAGTATTCCTTTTGAAAGGAGTTTACTGGATAGGAAAGTTTGGAATTACTAAGAGCCTTTTTCCTAGCAATATTTGTCAATAGCAATGGGGAACAGACTTTTCTTTCAAAAATTTATCTGTAATATTTAGTATAATATGATAGATAAGGTGCTCTATAAAGTTAAAGGGATTTAATTTATATGTAGAATAATGTATTTTAATTTTTCTTTTTGCCACTAGAATTCGAATTCAAGCCATCAATCATTATGGACTAAGCCCTTTTAGTCAGCCAATAAGAAGCAAGACCAAACCGCTTCTACTTAACCCTCCACCCCTCGAATGTGCAATTTTGGGGCACCAGAGCCTCAAACTTAAATGGGGCAACAATTCAAACAGAAGAATACTTTCCAGCCTTATAAGCTATAATTTGTTCATGAAAGATCGATCTGACAGGTAAACTATTTTTACTTTTTAGCATGTATTATAATAAAATGATTTAAGATTTTATATCTTTTTTTATTGGTTTTTTTTTCATTTTTATTGACCATGATGAGGCTTCAAAATCAGGGCCTGGTCACTGTCTCATAGTTTTTTTGCTCAAGGCTAGCACTCTACCACTTGAGTCACAGCTCCACATCTGTTTTTTGTTTGTTTTGTTTTGTTTTGTTTTTGTCCGTCATGGGGCCTGAACTCGGCCTGGGTACTGTCCCTCAGCTTTTGAGCTCAAGGCTAGCACTCTACCACTAGAGCCAAAGCACCACTTCCAGCTTTCTCTGCTTATGTGGTGCTGAGGAATCGAACCCAGGCCTCATGCATGCAAGGCAAGCACTCTACCACTGAGCCACCTTCCCAGCTCTTGTTTGTTTTTGTTTGTTTATTTTTTTAGTTTTTGGCTGGTTAATTGGAGGTAAAAGTCTCATGAACTTTCCTTCCTGGGCTGGCTTTACACCACAATCCTCAGATCTTGTCCTCCTGCATATCTAGGATTATTGGTGAGAGCCACCTTCACCCAGCCAAGATTTTATGTCTTAATCCTATACTCCAAAGTAGTTTCAATGAATTAATTACATGTGAAAGCAACCCAAAGACAATAGCATAGTATAGCTGTAACTGTTTATTGTTGTCTCTTCCAATGCACTTGTTTATTTATCTAGCACAATTCATCAGAAAATAGAGGTTATGGTGGGTGAACCAGAACCTTGCCATTATATTATCTATCACCTGGCTATTTTTGGTTTTGTCTCTTACCTTTCTGGCTTTAAGTTGACTTCTTTAGTCAGCTAAAGTGATTTTAGTGAAGTTTTAAAATAAGCTTTTAGTTAGTTATATAAAATGCTATTTGTATAGGCTGGGGATGTGGTTTAGTGGTAGTGTGCTTGCTTAGCATGCATGAAGCCCTGGGTTTGATTCCCCAGTACCACATAAACAAAAAAAGCCTGAAGTGGCACTGTGGCTCAAGTGGTAGAGTGCTAGTCTTGAGCAAAAGAAGCTCAGAGACAGTGCCCAGGACTGGAAAAACAAAAACAAAAAAATTGCTATTTGTACATATATCATTGTTGATTGGTAATGTTGTTTTCCTCATCTCTATTCCCTCCCCTAGATTTTCTGTCATTTACCATGGGCCTTGTCAGACTCACCGAGTACAGAGATTAACTGAATGTACTGAATATTCATTTAAAATCCAGGCATGTAATGAAGCTGGTGAAGGACCAGAATCTGATATCTATGTTTTTACTACCAAAAAAACCCCACCAGCTGCACTTCAAGGTGAGTCCCAATAGCTCATACAAAAAAAAAGAACAGCAGTAAGGAGAATTTTAAAAATAAGTTGGGAGCCAGGCACTAATAGCTCACATCTATAATCCTAGCTACTTAGGATGTTGAGAGCTGAGGATCACAGTTCAAAGCTACACTAGGCAAGAAAGTTAGTGAGACTCCAACAGCAAAAAAAAAGCCAAAATTGGGGCTATGGCTCAGTGGTAGAGCATTAGCTTTGAGCAAAGAAAGCTCAGGGACAGCTTCCAGGCCCTGAGCTCAAACCCCAGAACCAACAGACACAAAAAATAGTTTGTGGTTGTTATATTCCTGTTATATCAGCTACTCAGGAGGCAGAGGCTCAAGGCCAGCTCAGGCTAGTGAGACTATTATCTCAGAAACAAAACATGGACTAAAGGATTGGGGCTCTAGCTCAAATAGGAGAGTGCTAGCCTAACAAGTGCTAAGCCCTGAGTTAAACACTAGAACTACAAAAACAATAAATAATGTAATACCAAAAGAGGTAAGAATTATAGATTCAAATTTCAACTTAAGATCTTTTGAGACTCTTATAATCAATATTTTTAAATATCTTGGAAAACACCCAATTCAGCCAACCACTCTACCATCAATACCATTTTAATAGTAAAAAATGAAGACTTCTAGGGGCTAGGAATGTGGCTTAGTGGTAGAGTGCTTGCCTGGCATACATGAAGCCCTGGGTTCGATTCCTCAGTACCACATAAACAGAAAAAGCCAGAAGTGGTGCAGTGGTTCAAATGGTTGAGTAATACCCTTGAGCAAAAGAAGCTCAGGGATCTTGTCTAAGCCCTGAGTTTAAGCTCCACGACTGGCTAAAAAAATTAAGACTTCTAGATGGCAATTAACTTTGTGACAGGACCCTCTAAGTCAGTTGCTACAGTCACAATCAGAATTGCAGACTACTGATTCCCCTAAAAGTGCTTCTTGTACTTTCTAATAGTTATATATGCCCTGCTATCTGTCTCATTTTCTTTGTCTTTTTCTTTTTTTTGGGGGGGGGGGTCCAGTCGTGGGGTCTGAACTCTGGGCCTGGGCACTGTCCCTCAGCTCTTCAGCTCAAGGCTAGTGCTCTACCACTTGAGCCACAGCGCCACTTCCGGCTTGTTTTTCTTTTTGCTTATGGTGCTGGGGAATCGAACCCAGGACCTCAGGCATGCAAAGCAAGCTCTCTACCACTGAGCCACCTTCCCAGCCTTCTCATTTTATTTTTCAAAAGATTTATCATATAAATCAATTTGTAGACAATTTATCATAGTTAAAGCTAAACATAAATAAATATATATATAGGAAGTTTATTTCTGAAGCTCTGAGTTTACTCTCCTTATTTTGAACAGTAACATAAAATACATTTGAGCACCAGTGGCTCAACACCTATAATCCTAGCTATTCAGGAGACTGCAATCTGAGGATCATGTTTTGAAGCCAGCCCAAGAAGGACAGTCCATGAGACTCTGATCACCAATTAACCACAAAAAAGCCAGAAGTGAAGTTGTGGCTCAAATGGTAGAGTGTTAACCTTAAGCACAAAAGCTCAGGGACAGTGCCAGACCCTGAGTTCAAGCCCCAGGACAGGCACAAAAAAATATTGAGGAAAAATGGAATCTTCTAAAGTGACATTCTCTTTTTCTAGCTCCGAGAATACATCGACTAAAATTCAATGCTTGTGAGATAAAATGGGGGTCTTTGGAGCCAATCAATGGAGACCCTATTGTTTACAACCTTCAAGTTATTACCGATAAAGGAACTGAACAGGTATATTCTTCCTTAGTCCTTAATTTTTTCTAATTGGCACTGGTGGCTCACTCCTATAGTCCTAACTACTCACACCAGGCTGAGATCTGAGGATTGTGGTTTGAAGCTATCCATGGTAGAGAAGTCCCCATGAGATTCCATTAAATTACTCTGAAAAGCCAGAAGTGGTGCTATGGCTCACAAAAAGGTTCAGGGAACAGCGCACAGGCCCTGAGTTTAAGCTCCAGGACCAGCCAAATAATAACAATAATAATAATAACAAAAATAAAAAATAAAATATGCTCAGCATCTAACTCTTTTTTTTTCCCTTTTAGCTATACAAAGGACCAAATACTTCATTCAGTTATTCAAATTTCGTCACAAATACAAATTATCGGTTCAAAGTCTGTGCCGGGCGTCAATATAAAACTTCTGCTGGCAAACAAGAGCTCTGGGGACCATTCAGCCCTACCTCTCTTTTCTTGACACATAGAAACAGTAAAGTAGGAAGAGGAGGGAATGACCGCAGAGATGATAAGCTCCGGATAGAGCTAAGTGATGAATCATTTATTTTTATCCTTGTGATAGTATTTGCTGCTACGGCCCTTTTGTTTGCAGCTTCCATTCAAAAGTTCTTGATAAGCTAAATTTATTTCTCTACATTCTGTCCATTATAGAAAGATCAAAAAATCATATTCAATAGACAAATTGTTTGATAAACCTCAGCGATTACTTAAAAGAAACATTAATTTGGTCAAAACTCTAAATTTTTTTACCAAACATTTAATATTTGAAAAATTCATGTGACAGAAGAGAATTTTTTGAGGAAATAGGTATCTTTTAAATTTCATGAAGTTAGAAAAAGAACACTCTACCACACCTGTCATGGACACTATTTCCTGATTAATTTTTTCAATTCCAAACCTCAAGAATTCTGAGAAGACGATATTTTGAACATTTTTATTTTAAAAAACAAAATGGAAAAATCTATTAGACATGTCTACTTACACTTATATGAGATAATAAAAATACAAACCAATATCCTGCACTGTAATTTTTTCTAAATAGTGTATACAGCCATTGCTCTGTGTTGTGATAATTACTTTGATGGTGGGGAATTTTTAATTTTAGAATTTCAGTGTAATAGGAAATAGAGAAAATAGAAATAAGGGGTGGGCAGTTATTTGCTATAATTTTAAACTAAAATGCTTTCTTTGTTGGTTACCCCTGGCATCAGAATTATCACATATGTAATGACTAATGTTTACATAACATATAAAAATTCTTTTCTCAAAAAGCAGGGTGCTGGTGGCTCATGCCTATAATTTCAGCTACTCAAGAGGCTGAGATCTTTGGATCATAGCTCAAAGCCAGCTCAGAGAGAAAAGGTTATAAGTATTTTATCTCTAATCACCAAAAGGTCAGGAATGGAGCTGTGGCTCAAGTTTTAGAGTGCTAGCCCTGAGCAAAATGCTCAGGGACAATGCCCAGTCCCTGAGTCCAAACTCTAGTACTAGTGCAGTGCCAGTGGCTCAAGCCTGTAATGCTAGCTACTCAGGAAGCTGAGATCTTAGGATCACAATTGAAAACTAGCTGGAACAGGAAAGTCCATGAGGCTCTTATATCCAATTAACCAGCAAAAAACTGGAATTGTACCTGTGGCTCAAATGATAAGAGCAGAGCCTTGATCACAAAAGCCAAGAGACAGCGCTCAGGCCCTGAGTTCAAGCCCTAGGACTGGTGCGTGCACACATGTATGCACATGTATGAGTACACACACACAGTACAAGAAAGAGAGATGAAGGGCTGGGAAGATGACACAGTGGTAGAGTGCTTGCCTTGCATGCATAGGGCCCTGGGTTCGATTCCTCAGCACCACATAAGCAGAAAAAGGCAGAAGTGGTAGAGCTCTCACCTTGAGTTGAAGAGCTGAGGGACAGTGCCCAGGCCCAGAGTTCAGGCCCACAATTAGAAAAAAAGAAAAGAGAGGGAAGGGAAGAGAGAAAAGGGAAGGGGGAGGGGGAGGGAGGAAAAGGGAAAGGAAGATAGCAAGGAGGGATGGGAGGGAGGGATGGAGAGAGGAAGCGAAGAAGGTGAAAGAGGAGGGGAAGGGAGGGAAGGAGGGAGGAAAGAAGGAGAGAAAATGGAAGTGAGGGAGGGCAGGAAGGAAAGAGAAAATGGGAGGGAGGAAGAGGGGTATGAAGGAGAAGGAAATAAGAAAAAAGAGAAAAAGAGGATTGGAGGAAGGAAATAGAAGGGAGGAAGGGGAAAGGGAGAGGAAGGAAGGGAAGGATTAAGGGAAAGGAGGGAGGAAGGACGGGAAAAAAAGAAAAGAAAGAGAAAATGTGGTATAAAGTCAGACACCAGTGGCAAATTCCTGTAATTCTAGCTACTTGGGAGGCTGAGAATGAGAGTATTGCAGTTGGAAGCCACTAAAGTTGAACAGAAAAGTTCACATTATTCCATCTCAACTCATAGTGCAGTTGTTCATGTCTGCCATCCCAAACTATGAGGGAGTCTGAGTTTGAGAAGATCATAGCCACACCTGCCTGAACAGAAAAGTCCACAAGATGATAGCTGGATAGTAGCTCAGGCATACCCTGGGGGGAGTAAGAGCCTATTCTAAAAATAATGAAAACTAGGACTGGAAGCACAGCTCAAAGGTGTCCCACCCAGCCTAGAATGCATGAAGCCCTGAATTCAAACTCCAATGCTGCCAAAAAAAAAAAAGAAGAAAGCATTGTATATACCAGTAAACAATCAGCCATAAA
This sequence comes from Dipodomys merriami, assembly GCF_024711535.1. NCBI lineage: Eukaryota > Metazoa > Chordata > Mammalia > Rodentia > Heteromyidae > Dipodomys > Dipodomys merriami. The sequence goes on from NW_027204492.1 coordinate 62,357,608, forward strand.
GAAGAAGAATAAGGGGCTGGGAAGGTGGCTCAGTGGTAGAGCGCTTGCCTTGCATGCATGAGGCCCTGGGTTCGATTCCTCAGCACCACATAAGCAAAAAGAAAAAAGCCGGAAGTGATGCTGTGGCTCAAGTGGTAGAGTGCTAGCCTTGAGCTGAAGAGCTGAGGGACAGTGCCCAGGCCCAGAGTAGGTACCACGACTGGCAAAAATAAATAAATAAATAAATAAGGAAACTCTAAAAAAAAAAAAAAAAGAAGAAGAAGAAGAAGAAGAAGAAGAAAATCCTGTCATTTGCAGCAAAATGAAAATAAAGGACATTATGTTAAGTGGAATAAACCCAACATAAAAACACAAATGCTTGGGCTGGGAACGTGGCTTAGTGGTAGAGTACTTGCCTAGCATACATTAAGCCCTGTGTTCAATCCCTCGGTAACACACAAACAGAAAAGCTGGAAGTGGTACTGTGGCTCAAATGGTAGAGTGCTAGCCCCGAGCAAAAGAAGCTCAGGGACAGTGCCCAGGCCCTGAGTTCAAGCCCCAGGACTGGAAAACACACACACATACACACACACACACACACACACACACACACACACACACACACACACACACACACACACACACAGCCACAGGTTCTTTCTCAGATGGAAGCTAAGGGTGGGAAGGGGAAAGGAGAGAAGAAAATGTTGAATATCTGAAATCCTACTTAGGAAACTGAGATCCAAGGATTAAGTTTCCAAGAAAGCCCAGGAAGGAAAGCCCCTGAAACTCCTATCTCCAATTAACCATCAAAACGCTAGAAATGGCGGTGTAGCTCAAGTAGTGAAGCCCCAGCCTTCAGTGAAAAAGCCAAGAAAAAACACAAGGCCCTGAGTTCAAGTCCTACTACAGGCACTCACATTCATGCACACACACACACAGAGAAACATGAGAACGTGTGTGTGTGTGTGTGTGTGTGTGTGTGTGTGTGTCTTAGAACTCAATGCCAAACTGGATCCCTGTTCCCCAGGCCAATGCCTGGATAAGGCCTCTGGACATACATCAGCACCAAGTTGACACCTATGGGTCTGTCCAATTGAACTTACTAATGGGCATCGCCTGAGTCATACTATAGTGACCATTGGGCCACAAATCCATGTCAGCAGCAAGTAGTCTATGATAGTGTGGGCCTTGGCATTACACATGTAGTACACTGATCTTGATAAGGTCATTCAAGGTGTGATTAAGTCTTGCAGTGTCCTTGGCCATAGGATTTCCCTATTCCATTCCTCCCCCTGAATCAGCAACAAGAATGGAAACAATAACTGTCTACTTCAGGGAAGAAAGAGGAGAGGTCAAGTTACAGCACAGGCACCTGGGGCTGATTCCTGCATGAGATACTCAGAGCCAGGCAGAATTCAGCAATGACTGAGCCTGTGGCTATGAGACAAAGCATCAAGATCAGTAAGAGCTCCAAATGGCTTGCGAGGAAGACACAGCCTCAGTTCATTCTGCAGATTTGGGACAAATCTTGGCTCAAACAGAGTCTTCATAAAGGAAAGAATGGCAGCTATTACTTTAGAGAGTTTTTTTTTTATTGTGAAAATACCGTACAGAGGGGTTACAATTACATGGGCAAAGTATTGAGTACATTTCTTATCAAGCATTGTTGCCTCCTCCTTTGTTTCCCCAGTCCCATCCCTTCCCAACTCTCACCCCCCCACCCCCCTCCCCACCACCAAAGTTGTAAAGTTCGTTTTCGACATAACGACTTGTACATCTCATTGTTGCAATGGGTCCACCCGTATCCCTATTTAAACGATTTGTTTTTGCCCTTCCTCTCCACACATTATACCAACATCAAATGAAACGCGTGTGTGCGCGCAAACACACACACACATATACATACACACACCCCGAACGCTTCACTTTTTACAAAAAAGTTTTTTTAAAAAATCTAGACTCAGAGTGCCCTCTGTTGGTGAAATATCAGGAATGTCCACAGATTCCGAGAAATCTTAGAATTTCTGAAGAGACATGCATGAAATCAGATTATGAACACTGAAAAAATTACCTCCTACTTCAGTGAACAGGAACTTGGACACCAACAAGCAAAAATTATGACCTCACTGAACCAACAAAGTCTCTAGAAATTGACTATAGCAACTGATAACTAAAATGTCTCAAAAAAGTAACAGTTGGGTTTGTTTAGAAAGTGCTTTCAGATGATATTGGTCCTAGGACAGCATCATTCAAATATTATAGCAAGAATAAATTCAAGATTTTTTTCTTTTCTTTGTTTTGGTTCTGGTACTGGGGCTTGAACTCAGGGACTGGGCACTGAGTGTATATAAACCAAGAGCCTCTCATCTCCAATTAAGCACCAAAAAGCCAGAAGTGGAGGGCATGCCTCAAATGACAGAGCTCCATCTTTGAGCAAAAAGAGCACAGGGACAGTACCTGTGCCCTGAGTTCAAGTCCCAGGATTAACACAAATAATGAAGTGAAAAAAATTAAAAATAAAAGAAGTGGATATATGGCACAAATGATAAATTGCCAGCCTTGAACAAAATAACTAAGCAATGGGCTGGGAAGGTGGCTCAGTGGTAGAACGCTTGCCTTGCAAGCATGAGGCCCTGGGTTCGATTCCTCAGCACCACATAAGCAAAAAGAAAAAAGCCGGAAGTGATGCTGTGGCTCAAGTGGTAGAGCGCTAGCCTTGAGCTGAATAGCTGAGGGACAGCGCCCAGGCCCAGAGTTCGGGCCCCACGACCAGACCAAAACAAAACAAAACAAAACAAAACAAAATAGCCAAGCAAGAGAGTGGAGTCCTCAGTTCAAGCCCCAGTACTGGCACAAAAATTAATTAAAATAATAATATTTTTTTGCAAGTCCTGGGGCCTGAATTCTGGGCCTGGGTGCTGTCCCTCAGCTCTTCAGCTCAAGGCTAGTGCTTTACCACTTGAGCCACAGTGCCACTTACAGCTTTTTATGCTTATGTGGTGCTGAAGAATCAAACTCAGGGCTTCATGCATGCAAGGCAAGCACCCTACCACTGAGCCACCTTCCCAGCCCCAAATAATAATAATTTTTAAAAGAATGAACAGAAAAAAATTAGCCCAAATAATGAACAAGCATTTCACTCAAAAGAAACCCATAAATCCAATAAACATTTAAGAATATACACCACAAGATCTATTATGTATTACTTATATATCTTACACATATACCATCTTGATATATATATATATATATATATGGGTGTATGCACATATGTATGTATGGATATATGTACACATATTTATGTGTGTTTAACCTATGAGCCCACAATTCTACTTTTGGATATATGCCTGGAATACCTCCTACACATGTACACAGGAGACACACAAAAGGGTTCACAATTGCACTATTTAAAATAGTAAAAATCTAGAAACATTACAAATGCCTACTAGGTGGAGTGTAGACAAGTAAATTCGGGTATATTCCAACAGTGAAATATTGCGCAGCAATTAAAATAAGACTTTTTACTAATATGTCATGACAGAGATAACTTAGACATATGGCATTGCTTTTTAAGCAGCTAACAATTGAGATAAAATGTACTTTTTAGACATATATGTAGTTAAAATAACAAAAGATAGTAAAGAAATCATTAACAATGTCAGGAAGATTGCTTTAGGAGGAGGGAAGGAGGGGGTGATTTTCAAGGAATTAGATGGCCGTGGTGTTATTTTTTTAAGTCCAAAATTTAATTAATAAGGTCATGTATAGAGTTGGCCATGAGCCAAAAATTATGATTAATATAATTCTGGACAATTTTGCTTCTAAAGAAGAAAAATAAAAATGTGATGTATAATCTGCATAGTATGCATCAAATTGTTAAGAAATACATATATTCTCTCTGAAATTATTTGGAGGAATAGCCATTTCATAATTTTTGTAACAATTTAAGTGGTTTTGGCTTGCCTGTATTTGTGTGTGTGCATGTGCACTTGAGCTTTTTCAATCAAGGTTAGGACTCTACCATTTGAGCCACAGCTCCACTTCCAGGATTTTGCTGCTTACAGATTAAGAGTTGCAAAGACTTGCTGGGAAGGTGGCTCAGTGGTAGAGCGCTTGCCTTGCGTGCATAAGGCCCTGGGTTCGATTCCCATGTGGTGCTGTGGCTCAAGTGGTAGAGCGCTAGCCTTGAGCTGAAGAGTTGAGGGACAGCACCCAGGCCCAGAGTTCAGGCCCACAACCGGACCCAAAGGAAAAAAAAAAAAAAGAGTTTCAAAGACTTTACTGCCTGGGCTAGCTTTAAACCATGATCTTCAGATTTCAGTCTCCTTACTAACTAGATTTTATAGTCATGAGCCACTGCCACTAGGCTTATATTTTTTTTAATTTTCTATTTATTTATTTTTATTGTGAGAATACGGTACAGAGGAGTTACAGTTACATGGGCAAGATAACGAGTACATTTCTTTCTTTCTTTCTTTCTTTCTTTTTGGGGGGGGTCCGGTCATGGGGCCTGAACTCTGGGCCTGGGCGCTGTCCCTCAGCTCTTCAGCTCAAGGCTAGCGTTCTACCACTTTAGCCACAGCGCCACTTCCGGCTTTTTCTTTTTGTGTATGTGGTGCTGAAGAATTGAAGCCAGGACCTCAGGCATGCAAGGCAAGCGCTCTACCACTGAGCCACCTTCCCAGCCCCTCTTTTTTTTTGAGATTTTTTTTATTGTGAAAATACTGTACAGAGGGGTTACAATTACATGGACAAGATGAGTACATTTCTTATCAAGCATTGTACAGGCTTATATTTTTTATTTTTCAGGAAAAATATTTAGGGGCTGGGAATGTGGCTTAGTGGTAGAGTGCTTGCCTAGCATACATGAAGCCCTGGGTTTGATTCCTCAGTATCACTTAAGCAGAAAAAAGCCAGATGTGGTGCTGTGGCTCAAGTGGTAGAGTGCTAGACTTGAGCAAAAGAAGCTCAGAGACAGTGCCCAGACCCTAAGTTCAAGCCCTGGAACTGGCAAAAAAATATTTACTTACATTGCATATAATTAATATAAAATTTTTAATTTTGCAAGATGTGATATTTCCCAGCAATATTACTTAAGCCTATTAAAAGGCATCTCTTATCTTCAGGGGGAACGCTTAGCCTTAAAGAAAAAGTTTCCAGAAGCCAGGCACTGGTGGCTTACACCTATAATCCTACCTACTCAGAAGGCTGAGATCTGAGGATTGTGGTTCAGAGCCAGCCCAGGCAGGAAAGTCCATGAAACTCTTATCTCCTCCAATTAACCAGAAAACTGGAAGTAGATCTGTGGCTCAAAGTGGTAGAGCACTACCTTGAGTGAAAGAGATCAGGGACAGTGCCCTGAGTTCAAGCCCCACATCACACACACACACACACACACACACACACACACACACACACACACACACACACACACACACACACACACACACACACACACACACACACACACACACACACACACACACACACACACACAATCCAACAGGACTATGTAGGAGAATGAGAAGGAGAAAGGGAAAAGATGGAGGGTGGATAATTTTAAAATACAATGCAAGTATATATGAAAAAATCTGGACATTAATCCTAAGCATCCATCTTTCTCCTCTCCCACTTCTGGTTATCCTAGAAACACTGACAAGAGATTATTTTGTATATATTTTTATTGTAAAAATACTGTACAGAGGGGTTACAGTTACATGAATAAGGTAATGAGTATATTTCCTATCGAGCATTGTTACCTCCTCCTTTGTTTTTCCCCTACCATCCCTTCCCTCCCCACCTCCCCAACTTCTCCCTCCCCACCTCAAGAAGTTGTAAAGTTCGTTTTCAACACAGTCTTATACATCTCATTGTTACAATGGGTCAACCTCTATCCTTATTTCAGCATTTTGTTATTTCCCTTCCCCTCCCCAAATTAGAAAAATGTATACACAAAATTCAGAGCACCAGGGCTGGGAAGGTGGCTCAGTGGTAGAGCGCTTGCCTTGCATGCCTGAGGCCCTGTGTTCGATTCCTCAGCACCACATAAGCAAAAAGAAAAAAGCTGGAAGTGGCATTGTGGCTCAAGTGGTAGAGTGCTAGCCTTGAGCTGAAGAGCTGAGGGACAGCGCCCAGGCCCAGAGTTCAGGCCCCACTACCGGACCCAAAAAAAAAAGAAAGAAAGAAAGAAAAAGAAATAGTAACCTCTCTGTACAACACCTTAATAATAACAATAAAATTATATATTTTAAAATTTAAAAATTAAAAAAAATTCATAGCACCAGAATCAAATACAGTGAAAACAGGTATAACACCATGGGGGAAGAGCATACAAAAGAAACAAAAAAATCACATGGTACATTATAAGTATATTAAAAACAACAAGAAAGATAAAACCACTTATGTTGCTATCTTGGGGTTTAATTAATTCACTTAGCATCATCTTATATGGTCATATTACATAGCTTTTGACCTTTTCTGCTTGTCCTAGACATATACTAGTTATTGCAAATAAGGGAAACCATGGGACCTATGTTTCTTTGAGCCTGGCTTATTCCACTCAATATAATTTTTTCCAAGTCTTTCCATTTCCTAACAAATGGGGCAGTGTCATTCTTTCTGATGGAGGCATAGAATTCCATTGTGTGTCTGTGTGTGTGTGTGTATCACATTTTCTTGATCCTTTCATCTACTGAGGGGCATCTGGGTTGGTTCCCATCTTAGTTATGGTAAATAATGCTGCGATAAACATAGTCTGACAAGAGATTCTTTTGATTTTTTGTTATTTCTGAGATAATATATGAATGTGAAATGAGTTATTCTTAACTTTTTCAAAGTAAAATGGCTTTATTTGGGAGATGGGGGTTGGCTCTCTCTAAATCAGTGATGGAAGGAAGGAAGGAAAAATGAGAACGTGAACATTATGCTATTTAAGCAACAGAAGATAAAAGAATATAGAAATAGAATGGAGATGTCCATTACACAAGAGTCCAGTAACCTCTTGATGTGCACCTTGATCTTCTGGGCACAATTTAGCAACTTTCCATTCATTTTTCCAGATGTCTATAGTCAGATGATGATAGAGATCAAAGTGCATATTCCAGCCAGGTGCTGGTGGTTCACACGCAGCTATTTAGGAAACTATGATCTGAAGATCAAGGTTCGAAGCCAATCTGGGCAGGAAAGTTCATGACTCTTATCTCCAATTAGCACCAAAAAGCCATAAGTGAAGGTATGGCTCAAGCGGTATAGTGACAACCTTGAGCAGAAAAGCTAAGGGACAGTGCCCAGGCCATGAGTGCAAGCCACAGTACTGGCACACATGAAGCACCACACACACACACACACACACACACACACACACACACACACACACACACACACACACACACAAATCATCACTGTATATAGTGATTATTCAATTATTGGTTCTTGTGACAGATCTCAAAACCAAAGGCCTAAATTACAAACCCCAAGCAACAAAATCATGTTGCCAAATTCAGCTGGGCCATGTTAGTCATTTATTTTCCTTTCTGCTTTGTTTTACTTGTCCTATATAGGTAAAAGGAGAAAGAGAGAAGCGGGGAAAGAGAAAAAAAGAGAGAAAGAGTGTGTGTGTATGTGAGGGAGAGAGAGGGAGGGAGGAGAGAAAGAGAGAGAGAGAGAGAGAGAGAGAGAGAGAGAGAGAGAGAGAGAGAGAGAGAGAGAGAGAGAGAGAGAGAGAGAGAGAGAGAAACGTGCCTGTCTTGGGGCTTGAATTCAGGGCCTACAATGCCATCCCTGAGCTTTTTTGCTCAAGGCTAGCTACCACTTGAGCCATAGCTCCACTTTTGGCTTTGTTGATGTTTAATTGAAATAAGAGTCTTACTGACTTTCCTGCCTGGGTTAGCTCTGAACTGCTATCCTCAGATCTTAGCCTCTTGAGGAGCTAGGATTACAGAGATGTGCTACCACTGCCCAGATGAACAAGTGAAATATTTATAGTACAAAACTTCTCTTGTATCCAAGAGAACATCAACGACTATCTGTCCATGACAATAACCCTAGCTAATGAATTATATGCATTATTATCAGTATTAGTCATGGATTTAGACTTTCTGGGATTCCAGAATAAAGGTAGTGTTATGTGTGACTTCTTCAAAGTTCAGATACAAATTTAGAAACCACTTTTTTTTTGTTGTTGGTAGTGAGGCTTGAACTCTGGGCTTGGGTGCGCTCTACCACTTGAGCCACAGCGCCACTTCCGGTTTTTTGTGGTTTATTGGAGATAAGAGTCTCTCAGACTTTCCTGCCCTGACTGGCTTTGAAGAATGATCTTTAGATCTCAGTGTCCTGAGTAGCTAGGATTACAGGCATGAGCCACCTGCACCCGGGTAGAAACCACTTTTTAATGGCATTATTTTCACTGAGAAGCTGCCATTCACAAAGTTCACGTGAAGAAAAACTGAGTTATCCTGCCTGGAACTTCTCCCAAATAACCTGTATTCCCCTCATCTGAACAGGCTTCTGGCTACCATTATCAGGAAAACAAATTCGAATGCTAGTGGCTCACGCTTGTAAATCTAGAGACTGAGATCTGAGGATCATGGTCCAAAACCAACCTAAGCAGGAAAGTTCATGGACTCTTACAAGTAGAGGTGTGTCTCAAGTGGCAGAGCACCAGCCTTGAGCAAAAAGCTAAGTAAAAGTGTGGTATGCCTGAGTTTAAGTCCCACTATTGGACCAGGAGAGAGAAAGAGAGATACAGAGAGTGACAGAGAGGAGAGACAGATACAAAAGAGAGATGCACAGAGAGACAGAGACACAGACAGACAGACAGAAAAAGAAGGAAAAATAGAAAACAGGATGTACTGGATGGATGGTAGCTTGGTGGTTTTCTGGAAGACTTCCAGCAGTCTGGGCCTTGAAGCAATTTCACAATCTTAACTATCTTGAAGCCTCTCATCTACTGGAGTCTCTAGACTCAGCTTCCTGCATTCTGTGCTACCAGCCACACTTGAACTCTTCAGTCACCTTTCTAGAATGTTGCTAAGTGTGCCTTGGGCTGGTAGCCCCAGGAGCTATCTGCGTGCGTGTGTGTGTGTGTGTGTGTGTGTGTGTGTGTGTGTGTATGTGTGTGTGTGAGCGTGGTGCGTGTGTGTGTGTGTGTGTGTGTGTGTGTGTGTGTGTGTGTGTGTGTGCCGGGCTTGAACTCGGGGCTTAGGCTCTGTCCCTTAGCTTTTTCATTTACTCAAGGCTGGTACACTACCACTTGAGCCACGGCTTCACTTCTGGCTTTTGCTGGTTTATTGGATTTAAGACTCTCATGAACTTTCCTGCCCAGGCTGGCTTTGAACTGCAATCCTCATACCTCAGCCTCCTCAGTAACTAGGGTTACAGGTGTGAACCATCAGCACCCAAATGAGTTGTCTGCTGGTAGTTCAGCCTGCTCTAAGATAAAGACCACAAACAGGCAACAAAGCACTAGATGAAACTTTATTGGGACTAGGAGCCCAAGAAGAACAGTGCCTAGGAATAAGTGAGACCATAGTCCCAGACGGCTCTGAGAAGTGGGGGAGGGGACTCATGCACACAGCCTGCCTGTGAGCCATGAACTTTGTGCTTAGTCCCACAGCCTGCACATGTGCAGTAGGTCTGCATGGCTCAGTTGTCATGGGTTAGGAAGGTTTCCAACCAGATTGAAGAACACTGTGGAGCTATCCAGGGAGACTGGGGCAGAGTGATCTGGAACAACTGTAGACAAGGTTACCTAAGGGTCATGTGAACCATTGCTCAATATGTAGAATGGCTAGGACTGGAACAAAGTCTCCCCAAGCAAAGCGAAGGTCCAAGCAGTGGCCATGACAGCTGTGGAATGAAGAGACTTTGGGACATAGGCAGCTGGAGCAGAGCCTCTTCTGGGTGCCTGAGGCTGTATCAGAGTCTCCTAGGATACTATATAAATAGTGAGGAGCTGAACACAGCCACCACAGCTGGAACATTACCAAAGAAGTGGCTATTTGATTGACAGCTGGCTTGGCCTACATACACGTAGAAACATTAGTCATTTCTGACATTAGGAATGTCAGAAATATTGTTCTGAGGTCTGTCACCCTTGAGAATCTCTGAGAGACAATGAACAGTTCCCATCCACCCTCCATTTCTGCCCAAACTTTTCCTGGGAAATTGCCACCTGAAATGCAGAATACAGAAGAGAGTCTGACAGCTGTGTCAAGCAGCTGAACCTCTGACACCTGACAGCTTCAATCATTTAAAAGGGGGGAAAGCATCAAAGAGATGATTACAACCACGATCTAACATGAAATTGATATTTTTCTTTGAGGAATTTTTACCTAAAAACAATTAAACCCTAACTAAATACTCAGGGAAAGTTTAGTCTTTTTGATGTGTCCCTGAAAGACACATATAGCTGGAATAGGAAGATAAATAACCAAAATTGATAATACTTCATAGTAATGGGGGGGGGGAGTATTGAGTAGAAGAATGGTGGAGGGCTGGGAAGGCGGCTCAGTGGTAGAGCACTTGTCTTGCATGCTCGAGGCCCTGGGTTCGATTCCTCAGCACCACATAAGAAAAACGCCGGAAGTGGCGCTGTAGCTCAAGTGGTAGAGCACTAGCCTTGAGCTGAAGAGCTGAGGGACAGCACCCAGGCCCAGAGTTCAGGCCCTACCACCGGACCCCCCCCCCAAAAAAAAGAATGGTGGAAAACGATGTGGAAGGCTGAGTACGGTGGTCATCCCAGCTACTTGAGAGGTAGAGATAGGAGGATTGAAGTTCAAGGCCAGCCTGGGCAACAGATTAATAAGACCTTACATCAAATAAGAAGCCAAACATGATGGTTCATGCCTGAAATCACAGCTGCAAGAGAGGTATATTTGAAAGAACCACCATTAGAGGCCATCAGAAGGCAAAGCTTGAGACCCTGAGAAAGAACTGAAACAAAAAGAGCTGGAGGGCTGGGAAGGTGGCTCAGTGGTAGAGTACTTGCCTTGCATGCCCTAAGCCATGGGTTCGATTCCTCAGCACCACATAAGCAAAAAGAAAAAAGCCGGAAGTGGCACTGTGGCTCAAGTGTTAGAGCACTAGCCTTGAGCTGAAGAGCTGAGGGACAGCGCCCTGGCCCGGAATTCAGGCCCCATGACCAGACCCAAAAAAAAGTGCTGGAGACATGGTTCAAGCAGTAGAGCATTTACCTAAAGAGAGAGGAAGGACAGTGAAAAAGCACATATGGAGACACAATCTCACACAGTGAATCAAGTTTTCTCATGTGTCCGTATGGCACTAATATTCTGTTGAAAACAGCATCTATTGGCCAGATGTAGTGAGGTGTGCCTAAATAATCTCTGTACTTGGGAGGCTGAGACAAGACAATCAAGATTTTGAGGTCAGCTGAGGCTACATTGAAAATTCAAGGCCAGCCTGAGTAGTACAGAAAGACCCTGTCTTTCCAGGCACTGGTGGTTTATGCCTGTAATCCTAGCTACTCAGGAGGCTGAGATTTGAGATTTATGGTTCTAAGTCAGCCCAACCAGGAAAGTCTGTAACTCATCTCCAGAAATCCAAAAGTAGAGCTGTGGCTCAAAGTGGTAGCCTTGAGCAAAAGTCAGGAACAGTGCCCAGGCCCTGAGTTCAAGCCCCACAACCAAAGGAAAAAAAAAAAAAAAACAAGACCAGAGAAAGAGAAAAAGTATTTCTCAATTTTAAGCATCTTGGAATGTGTCCCCTGCAGATAAGCTCTACTATACTATAGTTTCATTTAGAATGCAAATTCAATTTCACAAAGTTAAATCTCTGTTCTATAAGAGCATTTTTCCCTGGGAAAGAATAAACATATACCCTTTGGATGGTCCAAAACTGATGGACTTTTGTCCTGGAGTGTCTACCATGACTTAGTTAGTCAATAAGTTCCCTTCCCATAGTTTAGCATGCTCTTCTTCTAGGCAACACTAGGCCCTTTTGGTACAGGAAGTAAATAATCGGCTTCCACTGCCCTTTACCTTGAGATGGCACTCCTTTGGGGCAGTTACAGTCATATAAAGGAACCAGATCCCCTTAGAGTGACCAAGTCTGCACAACTGCACACCCCTTATCTGCCACTTGGGCAGCAGGCATGAATCCTAGCTTACCATGATGAAGCCCCTCATCCACAAATCTACACTAAGGTCTCTGACCCCTAGCCTCATAAGTTATATAGGTCACCTCAGACAATAGCCTGCACTTCTCTCTTGTGAGAAGGTGTCTTTGCTGGCAATAAACTTTTCTGTGTTCTTTGTGCCTGGATGTTTGCATGGTTTTCTGGCAAAGTCTACATACACCTGCAAAGGGCCTAATTAAGCAACAAGTAATCTACAAAGACTAACCTCTAGCGATAAGAGACAGGATGAGTTTAGGAAACTGAGAAATCTAAAAATGTATTGCTCATAGCTAAGTAAAATGTAAATATTCCATACCCAAACATTTTTTGAAAGTCTTAAATTTATATGTATGAATACAATAATGGCTTATAAAATTTTAATAAGCAAAATTTAAACTGCTGATAAAAGATAAAAATATAAAGTATATGCAATATTGTTATATGTAATATAAATTAAATATATAACAAATGTTATATATTGGATATAAATATACATTAAATATATCATGTTTATATTATAGCATATAAATATAGCATATTGCATATAATAAATATATAGTTACAAATATATTTGTAATATTTTTACACATAGTAATTAGTCCTATTAATCATCACTAATCACCATTAACTAGTTCTATTTTGTTTGGACAATAACACTTTCTTTGGTCGATCGTGGGGCTTGAACACTGGGCCTGAGCACTGTCCCTGAGTTCTTCAGCTTAAGGGTAGCACTCTACCACTTGAGCCACAGGGCCACTTCCGGTTTTCTGGTGGTTAATTGAAGATAAAGAGTCTCATGGACTGGGCTGGCTTTGAACTGCGATCCTCAGATGTCAGCCTCCTGAGTAGCTAGGATTATAGGCATGGGCCACCGGTGCCTGGCTTTTTCCTTAAAAAAAAATTCCTACCTTGTACTTATTCGGCCTATTTCAAGATGGGAAATGTGTCACCGGACACTCATATATTATGAGGAACATGGGGAGTATGGGGGGGGGGAGTGGCCTGGAGGAGTGTGGAGGAACAAAGTGTGTGCGTGGAGGCACGTGGTGCAGTGGAGGAGTCCGCTTGAGCCTGGGGCACGTGAACCAACATGGGGGACAGAGAGGTGCGTGGGGAGGGGCAGGGAGAAGCCTGGGCAAGCGGAAGGGGCGGGGAGAAGCGTGGGGGACATGGAGGTGCATAGGGGCATACATGGAGGAGCATAGGAGGGCGTGGAGGTTAGTGGAGCGTGGGTGAGCATGGTGGAGAATAGGGAGTGTGGAGGCGGGGGATGTGAAGGTGCCTGAGGGGCGTGGAGGAGCGTGCGCAAGCGTGGACATAGAGGAGCGTGAGGGGCGTGGAGGAGCGTGCGCAAGCGTGGACATAGAGGAGCGTGAGGGGCGTGGAGGTGTAGAGGGGACTTGTAGGAAAGTGAGGAAGCATGGAGGGACGTGGGGGGTGTGGAGTAGCATGTGCAAGTGTGGAGAGGCGTGGAGGAACGTAGGGGGCGTGGAGGAGCGTGAGGGCCACGTTCTGAAGGAACTCCAGGCCACTGGAAACAATGTATTCATAACGCACAGCTCCACCACTCTGCACACAGTTCAAGATGGCTTCTTGGAGCTCAGATGATTCTGAACAGCAAGAACAGGTAAAAAACTCGCCCAAAGTGAAGGGCTCCTGAAACCAAGGAAATGGATGTAAATGTTTGTGGAAGAGTGGAAGGGGAAACCTGGCAGACTGGAAGAAAACAGTCTATTTTCTCTTAATCTATAACTGAGAGATGGAGTTGTGGGGCCCAGTTTGGGGAGTCTAACTTCATGGTGGTATTGAGCGAGGCTGTGGGCTTGGGCCTGTGGGGCAGGCAGTGATGGCCAGGGCAAACACATAGATAGGGAAGTTTCGGAGGTCACCCTCCTGGCACTCGTTGGTGCCTGTGGAACGGCATGGGAGGGCAATGGGGACTGACCGCTTATTTTACTGGTGGGGGTGGTGAGAGGGCCTTTGCCAAAGATGGAGGACTAAAACAAGACTTTCTGGCATATTTAAACCCACAGGTCGTTCACTGATGCTCATAGTTTGGCTTTTCAGCTTTCTTTGTTTACTTGCTGAAGGTCCTTTTCTGAAGGTTTTTCTGAGTGTAGGGAGAGATAATGACAAATGGGTATCTAAACCTTGTGGGCCTTAGCCTAGATGAGGGTGTGGGGGAGGGGCATGGGCCTCAGCCTACATGAGGGGGGGAGGAGTGGGGGAGCAGCGTAGGCCTCAGCCTGGACAAGGGTGTGGGAGCAAAGTGCGGGTAGGCGCTTTGGCGGGAGGGTATGGGGGAGGGGCGTGAGCCTCACCCCACACAAGAGCGTGGGGGAAGGTTGTGTTGAAAGAGGGGCACTTTGGCAGGTGGGTGTAGGGGAGGAGCATGGGCCTCAGCCTACATGAAGGCGTTAGGAGAGGGTGGGGGAGGGACGCATTGGCTTCTAAGCTTTCTTTGTTTACTTGGGGTTTGGGTTGGATTTTTTTGGCCCTGCAACACACTCCCCTTCCTGCCCTCCCCCCACACCCGCACCCCCCACCCCCCACCGTATTGGGGTTTAAACTCTGGGCCTTCAGCTGGCTAGGCAGACATCCCATAGGTGCATCCACATTTCGTACGTAGGTCAGTGCATTAACCTAATGTGCCACCCAAAGTCTTAAGTGAGGAGAGTAGACTATTGTTGAGTAAGGGTCCCAGATTTAGGAAATAGAAATTCAGGATGCCTATATACATTTAGGCAGTAGATCCACAGGATAAGTACAACCCATGCAAATCTGTGGTATAGGCTTATGCCAAAAACCTGTCTGTTGTTACTGTGGTTCTTTTTGCTTGACAATGCAGTACTAACACTGAGGCAACTTTAGGACCTCTAGTTTCTCGGCTCTTTAGCTTCATTTAGGTTTGGGGGAGGCGTGGCAGCCCAACTTAGCCAATTTTCCTGGCACTCTCCCCGCCCCTCGAGCCTCTCCCTGCTCGGTCCAGCCCCTTTCCCCGCCCTTAGCCCCGCCCTGCACTTGACCTGGATCTGCCCTTCGCCTTGCCCCGCCCCCTCTTCGCCCCGCTTCTCAGGCGTCTCCTGCGCTAAAAGTGCAGCTTGTGATTCCCGCCAATCGCTCTGGGCTGGAATAAGCTGTACCCGACGGCCTTTCCCACACGTGAAAACCTAGCCTCCCGCCCCCCCCAGGGGTGGAGCCCGACCCAGCAGTCCCCAAGCGGCTCATTATACGCAGTCGACGACAGCCCGGCTAATATGGAGCCGAACAAGATGGCGCCTCTCAAGACTGCTCCGAGAGACGCGTTGGTAAGTACAACCATTAAGAGGCGGGTCATGCAACCTGGTGCGATCCAGGCCCAGCGGGTAATCCCCAGATGGAGGGACTGACGGTGCCCATCCACCCCCATTTTCAGCCCAGAGAGGCGAGGGCGAGGAAAGGTAGCACAGGCCACTGGAGTTCCCTCTGGCCGTTCCCACGCAACTCCGGAGTGTTGTGGTCCACGTAGGATGTACCGACCGCCTGGCTCTATTTCCTGGGTTTTGGGTCCCTGCTGCCTTGTTGTCTCATCTTATCTACATGCTCTGATTCTATCTCCTGAGTTCTCATACTAGCTTCCTCCACACCCTCATCCAAAACTGACAACTACCTGGAGCCAGCCCTGCTTCTGGTGGAAAAACCAACATAGGTCTTTTGCATCTAACTTTGCCCCCCCACACACACACACACACCGCCCCTGCCCCAAAAGTTGTCATCGTGACCATATGACCAATTTTGTTTGATCACTGACACACCCGGGAAGACCAGGAGCAAATTAGGTTTAAATTTGCAGGGAGGGGACCTTATACACAAATACTACCCTTCAGTCCAGCCTTGATTTCAAATACCTAGATTAAGCATCTGGGAATTTTTGATTCCACAGGTGATGGCACAGATCCTGAAGGATATGGGAATCACTGAATATGAACCAAGGGTTATAAATCAAATGCTGGAATTCGCTTTCCGTAAGTTAAATACAAGAATGTGTTGAAAGGATCGTGTATTATTAAAAAATACAAAAAAAAAACATTTCCAACTAAATTATGTGAACAGTTATCAATATAGAAATAACTAAAACACTACAAAGGAGCTAGGGAAGTGTCCCTTGAAAATGTATTCTGGCTGGGCGCTGGTGGTTCATATGTGTAATCCTACATACTCAGGAGGCTGAGATCTGAGGATGTAAGTTCAAAGCCAGCCCAGACAGGAAAGTGTAAGACTCTTATCTCCAAACAACTACCTAAAACCTGAAGTGCAGCTGTGGCTCAAACGGGTAGAGCTCTGACCAAAAGAGCTCACAGATAGGGCCCAGGCCCTGAGTTCAAGCCCCAGAATCGGCAAAAAAAAAAAAAAAAATGTGTTCTACATATACCGATTAATCATTAAAACAATAAACTTTTCAAAAATTAGAGGAACCTTTTAAAACAAAGGAGCCATAACAGTCTTCATGTGTTTAAGAAAAAAAATGTTTTGTTCTTAAAGGATATGTTACTACAATTCTGGATGATGCAAAAATTTATTCAAGCCATGCTAAGAAACCTAATGTCGATGCAGATGATGTGAGATTGGCAATCCAATGTCGAGCTGACCAGTCTTTTACCTCCCCGCCCCCGAGAGACGTGAGCAAACATTTAAGTTATTTTACTTACTGTTGTTTTTAACTTGTAGTTCTAATGAGAATTTTTCTTTTAGTTTCTACTGGATATTGCAAGACTGAAAAATCAAACCCCTTTGCCACTTATCAAGCCATATTCAGGACCTCGACTGCCACCTGATAGATACTGCTTAACAGCTCCCAACTATAGACTGAAGTCCTTAATTAAAAAGGTAAGTATACGGGCTGGAAATGTGACTTAGTGGTAGAGTGCTTGCCTTGCATGCATGAAGCCCTGGGTTTGATTCACCAGTATCACATAAACAGAAAAAGTCAGAAGTGGTGCTGTGGCTCAAAGTGGTAGAGCACTAGCCTTGAGCAAAAGAAGCTCAGGGAAAGTGCCCAGGCCCTGAGTTTAAGCCCCAGGACTGGCACACACAAAAAAAAGGTATTACCTTCAAGCCTATAATCCTAGCTTCTCAGGAGGCTGAGATCTGATGATTGCTTTTCAGAGCCAGGCCAGGCAGGAAAGTCGGAGAGACTCATCTCCAATTAACCACCAGAAAAGCCAAAAGTATAGATCTGTGGCTCAAATGGTAAAATGCTAGCCTTGAGCACAAAAGTTCAGGGACAGCATCCAGGCCCAGAGTTCAAGCCCCAGAATCAGCACCAAAAAAAAAAAAAGTAAGAAGCTCTAATTAATGTTTCGTTTTTTAAAAAAGTTGGCTATGATAAAGGATTTTTTTTGTCGGTTGTGGGGCCTGAACTCTGGGCCTGGGCACTGTCCCTCAGCTCTTCAGCTCAAGGCTAGCACTCTACCACTTGAGCCCTGGCTTTTTCTGCTTATTTGGCGCTGAGGGATTGAACCCAGGACCTCATGCATGCATCACTCCACCACTGAGCCACCTTCCCAGCCCCAAGGAATTTATTTTTTTTTTTTTTAAATTTTTTTTATTGTAGAGATACTATACAGAGGGTTACAGTTACATGAGTGAGGTAATGAGTACACTTCCACTTCCTCTTGAACATTGTTACCCCCTCCATTGTTTTCCCCCTACCATCCCCTCCCTCCCTCCCTTCCCCAAGGTTCTTTTTTTTTTTTTTTTTTGATCGTGATTAAGTGATTACTTAATTTCCAGAAATTCACAGTATTGTGGAATAATGATGCTCATTTAAAGTCACAAGTTCATTCTAACTTTCCTGGAGCAAATTGTCTATCACAGTCTGTAATATATAACGGTGCTCATATGTTATATACCATATATGTGATCAGCAGCATGGGGATATTTAGTAGTGGTTCAACCAGATGAGTGGGAGTTCTTTGTTTCTTAAGTCCTGTTAGTTTTGTCATATCACCTAACCTTTTGGATTCATCATCCACTTATCAGGGAGACCATGTACTGTTTGTCTCTTCGTTCTTGGCTTACCTCGCTCAACATGATTCCTTCTAGCTCCATCCATTTCCCTGCAAATGCCATTATTTTGTCATTTCTAATGGCTGCATAATATTCCATTGTGTATAGATACCACAATTTTTGGATCCATTCATCTGTGGTGGGGCATCTAGGTTGTTTCCATATCCTAGCTATTGCGAACAGTGCTGCAATAAACATGGAGGTGCACGTGTCCTTGTATATTGGTTCCTGTTGTTCAGGGTAGATGCCTAGAAGTGGTATGACTGGGTCGTAAGGGAGGTCAATCTTTAGCTTTCTAAGGACCCTCCAGACTGCTTTCCAAAGTGGTTGTATGAGTGTACATTCCCACCAGCAGTGTAATAGCGTTCCTCGTTCTCCACATCCCCTCCAGCATTTGTCGTTGGCTGATTTGTGGATGTGGGACATTCTGACTGGGGTAAGGTGGTATCTCAGGGTTGTCTTTATTTGCATTTCCTTCACCACCAGGGATGATGAACATTTCCTCATGTGTTTCTTTGCCATTTTTATTTCTTCATTTGAGAAGTCCCTCTTTAGTTCCCTTGCCCATTTAGTAATTGGTGTGTTGGGTTTGGGAGGGATTAGTTTCTTGAGTTCCCTGTATATACAGGATGTTAACCCCTTGTCTGATATATTGCTGGTAAATATTTTTTCCCAATTAGTTGGTTGTCTTTCTAGCTTGGTTGCGATAGCTTTTTCTGTGCAGAAGCTTTTTATTTTAAGGTAGTCCCATTTGTCGAGTCTCTCTCCAATTTGTTGTGACCCTGGGACTCTGTTCAGGAAGTTCCTTCCTGTGCCTATTAGTTCAAGTGTCTCTCCTACTCTGTCCTGCAGTAGTTTCAGAGATTCAGGTTTAATGTTAAGGTCTTTAATCCATTTTGAGTTGATGTTGGTGCATGGTGATAGGCTGGGGTCCACTTTTAGTTTTCTGCATGTGGCTGCCCAGTTTTCCCAGCACCAACGGTTGAAGAGGCTGTGTTTCTTCCATTGTATGTCTTTGGCTCCTTTGTCGAATATCAGCTGGCTGTAGGCCTGTGGATTTATTTCTGGATCTTCTATTCTGTTCCATTGGTCTTCGGGTCTGTTTTTGTGCCAGTACCATGCTGTCTTTGTTATTATAGCTCTGTAGTAGAGTTTGAAGTTCGGCATGGATAGCCCTCCCATATTGTCTTTATCCCCTAGAATTGTTTTGGCTATTCTAGGTCTTTTGTTGTTCCATATGAATTTTTGGACTGTTTTCTGTATTTCAGTGATGTACGTCATTGGGATTTTAATAGGAATTGCATTGAATTTGTATATTAGTTTTGGAAGTATTACCATCTTTACTATATTAAGTCGGCCTATCCAGGAGCATGGGAGGTCTTTCCATTTCCTAGTGTCTTCTGCAATTTCTTTCTTTAACTTTTTATAGTTCTCATTAAATAGTTCTTTTACATCTTTGGTTAGGTTAATTCCTAAATATTTTATTTTTCGGGAGGTTATTGTGAATGGGGTTGCTCCCTTTATTTCCCTCTCTTCCTGTACATTATCTGTGTATAGGAAGGCAACTGATTTTTGTGGGTTTATTTTGTATCCTGCTATTTTGCCAAAGTGATTTATGATTTCTAAGAGTTTGGGGATGGAGTTTTTGGGATCGTGGAGGTATAGTATCATGTCGTCTGCAAAAAGGGATAGTTTAACTTCTTCTTTTCCTATGAGGATCCCTTTAATGTCTTTTTCTTGCCTTATTGCCCTGGCTAAGGGTTCTAGGACTATATTGAAGAGGAGTGGAGACAGTGGGCATCCTTGCCTTGTTCCTGATTTTAGGAGAATTGGTTGTAGCTTTTCCCCATTAAGTATAATATTGGCTATTGGTCTGTCATAAATGGCTTTTATTGTTTTTAGAAATGTTCCTTCTATTCCTATTTAGGAATTTATTTTTTAAGAAAAACTTGTACTAAGAAGCTAATCCACCTCACTAAAGGTTAAGATAACTTACTGATTTTTAAATTTAAGTTGAACTAGAAGGAATGTTAGTATTCATCTCATCCAGGAGATATTTTCCCATCAGGAAATGAGCCTGAACTCATTTATGGATTTAATTAACAGAACTAAGATTGATTTCCAGATTTGGCAACTCCAAAATATGGTAACATTTTCTTAGTAAGTTTCAATAACAGAATGAGTGATACATTAACAGGAGTTGAGCCTACTGTTCTGGTTGTGGGGCATGAACTCAGGGTCTGGGCCTTGAGCTCTTTTTGCTCTAGAATAGTGCTCTACTACTTCAAGCCATAGCACCACCTTTGGTTTTCTGGTAGTTAATTGGAATAAGAGTCTCATAGACTTTGCTGCCCAGTCTGGCTTTAAACCACGATCCTCAGAATAGCTAATATTATAGGCATGAGCCACCAGTGCCAGCTATAAATTCTTTGTGTGTGTGTGTGGCATCGAGGATTGAACCCAGGGCCTTGGGCTTGCTAGACAGTTGCTCTGGCACTTGAGCCCAGCCCAGAGCCTTTTTCTGTTACCATTGAAAAAACTAGTCCCCACATTGGATTGCACTTTCTGAAGTTCTTACTGTAAGACAGGTTTGTTTTGTTTGGGGTTTTGTTGTTGTTTTGCTCTTTGCTAGGCCTAGGGCTTAGACTCAGCAACCTGGCATTATTGCTCAGTTTTTTCACTCATGGCTGGTTTGCTACCACTTGAGTCTCAATTGTAATTCTGGCTTTTTGCTGGGTGATTAGAGATTGCAGATTTATCTGCCTAGGCTGGCTCTAAACCAAGATTCTCATATCTCAGCCTCCTGATTAACTAGGATTACAACATAAATGAGCCACTGCTGGTTTTGTTTACTTTGGGGTGAAGATACTAACTAGTAGATATTAAAAATTACAGGGCTGGGAATGTGGATTTAGTGGTAGAGTGCTTGCCTGGCATGCATGAAGCCCTGGGTTTGATTCCTCAGTACCACATAAACAGAAAAATTTGGAAGTGGTGCTGTGGCTTAAGTGGTAGAATGATAGCCTTCAGCAAAAGAAGCTCAAGGACAGTGTCCAGGCTCTGAGTTCAATCCCCAGGACTGGCAAAAAAATTACAAAGAAGCGCAGGGATACAGTGTATCCCTGTATCACACCTGTAATCTTAGCTACTCAGGAGGCTGAGATCTGAGAAACCAAAGTTTGAAGCTATCCCATGTGATACTTATCTCCAATAAGTCACTCAGAATCAGAGGAAAACAGGAAAAAATACAACAGAGGACCCATTAGCTGCAGTAGACATCGATGAAAATGAACTAAGCAACTCGAAGGCAGCGATGGGAGGGAGGGAATGAGGGAACAGCTTACACTAAGCAAAAGGAAAGAAATGTACACACATCTCACCCGATTTAGAAAAAATAGTTGTATTGTCAAAGTTTATAGAATTCACAAATTAATAGACCATGATCATGACAATTTGTCTTGTGAAGGTTAAAATGTGTTTTTGACTGTATCACTATCCCACAGTACTGTGAAATTTATGCAATCTAAATTTTAAAAAATTATATATAAAAGAAAAAGCCAGAAGTAGCATTGTGACTCAGTGGTAGAGCACTAGCCTTGAGCACAAAGAGCCTCAGGGACAATACCCAAACCCTGAGTTCAAGCCCCAGGACTGGCAAAAAAAATATTACAAAGAAGTTAGTTATTCTATCCATTCAGATATCTTTAGCTTAACTATACATAATTAAATACATAGGATCAGGGCCTGGGAATTTGGCTTAGTAGTAGAGTGCTTGCTTAGCATGCATGAGGCCCTGGGTTCAATTCCTCAGTACCACATAAACAGAAAAAAATCAAATTTAAAACAGGGGGCTGGGAAGATGGCTCAGTGGTAGAGTGTTTGCCTCACATGCAGGAGGCCCTGGGTTCGATTCCTCAGCACCACATAAGCAGAAAAAGCCAGACGTGGCACTGTGGCTCAAATGGTACAGTGCTAGCCTTGAGCTAAAGAGCTGAAGGACAGTGCCCAGGCCCAGAGTTCCGGCCCCACAACCAACCAAAAAAAAATGTAGGATTATGCCTATGTTCATAAAGAAATGTACATGTTTGTGAAAACCTACTTTAAACATTAGACTTAAAACTCTGATACAGCAAAATGAAAACATTCTTGTCACGGATTATCCACTAATAATTCCCATCATCAATTGTGACTTTACTCTTAACATTAAACCTTATTTTTCAATCCTTTAGGGACCTAACCAAGGAAGACTAGTTCCACGATTAAGTGTTGGTGGGGTTAGTAGCAGACCAATTACTCCTACTGTAGGTAAGTAAAAGGGGAAAATGACTTTCCTGGCTGGTAAAAAAATGCCTCACCACTATGAATTTTATGCAGTTGCATATGTGTATTTGCAGATATATGTGGATAATCCATGACAAGAATATTTTGGTTTTGCTCTATCAGAGTTTAAGTCCAGTGTTCAAAATGGGTTTTCAAAAACATGTACATTTCTTTATGAACATAAATATATATGCCAAAAGGTGAGTCAAATATGTGCCATCATTGGTAATTTTCATCCTCTGGTAAAACTATAAACATTGATCTTACCACACTTCAAAATGAGAAAAACCACTAAGACTGATCCCAAATAAGTAGAAAATTTGGCATTATTAAACACTGTTGTTAGTGTAAAGTATTTTAGAAAATAGTGGTTTTTATACTAACCATTGATTGATCACCAGTACCGGGGTTTAAACTCAGCCTTGGTGCTTACTTAGCTTTGCTTGCTGGGATTGGATATCAAAAGACCAAAGCAAGAATTTAAAACAAATACATTTCCATGAATGTCTGTTTTGTTTTTGTCACGACTGGGGCCTGAACTCAGGACTTGGCCATTGTCCCTGAGCCTTATTGTGCTTAAGGCTAGTGTTCTACCACTTGAGCCACAGCACCAATTCTGGCTTTTTCTGAGTTTATTGGAGATAAGAGGCTTATGGCTTTTTCTGCCTGGACTGACTTTGAACCTCGATCCTCATATCTCAACATCCTGAGCAGCTAGAATTTCAGGCATGGGTCACTGGTGCCTGACTATAAATGTTTTTGGGGGTTTTTTAGAGGGTGGTTGTCAGTATGGATACCAAGCCTTGCAACATTCATTCATTAAGCAAGTATTTGTTGAGCACCTGTTAGAGGCAAGCACAATAGCCATGTACCAAAAAGATAGCCAAGGATTGTAAGTTTATGAATGGTGAATGAGATTAGACACTGAAGACTCCTATGACCTATTAAGGACTTTCTGAGACAGAAGGTAAGACTACTAAATGAGCAATCCAGGGATGTTTTCTAGAATACAGTGATTGAGGGCTGGGAAGGTGGCTCAGTGGTAGAGTTCTCGCCTTGCATGCCTGAGGCCCTGGGTTCAATTCCTCAGCACCACATAAGCAAAAAGAAAAAAGCCAGAAGTGGCATTGTGGCTCAAGTGGTAGAGTGCTAGCCTTGAGCTGAAGAGCTGAGGGACAGCGCCCAGGCCCAGAATTCAGGCCCCATGACCGAGCCCCCCCCCCAAAAAAAGAATAGAGTGATTGAGATATCCCTTAAAATAAATGCTAGTATGGATCAGTGGTAAAGTGCTTCCTTCTCCAGCACTGCAAGACCAAATTAAGGGGTAGCATTAAATGACAAGTGGTTTGAACTGAGTTGTCCCCAAATCCCCAATTTTCTTTCTGTTTAAAAAGTATCTGATCATAAAAAAGGAGTTAAGCTTTTAGTGCCCACCTGGGGATATAGTTGATTAGCTTCTTACATGTGCCTATCATTCTCTCCCTCTCCCTCACTTTCCCTTTCTCCCTATCTCTTCCCCTTCCTCTCCCTTTCCCTCTCTCCTTCTTTCTTCTCGCCCTCTTCCCCCCTCAGGGCTTGGACACTGTCTCTGATCTTTTTTGCTAAAGGCTACCACTCTTGCCACTTGAGCCACACTGACATTGTTGGTGGTTACCCAGATTGTTAGTGGTTAATCCGTAGTAAGAGTCTCAAGGAATTTCCTGCCCTACAGCTAGGATTATAGCATGAGCCTCTAGTGCCTGGCAACCTTTAGTTAGGTGCATCTTGGTTTAGCTTCCTGAGCATAATAAACATCTAATTCTCAAAAAGTGACAGACTTTAATAATGACACCTAATGTAATTAATAAAAACTTGCTGAAGCTGTGGCTCATCGCAGTAATCCTAGCTACTCAGGAGGCTGAGATCTGAGGATCACGGTTCAAAGCCAGCCTAGGCAGGAAAGTCCATGAGACTCTTTATCTCTAATTAACAACCAGAAAACCGGAAGTTGTGCTGTGGCTCCAACTGTTAGAACTCTACCCTTGGGTGAAAGAGCTCAAGGACAGCACCTAGGCCCTGAGTTCAAGCCTCACAACCGATCACAAAAAAGCAAAACAAAACAAAAACTTGCCCTCTTAGGAGAGGAACACAAAGGGACAGTACCTATGAACATCTGATCAAATAATATTGATCTTGATTAACTCCAGGAAATGGAAATGAGGTTTTTTCCTTGCTGTTTTTGTTTTCTTTTTGTCATGTTTGTTCATTTATCTGTGTCTGGGAAAATAGGGGGACACAGAAATGGAGGGACAAACAGTTGGCAAATATAGCAGTGGTACTCACTAGACATTATGTGGAAAAAAACTATGCAACTTAGGGGTAGGGATGGAAAAACCAGGAGAAAGCAAGGGAAAGGATGACATTGTTCCAGAAGAAATCTATTCTTTTTTTTTTTTTTTTTTTTTTTTTTTTGTCAGTTGTGGAGGTTGAACTTTGGGCCTGGGTGCTGTCCCTCAGCTCTTCAGTTCAAAGCAAGCCCTCTACCACTTGAGCCACAGGGCTACTTCTGGTTTTCTGGTGGTTTATTGGAGATAGGAATCTTACGGACTTTCCTGCTCAGGCTGGCTTTGAACTATGATACTCAGATCTCACCCTCCTGAGTAGCTGGATTACAGATGTGAGCCATTGGTGCCCAGCAAGAAAAATATTCTTTAAAAAAAAAAAGAATTTATTGTAAGGTGTTGTACAAAGGGTTTGAGTTACATAAGTAAGGCAATGAGTATGTTTCTTTTTTCTTTTTTGGGGGGGAGGGGGGTTCTGGCCGTGGGGCCTGAACTCTGGGCCTGGGTGCTGTCCCTCAGCTCTTCAGCTCAAGGCTAGTGCTCTACCACTTGAGCCACAGCGCCACTTCTGGCTTTTTTCTTTGTGCTTATGTGGTGCTGAGGAATCGAACCCAGGGCCTCTGGCATGCAAGGCAAGCGCTCTACCACTGAGCCACCTTCCCAGCCCCAGCAATGAGTATGTTTCTTCTTGAACATTGTTACCCCTCTCATTTTTCTCCCACATTCCCTTCCCCCCAGTTCTTCCTCTCCCCTCCTCCCCCCCGAAATCTACTCTTTTTTTTTTGTTGGTCATAGGGCCTGAACTCTGGGCCTGGTGCTGTCCCTCCACTCTTCAGCTCAAGGCTAGCATAGCACTCTACCACTTGAACCACAGCGCCACTTCCAGCTTTTTCTGCTTATGTGGTGCTGAGGAATCGAACCCAGGGCCTCATGCATGTAAGGCAAGCACTCTACCACTGAGCTACTTCCTAGCCCCAGAAATCTACTCTTTATCTGACTTATGTAACTTTAACTTCTCTGTACATCACCTTTATAATAACAGTGAAAAAAATTAAAATGTAATTTTTTTAAAAACTTGCCTCTTGGCTGGGTACAGTGGCTATTGTTGGTAATCCTAGCTACTTGAGAGAGTGATAGATTATGGTTAAAGTTCAGCCAGTGCAAATTTAGACTAGGTGAACTGAGGTCTGAGGCTAGCCCCAGACAAAAGTATGTTAAGACCTTTTTTGAAAAGGCTCAGGAGGTATGACTCAAGAGGAATGCCTGCCTAGCCCTGAATTAAAAAAAAATCTAGGGCTGGGAATGTGGCTCATTGGTGGAGTGCTTGCCTTGCATGAATGAAGTAAGTACCACATACACAGAAATAGCCGGAAATAGTGCTATGACTCAAGTGATAGAGCACTAGACTTGAGCAAAAAGAAGCTCAGGGACAGTGCCCAGACCCAGAGTTCAAGCCACAGGACTGGCCAAAAAAAAAAATCTAGCACCAAGGTGAAAAAGGACACTATAGTGTTTAAACTCTCAACTTTATACTTTCATTTAGCTAAAATTCAGTGCTTACATCTGGGTGCTGGTGGCTCACACCTATAATCCTAGATACTCAGGAGGATGAGATCTGAGTATCGCTGTTCAAAGTCAGCCTGGGCAGGAAAGTCCATGAGACTCTTATCTCCAATAAACCATTAGAAAACGCGAAGTGGTACTGTGGCTCAAGTGGTAGAGCGCTAGCCTCAAGCTGAAGAGCTGAGTGACAGTGCCCAGGCCCAGAGTTCAAGCCCCACAACCGACAAAAAAATAATCAGTGCTTACATACACTTAAAAGAATGACAGAGCCAGGCACTGATGGCTCACACCTGTAATCCTAGCTACTAAAGAGGCTGAGATCTGAGGATTGCAGTTCAAAGCCAGCCGGGACAGGATAGTCCATGAGACTCTGGTCTCCAATAAACCACCATAAAACCAGAAGTGGCGCTGTGGCTCAAGGGGTAGAGTGCTAGCCTTGAGCTGAAGAGCTGAGGGACAGCACCAAGGCCCAGAGTTCAAGGCCCGTGACTGACAAAAAAATGGCAGGAGGGGCTGGGAAGGTGGCTCAGTGGTAGAGTGCTTGCCTTGCATGCATGAGGCCCTGGGTTTGATTCCTCAGCACCACATAAGCAAAAAGAAAAAAAGCCAGAAGTGGCACTGTGGCTCAAGTGGTAGAGCTCTAGCCTTGAGCTGAAGAGCTGAGGGGACAGCACCCAGGCCCAGAGTTCAGGCCCCACGACCGGACCCCCCCCCAAAAAAAAAATGACAGGTCTAGCACCAAAAAAAGGGATGTGAAACAGGTCTTGTCTGGAGTGTGGGTACTAATAGCAGGGGGTGAGAGCAAATGGAGAGGGTAAATATGGTCATATGTGCAAATGAAACCGTGGAACATGTTGAACTTGGTTTGGGGAAGTGGGGAAGGAGGGCAATATGGGAAAGTCATGGAGGGGGGTGATTCTGACCACAGTCTGTTTTATGGATATATAGATATGTCAAAATGAAAATTGCATTGCATGCTTAGCCAAGTCCTCCACCACTGAGATACATCCGCAGTGCAATTTTGGTACCATCTAAACTTGTAAACTTAAATTTTTACTTTGCTCTTTTCTCTAATGATACTTTTCTCACTTTGTCCCCTGTTTTGAAGGTAGTTTGGGTAAACTAAGGAATGTAGAATATAAATCTGTATAAATTATCTTACATGGTCTGTTGTAACTCCAGCAACCCCACAAACGGTCTCTATCCCAAATAAAGTTGTAACTCCGGGGACAGCAACAAGCCAAAGATTTACTATGCAGATGCCACCTTCTCAGGCTACACCTATCAAACCAGGTAATACGATCGTTGGGGTGAGGGAAAAGACAGAATTCACTAATAATTCATAGTTGTAGAACAGTTTGTTCCTATGGCATGCTAAATAATTCTTCATAACAGGAAGGTAGTGGGAATGTTGCCAGTTAAAACCTTGAGGTCAGGTCTGAATCCTCTAAAATTATATCAAATTTACATAAACCTGAAGTTTTCAGGGGGAAAGAAGATAAAGCATTCAGCGTGATCATCAGATTCTCAAATACACCTAAGAGTTCAACCAGTGTTTTGCACCTGTAAGCCTAGCTACTCAGGAGGCTTAGATCTGAGGATCATGGCCTGCCAAAGTCTGTGAGACCTTTATCTCCATAAGTAGAGGTGTAGCTCAAGTGGTACTAGCCTTGAGCAAAAGAATACTCAGTGACAGTGTAGAGAGTTCAAGCCCCAACACCAGCACAACAAAAAAGGGTTCACAAGTCTAAGGTGTCTTCAGGGAAAAACACTTTTGTTTAAAGTTTAAAAAAAGATAGTCTCCTCGTGTGTGTGTGTGTGTGTGTGTGTGTGTGTGTGTGTGTGTGTGTGTGTGTGTGTGTGTGTGTGTGTGTGTGTGTGTGTGTGTGTGTGTGTGTGTGTGTGTGTGTGTGTGTGTGTGTGTAATCTAGATGTTAATCTAAATTCAAATAAAAATCATACCTTTACTCATTACATAAAAGACACTGTTGATTGAATTGTGAGTAGAATTCTGGTATAGCATATTTTAATGCATATGTTTAGATTTCATATCTTGAAAACTTGTCTGCATACAATAAACTTAAAAGCATAGCATGACTTCTACACTTGAACATGTGCATTCGGTATGTGTTCAGTGTACTAAAAAGTTGTCTGCATACAATAAACTTAAAAGCATAGTATGACTTCTACACTTGAACATGTGTATGTGTATGCAGTATGAGTTCAGTGTACTAAATGCTAATTGAAATTTTGTTCATTAAACTTCTTTAGCCTCATGCTAGTGGCTCACACCTGTAATCCTAGCTACTAAGGAGTCTGAGATCTGAGGATCACAGTTCAAAGCCAGCCCAGGCAGGAATATCTGTGAGGCTATCTCCATGGAGTAGTGTTAGCCTTGAGCAAAGAAGCTCAAGGACAGCACCCAGGCCCTGAGCTCAATTCCCATAACCAACAAAAGGAAAAAATAACAAAACTTCTTGAAAACAATTACTTTTTTTTTGTAGGTCATGGGGCTTGAACTCTGGGCTTGGGCGCTATCCCTGTGCTCTTCAGCTCAAGGCGAGTGCTCTACCACTTGAGCCACAGTGCCACTTCTGGTTTTCTGGTGGTTAATTGGAGATAAGAGTCTCATGGACTTTTCTGCCCAGGCTGGCTTTGAACCATGATCCTCAGATCTCAGCCTCCTCAGTAGCTAGGATTATAGGTGTGAGCCACCAGCACCCAGCTAAAACAATTTCTTTTAATGTAGCTTAGATATGTTTCTAATCTTGTATATCTTTTAATATGATTTATGTGCCAGTTAAAATACATTCAACTCTTA
Organism: Dipodomys merriami; assembly: GCF_024711535.1. NCBI lineage: Eukaryota > Metazoa > Chordata > Mammalia > Rodentia > Heteromyidae > Dipodomys > Dipodomys merriami. The sequence goes on from NW_027204492.1 coordinate 62,386,796, forward strand.
ATGAAGTAATTACCTGTGCAGTTGTACTCTACACTACTGAAACATCCTAATGAATTACATGAAGTTTTGTTGTATACTTTTGACTACATGTTTTGGGGTCTGCGTAATTCAGTTTATGGGCCTTCCTTCTGTTCACAGTTCCTGCAACAACTCCAGTTCAAAATGTTCTGATTAATCCTTCCATGATTGGGCCCAAAAATATTCTGATTACCACCAACATGGTTTCATCACAGAACACAGCCAATGATTGCAATCAGCTGAAGAGAAAACATGAAGATGATGATGACGATGATACAATGTAAAGGAAAGAATATATTCTAGTTACACTGCAAAAGTGTAGCTGGTTTTGAGCCCATATACTTACAAGCCCTCTTAAATTTTATCATAGAAAAGGTAAATGTAGTTGCAATATTTTTCACTTAAGTTAAAATTTAGATTTAATAAGAGTACAAATGTGTTTTTTACCATTAGTATAAAAGTTAAGTACTTATTCCTTAATAGTGTCATTCATGGCAGTTCTGTTTTGGGAGCAGTTTTCTGCTATTAAGTGACAGCAGCACTTAAATTTCAAATTTCTACACTCTAATCAGTGGACTAATTTTACTTCCTAATATACTTTTCAATGCAAAGTAATATTTCTAAGGTAAAATAATCACATTTGTCAATAACTTTTTTTTTTTTTTTACCAAATCTCAGTTTAGCCAGATTGTTTTAGAAATGCTGGATTGGGATTTCTAAGTCAATTTTGAGTATATTTAATTAAGCTATTTCTTGATCTTTCTTAACTCTCATTTCAATTCTCTTTCTAGATCATATTTTTCTGTGCCCACTCCCACAGCCTTAAGTTTCTCCCCATTGCCCTTAAATCTAAAAGGCTGTAACTGGAATTTTTAAAATACCATTCCTAATAATAGAGTTCAGTATCACTTCCATATTTGTAACTTTTTTTTTCCAGTGTTGGGCTTGAACTCAGGGCCTAGGCACTATCCCTGAGCTTCTTTTGCTCAAGGTTAGCTCTCTACCACTTGAGCCACAGCGCCACTTCTGGCTTTTTCTGTGTATGTGGTACTGAGGATTGAACCCAGGGCTTCATGCATGCTAGGCAAGCACTTTACCACTAAGCCACATTCCCAGCTCCATATTTTTAACTTAAATTTCAAGAGATGCTATAGCTTAAAATTTGCCTTGATAAGTAAACTACACTGGATCTTGACAAAACCACTAAAGAGCAAGTATTTTCTTCCTACCAGATGTACACATGCTTTTGTCACTACTGCTTGAATCCTATTGGTATAATTCAGATAATTTTCTAGCTTGCTGCTGAGCCACACCTAAGATGGGATCAAACCTAAAAGTAGACTCTAATACACTCCTATATAGGCCAAAAGGGAAAAGTATGTGACTTCCTCTGGATGCCAGTTTCCCGGTGATGTTGCTACTCATACTCACCTAAAAAGTCTTACTGGGACAGATAGCAAAACCTTGAGAACATGAACAGAATAAATTGTCTGGTTTAGTAACTTACATACTTGACACCGAAGTACTTAATACAGACTTTTCTAAAATCTTCACGTCATATTTTACAATTTATAGCCAAGGATCCTCATAACTTTTTAAAGTTTCATCTTAGGATAATGCTTGATGTGTCTGAGAAAACAGTGCAGTTAACATAGAAATTTTTCATTGGTTTAAGGGCTGTTAGGAAAAGTGATTTTACCACTTCCAAAAACAGATCTGATTGGTATCATAGTAGAAATGTGCATCATATCTAGCATGCTTATCTTACTTGAATGTTCTCAGGGAGACAGTATCTGAAGGTCTAGCTAGATTCTAGTCTTTGCTCCATCATTTACAAGCTGACCTTACTTCACCTCTGAGCCTTGTTCTCCTCACTAGTAAGAGAAAAACAACTTCCCTGCCTACCTCACAGCAATGTTGTGAGGGTTTAATTGGTATATGTGAAAGTTCTTTCAAAATTGAAAAATGCTATATAACTATAAACTATTATTAATGTTATTTGTTCCAATGTTATTAATAAAAATTTTAAGTTTATCAGTGATCTTTCATTGCTGGCTATAGCGATTCAAGGTAAATGAAGCATAGTAATTCTAAGGGAAGGGCTACAAAGCAGTTAGGATCTGTTAGTCGATGAACTGATCATACATTAATTGTTGGCTTTCACTAGGAATGAGAATGTCTTAAGCTTTGCACTAGATGGGAATTTGTACATATATCTAAATCTGAGCTTAATTCACTTAACAGGTCAACCAGTGGGTGTGGTTTGTTCTTTCAAATAAGGACTGCTTTGTCTTACAGCCTTTAACTTCAGCTGAATCTAGCGTTAAGGATTACTTAAGGAAGCTCTTGTTCTCCCGACTTTTAGGTGGTTTTAAAAATATATTGGGATGAGGTAAGGACACTCACTGTCTCTCAGGTTCTTCCCCTTTACAAGCAAGAAACAAATACTTATGATTTCCTACAAATAAGCGAATACAACCAGCATGGAGGAAGGATGGACCGAGGTATACCTTAATGTTCCAGGGATCCAAAGAGAAGTAAAGTACAAGAAGTAGGATAGAAAGTAGTAATCAAAACAGCAAGCATATCTTTTTAGTATACATAAATACATGGATGTTCTTCATTTGCACTAAGTAGCTCTAGACTGAAAACTAGTCCTAGGAAGGTTTGCCTCTGGGAAGGGGAACCAGTAGACCCCTTTTTGATCTCATGCAAACCCCTATGTGCCATGGGAAAATTTGGGATGTGAAAAGGAACCAGTGAGCTAGAGTTGGTAACTATTAAATTAAGGCCTAGCCTTGCACTATCCTAGTTTGTGTAATAAGTTATTTGTTGCCAACTATTGCCCTTGACTAGGTTTTTAATTCCTTCAGGCATAATTCCCTCATGCATATAGTATTTAAATATTTAGCTAATTGCCAAGTTGGGTTTTTTTTTGTGCCAGTCCTGGGGCTTGAACTCCAGGCCTACACACTGTCACCACAGTATTGCTCAAGGCTAGCCCTCTACCACTTGAGCTACAGCTCAACTTACAGCTGCTTTTTTTTGGGGTGGTTGTGGGGCTTGAACTCAGCCTGAGTGTTGTCCCTCAGCGATTCAGCTCAAGGCCAGAGCTCTACCACTTAAGCTACAGCGCCACTTCCAGTTTTCTGGTGGTTCATTAGAGATAAGAGTTTCACGGACCTTCCTGCCTGGGCTGGCTTTGAACCACAATCCTCAGATCTCAGTCTCCTGAGTAGCTAGGATTACAGGCGTGAGCCACAAGCACCTGGCAGCTTTATTATTATTATTATTAATTATATAGAGTCTCGGACTTTTCTGCTCAGGCTGGCTTTAAACCACAATCCTAAAATCTCAGCCTCCTGAGTGGCTAGGATAACAGGTGTGAGCTACCAGTGACCAGCTGGCCAAGTTTTTCAGACTGGATTTCCCAGTCACTTTTTAGAAACCTTAAATAAGTGGGAAGATGCTGGAAGAGTATATTTGGATGGATAGATGAAATAAAATTTCATCTTTGGCTAAAGACAACAAAACTCGCTGAAAGCTGTAGATACAGTGAGGATGGAGAAATTAAGCAAGCGAGGGTCAATATGCTTAAAATTCTGTATATTCAGGTGTAGAACACAAAGAGGGAACCTCTTTGAACAATGAACAATTCGCATGTTAAAAATCACAAGAGTGTAAAAGTCTAGTAGAGAGTACTTTTAAAAGGTACAGTAAGCTCCAGGAAATGGAAACAAGGCTCTCTTTGGTTAAAAAAAAACAAAAACTTAAAAGAGTCTGGCACCAGTGGCTCACACCTATAATCCTAACTGCCCCAGATGCTGAGATCAGAAGATCAAAGATCAAAGCCTGCCAGTCTATGACTGGCACTTAACCACCAGAAAACCAGAAGTGGTGCTGTGGCTCAAAGTAGTAGAGTGCTAACTTTGAGTGAAAAACTACATTACAGTGCACAGGCCCTGAGTTCAAGCCCCATGACTGACACGTAACTTTATTTTTTAAATCTGCCTTAAAAGAACTAATGCTTCATCTTGAATACAAAATGTCCAGCATTGAACTTTCTAGTGAAATATGGCCTTCCCAGGACACCCACAGCTCACACAATTTTTTGCTACTCAGGGGGCTGAGATCTGAGGATCACAGTTGGAAGCTAACTTGGGCAGAAGTGACTTAACCAGCCAAAATCCAGAAGTACACACTTATGACTCAAATGGTAGAGCTCCAATCTCAAGGATAAAAGCTAAGGGAGGCTGTGCAGGCCTGAGATCAAGCCCCAATGATCATTCATACATAACACACATACACACACACACACGCACACACTCACAACAACAACAAAGTCTTTCAAATACTGATTACCTTTCCTTTCTCCCAAAAATCCACTAAAATGAGAAAAAAAACATAAGGGAAAATTCTAAGGATAAGAGAATAAGAATAGCACTAGATCCAATAGCATTGGACTCAATGGTGAAAATGCCTTTAGGTCCAAAAAAGTGATATTCAGGATAAAATTCTATATATACTCAGGGCTCAATAAAAAAGGATTAAAACAGCCAGCGATGGTATCTCATGCCTGTAATCCTACCTACTCAAGAGGCTGAGATCTGATCACAGTTCAAAGCCAGCCCCACAGAAAACTCTCATCTCCAAGAAACCACCAGAAAACCAGAAGTGGCACAGTGGCTCAAGTGGTAGAGTACTCTCCTTGAGCTGAAACACTGAAGGACAGTAGTGAGGCCCAAGTTCCAGCCCTTCAACTTTCAAAAAAAAGGGTTAAAATATTAAAAACTTGGATCTGTACTGGACATTTGCATACTTTTCTTTAATCATTAATCCCTGAACAGTACAATAGCTTATTCCAGGACATTTCCATTGTAGAGGTGATTTAATATTGGGTATGTTAAGAAAATGAGATTTAAATATATGAGAGCCTACACATGGGTTACAAATACTACATTGTAAGTAAGGGGCGAAGTATATGACCCTTGTATGGTCTGGTATGTTAAGGGGCTTCCCAGAACCAATCCCCTACAGATATAAACATGACAGAGCTAAAATAGCAGTATAAGAGTTGAATAAAGCCATTTCAGACAGAAGGTAGCAAAGATATTTGTCTATTCTAGGCTATTCTTAGGAAGCTAGTGGAGTCTTCCACAAAAAATAAAGAAGACAGTAAAGGATCTAGGACCCAAGAATCTCCATGGTTATTAGGAAATAGGAAAATGCCAGAACAAGAAACTGTACAGCAAAGTTACAGGGCAGCCAGAACAAATAAATGGCAGCACAGGACTCCAGTAAAAATGAACTATATGATGTTTGAATATAATGCCACATTTATACTGCTGGCAGATTCATGAATGAATCAAGTGATAAAATGAGAACAATTTTGAAGAACTCCAAAAATAAAAATCACAGATATACCATACTTCCTCAGTTGTGAATATTTGTAGTTATATATGGCAAAACTACTAGAAAACTGAAGGATTATTGTGGGGGGGGGGGGGGGAGAGAAGAGGGTATATCCAAGAGTTAAATCTTCCATTATATAGCTGGGCACCCATGGCTCTGCCTGTAATCCTAGCTACTCAGGAGGCTGAGAGCTGAGCATCACAGTTCAAGGCCTGCCAGGGAAGGAAATTCCTTGACACATCTCCAATTCACCACCACCACCAGAAAACCAGAATTGGTGCTGTGGCTCAAAGTGGTAGAGCAGTAGGCTTGAGTGATAAAAGCTGGGGGAGAGCATCCAGGCCCTGAGTTATAAATCCCCATGACCGATTAAAAAAAAAAAGAAAAAAACTTCCATTTGGCATTAAAAAAAAAAAATCAAGACGCTATCAGCATTTTGTTTTTTTTTTTTTTGTCGGTCGTGGGGCTTGAACTCTGGGCCTGGGCGCTGTCCCTCAGCTCTTCAGCTCAAGGCGAGCGCTCTACCACTTGAGCTACAGCGCCACTTCCGGTTTTCTGGTGGTTTATTGGAGATAGGAGTCTCACGGTCTCTCCTGCCCGGGCTGGCTTTGAACCGTGATCCTCAGATCTCAGCCTCCTGAGTAGCTAGGATTACAGGCGTGAGCCACCAGCGCCCGGCTCAGCATTTTGTTTTAAAGGAGGTAAGTAAATTCCAAAAGGCAATGGTCACCCTGGAGAATAGAAATTAGGAAAGAAATGAGCTCACTTTTTATTATAACCCTTGATAAGCGCATTGTCTATCACAAAGTAGGCCTTAAATAAGGAATATGCATTTATCTAATCCTCCCACCTTACCCACTGCTGCTGCCCCATTCAGAAAATGGCTACTTGATCCTTTCCTCAAGATTCTGTTCTCATCCTTCCTAACACAGTTATGACGAGGGGGAAAAAAATCAGTTGCAGTGGACATTTTTATTATTTCTTTAATAGATGATCAATTTCTCCCTACAGGTGGAATTTCATCTTACTGATTCAGTGCTAAGTAGGGAACAGTGACAAAGCTAATCAAAATAAGCTACATCAAAACACACTAAGGTAATACAGCTCACTTTCTTTTTAAGAGCAAAATATCAATACATTCTAGAATGCACAATGGTTTAGTCACTGAGACATTGAAGTGGGATCTGGAAGAATGTTGGCAAATCCCAGGTGCAAGAGGAGCTGCAAAGCTGTGCATCTGTTCCTGGGGCTGCATCTCTTGACCACTAGCAGAATCTTGATGTTAAGGAAAGATTTAAGCAAACGCCAAATGGAGTTGCTGCAAACACTAAGTTGACTGAGGAGCTGTGCACAGGAACCAAGAGGCAGGAAAGTAACTAAACACTGCTGAGAGCATCCACGCCAGGAAGGACTTTACCTGTTGTTGAGAGAACATATACATAGCATTAACTACAGGATCCACCAAGCCACACCTGCCCCCTGCTCTCTTCCCAATAGTATGTCTGGTCTTCTTTAGGAAATACATCTGCAACATGGGAAACAGGCACTTTTGGGTCCCAGGTCAATTAGAACATGACATATTTGAGGGCAAGTCCCTCTGCCCCTCCCCATGTCAAATGGATGCAGGAGCTTTATTTGAAGTTCTTCCATTTGCATTGCTAATACATGACACACCTATTAATACTAATTGTCCAAGCCAAGTGCTGGTGGCTGATGCCTATAATCCTAGATACTAGAGGCAGAGATCTGAAGATCACAGATTGAAGCCAGCCCCAACAGGAAAGTCTCTGAAATTCCTACCTCCAATACATTACCAAAAAAGCCATAAAGTGGAACTGTGGCTCAAATGGTGGGGCACTAGCGATGAGCAAAAGAAGCTCAGGGACAGCACTCAGGCCACAGGACCAGCAAAACAAAACAAAAAATTAACTCTCCATTCCATTCTACCTACTTGTCAGTGTATAGTCCTCACCCCTGCTTCCAAATAAACCCCAAACCAGGGAAGAACCTTACCTTCCAGTAGCTCTAAACTGGCACCACCCCCAGTGCTCACATGGCTGACTTTATCCTCTGTGTTCCATTTGGCACAGCATGTGGCAGTATCTCCACCACCTGTGGAATGAAAACCGAATATGAAGGAAAAGGAGAGATAAGAAACAGTACTGGGACCAGAACTGGAAAGCAAGCATGTTCCTCAACCCAACTCAAAGGCATCCTCCATGAACTGAACATCATGATTTACAGAGCCAAGACACCCAGGAAGTTAGCCATCTCCATCTCTCTTCTATCTTCCCCTGATACAAATTGTCAGGCCACAGTAATGAGCTTTGTACAGGACTCCTTCCTTACCTATGATGGTGATGCAGCCCCGAGAGGTGGCTTTTACCACCTCATCCATGAGAGCTTTGGTTCCCCGGGCAAAAGCTTCCCATTCAAATACCCCCACAGGTCCATTCCATACAATCTGCTTAGCCCGACCAACAGCCTCCGCGTACTTCTTGCTACTCTCAGGACCACAGTCCAAGCCCTGGGGAATAGAATTAAAAGAGAAAATCAATCACCTAGAAAGTTACTTAGAATACAGCCCCTACCAAGGACCAGAATGGAAGGCTAATCAGTATTTCCTCTGGAACCAAAGGTACCCTTCAGTCTTTTAAATCATTGATCTAACCCAGGCACTGGTGGCTCATGCCTATAATCCTAGCTAGTCAGGAAATTGAGATCTGAGGACAGAAAATCAAAGTCTGCCTAAGTAGGAAAGGTCATGAGATGCTTTATCTCCAACTAACCACCTAAAACCACAAGTGCAGCTGTGGTTCAAAGTGGTAGAGTGCTAGCCTTGAGCAAGAGAGCTCAGAGATAGCAACCAGGCCCTGTCCAAGCTCACGATTGACAAATATAACCTGTTCGCACCTCTTATCTCAGAAGGTCTATTTTCTGGAAGATCAAGTTCAGAGAAAGAAAAAAGAAAAAGCACCCTCCATTATTTCACAGGCATTCTTTTTTTTTGGGGGGGGGGGTGTTAATCGTGGGGCCTGAACCCTGGGCCTGGGTGCTGTCCCTCAGCTCTTTAGGTCAAGGCTAACACTCTACCACTTGAGCCACAGCGCCACTTGCAGCTTTTTCTGCTTATGTGGTGCTGAGGAATGAAACCCAGGGCCTCATGCATGCAAGGCAAGCACTCTACCACTGAGCCACCTTCCCAGCCCTTCACAGGCATTCTTAATTCACTGTATCAATGGTAGTCAAGAACCAGACGAGTGGTTCTCAACTTGGGTAAATTCTACACAGCCACAAGGGACCTGTGGCAATGTCTGGAAACATTAGTGGTGACAATGGGACACACTACTGACACCTACTGGCCAGGGATACTTAAAATATCCTTACAGCTTTCTACCAAAAAAAAAAATCTAAGATGTCTTTAGTGTTGAGACTGAACATTGAACTCAGATCAATCTTCACAAACATGGCACATATCAGAATCACCAGGACAACACGCCTTCCTAGAGATTCTGATTTAGCAGTTTCAGAGAGAGCTTACATTTTTAAAAAACGTCCAAAATGATATTGCTGGGCTCTGTTTGAGCCACATTAAAATAATATCAAGGCTGGGCATAGTGGTATGTGCCTATAATACCAGCAATTTTAAGGGAGTCAAGAGGATTGTGAGCTCCAGGCCAACTGAGCCTATACAGCAAAATTCTTTCTTTAAAAAAACATTAAGTAAGCAGGGCTCAAAATCCTAGGTATTCAGGAGGCTGAGGTCTGAGGATCATACTTTGAAGCCAGCCTGGGTGGGAAAGTCCATGAGACCTCCACTAAACAACTAAATAGCCAGAAGTGTGGCTCAAGTGGTAGATCACCAGCCTTGAGCAAAAAAGCTCAGGGATGGCACCAGGCCCTGAGTTCAAGCCCAGGACTTACACCAAAAAACAAAAAATTAACCAAATCAGGGAAAACACACACACACACACATACACACACACACACACACACACACACACACACACAGAAGTAGATGTGGCTTAAATGAAAAAGGGGTAGTCTTCAACCAAAAAGCTAAGAGAGAACACAAGGCCCTGACCCCTCTGCCCTACACACAACTATATTAGGTTTTAGACTTTTCCTTGGCAGTACTGAAACTGAACTTAGGAGAAGCCTTCGTATAACCAATTTAGCCACATCCACAACCCCATCTTATGTTAATGTCTGGGTCAACTTGTTCTGTGATCTATTTATGCAGTCAACATAGCTGTGATTACTTATATGTACCAGCATACTCAGCTTTTATTGGCAGACATAAGATCTTGCAAACTGTCCAGGCTGGCTTTGAACTGTGATCCTAATGCCTTCCTTCATATATTAATCCTTAATAAACTCATATTTTCATTGTTTGTAATTAGTATACTTAATGTTTTCATAGAACAAAGTGGGCTTGGACATAATCTAGAGTAGCCCCAAATCATGGAAGTCTACAGCACTGTCTGCAGCACAGGTAATAAACATTAAGCAGATGAAGACAAAAAATGCTTTGTCCCCACATTACAGGTGACAATCAGCTATCACTGTTTTCCCCCCATGGGTTCTCCCACAGAAAATGGTTCACTGCAACATTGGGCATCCTCTCTTAACCGCTAGCTTCTACAGTGCGTATTACATACAAAGTTTTCTGGTGGGCTAAGGGTGTAGCTCAGTACAAAAGCCCTTCCAGGGGCTGGGAAGGTGGCTCAGTGGTAGAGCGCTTGCCTTGCATGCCAGAGGCCCTGGGTTCGATCCCTCAGCACCACATAAGCAAAAAGAAAAAAAAGCCGGAAGTGGTGCTGTGGCTCAAGTGGTAGAGTGCTGGCCTTGAGCTGAAGAGCTGAGGGACAGCGCCCAGGCCCAGAGTTCAGGCCCCACAACCGGACAAAAAAAAACCCTTCCAAGCATGTGGAAAGACCTGGGTTGAGTCACCAAGAACACATAAAAAATGTCTATTGCAGACTCTAGGCATTCATATACAGTGAGACCAAAGGAAGATAATTATGAGAGGAACAAAGGCATAATCCCTATGTATATCCAATCATATAAAATCATATTTATAGAAATTAACTCCAGGAAATTGAAACAAGATGTTTTTTCTTTGTTGCTGTTCTCATTTTCTTTTTTTGTCTTGTTCAACCCTTTGGAAGGGTTAAGGGGAAGCACAGAAATGGAGGGACAAAGGGTGAAGAAATGCAGCAATGGTACTTCCTGCACACTGTTGAAAGTGAACTCTACTTGTGGGTTGGGATGGGAGGGAAAAACTGGAAGCAAGTGAAGGGGTGACATTGTCCAAAGTAACTGTAACCCTTCTGTACATTACCTTTATATTAACAATAAAAGATTTTTTTTGTCAGTTGTGGAGTTTGAACTCTGGGCCTGGGTGCTGTCCCTGAGCTCTTCAGCTCAAGGCAAGCACTCTACTGCTTGAGCCACAGCGCCAATTCTGGTTTTCTGAGTGGTTTATTGGAGTAAGAGTTTCACGGAGTTTCCTGTCTGGCTGGCTTTGAACCATGATCCTCACATCTCAGCCTCCTGAGTAGCTAGGATTATAGGCATGAGCCAGAGCATGGCAATAAAAGATTCTTTTAAGTCTGTCAGTTACATGAATGAATGTCAATACTTTTTTACACCCATACCATAACCATCAAGCAACTTACCATCCAGCCAGCAGGTATTCCAGAAGCCACAGTGGCTTGGCCAGTCTTGGCATTTTCATCAAACTTGTCAGCAGTGACAAAGTCAACAGGCAAGGTAATCTTTACACCATTTTTCTCAGCTTTCGCCATAAGATCTTTGACAATCTTGGCCCCCTCCTCATCAAACAGAGAAGTACCAATCTACATAGGAAGGACAAGAGGAGGAAGGTCAGCTTCATTATACTAAAAACATGGTTGCGATGTGGCAGAAATAATTTGTATTGTCAAAGCTCATAAAATTCACAAACTTTATAGACCATGGTAATGACAATTTGCCTTGTGAAGCTCAAGATGTGTTTGTGATTTTAAGTATCACTATTCCACAATACTGTCAAATATGTGAAATTTATGTAATCACCTAATGCTAATTTTTAAAAAAAAGTGAGAGAAGGGATGGGTTAGGAGCAATGGATGATAATGTTGTCAGACACCTTGTATTCATATACTGTTTTGTGGAATGGGAACTTCTTTGTACAACTACTTAAAGATAATAATAAATAAAAATTAAAAAATAAAAGCATGGTTGACTCAAAAGTAGGTAAGAACCAGACCCATGGGCTGGGAAGGTGGCTCAGTGGTAGAGCACTTGCCTTGCATGAATGAGGCCCTGAGTTTGATTCCTTAGCACTATGTAAGCAAAAAGAAAAAACGCTGGAAGTGGCGCTGTGGCTGAAGTGGTAGGGCACTAGCCTTGAGCTGAAGAGCTGAGGGACAGCGCCCAGGCCCAGAGTTCAGGCCCCACGAATGGACAAAAAAAAAAAAAAAAAAAGAACCAGTGACTCACGCCTGTAATCCTAGGTACTCAAGAGGTTAAGATCTGAGGATGGCAGTCAAAGCCAGCCTGGGCAAGAAAAGCCATGAGCCCTCTGTACAGTGTGTTCACAAAAAATAAAAAATAAATAAAAAAAAGAAAAGCCATGAGACTCTCCAATTAACCACCAAAAAGCCAGAAAATGGAGGTGTGGCTCCATTGAGTGAAAAAGCTAAGGGACAACATCCCTTGCCCTGAGTTCAAAGCCCTAGTAAGTGCATGCACACACGCACACACGCACGCACGCGCACAAAAAGGGACAACATCCCTTGCCCTGAGTTCAAAGCCCTAGTAACACACACACACACACACACACACACACACACACACACACACACACACACACACACACACACACACACACACACACACACACACACACACACACACACACACACACACACACCAGATAGAAGACAGTAATAGGAATAATGCAAAGACAAAAGCAACTTCCCAAAATAAGTGTTTTTAGGTTCATGTGAAAAAACTTTCATAGCCCAGGGTTGTGTAAGTGATAGACCACTTGCCTGGCAAGCACAAATCCCTGGGCTCAAAAGAAACTGGTTTTTGTTTTTTTTTTTTTGCTGGTCATGTGGCCTGAACTGAGGGCCTGGGTGCTGTCTCTCAGCTCTTAAGCTCCAGGCTAGCACTCTACCACTTGAGCCACAGCGCCACTTCTGGCTTTTTCTGCTTATGTGGTGCTGAGGAATCGAACCCAGGGCCTCATGCATGCAAGGCAAGCACTCTACCACTAAGCTACCTTCCCAGTCCCAAGAAACTGGTTTTCTTTTTAAATGTACATAGCCTGCTATTTCGTGGAGAGCTATTTCACATCACTTGAGTTTGGTTTCCTACCTCCATGTTGTTGAGCACCTTGAGGAAGGTAAAAGCCATTCCTCCACCAATAATCATCTCATTGACTTTGTCCAACATATTATTGATCAGCTGGATCTTGTCTGCAACTTTAGCTCTAGAAGGGAAAGGGAAAGCAAGAATTATCAATAAGGGAAGTGAAAATACACATATAGCCTGAGTATATATTAAGGCAGGGAAAATAGCTCAAATGACAACATTCTGCATAACTTTGCCCTATATGTTGCCCACCTCAAAGTCCAAATCCATTTTGAAAAAATTTGTTAAAGGTAGCGCCCAGGACTAAGAAGGGCTTAGAAAACCTAGTCTTATTCCAGCGCTGGTGGCTCATACCTATAATCCTAGCTACTCAGGAGGCTGAAATCTGAGGATGGTGGTTCAAAGCCAGCCCAGGCAGGAAAGTCTGGGAGACTCCAATTATCTGCCCCCCCACAAAAAAAAGATGGAAGTGCAGCTGCGGCCCAAGTGGTAGATGATAGCCTTGAGCAAAAAGACTCAGGGACAGTGCCTAGGCTCTTAGTTCAAAACCAACACTGCAACTCCCCCACCAAAAAAAGGAAGAAAAAAAGAAAAACAAAAAAACCTAGTCTTAGGCTACAGGTACAGCCAATGCTAGAGCACTTGCTTAGCACATGTAAGGTTTTATTCCCAGCACACAAGAGAAATCAAGCTTTTACCTAAACAAAGTATAGGGTCCAAATAGGTCTACTTTGCAAACTTTTTATCTAAACAAAGTATAGGGTCCAAATAGGTCAACTTTGTACCCTCTTCCCCCCAAAAAATTCATGGCTTTCAGATTTCCAATTGTGTCTAAGCAAGATGGCTAATTTTGTGATTCTTGAGCCTGATGACAACTGTTCTGAGAACAAGGTTAAGATTATACACTAAATACACACTGGAACAACATACAAATATATGATAAACAAAAATAGATTTTCCTAATTGAAATCATATTTCAGGTGCAGTGCTGGACATTTGCTTTTTGGCATCTTTCTGTTGAGCTACCCAATTCAATACCCTTACCAGGCACCTATACTCTGTGCCATGCCACTGTTCTAGGTCTTTGAGAAACATCAGTGGCCAAAACAAAGGATCCTAAATCTTTTGGAACACATCTTCTAGGAGAGGGAAATAAGACAATCAATAAGGTAGGCATCTAGGGACTTCTTATACTCTTAGAATTCAATTTTGTACAAATTTCTATAATAAAGATTTCTAAAAATAAAATATAATTACTTTCCCAGAAATTGTTGATATCTGGGTAGGGGACTACACTAGGTGGCAAAAAAAACACCTCCATATCACCCCCACAAACTTAAATTATACTATTTATACTATTAAATTATACCAATATCACCTAATCTTACTATGTAAAGTAGGCCCCTATCAGTGCCAGCTAACCACGGTTGACCTGCATGAACCACATCAAGTGGCTTCCTTGCCCTCTGGCATCTAACTAGGTTTCAGCCAATTGGTGATTGGACAGGGCACAGCAGCAAGAGACTGAAGGGCAATCATAGTGTTTTTTCCCAAGCCCCCATGCCCCTTCCTGCCAGGTGATTGTCTCTCTCTCTCTCTGTGTCTTGATCAAAGACACTTAATTCCACCAGAGGAACTCTCAACAGCCTCTCTAAATTTCTCCTTATGTCCTTTCAGGCCTAGGAATGGTGATGGCTACTGCTAGCCCCAGATTACTGCATAGTCCTAAACCCTGCCCTTACCTCTATAGATCATTAAATTCCCCTCAATTATCCACAATGACTGTGGATATCTATTTGACAATTAACCACCCAAAGAATGTATGACCTAGTACCAGGCAAGCACTACTTAAAAGCATTATCCAAGTGTCATTCTCCATACCCGCCCAAGATGGCCAGAAAGGGTCGCTCTGGGCTTTCCAAGGCCTTGGCAAAGTAGTTCAGCTCTTTCTTCATCAAAAATCCACCAGCCTTCTGTGGCAGATTGACTCCCACCATGGAGCTAGGGGGAAAAAAAAAAATCAAAGACATTCAAAATCTAGTCATAAAAGAAATCTCTCTCTTCAGCACTGAAATGCTTTTAATTCTAAGATACCAGAAGACTAGCTTTTCATCCTTAAACTCCCATTTTAAAAACCCACTGAGGTATAAGGCTTTTAACTAAAAATGCAAGGTTAAGGAGAAAGAGTAAAAGGCAACCACTTAAGCAGAATTCAAAATATCCAATTAGTAGTCTTCAGTAAGCCAAGAGCTGAGCAATCAGCTAGTTCAAGAGTTTAAGAAGCTGGGCACCACTGTCCCATGCCTATAATTCTATCTACTGAGGCTGAGATCTGAGGATTTTGGTTCAAAGCCCTGAGTTCAAGCCCCATAATGACAAAAAAGAGAGAGAAAGCAATCTTAAGATTCTTATAACATTCCCACAGGAAGAAATTTATACAAAAAAAAAAAGAAACTTCTTCCTAAAGTCTACAACCTTTTTTAAAAAAAAAAAAACTATTTCCTCTCTGGATCAGGAATACAGCCAGAACCACCAATGATAATTCCCAATTAGCTTCTATCAAAGCTAAAAGGACACAGAATAGTAAAATCTCCAAAAAGCAAGCCAAACATTGAGCTGATCAACTGAACAAGAAGATTGCTGTCAGCTAAGTGTGTCACAAGGCTCTTGATACCTGTGCGCTCGATGTGCAGTGCCGAAAGCATCATTGACATAGACATCTCCTAGTTTGGAAAGTGAAGCTCGGAAAGCTTCTATTTTGGCTGGCTCAGCTTTAATCTGCAAATGGAAAAATAGAATAGAATAAAAAAAGAATAGAAACCAACATAGGAAATGTTCTTGCCCCCCCAAAAAAAAACAACTGTAAAAAAAAACAAAAACTATTAAACCATTGCAGGCCATCAAAGTCCTCTGAACTATCTCAAGACCTTGAGTTGGTAGAATACCATCTTTCAGCACAAGTAACAGACTATTATTTCTCCCAAAATATTCAAGGGTTTTTTTATTTTGGTTATTTCTGCATGGTTCTGTTCTCTCTCATCTTCCCTTAAAATTGTAAACCTCAATGATATGAAAGCTAGTCACATCCCATCCTGTAAGCCACCGTTCCTATTATCCTGACTGAATTTCACACTTAGACTTATTCTCCTTGTGAAGATTAGCATGTCACATAACTCAAGCTGCTGGCTACTAAAAGCCTATCCACAAAGTGAAAGTGGCCACACACATATTCCTCATAAAAGAAACAAGGCCATGCTGGGCTGGAAAAGGGAAGGTTCAAACATCACAACAGAAAGACACCTCAAAAACATTTATTTTATAGTGGCTAAAAAGGAGGGTATTTGGAAATAGTGCTGTGGCTCAAGATGGTAGAGCACTAGCTTTGAAAGAAAGAGCTCAAGGACATTGGCCAGGCCCTGAGATCAAGCCCCACAACCAACCAAAAGTTATTAAGGGCTAGGAATGTGGCTTAGTGATAAAGTGCTTGCCTAGGATGAATGAAGCCCTCGATTAGATTTTTCAGTACCACATAAACAGAAAAAGCCAGAAGGGAGCCAGGCACCAGTGGCTCATGCCTGTAATCTTAGCTACTCAGGAGGGCTGAGATCTGAGGATCACGGTTCAAAGCCAGCCCAGGCAGGAAAGTCCATGAGACTCTTATCTCTAATAAACCACTAGAAAAACTGGAAGTGGCACTGTGGCTCAAGCGGTAGAGTGCCTGCCTTGAGCTGAAGAGCACAGGGACAGTGCCCAAGCCCAGAGCTCAAGCCCCACAACTGACCAAAAAAAAAAAAAAAGAAAAGAAAAAGCCAGAAGGGTGTTGTGGCTCAAGTGATAGAATGGTAGCTCTGAGCAAAAACAAACAAAAAAAAAATCTCAGGGATAGTGCCTAGGCCCTAACTTAAAGCCCCAGGATTGGCAAAAAGAAAAAAAAAAAAAAAAGCCAGAAGGGGTGCTATGGTAGAGCACTAGACTTGAGCAAAAAAAAGTCAGGGACAGCACTCAGGCCCTGAATTCAAGCCCCCCAACTGACAAAAAAAAACCTGTTTTGTGATATATGTGTGTATGTAGATATCATGAAATAATGCTTCAGCCGTAAGAATAAAATTCTTCCGGTGGCAGCAAAGAAACAGAAGCCTGGATGGAAATGCATCCAAGAAAAACAAGGAATATATTCCTACAAAGATAGAGGTGCAAGGAGAATGAAATATTGGGATTTGAGTTATCAGCCCTTTAGGATCCCCCAAAGGAGTACCAAAGCAGGATGGCAGGAAGAGCAAAGTCTCTAGCAAGCAACTAAGCAAAGATACAGAGACAGCAAATCTGCAAAGGGAGACCTGGTACACACAACAGAGCACATGTCCACTGTGCAATCCTGTCCTATTTTTTTGTGCTGGTACTGGGGCTTTAACTCAGGGCCTGGGTACTGTTTCTTAGCTTTCTTGCTCAAGGCTGGCACCCTACCACTTGAGCCATAGTTCCACTTCCCTATTTTTTAAGAAGGCAAAGGAAGCTACCACAAAGAACAAGGTTGTCCACTAATGACCCAAAAAATCAAAAGTACAGATGCTAAATAAGGACTGTGAAGCCACCCCAATCTCTGCAGGATAGAAATTTTTGAGCAGTTGCTCTTTCTTTGAAATTTCCCTATCTACCAAAACTGCAGGATCACTACTCTAAGAATTCTTAAGGAAAACAGCATACATGGAAGTTCATGAAAATGGTGTCAAAGAAACTAATCAGAACTCAGGTCTCACTTTTAATCTACCAGTAATGAGAACACATTGTTTATACTAGAAGATCAATGTGTCATACTGAATAAAATAAATGCTCACGTCCTCACTTTGTTTCTGTATTGAGACACTAAATGAGATGATGAAAGAGACTGGTATAACCAATTCATCATTTTCTGAATAAAACATTCCATTTCTAAGCCATCAACTTGGTGCATCTTGGGTTTCAGTTTAAAAGGGCACCAAATTTTAGGTCAGCATTTGACTCCTAGTACTATAGTAGTATCATGCCAAAGGCAAGATCAGGATCTGTGCTGCTAAGAAAAGAAACTGCATGAGACAGGCACTCCACATGACCTTAAGAAATGTCAGAAGTCAAAAGGGGACTAAGAGAGCCGGGCGCTGGTGGCTCACGCCTGTAATCCTAGCTACTCAGGAGGCTGAGATCTGAGGATCCCGGTTCAAAGCCAGCCCGGGCAGGAGAAACCATGAGACTCCTATCTCCAATAAACCACCAGAAAACCGGAAGTGGCGCTGTAGCTCAAGTGGTAGAGCGCTCACCTTGAGCTGAAGAGCTGAGGGACAGCGCCCAGGCCCAGAGTTCAAGCCCCACGACCGACAAAAAAAAAAAAAAAGGGGACTAAGATTCTAACCTCAGAGCATCTTATTCTCATCTCTGAAGACCAAAAGAGTGGCCTTTCAGCTTCCCCTCTAGCCAACAAATTCAAAATCATGCTTAGAGGGCCCACTGATCACTAAATAGTTGAATTCTGGTTTTCAAGTCATAGTACCCTGTTTTGTCATTGTGTTTAATGGCTGCCTTACTTTTGCATGACAATAGCAGAGCTGAAAAGATCCCAGAGGCCAGAAGTAGTTGCTAGGGACTAGATGATTACTCACAAAGCCTCAAGTATTTACCACCCAGCCCTGCAGAGAAAGTTTGCTGAGCTAATGGACTGAGTTATGCTATGAAGCCCAGGCAAAAAGAACCAATGTTAGCCAAGACTTCCTATCTGAAACTTGAGATAAAGAGTTTCATGGAGTTTTCTGCCCCGACTGGCTTAGAACTGCAATCCTCAGATCTCAGTCTCCTGAGTAACTAGCATTAGAGTTGTGAGCCACCAGTGCCAGGCTGTTTGTTTTCCTTTATGGCACTTAGTTTATGAAATGATAAAGACACCTACATCCTCATCTGAAAGGAAATTTCAAGAAATGTTTTATATTTATGAAGAAAATATCTGAAGTCTAAAGTCCTATTCATTATGACACTCGTTCATGGAATACTCCTAACTCCAACAGTGTTCACATACAGTTCAAAGGTATTTGAAAGGTAAGCGTGATCAACATAATTAGTGCTGGCAACATTCTACTCCTTAATCCAGCCTGGTTACACAAATGTTAACTGGCATAATTCATCAAGCTCTCATATGTGCATTCTTACATGTTTATTACTTCAGGAAAAAGGTGTGTAAAGGATAAAGTAAGCATGAGTCTCCTCCTCTACCGTGCAAGCAGTCTCTCACAAATACAGGTCAAGCCAGGTGCTGCTGGCTCACACCTATAATCCTAGCTACTGAGGAGGCTAAGATCTGAGGACTGCATTTCAAAGCCAGCCCAGATAGGGAAAAGTACATGAAACTCTTATCTCCAATGAACCACCAGAAATCCAGAAGTAGAGCTGTGGCTCCAAGTGGTAGAGTGCTAACCTTGAACAAAAAAGCTCAGGGGACAGAACCCAGGCCCTGAGTTCAAGCCCCATAACCAACAACAACAACAAAAATCAAGTGAAAAGCACCATGGCTACTTACCTTGTTCCCAGAAGCATCTTTTCCCTTCCCTTCTTCCTCTACATGAAAGCGGAGGTTCTCCAGCAGGATGACAGACCCTGCTGCTGGGCTGGCACAGGCTTTCTCTACTTCTGGGCCCACACAGTCCTTCAAGAACAGAACATCCCTGGGAAAGCGAGAGATGAAGAGATGTGAGCCATCTGCCAGGAACAGTCAAGACCAGTAACAGCCTGACTACCTCGCCCCTACACCTACAACATTCATCAGCACCAGAGCCAACCACTTACTTGCCCAGCAGGGACTTGAGTTCGACAGCAACTGGCTCTAAGGAGTACTTGTCTGGCATGGGGACACCATCAGGCCGGCCCAGGTGGCTCATAAGGACAACTGACTTGGCTCCATTGTCCAAGCAGAATTTGATGCTTGGGACAGCAGCCTTGATCCTGCAACCACAAAAAGAAAGTAGATGAAACAGTTATTCCTAGGACTGGGATGGGGGAAAGGGGAAAGTATTTTACTCATGACTCCATAAAATTGAAAAGCCCATGTTCTTCTCCAAATTCCATCCAATCTGTCATCATTCTAAGGTGGACGCATGACACCATGCCCTCTACCTAGCATAGTACAGTGTGACGATGGATTTGTCCCTTATGATGAAGAGTTAGCACAGCAAACCAAAAGCTCCTCTCTTTTAATTTTTTTGTTGGTTGGCCATAGGGCTTGAACTCTGGGCCTGGGTGCTGTCCCTGTACTCTTCAGTTCAAGGCTAGTGCTCTACCACTTGAGCCACAGCACCACTTCCGGCCTTTTCTGTGTACATGGTGCTGAGGGCCTCATGCATGTAAGGCAAGCACTCTACTGCTGAGCCACCTTCCCAGCCCCCGAAAAGCTCCTCGCTATGGAACGATGTGCTTGGACTGCTAAGACCTGGCTGGCATGGAACAACCTGGCTTTTAAAATGTATCCTCAGTTCTCTGGCTCAACAGGCTACCATACTCAGTCTAAATTATGTGTACAAGCCGGGTGCTGGTGCTCATGCCTGTAAATCCTAGCTACTCAGGAGGCTGAGATCTGAGGATCACAGTCTGAAGCCAGCCCAGGCAGAAAAGTTTGTGAGACTCTTATCTCCGATAAATTACTCAGAAAAAGCCAGAAGTGGTGCTGTGGCTCAAGTGATAGGAGTGCTAGCGTTGAGAACAAAGAGGCTCAGGGACAGCGCCCAGTCCCTTGAGTTTAAGCCTCAGGATCAACAAAAAATAATTAATCATCTGTACATCAAGGTAATGGAGGTTGAACACCTGCTTCTCTCCAGAAGTTGGAAAATTGGGGAATTGCTAGACAGAAGATATATACATGACCAGCTCCCTAGGGCATGTCTCCAAAGGAAATATAATAAGCAGACAAGTGATACCTGGCTCATCCAGGTTTACTGAGGCATATACACCGTACTGAGGTGTATACACCGTAGTCAAGATAGTGAATCTGCCTCAGTGCCTACCCATCAACAGATGAATGGCTGAAGTAAATGTGGTATACATATACAATATAGTATTGCTGAGTCCCAAAGAATAAAATCCTCTTATTTTCAGCTTAACACATGGAACCAGAGGATACTATGTTAAGTGAAATAAGCACCACACTGTATCAGGCATATTCTCTTCTGTGATCAATGAATGCTGTACACATGTATAGAGATACCACACAATCCCATTAATATGAATTAACTAAATATAGCTATTTCTTTAAAACCTGGGAGCTGTATTTTTGGCCTTTTTTTTTTTTTTGCTGGTTTGAACTCAGGCCCTCGTGCTTCCTAGGCTGGTGTTCTACCACCTGAGCCATGCGTCTATCCCAGCTCTTTTCTTCTTTTTGGAGATGGAATCCAGTGAATTTTTCTGCCAGGACTGGCCTTGAATTGTGATCCTCTAGACCTTAGGCTATAGGCAAGAGGCACTGGTGCCCAATATGAGCTGATTCTCTTAATGAGCCCCACAACCAAAACTAAATAAATCTCCATCCTCACTATCTCATCCTCCTGAATAGCTAGAATTACAGGCATTAGACACTGCTGCCTGGCAAGACAATGTTTTCACTGCCATTTTGACACAGGGTCTCACTATGTAAGCCCAGGCTAGCTTCATACTTGCCATCTCCTCCCTCAGACTCCCAAATGCTGGGATTACAGGCATACAGCACCCATTAGGCCCAGCTAGGAGGCTATTTTTTAATTTATATTTTCTCATTGATTTAGAATGTTTAAATGCCTACAATTAAAGAGCAGATTGTGGGTTGGAAGGAAGTCAACAATCATGTGGTTTATGTTGCTGCAGTTCTATAATATGAAAGGAAAATTGCTTCAGTCCAGATTTTGTAAGAACCTTACCTCTGGTTGTTTGTTATCTGGTTGTTCTTCATAGGAACATTGAAATCCACCCTAAAAAGAAACGAAGTTTCAGATTCAGTTATAAGCAATTACCTTACTGTTCCCTCAAAGGTTAGAAGTACTTTTATCTACTCAGTTAAGGAAACTAAAACCCAAATCTCACCTTAAAAATAATCAGTGGCATTAGAAGTCAAGATCAAAGTTAGCCATGGAGAAAAAGGGTAGATGCAGGAACTGGGACTTTGGCAATGTCCCATTTCTTCTGGACCTGATAGTACAAATATATGCTCATTTTGCGGTTAACTAGTCACATTATTTGTGCCCTTTTAGGAATGTATCTCATACTTTAGAAACTTCTCCACAAGAACTAGCCCTGAAGACCTGGGAAGTCAATGCCAATTCCACCTAAACAACTTTTTTTCATTCTGGCCTGATTAGTTATCTGAGTAGTAGTCCAAGGCAGCAAGGAAATAATAAGGAATGTACTGGCATTCTGATTCTAGAGACTATTTCTGAATCCTTAGGAAATTAACATTACTCAAAAGGGGGAGAAAATTTAGTTAGAAAAGTAAATCAAGGGCTGGGAAGGTGGCTCAATGGTAGAGCGCTTGCCTTGCATGCCTGAGGCCCTGGGTTCGATTCCTCAGCACCACATAAGCACAAAGAAAAAAGCCGGAAGTGGCACTGGGGCTCAAGTGGTAGAGTGCTAGCCTTGAGCTGAAGAGCTGAGGGACAGCGCCCAGGCCCAGAGTTCAGGCCCACGACTGGACCAAAAAAAAAAAAAAAAAAAAGGAAAGTAAAACAAGAGAATCTTCAGGCTCTTTGGAAAATGCCTGGGGTTAAGGTTAGGTGGAAACCCTGAGCCCAAGTATCAAGCTTACATGTTACCTGTCAAGTAGTATGCACACAATATAAAGAAGGCAGCCTCTTTCAGAAAGCAAGAAGGAGAGGGTAAGAGTGAGGCCCTGCCCACCTGATAAACAGGCAATCAGAAAGGAAGTGAGCAAAATGTCACAAACTGATAATGTACAGCAGGCAGAATTCCCCTTCTTACCTCAGATTACTGCTTTATCATTGTTAAGAAACTACTCAACAATTTGTGTGGTAGCCCATTTTTTTGATGTTTAAGTTTTGCCTGCCAAGATCTTTATTTTGAGACAGTGTCTCACTCTATAACCCAAACTAGCCTCAAACTCACAAACTTCCTGCCTCAGCCTCCAAAACATTACAGGCATGTACCATCACACACAACCCAAGATCATATTTAAATGAATTTTTTCTCATCTGTAGAATGAGGATGCTAATATCTACCTTGTAGTTATTTAGAGAAATTAAGGTAGCTATTTGTAGTGTTTAAAAGAGCCATAAAGTGTGCTAATGATTATATGTTAATGCTTCACATTGTAATTGAGATTGGAAACATCAACCATTACTAAAATCTAGTGCCAACTCACCGTTACAGGAAAGTATGACCTAGTCAAGAAGATGACAAAAATTTCCTTGATATTCATTTCCAAACTCTGCTGTCACTACCCTTTCCTCTCTCTAGCAGAGTGAGAGCTGGCAATGATTATAAAATACTACAAACCTAAGATGACTGCTAATCTATACACCCTAGGCCTGACCTCCAATCTGAGTAGCCTTCCTAAAGGTGAACTAAGAGAAATAATTCTACCGTCAAACATTTTAAAAAGTCTTCAAGGGGCTGGGAAGGTAGCTCAGTGGTAGAGTGCTTGCCTTGCATGCATGAGGCCCTGAGTTCGATTTCTCAACACCACATAAGCAGAAAAAGCCAGAAGTGGCACTGTGGCTCAAGTGGGAGAGCGCTAACCTTGATCTGAAGAGATGAGGGACAGCGCCCAGGCCCAGAGTTCAGGCCCCAGGACCAACAACAACAAAAAAAAAAGTCTTCAAAATGAAAGGTATGTTGCTTCCAAACCAGTGACTTACATCTGTAATTCTAGCTACCCAGGAGGCTGAGATCTGGAGGAGCAAGGTCTCAGGCCAGTGTGGGCTGAAGTTTTGGCAAGATTCCATCTCCAAAATCACCAGCAAAAAAAGCTGTGACTAGTGGCAGAGCCTCATTCAGACAAGTACAAGTTCCTGAGTTCAAACACAGGCACCAGTGAAGGAAGAAGGCAGGACGAGAAGGAGGAAAGGAAGGCAGGCACTCGACTTGGTTTCAGGCCATTTGATCCTGATTCTAAGCATCTTCTTTAAATAATCTTGAACCTACCCCTGCCAGAGTTAAAGTGCATACCAAAGATCACATATCCCATTACCAAGAGTTATTTTCCCCCATGTAGCCTCCCAGCAAGGCTCAGGTGAAAATGGCTAGTGGCAGAAGGGTGAGCACCTGTCACCCCCCTGCACCACTGCTCCCTAGCCCTAGGCATGGCTTTGGGTAGAAATCTGTCACCTAGTTGTTGTCATGGTACCTGCTTACTGATGCAAACTGCCCGTGCCCTGTGGAAAACCACTCCTTACCATATCTCCAAGTCTACTTTGAGCTTACCCTCTGAGGACTCCCAACATAGGAACTGCTCTTGCCCATTATGCTTTCTAGTTGCCCCATTTTATGTCCATTTATGTCAGTATCCCAAGAAAATGTTACACCCTCCATCCATGCCAAAACTTGTACAAAATGGTAAGAGGAGTATATTCTGTAATAACCCCAAATGCCCTTCAGTGGATGAATGATTCAACTATGACACATTCAGACCATGGAAAATTACTCAGCAACACAAAGGAATGTACTATTGATTCAGGTCACAACCTGAATAGATCTTGGATAAATGCTCAGAGCACAAAGTCAAACTGAAGGGTGGAAGGTAGCCCAACGGGAGAGTACTTGCCTCAAGAGTGAGGCCCTGGGTTCAATCTCTTGCACTACCAAAACAAAAAGCCCTCAATCTCTAAGGGTTACATAATAAGTGCGAAATGACAAAACTTTAGAAATTATCAAGAGGTAGAAATGGGATGGGGGGTGTCTTGGTGGTACAGAAACCATTCTGTTTTGATGCAAATGGAAACTGAACTCAGGTCCTCTCGCTTGCTAGGTGGGAACTGCACCACTTGAGACATGTCTCCAACCCTTTTTCCTTATTTTTCGGATATGATCTCATGCTTTTTACCCAGGGTAGCCTCAAATGATCCCTATACATACATCTCCTGTGTAAGTGGGATTGCACAAGTGTACCACCATGCAGGAGTTATTCTTTGATATAAAATGTCACCAAGTTTTATACCTAGGCTGGCCTCCAACTTCAATCCTTCCCCCATGTCTGGCTCTCAAGGAGCTCTTTCTGTATTTCAATTGAGGTAGTTGAGGCTATACAATATTACACATGTAATAAAATGGCAATAGCTATGGATACTACATCAGTGTCAAATTCCTACTTTTTTTTTTTGGGGGGGGGGGTTGGGTCATGAGGCCTGAACTCTGGGCCTGGGCGCTATCCCTCATCTCTTCAGCTCAAGGCTAGCGCACTACCACTTAAGCCCCAGGGCCACTTCTGGCTTTTTTCTTTTTGCTTATGTGGTGCTAAGGAATCGAACCCAGGGCCTCATGCATGCAAGGCAAGCGCTCTACCACTGAGCCACCTTCCCAGCCCTCAAATTCCTACTTTTGATGTATGATAATTATGTAAGATGGATCCATTGTGGGAAACTCAAGACTTTTCTATATAATCTTGGCAAGGTTCTATGAATTGATCTTTATTGAGAGGTTGGAGGGTGCTGGAGTTTGAACTCAGGGCTTTGAGATTGCTAGGCTGGACCTCTACCACTTAACTCACACCTACTTTTTGCTTATTATTTTGGAGACAGACTCATCAATTCTTTTCTGCCTGGAATAGCCTCAAACCACAATCCTCCAGATTTCTGCCTCAGGGTGTGAACTACTAGCACCTTGCTATTTTCAAATGAAACTTTTTAAAACAGATTTAGAAGCCAGGCACCAGTGAGTCATGCCTATTATCCCAGCTACTCAGGAGGCTGAGATCAGATGATCATAGTTCAAAGCCAGCTCAGGCAAGAAAGTCAGATTCTTATCTCCAATTAACCACCAAAAAGCCTGAAGTGAAGCTCAAGTGGTAGTGTGCCATCCTTGAGTGAAAAAGCTAAAGGACAGTGCCCAGGCCCTGAATTCAAGCCCCAGGGCTGGCACCAAAAATAATTTAGTTGAAATACCAAGTTTTCAGTACTTGAAATCTTAGGACTTCAGGCCTAGTTCCACTGCTTCCCTGCCTTAGGCTGGAACTGTTATCTTTTTTTTCTGTTTCTTTCCACCACATCAAGACTGTTGCTTAACAAGGTTACAAGTCAGAGAAAACCAGTAAGGCTTAAAAAAAAAAAAAAGCAGGGGCTGGGAAGGTGGCTCAGTGGTAGAGCGCTTGCCTTGCATGCATGAGACCCTGGGTTCGATTCCTCAGCACCACATAAGCAAAAAGAAAAGCGGGAGGTGGCGCAGTGGCTCAAGTGGTAGAGCGCTGGCCTTGAGCTGAAGAGCTAAGGGACAGCACCCGGGCCCAGAGTTCAGGCCCCATTACCGGACCCCCAAAAAAAATTAAAAAAAAAAAAAAAGCAGGAGGGAACGAGAAAAAAGGGAGTAGTTTATAAGCAAGCTAAGGATGTCTGGCAACCTATGGAAATTTACTCAAAAGGTTCATAAACTCAAGTGGAGTCCTAGAATCCTGAAGTGTAACCTGGTAACTCTGTGTGTGTGCACACACACGAGTACAAATGTATTGTGCCAGTCCTAGGGCTTAAATGCTTTTTCATCAAGGCTGGTGCTCTACCACTTGAGCCACCAACTCCACTTTGAGCGTTTTGATGGTTGTTTGGAGATAAGAGTCCTCATCTCTCAGCCTCCAGAGTAACTAGGATTACAGAAATAAGCCACTGGCACCCAGCTGCTCCATTCCCAGGTTTCTGACTAAAATTCCAACAAAGCAATCTCCCTTCGTAATTTAAACCAGAGAACCAGACAAATGAATAAATATTAGAGTGTCCTTTTACCGGGCAGAGGTGGCAAGCAAAACAGCTCCTGTTCAGGAGGCCCCATTGCTAAAACACTGCCAACAACCACCACCACATAAAGGCCCTGAAACAAAAAGCAATTGAGCTGCCTGGGTTCCTCTAAAAGAGTAACTCTACAATGGAGCTCTCTGTTGAAGGGAGGTACATTAATAATTAGGGAACCAAATAACTTCTTGCCCTCAGTTTAAATAACTACAATTTATTACAGATGGAAAATGGAGATTACACTGAAGAACTATTGATTATAACCTTCAACAGAGAAAAAGTCTATTTCAACCTGTCCTTAGTCTTCATGGCCAAGTATATGGAGGAACTGATTGGTTGTCAGAGACCCAAATTTTGCCCACAAAGTTGCTAGTTCAATAACCTTACAGAGGGGGCTGGGAAGGTGGCTCAGTGGTAGAGCGCTTGCCTTGCATGCATGAGACCCTGGGTTCGATTCCTCAGCCCCACATAAGCAAAAAGAAAAAAGCCAGAAGTGGTACTGTGGCTCAAGTGGTAGAGCACTAGCCTTGAGCTGAAGAGCTGAGAGACAGCGCCCAGGCCCAGAGTTTAGGCCCCACGACTGGAACCAAAAAAAAAATTAAAAATTAAAAAATAACCTTAGAGAAGGTCACATTCCATCAAGAAAACAGGAGTAAGCCTCAAGGTTAATCTGTGCTAAATGAAACTTTACTAGGTATCCCGAGGGAGAAAAAGATATACTCTTCCTCCAGCCCCATCCCAACCAAGTACAGTTAATTCCCCAAGGTAGTTTCCCTGCACGAAAGAGCTACAGCTCTAGTGTGCAATTATAGGAATCTGACCAGCACCACTTGAAAGGTCAGCTCTGAGCACAGTTCATAAAGGACATAATTTCCAATTTAAAGCAACCACGTGTCCCGTTTTTCAGTTATCTTTCCCTTTATCATGGTATGAGAGCCAGAAGGAACTTATCTAACTGGGATTCATATTGTGTCTACATTACCATGTCTCAAAAGGGGGAAGGAGCTAGATCACACCACACACTGGGTCCAACAATCAACCACTTTCAAAATAATTGGTCAAGATTGCCCAAAGCCATTCATAACTACCATCCTTAGCCACGTGGGGGTGGACTGATACCTATTATCCTAGTTACTCGGGAGGTTTAAATCTGAAGATCATGGTTCGAAGTCAGCCTGGGCAGTAAAGTTCATGACAATTTTATGTCCATTTAACCACCAAAAAGCCAGAAGTGGAGCTGTGGCTCAAATAGAACGTTAGCCTTGAGAGAAGGGGGGGAAGCTCAGGGACAGTGCCCAGGCCCTGAGTTCAAGCCCCAGTACGGACACTTAAAAAAAATTAAAATTCATCCTTGTATCCTATGGAGTTTAAACGGGAGGGTAGTTACTCACCATCCTTCACTTTGTGTGTATTTATACACATAAAATATATTACACATTTCAAAAAGGCTAAGTGTAGAAATTCCATATACCATCCTAGATAAGGGAGAAGCCAATCTTGGAAATAACTAGGGATCCACTTGGAAAGAGCAAGGGTCAGCCACCCCACAGGAGTATGGGATGCCTTTGTGACTTTTAATATCAGCTTCTCTAGCCACACGTGGGGGGGGGGGGATGAGGCTGCAGGGACTGCAAGTAAGAGAAGCCACACCCTGCTCAACCATTACCGGGCATGTGTCACAATCGTGATGCAAACCTCGTGGCCCAGAGTCCAAAGCCACAAGCAGGGTAGGTAGAGCCGGCTTGTTACATAAGATGTACAGAGCCTCATCCGGTAGATCTCTCCTCTAACTCCCCATTGTTTAGAGGCTTCCACTCCTGAGAAAGACTTCCCCTGAGAAAGATATCGTTTTGTATAGGGACCTTAGAAATGTGGGCGATTTCTCGTTTATGTGTGATGGTCTAGGGAGGGAGGGTGGGGGAAGGGAAATTACCAAATGACCTTTCAAGGTCCCTTCCTTTGGGCCTAGAGATCTGCAGAATCAGCATTAGATCCCACCTCGCCGATCCGGAGCTGGAGCGATTTAACTACATTTCTGCAATAGGAAAGAGTGCGAAACAGGTCCTAGCAATCTGTGCTTTCAGCAGCGTCCACTACCAAAAGACGCTAACCGAGCTTAGAGAAAAACGCTTGGGAATCTTGAAGCCCAATCGTAGCCTCGCCCTGCAAGGCTAGGATCCCCATAATCAATCTGAAAGGCAAAAGCAACTATGGGCAGAAGGGAAAGTAAATCGGTGGGGCCACAGAGCTTGTGGTTGAGTCCCGAGGGCGCGCGGGGAGACAAATAGAATTACCTCATCACGACCCGTTTCCCCTTCACGTCCAGTTTGTCCAGAGTCAGCTTGTTAGAAAGAGACATTTTGGCAATACTGCGAGGGCAACACACGCCGAGAACTGAAGTGGATACTGCAGCCGCCGTGCAGTGAGGACGCGTGCAGAATGCCGAGCACAGCGCGGGCAAGGAACGTGCACTCTCCACCTCCCCGCAAGGCCCCGCCTCCTTTCCCGCCCCTTCCCGGCTGCCACTTTGTGCGTGCCGAACAGAAGAGCGACTATTGGTGATCACCCACAAGGACCTGAACGCTGCCATTGCTTCAAGAAGCTGTCTGTCATAGGAGGGACTGGTAGGACGTGCAGTTTCCATCTGTCACGTTCTGCACGCCGTAAGCCGCGGGGAACCTTCCTGACTGACTAAGGGCGGGGCGGGAGGCCATGCCGTGGGATTAGCTAGTGGAGCGAAGGGGAAGTGGGCGGCGCCGCGGAACGGAGGGGATGAGTCTGCTGCGATCCCGGAAATCCGCCTTGGAGCAGCAGTTTCTCCGTGCTAACGCCACCCACACCCTGTAAAATTCCCGGCAGCCCTTGGACAATCGTGGCAAATGCCACCTCCCTTTTGAAAACCTCTGGTTTCCTGGCTCCTAAAACGGAAGGCCTTAATAATCGAGACCTCCTAAAATCTTGGGAAAAGCCTACATTATCCAAACTATTTCCTTTTAATAATAAACTGCAACACAGTCGGGCCCCGGAGGCTCTGTCTGTAATTCTAGCTACTTAGGGGGCTGAGATCTGAGGATCATGGTTCAAAGCCAGCCCAGGCAGGAAAGTCCATGAGACTCTTATCTCTTGTTAACCACCAAAAATCCAGAAGTGGAGCTGTGACTCAAGCTGTAGAGCACTACTTTGGGACAAAAAAAAAAAAAGAAAAAGAAAAGAAAGGAAAGGAAAAAGTGCAACAAATTGCTCTGGTTACAGTATTAATCCTAGTGGCAAACATATACTATTTTTCATATAATAACTAATTTAATCCTCGTAAAAGTAAGTACAGCTGGACATCATGCATGTAAATCCTAGTTATTCAGGAGACTGAGACCCAGAGGATCGTGATTCAAAGCCAACCCAGACAGAAAAGTTTGATAGGCTCCATATTCAACTAATGGGTACAAACTCTGAAATAGGGACAGTCATTCTCACTTTGCTGATGAAGTAACTGATGGACAAAAAGTTGTGCTGACTTCCCTAAGGTTGCAGAATTTGTAAATGGTAGTTTGAAGTCTAACTATTGGGATGAGTCCAGACGCTTAACTACTGTATTATAGATGCCACTGCTAAATAAATAGGTACTTGGTATCATCCATGCCTCCAAAGAGAGCTCAAATGAAATCACTTTGAGTTTGAAAAAAATGTTTCTTAGGTTTGTCACAGCAGGTCTATAAGATGTAACAACAGAATAATTCATAATGCATGGATGTTAGGCCAAAGTTAGTAGATAAACATCTATTTCTTTTGTGTGTGTCTGCCAGGAAAAGAGCTTGAACTCAAGGCTTCAGCACTGTATCTTAGCATTCTCATTCAAGGTTAGTGTTCGACCACTTGAGCCACAGCTTCACTTTCAGCTTTTTGGTGGTTAAATGCAGTTAAGAGTCTCATGAACTTTCCTGCCGGGGCTGACTTCTAACCATGATCCTCATATAGCCTCCTAGATAGCTAGGATTACAGGCATGAGCCCCAGTGTCTGATCATCAATTTATTTTAATCCTTTAGCTTTATATTATGAGAAACATCATTGGAAAATAATTCCTTGAAGCTATTTCCAAATGAGTTACATTTGAGACCTACATGGGCCTTCTGGCCTTCCTATAGTCTGTCATTATCATTTATTTCATTCACCTAGATTATCATAGTGTCTAGACAAAGTCATTTTGGATAAAGTAGAACTGCATCACAGGACCTCAGCAAGGAAACAAAACAAGAATAGAATCTCACAACCTGACTTACTCATTCCTCCTAATCAGTGAGCATTTACCATTTGCCAGTTACTGCTCAGAGCTGAACATATACATAGCTCATTAGCTCCTCTCAGTAGGTCCTATTTTTATCTCTGTTCGACGGAGAAAACATTGAAACTCATAAAGACCTGGAGGCTTTTTCTTTTCTTTTTTTTTGGGTCCGATCATGGGGCCTGAACTCTGGGCCTGGGCGCTGTCCCTCAGCTCTTCAGCTCAAGGCTAGCACTCAACCACTTGGGCCACAGCGCCCCTTCCTGCTTTTTTCTTTTTGCTTATATGGTGCTGAGGAATCGAACCCAGGGCCTCATGCATGCAAGGCAAGCGCTCTAACCACTGAGCCACTTTCCCAGTCCTGGAGGCTTTTTCCACTCCCAAGCTGAAATAGTCATAGATATGCAAATATCCTAAGATGGAAAGAAGCCAGGGACAACACAAAAATGAAAAACAAAGAGAAGTCAAAAATAGCCTTGATGCGACAAGGTAAACATAAACCGCATCCCTTGAATCTTACAAGGATGTTCAAAATATAATTTGGAGCTTGGAACAGGTGGCTCACACCTATAATCCCTAGCTACTCAGGAGGCTGAGATCTGAGGATCATGGTTTAAAGCCACCCCAGGTGGGAAAGTCCTTGAGACTCTTTTCTCCAATTAACCACCATAAAAAGCTAGAAAATGGAGCTGTGGCTCAGCTGGTAGAGTGCCAGCCTTACGTGGAAAAGCTAAGAGATCGCACCCAAGCCCTGAGTTCAAGTCCTAGTACCACCAAAAAAAATTGTATCGTAAGAGAAATGGAAGCTATTTGTGGCAGTCACTGTTGTCTACACAAAAGCTCACCTTCCTTGCTACCAGAAATACGATGTGTTAAAGTACTGGGCCAGTGACAAGTGCTCTGGGAAAATAGGCTTATCTCCCAACACCAAGGGATAAATCACTATTGACCTAAACTAAGCATGGTAATCCCATTCTCTGCTTTGTCACTGTCTAGCATTGGTCTGGGAATGGGCATTGACCCAATTTGGGCCAATGAGATAAAAGGAGCAGTCTGCTGATGCATTCTGTTGGCCTCTGATAAAATAGAAATCAGCTAAGAATTGGCCTTTTGTTCTCTTAGCCCCTGCCCCACTTCTTGTTTGAGATGCTTTCCTATGAGAATGTTATTCTTAGAGATGTGATTATTTTAAAATAAAAATAGAATCTGTCTTTGGGAGGGTAAGTGGGGGAACAGAAATGGTGGGACAAGGGTGAACGAATGCAGCAGTGGTATTCACTAGACACTATGTGTAAAATGAACTACACAACTTGTGGGCAGGGACAGGAGGGAAAAACTAGGAGGGATCAAGGGATGGGGTGACATTGTTCAAAAAGAAATGTACTCTTTATCTGACTTATATAACTGTAACCCCTCTATACAACACCTTTACGATAACAATAAATAAATGAAAATATATCAACAGCCAGGCACCAGTGGCTCATGCTTGAAATCATAGCCACTTAGGAATTAGAGATCTGAAAATCACACTTCAACGCCAGCTGAAGCAGCAAAGTTCATGAGACAATCATCCACCCCAATGCCAGAAACTCAAGTGGTAGGGCATTAGCCCTGAGCAAAAAGCTATGGGACAAGTTCTGAGTTTAAGCCCTAGCACCAACCAACTCCTCCTTTTTGTCTCTTCTAAATTCTTGACCACTTTTTTCCCTTTTATGAAAAATCTAGGGAGTAGATTCCTGAGGGAGTACAGGAGAAGAGAAAAAAGAAACATTGTAGGCCTGCTTTGTGCCCAATACCGGTTTTTCCCACAGATCTCATCTGGTATTGCATTTATGATTTAACTTCAGGCACTTCATTAGGAGCAGGATCTATGGCTAATTATCTGTGCACCTCCTCAGAGGCCTGGCTGAGCTGTGCATTCAGCGCAAAGGACTTTGGAGATTCTATGACACATCAGGATCTGTGTGTGGTAAGGTAAGTAGAGCAGGGTCTCTTCAACTACATGACCCAGTAAATCATGACTGCACATTGTAATAAAGTGGAATGGAAGAGAGTTATTGGATAGTGAATACATGAATCTGTATATTGAATTACCAAAAAAACCTGGATCCTAATTCTGTACCCCTTGATGTGGACCATACACGGTGGCAGGGCAGAGGGTATAACTCAGTGGTATAATGCTTGCCTAGTATGCAGGAGGCCACAGGTTTCCATCTTCAGCACCACAGAAAAATAGAATGTGGTAGCCGGGCGCTGGTGGCTCACGCCTGTAATCCTAGCTACTCAGGAGGCTGAGATCTAAGGATCGCAGTTCAAAGCCAGCCTAGGCAGGAGAGACCGTGAGACTCCTATCTCCAATAAACCACCAGAAAACCGGAAGTGGCGCTGTGGCTCAAGTGGTAGAGCACTCTTGAGCTGAAGAGCTGAGGGACAGCGCCCAGGCCCAGAGTTCAAGCCCCACGGCCGACAAAAAAAAAAAAAAAAAAGAATGTGGTAAAATAACTAAGGATGACTAGCAAGATTAGGCCAGAAAGGTGTTATGGATTCCTACTTGCTTACTGTCTATCTCTGTCTGTCTTTGTCTCTGTCTGCCTCTATCTGTCTAAATCTGTCTTATGTCTACCTGTGTCTGTTTGTCTTCTCTGTGTCTGTTTTTCTCTTTCTTTCTGTGTATTCTCTCTCTCTCTCTCTCTCTCTCTCTCTCTCTCTCACACACACACACACACACACACACACACATCTTTCACTCTGGGGACTCCAAGTTTCATGGCCTGGGGAAATTCAACCTTATAGAGGGTGAGGAACTGGGGCTCTTCATGTGAATTCAACATGGTAAAGAACTGAGGCCTCCTATCAATGACCATCCAAGAACTGAGACCTCTTGCCAGGAGCTATGTGAATGAACCATCTTTCTCAGCCGGGCACTGGTGGCTCACACCTGTCATCCTAGCTACTCAGGAGGCTGAGATCTGAGGATGAGACTCTTATTTCCAATAAACACTCGTGGGTGGAAATGTGGCTTAGTGGTAGAGTGCTTGCCTACCATGCATGAAGCCCTGGTTTCAATTTCTTAGTAACACATAAGAGTGATAGCCTTGAGCAAAAGAAGTTCAAGGACAGTGCCCAGGCCCAGAGTACAAGCCCCAGGACTGGAAAAAAATAAACTACTCAAAAAAAATAGAAGAGCTGGAAGTGGAGCTGTGGCTCAGGTGGTAGAATACTAGCTTTGAGCAAAGAAAACCTCAGGGATAGCACCCAGGCCCTAAGTTCAAGCCCTAGGACAAGCACACACAACACACACACACACACACACACACACACACACACACACACACACACACACACACACACACACACACACACACAGAAGAAATAGATTCTCTGACCCTAGTTAAGCTTTCAGATACCTGTAGCCCTTACCAGTATGCTAACTGCAATTTTGTAAGACATCTTAAGGAAAAATCACCAAGTTTAGTGATTCCAAATTCCTGACCCACTGAAAATGTGAAATAATAAATCTTTGTTGTTTGGGGCAACAAATTTGAGGTGTTCTGTTACATAGCTCTAATAGTCATTTTTTTATTTTTATTTTTATTTTTTTTGGGTCCGGTCGTGGGGCCTGAACTCTGGGCCTGGGCACTGTCCCTCAGCTCTTCAGCTCAAGGCTAGCACTCTACCACTTGAGCCACAGCGTCACTTCTGGCTTTTTTCTTATGTGGTGCTGAGGAATCGAACCCAGGGCCTCGAGCATGCAAGGCAAGTGCTCTACCACTGAGCCACCTTCCCAGCCCCCTAATAGTCATTTATTAATTAATGATTTTACCTCCATCAGAGTCAATATCAGCTGGGCATTGCTGGATCATGCCTGTTGTCTAGCTACTTAGGAGGCTGAGAACTGAGGGTTGATGTTCATAGCCAGTCAACATAGGAAAGTCTGTGAGACTATCTACAATTACCCAGCAAACAAAAAACTGGATTGAAAATGGTAGTCAAGGGAGAACACCAACTATAAGCAAAAAGCTGAAAGAATTTTTGGCCCAGAGTTAAAGCCCTAGTATTGGTACAGAGTGGGGAAAAATCACTCAAACAGAACAAATCTGAGTCCTTGATGACATCAGTGACATGAACCAACCATGCCACTGTTCTGTACAATTTTTTGTCATGTGAGAATAACATACCTATAATATACCCCATGCTCCATGGAATAACTGTTGCTTAAGCTGAAAACATTCTTGCTACACTGTTGAAGGGACTGAAGCAAAAATGGTATAATCAAGTTTACATTTTTAAAAATTCTTTGTGTTTTTTTTTAATGAAGGTCTTACTATGTAGCCCAAGCTGGCCTAGAATTCACTATGTATCCCAAACTGGCATCAAACTCACATTCCTCCTGCCTCAGCTTCCTGAATCATGCGATTGCAGGTATGTACCACTATGCCTGGTTGCAAAGTAAAGTTTCACCTCTACTAATCTTGGACTTAATAATCAGGACTAGTCCTCCCATGAGAAATAGTAAAACAGACACTGATGAAAGTGAAATATACAACTGGTGGGTGGAGACAGGAGGAAGGGACTGGGATGGAACAAAATGTAGTCATTATGGGGGGGGGAAGGGGGGGAAGGAGAAGGATTGGGATTGGGGGGGGGAGGCTGGGAAGGGATGTGAAGGGTAAACAAAGGAGGAGGCTGCAATGCTTGGTAAGAAATGTACGCATTATCCTGCCCATGTAATTGTAACTCCTCTGTACAGTATGTTCACAAATAAAATTAAATTAAATTAAATTTTAAAAAATGTAGTCATTACCTGGCTCATGTAATTGTAATCCCTCTGTATATCACCTTTATAATAACAATAAAGTAAATTAATTTAAAAAAGAAATAGAAAGGCTGGATAGAATTTTAAAAGCCTCCATCTGAGGTATTAAAGAGCTATCAAGGGCATTAAAACATCATGAGGCCAAGTTTTTTTAATGTTTATCATTATTGTAATGGTGATATACAGAAGGGTTACAGTTACATCAATCAGGTAAAGAATGCTTTTTTGTCAGCTGGGGAGCTTGAACTCAGGGACTGGGTGCTGTCCCTGAGCTTTTTAGCTTAAGGCTAGAATTCTGCCACTTTGAGTCACAGTGTCACTTCTAGTTTTCTGGGACTTTATTGGAGATGAGAATCTAACAGACTTTCCTGTCCAGGCTGGCTTTGAACCATGATCGATCCTCAGGCTGCTGAGCAGCTAGGATTACAGGCATGAGCCACCGGCACCCAGCAAGAGTACATTTCTTTTTGGGGGACTTGAACTCTGGGTTTGGGTGCTGTCCCTCAGTTCTTCAGCTCAAGGCGAGCGCTCTACCACTTGAGCTACAGTGCCACTTCCAGTTTTCTGGTGGTTTATTGGAGATAAAAGCTTCACGGACTTTCTTGCCCTGGCTGGCTTCAAACCGAGATCCTCAGATCTCAACCTCCTGAGTAGCTAGGATTACAGGTGTGAGCCACAAGTGCCTGGCTTGGTTTTACCTCCTGAGTACTGGCAATACCAATGTACACCACTACACCTAGATCACTTATATTATCGTAATAGTACAGACCATTTATTTTGTGGACACTTCCTAATTGAGTAGTTGGATCCTATTCCAGCTTAGTCTTTTGGGTAGGAATATTTGTAAGTAATATATCCTTTTCAGTGAAGTTGTATTAGGAAATAATCCATTGGTTGTATTGGTAATCTGAACTTTGATCATTTGGTTATGGCAGTGTCTGGCAAGTTTCACTACCACAAGGTTACACTTCTTCCCTTTACTGTAACCAAAAGTCATCTGCAGGAAGACATTGTGAATCTATATAAATTTCCTTTCCCCACCCCCCATTACTGTATCCTGATAATACTAGAAATTACATGCATTTATATGTTTTAAAACTCTAAAACTTAAACAGGGCACCAGTGGCTCATGCCTGTAACCCTAGCAGCTCAGGAGGCTGAGATATGATGATCACAGTTAAAAGCCAACATAGGCAGACCAATTAACCACCAAAATGCTGGAAGTAGAGCTGTGGTTCTAGTAGAGCACTAGCCCTGATTTAAAAAAAAAAAAAAAGCTTAGGGCTGGGAAGGTGAGTGCTTACCTTGTACGCATGAGGCCCTGAGTTCAATTCCTTAGCACCACATAAGCAGAAAAAGCCGGAAGTGGCACTGTGGCTCAAGTGGTAGAGCACTAGCCTTGAGCTGAAGAGCTGAGGGACAGCGCCCAGGCCCAGAATTCAGGCCCCACGACTGACAAAATAAAATAAAATAAAAGTTTAGAGGGTAATGCCTAGACTCTGGGTTCTAGCCCCAGGACCACACACACACACACACACACACACACACACACACACACACACACACACACACACACACACACACACACACACACACACACACACGTACACGTAAAAAAAGAAACATAGAAATTTCCACTAACTAATTGGGGAAAAGGAGCTCTAATAGGCTAGTATTACATGACTCAAAACATGTCTGCCAGCTGGATGCAAGGGCTATGGGCTTGTAACCTCTGCTCTTTAGTTTGGAGTACCCATATTAAAATACAGTGTCTTAAAATAATCCCTGGTATTAGAAGTCAGGATAGTGGTTTCCTTTGAGGAGGAGAGGTAACTGAAAACACATATAAGGACTTCTACACTGCTGATAATTTCCTGTTTCTTATTCAGGTAGTGTAGGATAACTAGCTCTCTGCTTTATCCAGGACCAAAGGGTTTTTTTGGTTTTATTTATTTCTTTTTTTGTCGGCCGTGGGGCTTGAACTCTGGGCCTGGGCGCTGTCCCTCAGCTCTTCAGCTCAAGGCTAGCGCTCTACCACTTGAGCTACAGCGCCACTTCCGGTTTTCTGGTGGTTTATTGGAGATAGGAGTCTCACAGTCTCTCTTGCCTGGGCTGGCTTTGAACCGGGATCCTCAGATCTCAGCCTCCTGAGTAGCTAGGATTACAGGCATGAGCCACCAGCGCCCGGCTCAAAGGGTTTTATATGATATAAAACTTTCAGTGCTACCAGTCACCTGTGGCTCACACTTACAATCTTAGCTTTTTAGGAAGCTGAAATCTGAGGACCACAATTCAAAGCCAGCCTGAGCAAGAAAATCCATGACTCTGATCTCCAATTAGTCACCAAAAAAGTGAGAAGTGGAGCAGAGGTTCAAGTGGTACAGAGCTAGCTAGCCTTGAGCATAAAAGTTCAGAGACAGGACCCAAACCCTGAGTTCAAGCCCCAGGAGCAGCACTCGTGCACACACACACACACACACACACACACACACACACACACACACACACACACACACACACACACACAAACTTTCAGTGCTAAAAACCTGGACAATTTGGGGGAAACTGAGTCAACCTAATAGTTACATGAGTGTTGGTCACTTCATGGAGCTGTATATTATGAGCTATGCCCTTTTCCGTACACAGGTCTGCTTAGCACATAGTACAGTACTGTTATTTGTTGTGACCTAGACTTCTATTAACTGGGCTGTCAGCATTTTCCTCAGTTATGCCACAGTGTTAAACCTTGTGGTAAATTAAACCACTCAGATTATTTTTCACATGAACTTCTATTTAGGCATTGCTCCTCTTCTCTTCCTTTATAGACATCATTTCTAAACTTAGAAGATCTTAATATTATGTCCCTATTGAAGTTCAGCCAGATTCTGCTTCTATTATATTTTACTAAAGTATATCCTTGGC
Organism: Dipodomys merriami; assembly: GCF_024711535.1. Taxonomy (NCBI): domain Eukaryota; kingdom Metazoa; phylum Chordata; class Mammalia; order Rodentia; family Heteromyidae; genus Dipodomys; species Dipodomys merriami. Next base: position 62,425,552 of record NW_027204492.1, read on the forward strand.
TCTGGGGCATCTAATACATTACTCAGGGCATCTCATGATCTTTTTTTTGGGGGGGGGGTCCAGTCATGGGGCTTGAACTCTGGGCCTGGGCGCTGTCCCTCAGCTCTTCAGCTCAAGCCTAGTGCTCTACCACTTGAGCCAGAGCGCCACTTCCGGCTTTTTTCTTTTTTCTTATGGGGTGCTGAGAAATCGAACCCAGGGCCTCATGCTTGCAAGACAAGCGCTCGACCACTGAGCCACCTTCCCAACCCTCATGATCTTTTTTTTATTGTTTCTTTCTCTTCTTTTTCTTTTCTTCTTCTTTTTCTTTTTTCTTTTCTTTTCTATTTTTTTGCAAGTCCTGGGGCTTGAACTCAGGGCCTGAGTGCTGTCCCTTAGCATTTTTTTTCAAGGCTAGCAATTTACCACTCAAATCATATCTCTTTTTTTATTTATTTTATTTTATTTGTGAACATACTGTACAGAGGGGTTACAATTACATGGGCAGGATAATGCGTACATTTCTTACCAAGCATTGCAGCCTCCTCCTTTGTTTACCCTTCACATCCCTTCCCAGCCTCCCCCCTCCCCCCCTCAAATCATATCTCTACTCTCAGTTTTTTTGTTTGTTTTTTTGGCAGTCATGGGGCCTGAACTCTGGGCCTGAGCACTGTCCCTCAGCTCTTCTGCTCAAGGCTAGTGCCCTACCACTTGAGCCAAAGCACCACTTCCAGCTTTTTCTGCTTATGTGGTGCTGAGGAATCGAACATGCAAGGCAAGCACTCTACCACTGAGCCACCTTCCCAGCCCCATACTCTCAGTTTTTTGTTTTTGTTTTTGTTTTTTGGATCCGGTCATGGGGCCTGAACTCTGGGCCTGGGCACTGTCCTCAGCTCTTCAGGTCAAGGCTAGTGCTCTACCACTTGAGCCACAGTGCCACTTCTGGCTTTTTTTCTTTTTGCTTATGTGGTGCTGAGGAATCGAACCCAGGGCCTCATGCATGCAAGGCAAGCATTCTACCACTAAGCCACCTTCCCAGCCCCTCAGTTTTTTGATGGTTAGAGATAAGAGTCTTACAGACTTTCCGCCCAGCATTGCTTTGAACTGTGATCCTCAGATCTCAACCTCCTGAGTAGCTAGGATTATAAGCATGAGCTACTAGCACCCAGCTCATGATCTCTTTTACTTTGTTTATTTTGTTTTTGAGTGTGTGTGTATATGTGTATATGTGTGTTTATGTGTGTAAGAGAGAGAGGCTTGTACTTAGGTCCTGGGCACTGTCGCTTAGCTCCTTTGCTCAAGGCTAGTGCTCTACCACTTGAGACATAGCTCTCTATTTCTGGCTTTTTTGCTGGTTAATTGAAGATAAGAATTTCACAGACTTTTCTGCCAGGGCTGTCTTCAAACCTCAAACCTCAAGTCTCAGCCTCTTGAGTAGCTAGGTTTACAGGTAAAAGCCACTAGCATCTGGCTTGTTTTGATTTTTTTGAGACAAGATCTTGTTACGTCACCTAGGCTGGCCTAGAATGCACTTCCATAGCCTACGCTGATCTTGAACTCATGATCTTCCTGCCTCAGCCTCTTGAGTGTTGGAATTATAGGCATGTATTACCACACTCAGCTTCCATAGTATTTTTTAATGTTTTATTGTGAAAATACTGTACAGAGGAGTTACAGTTACATGAGCAAGGTAATGAGTACATTTCCTATCAAACATTGTTGCTTCCTCCTTTGTTTTTCCCCTACCATCCCTTCCCTCCTACCTCCTTAACTACACTCCCCCCCCACCCCTACACCCCCATAGTATTTTTCATGCTAATAAAAAAGCATGGAAGCCAGGCATTGGTGGCTCACACCTATAATCCTAGTTACTCAGGAGGCTGAGATCTGAGGATGGAGGTTCAAAGCCAGCCTGGGCAGGAACTCCATGAGACTCTTATCTCCAATAAAGCACCAGAAAACTGGAAGTGGCGCTGTGGCTCAAGTGGTACAGTGCTAGCCTTGAGCTGAAGAGCTGAGGGACAGCGCCCAGGCTCAGATTTCAAGCCTCATGACCAACAACAACACCACCACCAAAACAAAACAAAACAAAACAAAAAACTGGCTTCCATAGCACTGAGGCTAAGATATCTGAGGATCATGGTTTGAAATCAACCCAGGCAGAAAAACCCATGAAATTCTTATCTTCAATTAAGCACCAAAAAAGTAGAGCAAAAAGCTTAAGGGCAGTATCTAGGCTCTGAGTTTGAATCCCAGGACCAATACACATGCGGCACGCATGCACACACACACACTTTTTCTATTATAACCCACCAATATAATAAAACCAAATTTTCAGTGGACAAGTAAATATTTCTGTCATGTTACATTATTTTAATACCCTAAAGTCTTTTTTTTTTCAGTTGTAGAGCTTGAATTTAGGGCCTGGGCACTGAGCCTGAGCCTCTTTGTGCTCAAGGCTAGCATTCTACCACTTGAATTACAGTGCCCCTTCTAGTTTTTGAGTGGTAATTGGAAATAAGAGTCTCACAGGAACTTTTCTTCCTGGCTGGCTTCAAACCGTCATCCTCAGATCTCAGCTCTTGAGTAGCTAGGATTACAGGTGTGAATTATTGGTGCTTAGCTACCCTAAACCCTTTGAAGTGTTCCTTAAACTGTGTGCTCTCTCTAAGGCCATAAGATTTTTCCATTGTGTGTATAATTATCTCTGTCCTTTAGCTTAGCAGTATCTATTTCTCAGGTCCCCTTTTATAAGCAACTTTGGCTTGTAAATATGGAAGTATCACTGATTTGAACCAGTGAAATGCTCTATTCCTTAACATTCAAGTAAGGTATCAAAGTAAGGGAGATAGGAAGTTTTGTTTTGTTTTTTGTTTTTGCTACTCATGGGGCTAGAACTCAGGGCTTGAGTGCTGTCCTTGGGCTCTTTTGCTCAAGGCTAGTGCTTTACCAATTTGAGCCATAGCAACACTTCCTGTTTTGTGGTGGTTAATTGAAGGTAAGAGTCTTACAGACATTTTTGGCCAAGCAGGCTTCAAATCCTGATCTTCATATCTCAGCCTCCTGAGTAGCTAGGATTACAGGTGTGAGCCACCAGCGCCTGGCTTAGATAGGAAGTTTTGAGGTATAAAAAAGTTCTGGTTTGGGGCTGGGAAGGTGGCTCAGTGGTAGAGTGCTTGCCTTGCATGCCTGAGGCCCTGGGTTCGATTCCTCAGCACCACATAAGCAAAAACAAAAAAGCCGGAAGTGGCACTGTGGCTCAAGTAGTAGAGCACTAGCCTTGAGCTGAAGAGCTGAGGGACAGCGCCCAGGACCAGAATTCAGGCCCCACGACCAGACCCCCCCCCCCGAAAAAAAAAAGTTCTGGTTTTTGTACCCTGGGAGGCCTTTTTTGCCAATTAATCCATCAACAGGCCCCAAAAGTTACCTCAGAAATAGATGATATCTCCAAGGACATGTGAGTAAATCAGCAGAAAAAGAATAAACAAAACAAAAAAAAATGCACACTATAGATGGCATCCCATACAGGGAGAAAGAAAAAGAAAAACCAGAAACAAACAAGAAATGTAACTCTGAGCCAAAGAAGACCCCAAAATTGTGAGGGAGAGGAGTGAAAGATTACATAAACCCTGGACTCCTCTATACCACTGCCCCACTAAACTTGCCATTATCTAGCTTACAGTGTGATTTCCAATACCATCTACCATTGCATCCTTTGCATCAGGCCACCATTGTACTGGAGACCATGTCCCCCTTCTCTCCTAGAATATAGAACTCCCAAGTGTTATACAGGCACATGTCTATTCAGAGAGAGACTCTACTTGCCCATCATCCCTGCAGCTTGAAGAGACCATGTGATCAAGTTCTGGACATCCTTTGTGAGCCATTTTCTCCTTGTGAGCCTGAAGAAGATGTTCACGCTGACTGTCTTCTGGCTTTCTCCCCTCCCTGCAGGCTGGGAAATGGCAACAGCTATGTCAGCCATCTTGGATTCCTTATGATACCTGGACAAAGACTCTAATATTGTTAACACGGCAGGGAAATCAACTTTTTTCTTTTTCTTTTCTTTTTTTTTGTGCTTTTCCTGGGGCTTGAACTCAGGGCCTGGGTGCTGTTCCTGAGCCTTTTTGCTCTAGGTTAGCACTCTAACCACTTGAGCCAAGCCACAGCTCTATTTCTGGCTTTTTTTGATAGTTTATTGGAGATAAGAGCCTCATGGACTTTCCTGCCCAGGCTAGGATCTGATCCTCTGATCTTAGCCTTCTGAATAGCCAGGATTACAGGCATGAGCCATCCATGCCTGGCTCAACTTCTATCTTATTTCAAGTACTTGTATACAATCTTGGGTTTCTTTGTTATAGTACCTGTTTCATCTCTATTATGACCATGATGAAGTAACCTTGGATATGCAGAAACAAAGCCAGGCACTGTGGGTAAGGCCTGGGATCCTAGAGTTGGTGTACATCTGTAATTTCAGCTCCATGGAAAGCCCAATGGCTGGGCACCTGTCATCCCCAGAAACACAGGGAACACTAGTGGGAGAATCATAGTCCAGGCATAAAGTGAGACTCTATCTTGAAAATAACCAATTCAAAAAAGAACTGGGAGCCGGGCGCTGGTGGCTCACGCCTGTAATCCTAGCTACTCAGGAGGCTGAGATCTGAGGATCCCGGTTCAAAGCCAGCCCGGGCAGGAGAGACTGTGAGACTCCTATCTCCAATAAACCACCAGAAAACCGGAAGTGGTGCTGTAGCTCAAGTGGTAGAGTGCTCGCCTTGAGCTGAAGAGCTGAGGGACAGCGCCCAGGCCCAGAGTTCAAGCCCCACAACCGACACAAAAAAAAAAAAAAAAAAAAGAACTGGGAATGGAGTTTGAATGGTATGGAGCCTGCTTAGCCCTAAATTCAGTCCTAATACCATCAATAAAAGAAAGGGGAGCCAGGTGCCAATAGCTCATGCCTGTTATCCTAGCTACTCAGGAGACTTAGATCTGAGGATCACAGTTCAAATCAATCCCAGAAGAGAAGTCCATGAGACCCTTATCTCCAATAAATTACTCAAAAAACCCAGAAGTGGTGCTGTGGCTCAAGTGGTAGAATGTTCCCCTTGAGCAAAAGAAGCTCAGAGACAGCACCCAGGCCCGTAGTTCAAGCCCCAGGACCAGCAAAAAAAGGTGGGGGAGAATAAAAGAAAGAAAAGGAAGAAGGAAGGAAGGAAGGAAAGAATGAAGGCAGGAAGGCAGGAAGGAGGGAAAGAGGGAAAGAAGCAAGCAAAGTGAGCAAGCTGGGCACTGGTGGCTCATACTTGTAATCCTAGGTACTCAGGAGGCTGAGATCTGATGATTGTAGTTTGAAACCAGACCAGGCAGAAAAGTCCATGAGACTCTTATCTCCCATAAACTATCCAGAAGTGGTGCTGTAGATCAAGTGGTAGAGTGCTGTCCTTAAGTGAAAGAAGCTCAGGGACAGTGCCCAGGCCCTGAGTTCAAGCCCCAGGACCAGCAAAAGAAAAGAGAAAGAAAATCCGGGTGCTGATGGCTCACATGTGTAATCCCAGCTACTCAGGAGGCTGACCTCTGAGGATTGAGATTCAAAGCCAGCCCAGGCAGGAAAGTCTGTGAGACTCTTATCTCCAATTAACCACCAGAAAATGCTCTTGTGACTCAAGGTTATGTTTTGCTTCTGTAACCTTGCTTGCTTGCTTTGGTAAACATCAGCTACATGAAACCCCTTCCTATGAAAATCCCCCATGAAAAGCAAATGAGGTGGTTCTCCAGCTCTGCGAACTGGGGACAGATGCCACATGGCTAAATATAAAGCTTTAGCCAGATTTACTGGGTGCTGGTGACTCCTTTTACTGATGGTGGGTTCAAGTCCCACCGGCTCCAGGGGAGATGGGCTCTATTATATGGAGGCCCCAGTGAGATAATCCAGCCTCAGGCCTTGATCCCAGAAGGCCTGCTGAGGAAGGGACATATTCATCTCAGTGGGTGGCCACTGAGAAGATATCTCTTAGCCCCCAGACTTCAATTAGGGCCCCTTTTGCTGCAGATACTTCTCAAGGTCAGTGTTCACAGAAGCTTTATTTGAAACCCTCCAGAGGTAAGTTTGGGGCTGGCCATTTGGTAGGCATGGTGGAAGGCTAGACACAGCCTAACTTCCCTGGCCAAGGGTAGTGGTGAGACATTACCCTAGCATGTGGAGGTGCCTTTTGGCACTCTTCGGGTCCTTCCTTCTGGGCCATCTGGAGTTGCCTTCTAGTGCCATTTGCTTAGGTCTGTCTGACCATTCAGTTTATTTGTGTGACCACTTGTCTGTGTCTGTTTTGTTTTTTTTGTTTTTTTTTTTTGCCGGCCATGAGGCCTGAACTCTGGGCCTGGGCGCTGTCCCTCAGTTCTTCAGCTCAAGACTAGCACTCTACCACTGGAGCCACAGCGCCATTTCCGACTTTTTTTCTGCTTATGTGGTGCTGAGGAATCAAACCCAGGGCCTCATGCTTGCAAGGCATGCACTCTACCGCTGAGCTACCTTCCTAGCCCCAGTCTGTGTCTGTTTTGCTTGTCATTTCTGTCTAAATGTCTGAGAACCTTTTCTGTCTTATCGGTTTGAACTATTTGTTGCCAGGACTAGTGTTATCTTTCTTCTGACTCCCTTGAGGATTTATGTTCATGGACCACTGACTTGTTTTATTGGGGAGTTCTTCAAGATTTCTCTCCTTACAAAGTTTATCTCTACACTTATTACTTGGCTCTCTTTAGCCTCGTGACAGATGTACTGTTATTGTTATTGTTTCTATCCTCACAGTCCGGATTTTCTTTTTGTGTGAGTACTGTTATAATATTGACAAATTTCCAGGGGGAAGGCTTATTTGGCCCAAGCAGGAAAAGCAAGAAACAACTTCTATTTAATTCTGAGATCACTTGATTGTTTTCTTTTGAACTGAAATTCGTCAAACTTCTTCATACACCCCTTTTGGAAATGCTTTTAGATCACTTTTCTTCTTTTCAGGAAAAAAAACAGGGCATATGTGTACTCTTTTACAGGGTCATCTCCACACTCTTGGCCATGTGGATTGGCCCTCCCTTAATATAAACTGGCCCTGAAGGGCTCCTTTAAATTAACCCTTCTCTTCCAGGTTTGGAGCCAGCCCTTCTGCCCTTATGTCATCTCCCTTGTTGGGGCTGGAGGGGGGAGGGGCAAGCCACATGATATATGTTCCCTTTTCCACTACTGATTTGTATAACTGGAAACACCAGAACCCACCATTCTCTGCAAAAACCAGGCAATTATTCAATTATTAGTCTGTGTCCTTTATTTTTGTTGTTCATATGGACATCTCTGGGGGAATAAAAGTTCTAGTCTCTGTCTGGGCCCAGTCACAGACCTGCTATGTCCCTGCCCTGTGTTGAGGAAGTCAAGAGGTGGGGCATGCAAGGTTGCAGGACTTCTTTGGTTCCCTACAAGTCTCAGGCTGCATCTCCCAGCAGTGGCAGCCACAGGTGAGGGCATAAATGGCTGTGAGCCTGGTTTGGACATTTGGCTGGTCCTGACAATATAAAAAAATTGTAAAGTCCTTTTGTCCAAGATTGGAGAAAAGACAGAGTCAGGCCAGTTTAGTTCAGGTGATTCCACACCCAGCCTTCCTCCAACTAAAGTTCTTCAAAAGGCCCATTGACAAAATGCCTTGCTAAACAAGCAAGCCCTGGAAAAATGAGGCTCAGCTAAAATGTTTTGTTAAAAAATCTTGTCTTAAATGTAGGCATTATCCTGCCCATGTAATTGTAGCCCCTCTGTACAGTATGTTCTCAAATAAAATAAAATAATATTTAAAAAAAAAAAAAAATCTTGTCTTAGGGGCTGGGAAGGTGGCTCAGTGGTAGAGTGCTTGCCTTGCATGCCAGAGGCCCTGGGTTTGATTCCTCAGCACCACATAAGCAAAAAGAAAAAAAGCCGGAAGTGGCGCTGTGGCTCAAGTGGTAGAGCGCTAGCCTTGAGCTGAAGAGCTGAGGAACAGTGCCCAGGCCCAGAGTTCAGGTCCTATGACCAGCAAAAAAAAAAAGAAAGAAAGAAAGAAAAAAAAGAAAAAAATCTTTCTTAATTGTTTAAATAGGGATACAGGTGGACCCATTGCAACAATGAGATGTGCAAGATGTTATGTGGAAAAACAAACTTTATAACTTTGGCAGGGGCGGGGGAGGGGGGATGGGAAGGGGGAACAAAGGAGGAGGCAACAATGCTTGATAAGAAATGTACTCATTATCTTGCCCATGTAATTGTAACCCCTCTGTACAGGATTTTCACAATAAATATATATATATATATATATAATATTAAAAAAATCTTGTCTTAAGCCGGGCGCTGGTGGCTCACGCCTGTAATCCTAGCTACTCAGGAGGCTGAGATCTGAGGATCGCGGTTCAAAGCCAGCCCGGGCAAGAAAGACCATGAGACTCCTATCTCCAATAAACCACCAGAAAACCGGAAGTGGCGCTGTAGCTCAAGTGGTAGAGCGCTCGCCTTGAGCTGAAGAGCTGAGGGACAGCGCCCAGGCCCAGAGTTCAAGCCCCACGACCGACAAAAAAAAAAAAAAAAAAAAATCTTGTCTTAAAAATCTCTTGTCACAGGGCTGGGAAGGTGGCTCAGCAGTAGAGTGCTTGCCTAGCATGCATGAGGCCCTGGGTTTGATTCCTCAGTTCCACATAAGCAGAAAAGGCCAGAAGTGGCACTGTGGCTTAAGTGGTAGAGTGCTAGCCTTCAGCTGAAGAGCTGAGGGACAGCGCCCAGGTGGTTAATTGGAGATAAGAGTCTCAGTCTTTCCTGCTCAGGCTGGCTTTGAACAAGATCCTTGGATCTCAGCCTCCTGAGTAGCTAGGATTACAGGTATGAGCCACCGGCACCGGGCTACTGGATTGTTTTAAAGAGGACTTTAGCTAAAAGGTTTTCTGTTCTTGTTAAGCATGGAGATTTTGCTAAATTCTGTTAAATCTGAATTCTCTCTAGCCTTGAGCACATGGTGGATAATAGAAAAGTTTAACAGAGGTCTTTATGGCATGCCCCATGTCTGTTTATATCCTGGCTCCTGTCAACTGAAAAGTTTTTTGTTGTTGGTGAAGTTTTATTTTTATAACTGACCACATGGTTCAATCATAATTAGGCAAAATGATACCGGTAAAATCTAACACCAGATGCTTTGTGCACAAACGTGTCTGTCTGTCTATATGTAAAATAGGTAAAACAGTCATGGTTTCAAAGTTACCACCAACTATTTTGCTTGCTAAAAGATCTTTGTCCATGAAAGCTGAGATTTAATCTGAGATCACCTGACTACAAGCTAAAGAAAAAGAAAACAGGCAGTTGTAAAAGGCCTTGAGAAAGGCCTTTAAAATTGTAGGGTGTTTAAGTTTAAAATTCAAAAAGGTTAGGAGGTGTTGCTGTTACCAAAAGTCTTAAAAATTATTGCATTGTTTTATAGGCTTTCTAAGGATTCTTTAATTTGAAAATTAGAAAATTTGATATTTTAAAATACATAAGACTGTTTACACTGTACTCAAGTTATCTGACTTAAGAAGGTATCAGAGATTTGGGATTTATTTCTCTTGGCTAAAATTTGGGGATAAGTATTAGAAATTTAAATGTAAAGGTTTCTTTAGCACTGTCAAAGACTTTCCCTGTTCTGTCTGTACAAAACTGTGTGGGTATTTCAGTCAAGAACCAAGAGGGAAAAACTTAGAAGCCAATAATAAAAGCCCTATCTCTAGGGTGAGGGGTGAACAGCAGAAGTGCAGCTCAGCCGGTCATGCTGAGGCCCTAGAGGGGAGTCCACGCATGATGGGAGAGGGCAAGCCAGCACAAAGGCAGCTCATCTAACCTTAAAGAGTTGGATGGATATATGCCCATTCTGTTGGAGGAACCGAGTAGTCTATCTTTGTCCTGTCCCTTTTCCTTGCAGATCGACACTGGAAACCTGATGGTAAAATGAGTGATATGATGTGATTGGTATTGCTAGAACTTCCCCTTGAATGTATTAAAAATTGAAAAAGCCTTAAAAAGTTAAAAGCAGCCGGGTGCAGGTGGCTCATGCCTGTAATCCTAGCTACTCAGGAGGCTGAGATCTAAGGATCATGGTTCAAAGCCAGCCCAAGCAGCAAAGTCCATGAGACTCTTATCTCCAATAAACCACTAGAAAACCAGAAGTGATGTTGTGGCTCAAGCTGTAGAGCGCTCACTTTGAGCTGAATAGCTGAGGGACAGCGCCCAAGCCCAGAGTTCAAGCCCAAGACAGACAAAAAAAAAAAGTTGGAGCTGAGAAGGTGGCTCAGTGGTAGAACACTTGCCTTGCATGCATGAGGCCCTGGGTTTGATTCCTCAGCACCACATGAGCAGAAAAAAAAGCTGGAAGTGGCGCTGTGGCTCAGTGGTAAAGCACTTGCCTTGCATACATGAGGCCCTGGGCTCGATTCCCCAGCACCACATAAGCAAAAAGAAAAAAAAGCCGGAAGTGGTGCTGTGGCTCAAGTGGTGAAGCACTAGCCTTGAGCTGAAGAGCTGAGGGACAGCACCCAGGCCCAGAGTTCAGGCCCCATGACCCGACCCAAAAAAAAAAAAGTTAAAAGCTTATCTGTATGATATGATTTGGTTTCAATGCTATTCTGCAATTGGATGGGTTTTTTAAAAGGCATAAAGATATTGAGTCTAGGTTCTTGGTACAGTGCTGGTGATTATAATACTTGCATTAATGAAAAATTGTCACTTGAGTTCAAAAGTTTGTTAAAGGGTAACTCAAACTGGAGTGTGTGTGTGTGTGTGTGTGTGCACGCATTGTTTTAAACAACCAGCCAAGAAACAATGGATGGTACCTAGCATCTCAGGATTTCAAGGGATTTTTCAAAATGCAAATGAGTCCCTGCAACCACTGGTAGACAAACAAATGGGAAAGAAGAGAAAGTCCACAAAAAACTAGGTAAAGAGGTAAGAATGGAATTTTTATTTTTATTTTTTGGTCAGCTGTGGGGCCTTGACTCTGGGCCTGGGCGCTGTCCCTCAGTGCTTCAGCTCAAGGCTAGTGCTCTACCACTTGAGCCACAGCACCACTTCTGGCTTTTTCTGCTTATGTGGTGCTGAGGAATCGAACCCAGGGCCTCGTGCATGCAGGGCAAGCACTCTACCACTGAGCCACCTTCCCAGCCCCAAGAATGAAATTTATTTTAAATGAGTATTGCTGAGACTACTGTGTAGCTATGTAGAAAAGATTTTTTTAAATCATTTTTGTTGTGTAGTGCTAATGATCAAGCTCAGGACCTCACACATTCTAGGCAAGTGTTCTACTCCTAATTTGGAAAAGATAAAGTTCAATCTCTTCATAAAGCAGGCTAAATTCTAAGTGGAACAAAGGTTTAATACAATGATCTTTTAAACCATCAGCTTCCCAACTGTTCATTTATTGCGAAATGTATCTGCACTATGTAGATGAATGTATATACATTTCCCCATTGTTTGTGCTAGTGCTGAACTCAGTGCTCTGTCCCTTAGCTTTTTTGTTCAAGGCTAGCACTCTACCACTTCAGCCAGAGCTTCACTTTCAGCTCTTTGGTGGGTAATTGGAGAAAAGGATCTCAATAACTTTCCTGTCCAGGTTGGCTTCCAACCACCCTCAAATCTCAGCCTCCTGAGTAGCTAGGATAATCCTCATTGTAATAGCAAATGACTAGAAAAGTCCTAATCATTACATATTCCTCCTATTTTCATCTTTTCTTTACCTTTACTTTTGTCAAATCATTAGTTTAGCTTTAATAATCAAGATTTTCACAAGCCAAGTGTAGTATGTGAGCTTGTAAGACCAGCCTTGGAAGGCTGAGGCAGGAGATCATGAGTTTCAGGCCAGCCTGGGCTACCTAATAACACAGTGTTTCAAAACACACATAGCCTGGTGCTAGTGGCTCATACCTGTAATCCTAGCTACTCAGGAGGCTGAGATCTGAGGATCATGGTTCAAAAGCCAGCTGAGATCTGAGGATCACGATTCAAAGCCAGCCCAGGCAGGAAAGTTTGTAAGACTCTTATCTCCAATAAACCACAAAAAAACCTGGAAGTGGCACTATGGCTCAAATGGTAGAGTACTTGCCTTGAGCTGAAGAGCTCAGGGACAGCACCCAGGCCCAGAGTTCAAGCCCCATGACCAACATAAATAAATAAATAACCACACACACATACAAATATTTTTCAGGTAACAATTATTATCAATAGTAATTATATTTAAAAAAATTAAAATGTAAGTGTATCAAACTGTTGACATTTTTATCATATTTTATGAAAAGTATAAAACAAACATAAATGTAGAAGTAAAAAATATGAAGTACTTAACCTTTACAATAAAATTTAAATTAAAAAGTGAAAAAAAAATGAAGTAAAAAAGCTGGGCATTGGTGACTCATGCCTATAATCCTAGCTTCTCAAGAGGCTGAGATCTGAGGGTTGCAGTTCAAAGTCTCCCAAGAAGAGGAAGTTCATGAAACTCATCTCCAATTAACCATCAAAAAGCAAGAGTGGTAGAGTGCTAGTCTGGAGAAAAAGGCTTAGGGACAGTATTCAGGCCCTGAGTTCATGCCCTAGGATCAGCACACATACACACACACACACACACACACACACACACACACACACACACACACACACACACACAGAGTAAGTGATTCAAAGGCATTTATGCTTTGTAAACATATGACTTTGTTTTGCCATCTAAATAGCCACAAATAATTATCAAGTTCATTTTGCATTTATATAAAGAGATTGTACACATTTTTTCAAATATTCCATTTGGAATTAATACTTATACAATCTTTTTTGCTCAAGCCTAGCACTCTACAACTTGATACACAGTTTTACTTCTGGCTTTTTTGATGGTTAATTGGAGATGAGTCTTACAGACTTTCTGCCCAGACTGGCTTCAGTCCTCAGATCTCAGTCTCCCCAGCAGTTAGGATTAAACGTGTGAGCCAAAAGAACCAAGTGAGATTTTTGTTTGGATGGTGCTCTGGTTTTAAATTCAAGGCCTCAGTGTTTGCTAGGCAGGCACTCTATCACTTGAGCCATGTTCAAGGGGTTTGATTTTATTTTTTCTTGTACTGAGATTTGACTTAAAGGCCTAATACTTGATTAGCATGTGTCCTATATGAGTTATTGAAATGAACTGGGTTTTTAAGGATCTTGAGGTGAGGCAAAAATCCCAGGTTTTCTGAGTAGACCCCAAATGTGAAGACTTGTGCCCTAAATACATATACAGACAGGCAGAGTAAAGCTAGAAAGAAAATAAGGCCACGTGAAGACAGGCAGAGATTAGCCTGACCGGGCTGCAAGTTAAAAAACACCAGTAACCACCTATGCTAGAACACATGCACAAGACACAGATCCTCCCTTAGATCTCTAGAGACAGCACAGCTCTGCCAATACTTGGATTTGGGATTTCTGGCCTATAGAACTGTAGGAGAATAAACTATATGTTGCCTTAAGTCACTGTGTTTGGTGTAACATTACATTAGCCACACAAAACTGATCTATCCATTCATACCAAATTGGTCGGCTACCCATTAGGCCAGAACCAAGAGGGGGAAAGAATGCTGTAGGCACCCAGAGCTGGTGGCTCATGCCTGTAATCCTAGCTACTCAGGAGGCTGAAATTTGATTTCACAGTTAGAAAACAGTGCAAGCATAAAGTCCATGAGACTCTTTTCGACGATTAACCAGCAAAATGCTGGACAGAAAGGTTGGCTCAAGTGGTAGTGTCAGGCTTGAGCTAAAAAGTCAAGATGAAGAATGAAGTCTTGAGCTCAAGCTCTAGTACTAGCACCACAAAAAAAAAAAAAAAAAAGAAAAAATTAGTGGAGGCTCAGTGGTAGAATGCTTACCTAGCTAGTGCAATAATAGCCTGGGTTCAATTTGCATCCACAAGATGGGTGTGATTCATAATATGACCACCAGATGGCAGCAGTATACAGTAGATAGTAAGGAAACTTGGTTCTGGATTTCACATTCTCCCTGCCCCTCCCTGTTTCATTTTAATTATTTTTTTTTTAACTGCACAGCGACATTTATTGTTCAGCCTGGAAAAACATCCCTTTTAAATTTCACACAGCAAAGCAAGTTAAAAACTTCACTCATCAAATAAATGCTAATTTAAACAAGAACTTCCTAAAGAAACCTCATCACAACAACATTTTAGGGCCTGATCACTTTAAATCCATGGGGCCATTAATGAATATCAACCAAGTATCTCTTTTATAATCTGCTAGTTTTTTTTCCTACAACAAGAATTGGTCGGCTACCCATTAGGCCAGAACCATGAGAGGGAAAAAATGTTGTAGGCACCCAGAGCTGGTGCTCATGCCTGTAATCCTAGCTACTCAGGAGGCTGAAATCTGATTTCATTGTTAGAAAACAGTGAAAGCATAAAGTCCATGAGACTCTTTTCTCCGATTAACCAGCAAAATGCTGGACAGAAAGGTTGGCTCAAGTGGTAGTGTCAGGCTTGAGCAAAAAAGGCAAGATGAAGAATGAAGTCTTGAGCTCAAGCTCCAGTACCAGCACCACAAAAAAAATTTTTTTAAAAATAAGTGGGAGCTCAGTGGTAGAATGCTTACCTAGCTAGTGCAATAATAGCCTGGGTTCAATTTGCATCCACAAGATGGGTGTGATTCATCATATGACCACCAGATCGGGTCTGGTAGAGCGCTTGCTTTGTATGCCTGAGGCCCTGGGTTCAATTCCTCAGCACCACATAAGCAAAATGAAAAAAGCCAGAGGTGGGGCTATGGCTCAAGTGGTAAAGCGCTAGCCTTGAGCTGAAGAGTTGAGGGACAGTGCCCAGGCCCAGAGTTCAGGCCCCACAACCGGATCCAAAAAAAAAAAAAAAAATCAAACATCATATGACCACCAGATAGCAGCAGTATGCAGTAGATAGTAAGGAAACTTGGTTCTGGATTTCACATTCTCTCTGCCCCTCCCTCCCTGTTTCATTTTATTTATTTATTTATTTTTGTTAGGTCATGGGACTTGAACTCAGGGCCTGTACACTGTCTCTGAGCTCTTCAGCTCAAGGCGAGTGCTCTACCACTTGAGGAACAGCACCACTTCTGGTTTTCTGGTGGTTAATTGGAGATAAGAGTCTCATGGACTTCCCTGCCCTGGCTGGCTTTGAATCATGATCCTCAGATCTCAGTCTCCTGAGTAGCTAGGAGTATAGGCATGAGCCACTGGCACCCACCAGCTCACTTTATTCATTAATTTTTTGAGTGCTAGTACTGAGAATTAAATTCAGGACCTGGGCACTGCACTGTGCCTTAACATTTTTTTTTCTTTTCTTTCTTTCCTTATCTTTCTTTTTTTTTTCTTCCTTCCTTCTTTTTTTTTTTTTTTTTGGGTCCGGTCGCGGGGCCTGAACTCTGGGCCTGGGCGCTGTCCCTCAGCTCTTCAGCTGAAGGCTAGCGCTCTACCACTTGAGCCACAGCGCCACTTCCGGCTTTTTTCTTTTTGCTTATGTGGTGCTGAGGAATCGAACCCAGGGCCTCAGGCATGCAAGGCCAAGCACTCTACCACTGAGCCACCTTCCCAGCCCCCTTCCTTCCTTCTTTCTTTCTTTCTCCTTCCTTCCTTTCTTTTTTTTGTCGGTCCTGGGGCTTGAAATCAGGGCCTGGGCTCTATCTCTAAGTTTTTTGCTCAAGGCTGCTGTTCTACTATTTGAGCTACAGCCTCCACTTCCAGCTTTTGGTGGTTAATTGGAGATAAGAGTCTCAAAGACTTTCCTGCCTGAGCTGACTTCAAACCTTGATCCTCAGATCTCAGCCTCCTGAAACACTGGAGTCCAGAATCTTTATTTTTCTTTATTTGAAAAATACCACAGGCTAGAGCTGCGATAGTAGTGCATGAATGTAATCTCAGCACATGAGTTTGAGCAAAGCCTAGGCTACATAGTGAGACTCTAAGTGAGATTTTAAAAAAAGAAACAGAGCAAAATATTAGAGGCTGGTAGGTAAGAGTAGAGAATCCAGTAATTCCTAATGTTAAATCTTACCTAGTCTAGGAGAAGGTCTCAAAATTAGATTTAAAGAATCTGATTAACAAATGGGATAGTTCTTGTGTGTCTCATGTAGTGACTGAAGATTCATTCCTGCTGCAATATAGTTGCGGCGCGCGCCTTCTCGACCAGCGAGGAAGAACGAACACCACACCAGGAGTCTTCTCAGATCACGCTTTATTGGAGAGCTTTTTAGTTTATTGGAGAGCTTGAGCGCGAGAGAGCGTGCACCCGAAACATGGCCACTTATATAGGGAATAGGAACACGGGTCTTTCTATCATTGGTCGTCTGCCTTTCACCGTCACCAGGTGCCACGGGATTGGCTGGGGACTCTACGTGGCTCGCATGCGCAAAGCCCAGGACTCACCGTCCCGCCAAGCACCGCCTGAAAGGGAGTGGTTACCTCAAAGCTGCAAGGGAGTGGGCGCCATCTTGTAATGGCGTTTACCCTGGCTCCCTACATATAGTATTTTTCTTTTTTTCATTTTATTGTTATTATAAAGGTGGTGTACAGAGAGGTTACCGTTACATAAATCAGGTAAAGAGTACACTTTTTTTTGGACAATGTCACTTGCTCTCTCCCAGTTTACCCACCCACAAATTGTATAGTTCATTTTCAGCATAGTGTCTAGTGAGTACCACTGCTGCATTTGTTCACCCTTTGTCCCTCCATTTGTCTGCCCCCTGACCCTCCCAAAGACAGATAAATGAAAAAACAAGAGTGAAAGAAAAGAAAACAAAAACAGCAACAAAGAAAAACCAAACCTCTTATTTCCACTTTCTGGAGTTCACTTTTTTTTTAATTGTAAAGATACTATACAGAGGGTTACAGTTACATGAGTGTGGTAATGAGTACACTTCCTCTTGAACATTGTTACCCCCTCCATTGTTTTCCCCCTACCATCCCCTCCCTCCCTCCCTTCCCTTCTTTTTTTTTAATTGTGATTAAGTGATTACATAATTTCCAGAATTTCACAGTATTGTGGAATAATGATGCTCATTTAAAGTCACAAGTTCATTCTAACTTTCCTGGAGCAAATTGTCTATCACAGTCTGTAACATATAACGGTGCTCACATGTTATATACCATATATGTGATCAGCAGCATGGGGATATTTAGTAGTGGTTCAACCAGATGAGTGGGAGTTCTTTGTTTCTTAAGTCCTGTTAGTTTTGTCGTATCACCTAACATTTTGGATTTAGCATCCACTTATCAGGGAGACCATGTACCGTTTGTCTCTTCATTCTTGGCTTACCTCGCTCAACATGATTCCTTCTAGCTCCATCCGTTTCCCTGCAAATGCCATTATTTTGTCATTTCTAATGGCTGCATAATATTCCATTGTGTATAGATACCACAATTTTTGGATCCATTCATCTGTGGTGGGGCATCTGGGTTGTTTCCATATCCTAGCTATTGCGAACAGTGCTGCAATAAACATGGAGGTGCATGTGTCCTTGTATATTGGTTCCTGTTGTTCAGGGTAGATGCCTAGAAGTGGTATGACTGGGTCGTAAGGGAGGTCAATCTTTAGCTTTCTAAGGACCCTCCAGACTGCTTTTCTGGAGTTCATTTTTATAAATATTATTTTATACGATCAGATGAGCAATATATTTTAAAAATAATTTTATTGTTACTATTCATGTTCTATACAGAGGAGCTACCATTTCTTTCTTTCTTTTCTTTTCTTTTCTTTTCTTTTTTTTTTTTTTTGTCAGTCGTGGGGCTTGAACTCTAGGCCTGGGCACTGTCCTTGCACTCTTCAGCTCAAGGCGAGCGCTCTACCACTTGAGCTACAGTGCCACTTCCAGTTTTTGTTTTGTTTTGTTTTGTTTTTTGTCGGTCGTGGGGCTTGAACTCTGGGCCTGGGCGCTGTCCCTCAGCTCTTCAGCTCAAGGCGAGCGCTCTACCACTTGAGCTACAGCGCCACTTCCGGTTTTCTGGTGGTTTATTGGAGATGGGAGTCTCGGGGTCTTTCCTGCCCGGGCTGGCTTTGAACCGCGATCCTCAGATCTCAGCCTCCTGAGTAGCTAGGATTACAGGCGTGAGCCACCAGCGCCCGGCTTCTTCCAGTTTTCTAGTGGTTTTATTGGAGATAAGAGTCTCACAGACTTTCCTGCCCAGGCTGGCTTTGAACCATGATCCTCAGATCTCAGCCTCCTGAGTAGCTAGGATTACAGGCATGAGCCACCAGCGCCCAGCTAGGAGCTACCATTTCTGCAATAACATTTAACTCATAACCCACCAGCTAATGATGAGTCACAATCTCTCCACATAAAATTGACCCTTGGGTTTTGTTACTGGCAGAAGTCCTGTCCAGGACTAGGGATATAGCTCAACACCACAGAGCTTGCCTAACATTTGCAAGGGCCTAGGGTGATCCCTAACACCACATTTAAAATTTCTTTCCCAAAATGTGCCCACCTCTGTTTTTACAGAGCCCACCTAAGTAGGTTTGTTTTTGTTTTGTCAATCATGGGGCTTGAACACAGGGCCTGGTCAGTGTCATCTGAGTTCTTTACTCAAGGCTAACACTCTGCCACTTTGAGCCACAGTGCCACTTCCAGTTTTCTAAGTGATAAATGGAAAATAATAATCTCATGGACTTTCCTTCCTAGGCTGGCTTTGCACTGTGATCTTCAGATCCCAACCTCCTTAGTAGATAGGATTATCAACTGGAGTAGCCACTTGATTAAATCCTGCCCTGCAGGGGTTTTCCCTCCAGAATCCTAAGGAAGTTGGGCCAGTAAGCCAGCAGCAGAAGCAATTAGAAAAGGGCACTGTTGGCACCTCACCACTCCTACTTACACTGGTCTTCTCTAGGTCTCTGTAGTCCTTTCTTGCAATAAGAATTTGTGGCACTTTCCCTATGGGAAATTCCTGCCCACAAGACATTGTAGCACTTTTTCCTAATACCCAAGCTATAGTCCCTATGTTAAGGTTACTTCCAATAGTCGTTGCCTCCTGCTTGACACTGGTGGGAGATGAATGCCTAAACCTTGCGGCCATCAGAGGAGTGCACAGCCATCCATATAGCTGCCACAAACTATTCTTTCTACACCCAACCTGGGGAACTTGCTTTAACCATCATTGCTCTGCTCCTTCATCAAGGCTATTTCCACTAACTTGATGGATCTAACCTAGGATGCTCCTAGCTTTTGGATTGTGACTTAAAAGGAAGGCTGACTTTTAGAGCATTATACCCCAAGTAAAAACAACTTTGTGTGTGTGTGTCCTGGGACTTGAACTCAGAGCTTGGGCATAGTCCCTCAGTTTTTTTTGCTCAAGGCTCTACCACTTGATCCACAGACTTTTCTGCCCAGGCTAGCTTTGAACTGTAATCATCAGACCTCACTCTTCTGAGTAGCTAGGATTACAGTTGTGAGCCACCAGCTCCCGGCCCTTTTTTGCTTTTTGTGTTTTGTTTTACTTTATTTTTACTGAATCATACATATTGCATTTCTATGGTTAGATCTTAAGAGTACAGTTCAATCTATTCTGCTGGAAACTGATTTGGCAAACTGACTTAGGCACATATGAGGACTCTCCTGCTCCTAGAATTTCATGAGATTGGTATTGCATGTCTACCCTTAAAGAAAAGAGTTTTTCCATAGATAGATAGATAGATAGATAGATAGATAGATAGATAGATAGATAGATAGATAGATTTTTTTTTTGGCAATGTCAGACAGTTGATTCAAGATTAGAAGACTTCCAATTACCCAACCACTAGCTGTGCATTGTCTTTCATCACAGTTTTATTGCCCAGTGTATTTTTAATCCGAGCCCAGAAGAAAGGTCTCTCATGAGCACTGTCTGGCCATGTGATGAACGTCTTCCTGTTAACTAGTCTTCTGAGCCAATGGTAGCTGGATAGCTTATAGTGGGGGATGCCTTCCAGGAAGATCAACACAATCACATCCTCATGGGCATAGGACATCTTCACGCTAGCCAGCTGTACTTCCAGCTGACACCATTCGCTGTGCAGGTTACTGACTACACACGGGATTTTCCGGCTGGTGTTGATGGCATTCTGGATATTCTCAAAGATGTCCACACCTAGTTCAAAATCCCGGTGGTGAAGACAAAGCTTAAAGATGGGCTGGCCACCTCCTTCTGGAGCTGGGACCAACTGTTCATACACCCACTGCTCATCAGAGGCAGTGCAAGAGATGATGACATCATACATGAACTTCTCCACCCGGTGTCCTTTAGGCAGGTACAAAGCTCAAAATATATACAGCCCGTACCATAAAGATGAAATCATTGCTAGGAAGGTGGCTCAGTGGTAGAGTGCTTGCCTTGCATTCATGAGGGCCTGGGTTTGATTCCTCAGCACCACATAAGCAGAAAAAGCCGAAATGGCACTGTGGCTCAAGTGGTAGGCACTAGCCTTGAGCTGAAGAGCTGAGGGACAGCACCCAGGCCCAGAGTTCAGGCCCCACAACCGGCAAAAAAAAAAAAAAAGATGAAATATCATCTTGACACTAAACTAAGAGAAGACCATGGTTTCGAGGACCAGACTGAAACAACAGATGAAGTAGACCTTTCCTAGGTCAAAATTACATATGGCATCATCAAAATCAATCAACAAACGGTGGTTATCTGGCCGTGGACACAAGTAGCTCCTGAGGTAGGGGATATGGACAGCCTCCATGTGTATGGACCAGTTCCGGAACCGCATGTTGGCGCAGGTACACTTAAGTTTGTTCTCACAGACATCAAAGTACATCAAAGATTTCAGATTCAGATTCGCTAGAAGGCTTTGATTGATGACTTTCAAGTTGTTGAATCTTAAGTAGAAGACCTCAAAGCTTTGTAAGGTAGAGAACATGTGAGGATCCAAGGTCTCTAAGTTGTTATTTTCAAGTCGCAGGGTTTTTAGTTGTTTAAGATTTCTGAATAAGGACGTATTCAAATGGAGACTTCAGTCTCCAGATTTCATTCCTGAGATATCCAACTTAGTGAGATTCATTACGGGGTCAAATTGAAAATGATCCAGGAATATCACAGGATTTTTTTCCCAGGAATAATTCCTCTAAGCGAGCAAGTCCTTGGAAAAAAGTTGGTTGGAACAACCTGAATTCCATGTTTTTGTCCTTCTAGGTTGAGTTGTTTCAAAGACTTGAGGTGCATGAACGGAGGAAAAGGCAAGATCCTAGTGGATTCATATGTAATGTGATTAAAGCTGAATCCCAAAACTTCCAGATTTTCAAGGCCCCAAAACAGGTGTGCATGAAAAGCAGCCAAGCTGTTGTATATCAAGTCAAGATGATGCAGGTATGGGAGGCCAGAAAAGGCAATGTATAACTTCCAAGTAGTTGTGGGAGAGAATCAAAACCTGGAGCTTTTTCAGATAGTGAAAGGTTCTTCAGAGTCTGAATATTGTTGTGTTCAGGATCTAATGTCTCTAAATTTGGCAATTGAGCAAGAGGAATATTGATCATTGGTGACGATCCAGCACCCAGCTAAATTGAGCTTCCTCAAGGAAGACAGCCCATGAAATGCCATGCTGAGCCAGGTGCCGGTGGCTCACGCCTGTAATCCTAGCTACTCAGGAGGCTGAGATCTGAGGATCCCAGTTCAAAGCCAGCCCAGGCAGGAAAGTCCGTGAAACTCTTATCTCCAATAAACCACCAGAAAACCGGAAGTGGTGCTGTAGCTCAAGTGGTACAGCGCTCGCCTTGAGCTGAAGAGCTGAGGAACAGCATCCAGGCCCAGAGTTCAAGCCCCATGACAGACAAAAAAAGAAAGAAAGAAAGAAAGAAAGAAAGAAAGAAAGAAAGAAAGAAATGCCATGCTGTTTAGTTCAGCGATGAGATTTTCAGACAGAGACAGGGACTGCAAGCATGTCAAAGGGGAAAATGCAAAATCTGGAAAGCTTTTAAATTTCTTGTAGCTCAGGTCGAGGGTTGTCAAGTTCTGGAGAGAACTCCAGGTCCGGTTGTTGATAAAAGAAAAGTGGCATTTGTTTAGGTTCAGTGTCTGGAGGCTGGGTATAGCATCAAACTTGCCATCATGGAGGTCAATCAAATCACTGTTTTGGCCCAGGTCAAGGAACAAGAGTCTGGTGCAGTTGGCAAGGTGTTTTATGCCCCCTGCATCAGTAACATTTTTCTGAAATACCAACCTTTCTAATATCAGCAAGTTTCTGAGGAGGTGACACACTGTATTCAAGTTTAAATGACCACTTCTAAGCTCCCAGTTACTGAGGTCCATTTCCTGTAGGTTCTGCAGGTGTTTGGTTGGAAACATGTCCAGTTTCATGATTGTTCCACTCAGATTCAGGCTCTTGAGTTGGGGCAGAGTTTCTAGATGCACATCGTAGATGACTCCATGGTGATTCTGGGAGACATCCAGACTGGTCAGATTAGGCAGTGACAAAGCAGAGAAATTTAATTCGGTGAGTTACCACACAGGCTTAGATGGGTCAAATAAACCAATGACCTTGGACTGTGGCCAAGGGAGAAAATACTGTTGTTCGTAAGATCCAGGTATTCCAGGCATGGAAGATGGTGGACTGCTTCCAGAACACTAATGTTGGTAATAAACATTGGTAATAAAGTTTCGAGATAGGTTCAACTATTTCAATTTGACAAGAGGAGCAAAAGCATGTTTGTGAATATGAGTAATTTGATTAAGCTTCAGGAGCAAGGTCTCCAAATTGGACAAGCCCTCAAAAGAGTTGTTGACCCTTTGAATCTTATTCTCTATTAAATTCAGAAGGGTCAGGTTTTCAAGTCCCTTAAAGGCATCCTGGCTAATTTGCCAAATGGAATTCCATTCCAATCGCAAGTCCACCAGAGCAGACAAATTGGTGAAGCTATAGGGTGGAAGGACCTGAATTTGATTCTGGGTCAGTTTGAGGTGAATAGTGTCGGCAGGAATGTCACTAATGCCATCTGTCAAGTTGGTGATCTTCTTGTGAATGCAGAACATGTGGCGGGTGTCAAATTCATACTGCGTGCATTTTCTAAACCCATATGTTTCTGCCAAAGGCAGCAGAGAAAACCCTATAAAAATGAGCCAGAGCTTTGGAGAAGGCACAAGGCTCTCTGATCTCATCTTGCCAGCCCCAGGTCTCAGAATTACAATTGAAATAAAAACCAAAAACATTTCACATTTGTGATGCTCATGTTCAAAGGAATGGTCTTTTCCATGTTAACCTTGCTGCCAAGAAAAGAGAATTTGTTTGATTATTTTTCTATCTCCTAATAACTAATAGCTTGTTCAAAGAAATGAAATTCTGTTTTAAAGTCATCTTCCAAAACCCAGTTCCAAACCACTCTATTATCAGCAAAGAGTTCTGCTTTTAAAATTTTTCCTCTGACAAGCAAAATTGTCAGCACACAGACACAAAGAAGGCAATTGTGTACTTGATTTAATGTAGGTGAATTAAGAAGCTCTTCCAAGCTGGGCACTGGTGGCTCACACCTGTAATTTTAGCTACCCAGGAGGCAGAGATCTGAGGATCACAGTTCAAAACAGCCTGGGCAGGAAAGTCCATGAGACTCATCTCCAGCTAACCACCAGAAAACCAGAAGTGGTGCTGTGGCTCAAAGTGGTAGAGTGGTAGCTTTGAGCAAGAGCTCAGGGATAGTGCCCAGACCCTGAGTTCAAGCCCCATGACCAACAAAAAAGAAGAAGAAGGAGAAGAAGGAGAAGAAGGAGAAGAAGGAGAAGGAGAAGAAGGAGAAGAAGGAGAAGAAGAAGAAGAAGAAGAAGAAGAAGAAGAAGAAGAAGAAGAAGAAGAAGAAGAAGAAGAAGAAGAAGAAGAAGAAGAAGAGAAGAAGGAGGAGGAGGAGGAGGAGGAGGAGGAGGAGGAGGAGGAGGAGGAGGAGGAGGAGGAAGTGGAGGAGGAGGAGGAGGAGGAGGAGAAAGAAGAAAAAGAAAATAGCAGCAGCTAGCTATCCTAACCCTTTCTCTCCCCCCTGCATAATAAAATATCTCCTTCACTGTGGGGCTGATACCTGAAACCCCACCACTGGAAGCACATTGGGGCCTATAGATCTCAGCCTAGTAAAAGGTTATCATCCCACTCTTATAGGTCACCTTCATTTCAGGGTGAAGGAACATAGGAGTCATTGATTTAAAGCCACTCCGGTCACCGTAATTTGCACTTAAAAGTCTCAGGCAAGAAATGGAGCTGTGGCTTAAGTGGTAGAGCACTAGCCCTGAGCAAAAAAAAGCTCAGGGATAATGCCCAGGTCCTGAGATCAAGATCCAGAGCGTGTGTGTGTGTGTGTGTGTGTGCGCGCGCAGGCGCACACACACACACACACACACCTCAGGCAGTTCTGCCTTGCATCAGTATTGTACATGATTTTTTTGGTTAGCAGTAAAATACGGTTGCAATAAACTTAGATTTTTTGTGTGCATGTATATGTATATGTATGTGCTAGTAGTGAGGTTTTAACTCAAGCCTTCCCTTGGCTTTTTTCCACATTGATGGCACTGTATTACTTGAGCCACACCTCTACCCCAGCTTTTTACTGGTTAATTGGAGATGAAGTTTCTCAGACTTTTCTTACAGGGCTGGCTTCAAACTGCAATCCTCAGATCTCAGACTCCTAAATAGCTAGGATTATAGGCATGAGCCACAAGCTCTTGGCTCTAAACTTAGATTTGTCCCTGTACTTTCTGATATGTGCTGTCCAGGGTTTCTCCAGCCTTGCTTCCCTGTTCAGTCATTTGGGGTGTAGTGCATTGTGCAACAGGTCAGATATATGTAAAAAATGAGAGCCAAGCAACTGATAGGGGCTCAAGGCTTTATTGGGGGACAGACCTGCTGGACTGCTCCAAGCAGGAATAGAGCCAGTACTTCTTCTAAATGAGACAGAGACAGAGGCAAAGAAAAGTTGGCTTATGCCTAGCCCCATCCTGTGTCAGCCACACAGGCCTGGCAGGCATGAGTGAAGGTCCATAGAGGGAGTTTGCTTAGAGAGAGAGACAGAGAGAAGGACAAGCAAAGAAAACCAAGAAAGCCTGAATGTATGGAACCTCTGATCATTGACCATTGTGTTGGTAGAAATTGTCCAGCCCTCTGTGAGTACTGTAATGTGGCCAGCCTTAATTGCAATAACAACAAAATGAGTCATTTTGGCTTTACATAATCCTTTAGAGGGAGTCTGGTGAGAACATGGAGGGGGAGGAGTCCTCAAGCTTTCTTAGTTCCCTTCCTCCCCCGATGTCAGAGGTCAACTGAGAAATAAAATGGGAATGGAAGAGGGCCATGTTCACAGGAGTGGTTGGGTCAATGCGGATGAAGTAGTGGAGGGTGTTTGCTGAACAGCTCAAAAATTTACTGGAATTCTCATTGGGATGCTGAATTACCTCCCTCAATTTATCATAGTTGGACAGACTTCTGGGCAGTCCAGTCAAGGTGATGGAGGAGGTAGAGGATTATGTCATCCCTAAGAGTCTGGTAATCAGGCTGGTAATTTCACCCTGGGTTGAAGCCAGGTACAACTTCCTGACCAACAGGTTTTGTTGTTGTTGTGGGGCTTGAACTCTGAGCCTGGGTGCTGTCCCTGAGCTCTTCAGCCCAAGGTGAGTGCTCTACCACTTGAACCACAGCAACATTTCTGGTTTTCTGGTGGTTAATTGGAGATAAGAGTGTCACAGGTCAGGTGCTGGTGGCTCA
This sequence comes from Dipodomys merriami, assembly GCF_024711535.1. Classification (NCBI taxonomy): domain Eukaryota; kingdom Metazoa; phylum Chordata; class Mammalia; order Rodentia; family Heteromyidae; genus Dipodomys; species Dipodomys merriami. Next base: position 62,451,240 of record NW_027204492.1, read on the forward strand.
TGCCTGTAATCCTAGCTACTCAGGAGGCGAAGATCTGAGGATCGTGGTTTGCCCAGGCAAAGAAAGTTCGTGAGACCCTTATTTCCAATTAACCACTAGAAAACCAGAAGCGGTGCTGTGGCTCAAGTGGTAGAGTGCTTGCCTTGAGCTGAAGACTCAGGGACAGCGCCTGGGCCCAGAGTTCAAGCTCCACAACCCACGGGGGGGGGGGGGGGGGGGGAAGAGTCTCACGGCCTTTCCTGCATGGGCTGGCTTTGAACTGAGATCCTCAGCTCTCAGCCTCCTGACTAGCTAGGATTACAGGCGGGAGCCACCAACAAGTTTTTGATTAAGGTCTTTAAACTTCTATTTGGGACAGGATAGTAAGGGAGAAAGGAATGTGAACATGAACAATGACTTTAGTGCCAGCCACCTCCTGAAGGGGAAGAGGTAGACTGGTGCCACAGCAGATGGTTGATAGGCAGGGCAGGAACAGGTGTGAGGTAGAGAGAAAGAGAAACAGCAGTGAAGTGGGAGAGGGGTGAAGAAGGTAGAGGTTGATAGAGTGGTAGAGAGGGAGGAGGAGATTAAGATGTGGAGTTGGATGGGGAATGTGTAGGAAGGAGAATGGTCAGCAGGGTCGAACAGCAAGGTTTGCATCAGGGAGAGGGGCCGCAAAAGCCTGAGCATAAGGGATTTCTCCAGCCTTGCCACTTCAGTGACAGAAGTTCTCCAGGTCTGTAAGGATATTAAAGGTGAAGGTATCATTCTCAGGCCATTGAGACCCATTGTCCAATTGGTATTTAGGCCATGCCACATTACAACAAAAACTGAGCCTCTTGGGTTTTATGGAGATTAATTAGCCAAGAGACAACCCAAAGAGGTGTTCCGAGTTGGATTAGATTGAGAGGTACCCATTTTGGAGGCAGAGGGTGGCAATTGAGGTCCTGGTAGAGGAATTTTCTGTCGCTCTGGGCGTCCCCAGGAGCCTGGGAGAATTCCTAGTAGAGTAGGACAATACCTCAAGGGAACCCTGGTCGTTTGCTTAGGCAATGAAAGTAGGCAGGGAGGCTCATAGAGACTGGAGGTAAATGCTCACCCTTGCAGATCCAATCGTGAGGCTTGCAGAAGTCAAATGGCTGGCCGAGGAGAGCACAGGTCGCTTGCTCCTAGGAAGTTCAGGAGGACGGCCAGGGGCCAATCAACCCCGATAGGGGGATCCTCCAAACGCAAACCACTCCTCCCGGCTTTTGGCACCAGGATGTAAGAAATGAGAGGTGACGGCCAATATGGGCTCAAGGCTTTATTGGGGGACAGATCTGCTCCAAGCAAGAATGGAGGCAGCACTTTTCCCCTCTGCAGTCAGCAGATGCTAATCAATCAGTAGGAGTACTTAGGGATATGACTCACCAACTCCAGGATTGCCTGGAATACAGGAGACAGGAACTAAGCAAGTCATCTAATTGTTTTTTTTTTTCTTTTCCACACTGAACAGATGGCTGCCCTCTCTTCTGCTGTTTGTAGGTCTTCTAATAATTTTTTCTTTTCTTTTCTTATTGTTTGGCCCCTGCCTCGTAAGACTTCTTTCAGACTTCATCCAAACATGCACCAAGAAAATTTTACTGGTGTCTTCTCCTGGACCAGATGATATTTTCACCTTCTACCCCTAAAAACAACACCCCCCAACCAGCAGGAAACCGCTAGAGAATGTCTCGCTGACCCCCCACCATCTGCCTTTCACTTTTAAATTTACATATAAAAAAAGGATGGGAATCTTAAGGTTTCAGAGTCGGCTTGTGGATTAAGTCCTCGCCCTGTGTCCCTACCTGTTTACAAAAAGCTGGTAAGTTTCCATTTCCCCTATGTTGTATTGTTTTCCTGGTGTGACATACAAATTCCTGCCTCGGTTGCAAGAGTCTCATTACACTCCTTCTCCAAATGTGACTCTCTCCGCAATTCCCGTAGCCCATGTAACACCTTCACAACACCTTTTTCATGGAACTGAGTCTTCCCCAGAATTCCAATAGTCCATGTGATCCATGTGACTGCCCCCTAAAATTTTGTTTAAATTCTGCCCATACCTGTCCCTGGCTGCTGCCTCCATTTCTGTCTGCTTGGAGCAGCCTGGCAGGTCTGTCCCCCAATAAAGCCTTGAGCCCGTATTGGTTGCTCACCTGTCATTTCTTACAATATACTTGGGCTCCATTTCCCTATCCATTATCAAATCATTTCATCTCTCTGTACCAGTTTCCCTCTCTATGCTGCAGGTTGATACTGACTCCCTCTACTAGACTTGTGAGCCACAGCAACCTCTTGTTGGACTTTATTCTAGTCCTTAGTATTTATTACAAGACAAGATAAGGGACAAGATAAGGGGCAAAAAATGTTTAACAATTACAAAATCTCGAGTTATGAAACACCTTCAGATGGTTTTAGACATGAAATAATTGTTACGTATAATTTGATACAGTGGAATAAAGAAGGGCTTTGGAGTCTGATTGGAACCCTGGTTCCCTATAACATGCACTGGTTACCTACCCCTCAGAACTCTACTTTTGAAAAACTTTAAATTTTTTATTGTTATTGTATCTTTGGTTTTTTTTGGGGGGGGGAGGGGTCTGGTCGTGGGCCCTGAACTCTGGGCCTGGGCGCTGTCCCTCAGCTCTTCAGCTCAAGGCTAGCGCTCTACCACTTGAGCCACAGTGCCACTTCCGGCTTTTTTCTTTTTGCTTATGTGGTGCTGAGGAATCGAACCCAGGGCCTCGAGCATGCAAGGCAAGCGCTCTACCACTGAGCCACCTTCCCAGCCCCTTTTTATTGTTATTGTAAAGGTGATGTACAGAGGGGTTACAGTTACATAACTCAGATAAACAGTACATTTCTTTTTGGACAGCATCAGCCCTTCTCTTGCATTCTACCAGTTTGGGGGTTTTCTTTGGCAAAATTTTAAAGTGAAAGTGAATAATCTGTACTTACCAAGGTTATTTGAGGTACCAAATGACATAATGTTGGGGAAACTGACTTAGGGCTTGACATGGAAGTTCTTATTTGGAATTGAGGCGCACATGTGTGTGTGTGTGTGTGTGTGTGTGTGTGTGCGCACGCATGCGTGCACGTGCACATGTGTGTGTGCACTCACATGTAGTTGCTGGAACTTGAACTCAGAGGCCAAGGGATGTTCCTTAGCCTTTTTTGCTCAAGGATAGTTCTGTACCACTTGAGCAACAACATCACTTTTAGCTGTTTGGTGGTTTTTTGGAAATAAGAATCTCATACTTTCTTGCCCAAGCTGACTTCAAACCATGATGCTCACATCTCAGCCTTCTGAGTAGGATTACAAGTGATCCCATTAATTTCCCCAGCATCCTTTAAATGCATTGTGAAAAGGGGCAGAGGCTAAGGGATTGTGGCCAGGAGTCTTGGGTAAGGGTTTAAAAAATAAAAATTTCATGACTCTTAGGAAATTCAGCTGTTAAAAGTCCTGACACATTCGTGAAGGTATGGGCCTTCAAACCAGGCCCCATCTGTGAAAAGACACTTGTCTCAGTGGACAGCTTGCTGTAAGTCAAAGTATTCACTTTTGGTTTTGTTTTTAATTACTGTAGGTTGTCTTTGTGGAATTGAAAGAACTGGATGCTTTTACTGCTACCCTTAGAGATCTCTCTTTTTTTGTGCCAATATTGGGGCTTCCAGTCAGGGCCTGGATGCTGTCCCTAAGCTTTTTATTTTTGCTCAAAGCTAACACTCTACCACTTGAACCATAGCTCCACTTCTACCTTTTGGTGGTTAGTTGGAGATAAGAGTCTCACAGACTTTCCTGCCTAGTCTGGTTTTGAACCTCAATCCTCAGATCCCTCCTGAGTAGCTGAGATTGCAGATGTGATGCACCAGCATCCTGATGAAGTGAGATTAAAAAAATTTTGACCTTGACCCCCCTCCCCAGTTCCTAGCAATGCTATCTGCTATATATAGTATCACTACTGGAAAGCAATGAGTTCTTCTAATGTTTCCTGGGTAATGCTGAGATGCAATCAAGAGTCAAGGAAAAGAGAATCCTGGGTTCAGATTCCTCTTGCTCATTTTCTCATAATCATATTTTCTTTAAAATAAGGACCTTTCCTCTTGACAATAGGCAAAACCTCAAGATGATTGCTGTAAGCTCATAGGGCAAGTGACCCAAAGCCAAAGACCCTCTCTTCCCTCTAAATCTCCACTTTCTTGGCAGGCCCAGGAAGTAAGACAGAGGTGGGGGGGAGGCGGTGTTAGTCATTCTGCAGAAGTGCCCAGATCTTGTTTGGTATATAGTGCAAAAGAAAGGAGATTTCTAGAGAAAAGACTTCCCCTTCTAGTCACCACAATTTTCTCCTGATTTCTTGCTGTCTGGGAGCTCTTTGGCTTGCTCAGCTGGTTCCAGCCCTGGGTGAACTTCCACACAGAATGCCTGAAATAGCTAAAGTAGCAGTGGGAAGCATGTTTTCTTCCTTCCCTGGAACTAGCATGCTTTGCTTTCATCTAGGTTCCAACTGTGCGCATGCCTCATGATCAGGATGTCTAGGGTGTTTCCTTCCTCTTTCACTTCCTCTTTCAGTCTATTACAAACTTCCTTGTGTGTTTGATGGAATTTCCCAAATTGTCCCACATTTACTCCAGTGTAAGGCTCAGTATTTTGTTTTGTCTTTCAGACTGTTGTCCAAACCAGGCACCAGTGGTTTACACCTGTAATCCTAACTACTCAGGAGGCTGAGATCTGAGGAGCAGGGTTTAAAGCCAACCAGGGCAGGAAAGTTCATGAGACTCATCTCCAATTAGCCACCAGAAAAACATAAGTGGAGCTGTGGCTCAAGTGGTAGAGCCCTAATCTAGAGCATAAAAGTTCAGAGACAGTTCTCAGGTACTGAGTTCAAGCCTCAGCATGTGCACATGTGTGAGTGTGTGTGTATGTGCGTGCGCGCATGCACGCATGTGCACACACAAATGTTGGCCAAGAGAAGCTTGTGAGAAGACAGAATCCTGAAATACCCCACCATCAAGAACTGATCCAAGGGCTGGGAAGGTGGCTCAGTGGTAGAGCTCTTGCCTTGCATGCATGAGGCCCTGGGTTCGATTCTCCAGCACCACATAAGCAAAAAGAAAAAAGCCAGAAGTGGTGTTGTGGCTCAAGTGGTAGAGTGCTAGCCTTAAGCTGAAGAGCTGAGGGACAGCACCCAAGCCCAGAGTTCAGACCCATGACCAGACCAAAAAAAAAAAGAACTGATCTAAGGTCGAATCACTACTAAATAACCCCATGCTGCTGATCACATATATGGTATATATGTGCACACCGGAGGGAAACCAGGAAGAGGACACAGAACTAGAGGGAATCAGGGAAAACATACAACAGCGGAACCCATCAGCTGCACTGGACATTGATCAAAATGAACTAAGCAACTCAATGGCAGCAATGGGAGGGAGGGAATGACTGGGAAAGAGAGAACAGCTGACACTATGCAAAACAAAAGAAATGTATATATCACCCAATGTGGAAGAAACAACTGTATTGCAAAGCTTATAGAACTCACAAATGTTATAAACCATGATAGACAATTTGCCCCATGAAAGTTAGAATGTGTTTGTGACTTGAACTAAGCATCACTATCCCACAATACTGTGAAATTTGGGAACTTATGTAACCACTTAATCACAATAAAGAATTTGAAGGAAAAAAAAGAACTGATCCAAGGCAACTCCTGGTGGGTGAGAAGAAAACACCCCAAAACCCTTTCATGGGCCCACCTTTGGCAGACCTGAGAAGTCGCTAGATAAACCATACTGCTGTGTCTCGTCTCTGAGAGTATTGAGGTCAAGATTGCCTTCTATTGGAGACACACCTTCCTTTCACAGCCTTGCATTTAATCCCTGGAACCACAAGCAGAGGCAGACTGTAGAAAAAGATCTGAGAAGCTGGGCGCCGGTGGCTCAAGCCTGTATATCCTAGCTACTCAGGAGGCTGAGATCTGAGGATCACTTTCCAGCTCGAGCAGTCCGTGAGACTCATCTCCAATAAGCTGTAAGGTCCGCTCCTGGATGGCGAGCAGACTCCACCCTCCTCGCAGCAAAGTCTCCACCCAGTACCTGCGTTACCTAGGCAACTGGGACACCTGGAAGAGGTCACATCTGCATCCGCTGAGGTCACATCTGAATTTGATGTGGCCACACCTTTCCCCACCCATACCCTACATAAGGCCTAGCCCAGGCCCAGACTCCCCTTTTTTTCTCTCTCTGTTCGTTTCTAGCTCTTGCTCTTGTTCTTGCTGCTCTTTTCTTGCTCTCTCTGTTCTACTCTAGCTCTCTCTCTGTTCTTTTCTTGCTCTCTCTCTTTCTCAGCCACGTGGAGTGCCAACCTTGCCTGGTCCCAGCAGGTCTACCCCTTACCTGAATACCACGTGAGTGCTACTGTTCTTACTCCTCTCTCTGCTCTTTTCTGGCTCTTTTCTCTCTCTTTCCTCTCTTCCCAGCTCTCTCTCATTCCCAGGCCTTTCCCAGCCACGTGGAGTGCCAACCTTGCCTAGTCCAAGCAGGTCTACTGAATAAACCTACCCCTTATCTGAATACCACGTGCGTGCTGGTGCGGTTCTTACTCGCCTACCTCTTTTTAAAAACCTAACATAAGCCACTCGAAAACCTGAAGTGGCGCTGTGGCTCAAGTGGTAGAGCACTCGCCTTGAGCTGAAGAATTCAGGGACAGCACCCAAGCCCAGAGTTCAAGCCCCACAACCGACAAGACAAAAAAAAAAAAAAAAAAGATCAGAGAAGATCCCTATATTCTGTATTCTGCAGTAACTTCATAAGGGGGGAAGGCTAGTCTTACATAAAGTCTTTATGAGTGGGGAAAGCACCTTGTACCAGGGGTCCTGAAGTTAGAGCAGTGTCTTCAGGGAAGGATATGTTTTAACTTTTTGAATACTCTCATACTATGCACGGTCTGTTTTTGTTTTGTTTTGTTTTGGTTGATCATGGGGCTTGAATTCAGGGTCTGGGTACTATCCCTCAGCTCTTTTGCTCCAGTGGTTAATTGGAGATACGAGTCTCTTGGACTTTCCTGCCTGGGCTAATTTTGAACTGCAATTCTCAGATCTCAGCCTTCTGGCACGCTAGGATTACAGGCATGAGCCACTGGCACTGGCTTAATGCACATTCTTATGAACTTTTTTTTCTTTTCCTTTTTCTTTTTGTATATTACTGGGGTTTGAACTCAGGGCCTTGTGCTTGCTAGACAGACACTTTACTACTTGTGCCATACCTTCAGCTCTTTTTGCTTGTGCTATTTTTTTAGAGAGGGCCTTACTTTTTTGCCCAGGCTAGCTTGTGATCCTCATTTATATTTCCCATGATAGTTGGTATAACAGGTATGCACCAGCAAACCCAGCTTTTTTTTAGACAAGGTCTTGCTATGTCGCTCTGGCTTGCATATCCTATGTAGCCGCAGCTGCTCCTGAGCTTTCTTCTTCATCTTTTTTTTTTTTTTTTGCTGGTCGTGGGGTCTGAACTCTGGGCTTGGGCTCTGTCCTTCAGCTCTTCAGCTCAAGGAGAGCGCTCTACCACTGGAGCCACAGCGCCACTTCCGGCTTTCTCTGTGTATGTGGTGCTGAGGAATCGAACCCAGGGCCTCATGCTTGCAAGGCAAGCGCTCTACCACTGAGCCACCTTCCCAGCCCTGCTCCTGAGCTTTCTTGCTGCTCCTGCCTCCACCTGTCAAGTGTTCTTGTAACAATAATAATAAGCAATGGCAAGAATTATAGTGCCTTTATCATGTGCTACACATAGCAATGAGTGCTTTCTCTCTGCTCACTTGGATAAGGAACAATGAATATTATCATTATCCCAGGTTTTAGATACAGCAGCTGAATTACAGAATGACTAAACAAGTATCTAAGGTCAGTGAAGATGCAGAACTGTTGCAGGTTGCTCTGTTTATCCTGACTACTTTGTGGCTCATTAGAATCCCAAATTTCTCTCGCCCAGGGAACTGCTTACTCTTCTGAATACTCCGTGTTGCTATGAGGCTAAGCCTTTTTTATTATTTATTTATTTATTTATTACCAATCCTGAGGCTTGAACTCTGGACCTGGGCACTGTCCCTGAGCTTCTTTTTGCTCAAGACTAGCACTCTACCACTTGAACCACAGTGGTACTTCCAGGTTTTCTGTGTATGTGATACTGAGGAATTGAACCCGGGGTTTCATGAATGTAGGGCAAGCACTCTACCACTAAGCCAAACTTCTAGGCCCATTTTATTTGTTTGTTTCTTTGTTTGTTTGTTTATTTTATTGTGAGAATACCGTACAGAGGAGTTACAATTACATGGGCCAGATAACGAGTACATTTCTTATCAAGCATTGTTGCCTCCTCTTTGTTTCCCCTTCCCATCCCTTCCCATACACCCCCCTTCCCCCCACCCGATACTCCCCCACACACACCAAAGTTGTAAAGTTCGTTTTTCTTTTCTTTTTTGGGGGGGGGAGGGTCCGGTCATGGGGCCTGAACTCTGGGCCTGGGCACTGTCCCTTAGCTCTTCAGCTCAAGGCTAGCACTCTACCACTTGAGCCACAGTGCCACTTCTGGCTTTTTTTTTTTTTTTTTTTTTTGCTTATGTGGTGCTGAGGAATCGAACCCAGGGCCTCAGGCATGCAAGGCAAGCACTGTACCACTGAGCCACCTTCCCAGCCCTAAAGTTTGTTTTTCGACATAACGATTTGTACATCTCATTGTTGCAATGGGTCCACTTGTGTCTCTAATTAAACGATTTGTTTTTTCCCTTCCTCTCCTCAAATTATACCATCAAATACAATGAAAGCAAGGGTTATACCGTGGGGGAGGGACATACAAAGCAACAAAGAAATCATCTTATAAATATGTTAGAAACAATTGTATGAAAGGAAAAAAAAACATTTGAATAATTATCTTAGGATTTATTCCCCTAACATCAACGCCCCATTTTTTTTAAAAAAAATCGTTTCTTTACCGACTTCTTTCCAGAAACCATCTGTGATTAATTCTGCCAACTATGTACAAGCAAGGATCTGGAAAGGCAATGTAAAAGTCAGTCTAACTCACCATGTAATTTGTAGAACAAACACCTCCGCTAATAAGGGCTATTTTGGGAAGAAAATATACCAGAACACTGATCTAAACACTTACAGAATTAGACCAGCTCTCCAATTGAGCATAGCCTAGAAATCAATGAACTATAAACAATGCTACAATAAACATTTGTTTACACTCATTTGGTGGGGAGGGGGTTAATTTTGCAGTGCTGAGAAAGTTCAGGCTTCATGTATGCTAGGTAAGTGCATTAACATTGAGCTAAACCCCTAGCCATCTTGCCCCCCCGTTTTTATTATATTTTTTATCGTAAAGATTCTGTAATAAGTACATTTCTTTTTTTTTTTTTTTTGGTCCAGTCGTGGGCCTGAACTCTGGGCCTGGGCGCTGTCCCTCAGCTCTTCAGCTCAAGGCTAGTGCTCTACCACTTGAGCCACAGCGCCACTTCCGGATTTTTTCCCCTGCTTATGTGGTGCTGAGGAATCGAACCCAGGGCCTCATGCATGCAAGGCAAGCACTCTACCACTGAGCCACCTTCCCAGCCCATGAGTACATTTCCTATCAAGCATTGTTATCCTCTTTTGTTTTTCCCCTACTATCCCTTCCCTCCCCACCTCTCCAACTCTCCCCCCCCCCCCGCCATAAAGTTGTAAAGTTCATTTTCTTTGTTTTGTTTGTTTGTTGTACCTTTTTTTATTGTAATTATAAGGGTGATGTACAGAAGGGTTATAGTTACCTAAGTCAGGTAAAGAGTACATTTTTTTTTGTGGTCTGTTGTGGGGCCTGAACTCTGGACCTGGGCGCTGTCCCTCCGCTCTTCAGTTCAAGGCTAACACTCTACCACTTGAGCCACAGCACCACTTCCAGCTTTTTCTGCTTATGTGGTGCTGAGGAATCGAACCCAGAGCCTCTTGCATGCAAGGCAAGCACTCTATCACCTTCCCAGCCCGTAAAGTTCATTTTCAACATAGTGTCTTGTGGGCTGGGAAGGTGGCTCAGTGGTAGAGCGCTTGCCTTGCATGCAAGAGGCTCTGGGTTCAATTCCTCAGTACCACATAAGCAAAAAAGAAAAAAGCTGGAAGTGGCGCTGTGGCTCAAGTGGTAGAGCGCTAGCCTTGAGCTGAAGAGCTGAGGGACAGCGCCCAGGCCCAGAGTTCAGGCCCCACGACCAGACCAAGAAAAGAACAGGAGGCTGAGATCTGAGGATCGAGGTTCAAAGCTGGCTCGGGCAGGAAAGTCCATGAAACTCATCTCCAATAAACCACCAGAAAACTGGAAGTGGTGCTGTGGCTCAAGTGGTAGAGAGCTAGCCTGTAGCTGAAGAGCTGAGGGACAGTGCTCAGGCCCAGAGTTCAAACCCCATAACCGACCAAAAAAAATTAAAAAAAAAAAAAACAAAAAACCCCCCCAAAAAACATAGTGTCTTGTACATCTCATTGTTACAATGGGTCATCCTGTGTCCTTATTTCAGCATTTTGTTATTTCCTTTCCCCTCCCCAAATTAGAAAAGTGTATATATAATATGCAGTTCCCCCCCCCCCCCACACACACACCTTTTTTTGAGATGGAGATCTAGGCTGGGCTGAAACTTGGGATCCTCCTGTGTTGGCCTCTAGCGTAGCTGGGATTACAAGCCTGAGCCACCATGCCCATGTATGAACTCTTATTATTTCTCTAAAATAATATAAAGAATTCTGTTTCTGTCACTTTAATCTTTCCCCTCCCTCTCTCCCCCTTTCTCTCTTTCTTTTTTGGTGCCTGGCTTCGAACTGTGATCCCCATATCTCAGCCTCCTGACTTGCTAGATTTACAGGTGAGAGCCACCAGCACCTAGCTTAGATACTTTTCTTAAATTAGTGCATAACTCCTTTCCACATCTCCTGGGTTTGAACACAAGGTCATTCCATTTTTCAGTCTGCACTAGTGAGAAATTGCAGAGAGGAAAATGGGGAAAATGTCAGAAAAAGGGCTACAGTATTGTGATAGCTCCTTGTGGAAACAGGGAGAATCTGTGGCCTGTCCTTTAGCTGTCCCCTAGAGAATGCAGAGAGTACAGGCCTGTGCGTGGTCTTTCAAGAACATGGTCAGCTAAGGAATTCTAAGAGGTAATGCCTTTTTTAAAGTTTCATGAGTAAATAAGGAGAAGATATAAAAAGATAATATAGCCTTGGGGCTGGGAAGGTGGCTCAGTGGTAGAGCGCTTGCCTTGCAATGCATGAGGCCCTGGGTTCGATTCCTCAGCACCACATAAGAAAAAAGCCGGAAGTGGCGCTGTGGCTCAAGTGGTAGAGCGCTAGCCTTGAGCTGAAGAGCTGAGGGACAGCGCCCAGGCCCAGAGTTCAGGCCCCACGACTGGACCCAAAAAAAAAAAAAAAAAAAAAAAAAAGATAATATAGCCTTTACATTGGAAAATATCAAGAAGAGAACAGGCACTCTGAATGAATAGGTCTTTCCTCCCTCCCCTCCTCCTTTCTCCTTGCTTGTGATTGGTTTAAGAAAAGACATGGCATAATTCTGACCAAAAAGACATAGAATGGATCCAGCTTGTGGAAGCATTTCCCCACTCTTAAAAGTGGGAAAATAAGATATTATCATGTACCTATTTAAAACAGTCCAGTCTGGGCAGCAGTGTTTCATGGCTACTTAGGAAGCCAAGATTTGAGGATCAAAGTTCGAAACTAGCCCATGTAGGAGAGTCCGAGAAACTCCTATGTCCAATTAACCATCAAAAAGCTAAAAGTGGAACTGTAGCTCAAGTGATAGAGCTAAGGCCTTGAGAGAAAAATCTCAGGGACAGAGCCCAGTCCCTGAGTTCAAGTCCCAGGACTGGCACCAGGAAAAAAGATGTTCTATCATCTCCTTCAGCTCATGGAGGCCAGGACTTGATATGTTTTGCTAACTACTGAGTTCTCAGCATTCAGAACTATATCTCATGGGGCCTGAACTCTGGGCCTGGGCGCTGTCCCTCAGCTCTTCAGCTCAAGGCTAGCAGTCTACCACTTGAGCCACAGCGCCACTTCCAGCTTTTTGTTTTTGCTTTTGTGGTGCTGAGGAATTGAACCCAGGGCCTTATGCATGCAAGGCAAGTGCTCTACCACTGAGCCACCTTCCCAGCCCCAGAACTATATCTTACATACAGTGGGTACTCAACATATATTTGTCGAGGAAACCAAATATTAGTTGAGCAAGGAATAAATGACAGTGATAGGTTATTAGCTTAGGAGATCCACCAGCCTCTATCCATTTCCAGTCTTCATATAAGGCAGAAGAAACCTGAACTATGTAGCAATTTGTTCCTGAAATTCTGAGGATGAAATTGGTTAAAATAATGACATGGCTGTTTTTGCACACTTCCAAATGTCAAAAGAGAGAGGAAGATCTGAACAGTAAAGAACTAGTTACACAGATAGGGTGAAAAAAAACAATAACAAAGCCAGGCACCTATGGCCCATGCCTGTAATCTTGAATACTCAGGTGGCTGAGATCTGAGGATTGTGGTTCAAAGCCACACTGGGAAAGGAAAGTCTGTGAGATTTTTTTTGGGGGGGGGTGTCCCGTCGTGGGGCCTGAACTCTGGGCCCGAGTGCTGTCCCTCAGCTCTTCAGCTCAAGGCTAGCACTCTACCACTTGAGCCACAGCGCCACTTCCGGATTTTTTCTTTTTGCTTATATGGTGCTGAGGAATCAAACCCAGGGCCTCAGGCATGCAAGGCAAGTGCTCTACCACTGAGCCAACTTCCCAGCCCAAGTCTGTGAGATTCTTATCTCCAAGAAACTACTCAGAACAAGTCAGAAGTGGCACTATGACTCAAGTGATAGAGTGCTAGCCTTCAGTACAAAAGTTCAGAATGTCAGGTCCTAAGTTTAAGCCCCAGGAATTCCCCCCCCCACACACATACATATACACACATACCAAAGAATATGAAATTTTTTAAAAATCTGAAATATAGAATAGAATATATTGTAATGAGAAAAGATATCTTAAACTAATTTGCTTACCCACGTAATTCTCTGATCTGAATGTGAAAAATGAGAATAGAAAGTGAGGAGAAGGGCTGGGAAGGTGGCTCAGTGGTCGAGCGCTTGCCTTGCTTGCATGAGGCCCTGGTTCGATTCCTCAGCACCACATAAGCAAAAAGAAAAAAGCCGGAAGTGGAGCTGTGGCTCAAGTGGTAGAGCACTAGCCTTGAGCTGAAGAGCTGAGGGACAGCACCCAGGCCCAGAGTTCAGGCCCCACGACCAGACCCCCCAAAAAAGAAAGAAAGAAAGAAAGAAAGAAAGAAAGAAAGAAAGAAAGAAAGAAAGAAAGAAAGAAAGAAAGAAAGAAAGAAAGAAAGAAAGAAAGAAAGAAAGAAAGAAAGAGAAGAGAAATGTGTAAAAGAACAATGCATTGCTAGGTGACAATGGCTCGCGCCTATAATCCTAGATATCAGGAGGCTGAGATCTGAGGGTTGCAGCTCAAAGCCAGCACAGGGAGGAAAGTCTGTGAGACTCATCTTCAATTAATTACCAAAAAGCTAGAAGTGGAGCTATGGCTTGAGTGTTAGAATGCCAGCCTTGAGCAAAAAAGCTAGGGGAGAATGCCCAGGCCCTGAGTTCAAGCACCATTACTGGTGCAATTAAAAAAAAAGAGAGAGGATTTCCTGATCTCTTCCTCCCAAGTAGCTGGGATTATGGTTGTGAGCCACTCTGCCTGGCAATTCATTGTCTTGTTTTATGACACGGAACCAGTTTGAAGGCCCAAGGTTGGAAGTGGAAGAACTGATGAACAAGATCTGGCAGAATCCCAAAGACCAAAAGCGTGCCAGTCAGTTCACCGCAGAAGGCTACCTGTATGTGCAGGAAAAAAGGCCTGCTCTGTTTGGCTCCAGTTGGGTCAAACACTACTGCATGTATCGGAAGGCAGCCAAGAAATTCAACATGATCCCATTTGAGCACAGATCTGAGGGGAAACATGGGGATAGAGAAGTATTCTTCTTGAAGGAATGTACCAGAAGGCATACGGACTCCATTGACAGGAGGTTTTGTTTTGACATTGAAGCTGCTGACCGGCCCGGCATTTCCCTGACCCTGCAGGCATTTTCAGAAGAGGAAAGGAAGCAGTGGTTGGAAGCTCTGGGAGGAAAAGAAGCGCTGTTCCATGGTTTGAAAAGAGCCATTATCCCAAGACCAGAAGGAAGTGCACAGATGGATAAGATGGAGCCCATGATTCTTAGGAAATGCATCAGTGCAGTGGAAACCCGAGGTATAAATGACCAAGGCTTGTACAGAGTTGTGGGGTTGAGCTCAAAGGTCCAGACACTTCTGAGTATATTGACAGATCTCAAAACATGCAATGAGCTGGACCTGGCGAATTCCATAGATTGGGAAGTGAAGACAATCACAAGCGCCCTGAAGCAATATTTGAGGAGTCTTCCAGAGCCTCTCATGACTTATGAGCTACATGGAGATTTCATTGTTCCGGCCAAAAGTGGCAGCCCAGAATCTCGAGTAAATGCTATCCATTTCTTGGTACACAAACTGCCAGAGAAGAATAAAGAGATGTTGGATATTTTGGTGAAACACTTGACAAATGTTTCAAATCACTCCAAGCAAAATCTAATGACAGTGGCAAACTTGGAAGTGGTGTTTGCACCAACTCTAATGAGGCCACAGGAGGAAACCGCTGCAGCCATCATGGACTTGAAGTTTCAGAATATTGTCGTGGAGATCTTTTTTTTTTTTTTTGCCGGTCATGGGGCCTGAACTCTGGGCCTGGGTGCTGTCCCTCAGCTCTTCAGCTCAAGGCTAGCGCTCTACCACTGGAGCCACAGTGCCACTTCAGGCTTTTTCTGTTTATGTGGTGCTGAGGAATCGAACCCAGGGCCTCATGCATGCAAGGCAAGCGCTCTACCACTGAGCCACCTTCCCAGCCCCATCGTGGAGATCTTAATTGAAAATCACGCAAAGATTTTTTTGGACCTTGCCTGATACCACATTCCCTGAGCCTACCTACCTGTCACCGTCACCCCCAAATGCTCCACCCAGGCAGTCAAAGAGACAAGGCCAGAGGACGAGTGACCTGTAGCTGTGTACAGTCTTTGTCTGGAGCTGGAAGGTGATCTCTTCTGCAGTTGTAGAAGCCAAAAACTTCACCAGATCTTTTTTTTTCACAAGATTACCACCCTATCTCAAACCACATCACTCTTCCTGAGTTCTGAGACCTCGGAAACATACCAGCCAAGCTCATCATTTGCCTCTCCCTCCCCCCCCCCGCCATTAATAGCTAAGTCAGTCCCCCTGTTTACCTAATTTTGTTTAAAATGCACATTGTAGATAAACTTTAGTTGATAGTTTTTCAAAAATTTCTATTTTTATGAATTGGATAGAAAATGTGTATCTAACCCCTGCTCCCTTTATTCATTGTGATATAAGGTGAAACTTGACTCAAGAAAATATAAGACAGGGCTGGGAAGGTGGCTCAGTGGTAGAGCACCTGCCTTGCATGCCTGAGGCCCTGGGTTCGATTCCTCAGCACCACATAAGCAAAAAGATAAAAGCCGGAAGTGGCGCTGGGGCTCAAGTGGTAGAGCGCTAGCCTTGAGCTGAAGAGCTGAGGGACAGCGCCCAGGCTCAGAGTTCAGGACCCACGACTGGACCCCCCCACCCCCCAAAAAAGAAAATATAGGACAAAAAGATTTTTTTTTTGAAATAAGGTTATGTGTCAAGATTTGAGGAGCAAAATAAAAAAGCTAGAGATTATCTTCAGCCCAAAGATTTGGTCACAGATTTGGTATTTGAAAGAAGTGGTTTGTGGTTATTATTTCTTCTTCACTGAGTAGGAAACTGTGCTTTGCCATAGCCAATCTTGGGAAATGCTTGGTTTCAGTGTAACATTCAAGGAGCTCAAAAAGTCATTTGTGGAAAGCCAGCAACTTACCTACTGCAGGCAGAAAATACCAACCCCTTGACATGAAGGTCCCTTGCATCATTTGATAGGATTTTTGTTCCTTATTATTATAACATATAGTGCCAGTACTAGGGCTTAAACTTTGGGCTTCACACTTCCACTTGGCTCAAGGCCGTTTGTTTTACCACTTGGGGGCCATATCTTCACTTCTGTCTTTTTGCTGGCTAATTAGAGATAAGAGTCTCTCTAGTATTATCTACGTTTGAGTGTGTTATTGAGCCCTGTCATCAGTTGGGAGATGACAAGTTTAGTCATAGAAGAGAAGCACAGTATTTCTATAAAATGTAAACTGATACTGGCACCCTTAACTATATTATATATACTTGTTATTTTTGTCATGTGTGATTAAATCTTACCAAACTTACTTTGTAAAATAATTTGTACTTGCAGTTATTTGCTTAAGGGTTTTTATTGATGATTAGTATGAACTACACTGGAAATGGTATCTCATTTTTTAAATTAAATCTATACTGAGATTCTTATCATTTTGAAGACTATATACGGTTTCTTTCCTATAGCATTTAGGAGTTGTCATACCTAGGTAGACTTGGATAAGTCAGTTGTAAAATAGCAAAATACAAATGAGGCAGGCTGGTCAATGATAAAAAGATTAAGAGTGAAAGGTTTGCTTTCATTTTAGCCTCCAGTTATCCTTCTGTGCTTTTATTTTTGTAGCACTTATAGTAAAGTAATTCTAAAAGCAAAACAAACAAAAAGAACATTGCAGAGACAAATAAAATGTGCTAAAACTAAAACCCATAAAAGCAAATCTCTGACTGGGAATGTGGCTTAGTGGTAGAGTGCTTGCCTAGCATGCATGAAGCCCTGGGTTCAATTCCTTAGTACCACATACACAGAAAAACAAAAACAAAAAAAAACAGAAGTGGTGCTGTGGCTTACGTGGTAGAGTGCTAGCCTTGAGCAAAAGAAGCTCAGGGACAGTGCCCAAGCCCTGAGTTCAAGCCCCAAGACTGGAGGAAGGAAGGAAGGAAGGAAAGAAGGAAGGAAGGAAGGAAGAAAGAAAGGAAGGAAGGAAGGAAGGAAGGAAGGAAGGAAGGAAGGAAGGAAGGAAGGAAGGACGGACGGACAGGGTGCCTGCTAAAATCTGTTTGCAAAAGGAGATGAGTTTTTTTTTTTCTTTTTTTGCTGTTTTTTTTTCTTTTCTATTTGTCTTTTTTTCCCTCAATTATCTGTCGTTGGGAGGGTTAGGGGAGGCACAGAAATGGAGGAACAAAAGGTGAACAAAAAAGTTAGTACTCTCTGGACACTATGTTGAAAATGAACTGTACAAGTTGTGAGTGGCGATGTGAGGGAAAAATTGGAGGAAAGTGAGGGAAGGGGATTGTCCCAAAAGAAAAGTACTCTTTATCTGACTATGTAACTGTAACCCCTCTATACTTCACCTTTAAAATAACAATAAAAATCTTCTAAAAGGAGATAATAAATAAGAATGAAGAATAAAGCAGTGGGGCTGGGAAGGTGGCTCAGTGGTAGAGCGCTTGCCTTGCATGGCTGAGGCCCTGGGTTCGGTTCCTTAGCACCATAGAAGCAAAAAGAAAAAAGCTGGAAGTGGCGCTGTGGCTCAAGTGGTAGAGCACTAGCCTTGAGCTGAAGAGCTGAGGGACAGAGCTCAGGCCCAGAGTTCAGGCCCCACGACTGGACCCCCAACCCCCCAAAAAGAATAAAGCAGTATATTGGATCAAAGCACATTTATATATATGGAAATATATTGGGAGAGTTGAGGATGTAGACTGATAGTAGTACACTGGCTTATCATGTTATGAGATACTGGGTTCCATCCTTAGTATTAAGGAAAAAAGAGAAAAAGAGAGAGAGAGAGAGAAAGAAAGAAAGAAAGAAAGAAAGAAAGAAAGAAAGAAAGAAAGAAAGAAAGAAAGAAAGAAAGAAAGAAAGAAAGAAAGAAAGAAAAGAAAGAGAAAGGAAGGAAGAAGGAAAAAAGGAAAGAAAGAGAAAGAAAGAAAGAAAAAAAGAAAGAAAGGAAAGAAAGAAAGAAAGAAAGAAAGACAGGAAAGAAGAGAAAGAGAAGGGAAGGAAAGGAGAGAAAGAAAAAAGAGAAAGAAAGGAAAGAAAGAGAAAGAAAGAAAAGGGGAAGAAAGAAGAGAAATAGAAAGGGAGAGAGGAAAAATCACAATGAAACCTCTTTGTATACTTTATATTCGCTAATAAAAACAAAAAAATTAACAAACGTGATGTTTGTCATACAAGAGATTAATAGAACTCTCTGTCCTCTACACATGATAATAAAAGTTTTTTTTTTGTCTCCCCTCCTCCCCCCATCAGTTGTGGTGCTTGAATTCAGGGCCTAGGCACTGTCCCTGAGCTTTTTTGCTCTAAGGAGACTTTGGAGGTTTGATTATGTCATAGATCTCGATGTGGGAAAGTTACCTCAAATTATCTGAGTAAATTCAATGTAATCCTACAGGTCAGTAAAAACAGACGGTAATAAATGTGAGGTAATAGTAGAAAATGTGACAATGGCATAAGAAGTTGGAGTAATTTCACGACAGATTCATGAGCCAAGGAATGGTGTAGAAGCCAATCCATCAAGGAACTAGAAACTCCCTTAGACCCTTTGGTAGGATCCCAGCTCTGCTAACACTATGGTTTTATTTCTGACACCCATTTCAGACCTTTAACCTTCACAGTAAGAAACAGTTGGGGGGGGGGGTTGTGGGGCTTGAACTCAGGGCCTAGGCACTATCCTTGAACTTTTTTGCTTAAGGCTAGCACTCTACCACTTTGAGCCACAGCATCACTTCTAGTTTTCTGGTAGTTAATTGGAGATAACAGTCTCACCAACTTTCCTACCTAGGCTGGCTTTGAACTTCAATCCTCAGATCTCAGCCTCTTGAGTAGCTACATTTATAGGCGTGAGCCACCAGTACCAGCCTGAAATAGAGTAGTTTTTTGGGGGGGTGTCCGGTCGTGGGGCCTGAACTCTGGGCCTGGGCGCTGTCCCTCAGCTCTTCAGCTCAAGGCTAGCACTCTACCACTTGAGCCACAGCTCCACTTCTGGCTTTTTTCTTTTTGCTTATGTGGTGCTGAGGAATCGAACCCATGGCCTCATGCATGCAAAGCAAGAACTCTACCACTGAGCCACCTTCCCAGCCCAGTAGAGTAGTTTTAACTCCCAAAGTTTGTTGTAATTTGTTCCCTCAGCAATATGACAGTTACCTGCACAATTAATAAATGGCAGAACTGGTATTTTGCAGAGATGGGGTGAACTCCAAAATCATACCCTTTCATTACTATGGGAAATTATGAAGCCAGGAGCTGGTGGCTCACGCCTGTAATCCTAGCTACTCAGGAGGCTGAGATTTGAGGATTGCGGTTCAAAGACATCCCAGGCAATAAAGTTTGTGAGTCTTAACTCCACCAAAAAGTCTAAAGTGGAGTTGTGGCTCCAGTGGTAGAGCACTGGCCTCTAGCTGAAAAAGCTTAGAGACAGCATCCAGTCCTTGAGTTCAAGCCTAGGACGAAAGGAAGAAAGGAAGAAAGGAAGAAAGGAAGAAAGGAGGAAAGGAAGAAAGAAAGAAGAAAGAAAGAAAGAAAGAAAGAAAGAAAGAAAGAAAGAAAGAAAGAAAGAAAGAAAGAAAGAAAGAAAGAAAGAAAGAAAAGAAGGGAGGGAGGGAGGGAGGGAGGGAAAGAAAAGAAGGCGGAGCACTGGTGGCTCATGCCTATAATCCTAGCTACTCAGGAGGCTGAGATCTAAGGATCATGGTTCAAAGCCAGCCCAGGCAGGAAAGTGTGTAAGACTCACCTTTAATAAACTATTCAGAAAAAGCCAGAAGTGGCACTGTGGTTCAAGTGGTAGAGCACTAGCTTTGAGCACTAGGAGGCTTGGGGATAGTGCCAAGGCCTTGAGTTCAAGCCCCAGGACCAGCAGTAATAAAGAAAAAAATAGTCATCAGTGCCCAAGACTAGATGCAAAAGCTGTAAAAACAAGAACATAGCTGATCCTGGGTGCTGTCTCTGACCTTACTTGCTCAAGGCTAGTGCTCTACCACTTGAGCCACAGCATGGCTTCTGGCTTTTTGGTAGTTTAGTAGAAAGAGTCTCACAGACTTTTCCTGCCCATGATGGTTTTGAACCTCAATCTTCAGATCTCAGCCTCCTGAGGATTTAGGATTATAGGTATGAGCCACCAGGGCCTAGCTGTCTGGTAGTTGTTTTTTTTTAATTTCACTAGTCATTTGGGCAAAAAGCATTCTTTTTCAAATTATGTAAAATATGGCAAGTTCTAAAGGCCACTGGCATATAAGGAGAACCTGAGTTAACTTTACTTTTCTTTTATATTTGGTGAAAATCATCATAGTGACAAAATTGGACTTTTTTGGGGGTAGGGGCGGGGCTTGAACTCAAGGCCTGGGTGCTATTCCTGAGCTTTTGTGCTTATGGCTAACAATCTACCACTTGAGCCACAGTTCTGCTTCCAGCTTTTTGGTAGTTAACTGGAGATGAGTCTTGCAGACTTTCCTGACTGGGCTGGCTTTGAATTGTGATTGTCAGATCTCAGCTTCTTGAGTAGGTAGGATTATAGACATGAGGAAACAGCACCTGGGAAAACTGGACTTTTGAGTGAGAATTTTGAAGGAATTGTAGCCCTTCAGTTTCTAGGCAGGCCTGGGGTGGCAGGAGGGCTATAAAATACTTAAGGACACAGAATGCCAGACTACTTACTGAATTTCAAACTCTTCCAGGTTGACAATTAGCTGTGGAACTGTTCAAGATCTCTTGAACTGTGGGCATGGATGGGAAGAAAAAATGGGGAGTGAGGGAAGAGATGACACTGTCCAAAAAATGTATTTTTAGGCTGGGAAGGTGGCTCAGTGGTAGAGCGCTTGCCTGGCATGTATGAGGCCCTGGGTTCGATTCCTCAGCACCACATAAGCAAAAAGAAAAAAGCCGGAAGTGGCGCTGTGGCTCTAGTGGTAGAGCGCTAGCCTTGAGCTGAAGAGCTGAGGGACAGCGCCCAGGCCCAGAGTTCAGGCCCCACAACCGACAAAAATAAAGAATAAATAAAAAAATGTATTTTTAACCTGGCTTATGTAACTGTAACTCCTCTGTACATCACCTGTATAATTAAATTCCTTGACGTTCTTCCTATTAGCAAAGTCACTTTATTGTGTGTTGTTCCTGGGGCTTGATCTCAGGGCCCTGGTGCTATCCCTTAGCTTTTTAGTTCAAGGTTACTGCTCTACAATTTGGGCCACAGATCCATTTTTAGTTTTGGGCGGTTAATTGAAAATAAGAGTCTCATGGACTTTCCTGCCAGGGCTGGTTTCAAATCTGGATCATCAGATCTCAGCCTGAGATGATCAGATCTCAGGTGTGAACTATCAGCACCCAGCACTAACCTCATTTTAAACCTCATCTTTGAGAACCTTGCCTGTGTCTCTTAGTCACCCTCACCAGCTGAACACTTATGAACACAAATCTGTAAGGGACACAGGCAGATCCTCCACAAATCTGTGAAAAACAGTATTTTTCTGCTCTCTGAATTCTACTAAGGCCTTTGAGGCTGTAAGCTAGAAAGCACTCCCAGACAGGAAAGCTTTTGTTAGCTAGCTAATTTGGAAGGTTTAGAAACCTCACTGGCTGTGATGTTGATAGTGCTGTCACCACGCCCCTTCCGTGTCAGTCAGGACACCAAGAAAAGAGAGAGCTGGCCTCAAGGAACTCCTACCTTACCATTCTGCACAACTTCATGGATATGGATGGAAAGGGAGCTTAATTTTTCTTCATAAATGAGCTTAAAACCCTTTCTTTAATTCAAATTATGTTGTACATGGGAATGTGTGTTGGCTGGGAGCTTCAAACCGTAATAGGGCTCCCCAAAGCAAGAAGGGCTTGGGTCATCTGTCAAGCTTACTTGGGACAGACATATTAAGAATGTATTAGAGCCAGACACACCAGTGGCTCATATCTCTAATCCTAGCTACTCAGGATGCTGAGCTCTGAGGATTACAGTTCAAAACCAGCACAGGGAAAAATATCTGTGAGAATCTTATTTCTAATTAATTACCAAAAAAGGCAGAAGTGGAGCTGTGGTTCAAGTGGTAGAGTGCTAGCCTTGAGCACAAAAGCTTAGGGATGTCATGCAGGTCCTGAGTTCAAATCCCAGTATTAGCACCAAAAAGAAAATATGTCAGATGCTACACATCAAGGAGAGGTTATATTCCTTCCTTTGTTCCTCACTAAATGATATGGCAGGTTGAGTTGAGTGTGAAGGAATAAGTTTCTTCCTTCCCAACCTTACCAGATGTGGGGGCAGCTACCAGTCCTGCCATAGCTCACATTCACAATTGAAGAAAAACCTAAAGACATAAGGGTAGTCTGCAACCGAGGGTTAGATAGGAATCAGACAATTTAACAAAAGAGATGTGAACAAGGCATTTTTTTTTACAACACTGTAATTATAAAGTTGAAGGCACATCCTTGGCAGAAGTATGATCAATGACATGCTTAGAGAAAACAAACTATCTTGACTGCGGATGAACATTGCACAATGTTGCCCACTGCTATTTTGGGTACCAAACAATCAATGTCTTAATATTTCACTAAATATTTTCTATCTAAAAAGATAAGGTTGAGACACCTGGTTTTTAGCTACAAGAGGCATTTCTTATTCATGCCATTAATAAAGATATTTTGATTTAAAGACAAGAATTCATGCTTTGGCTGGGTGCTGGTGGCTCATGCCTGTAATCCTAGCTACTCCAGACGAGGCAAAAAAGTTCATGAGACTCTTCTCTCCAGTTAACCAGCAAAAAGCCCAAGTGGAGCTGTAGCTCAAGTGGTGCAGCATCAGCCTTGAGGAAAAAAAAAATTAGAGTGCCTTGGCCTCAGTTCAAGCCCCAGTACTGGCACACACACATTTAAAAAAAAAATCATGCTTTGTGCTTTATCTTATTTCGCAGACCACAGAGAGGGACTTTAATTTGGCATGAATCTATATTTTCATATTTGGTAAAGAAATAAGTTTTAAAATATATAGAAAAAAGGATTAATACCAAGAATATCTTTTTTATATTTTAATAACCAGTAACCAGATGTCTCACCCAAAGAAAGTAACAAAATAGAGTAAAATAAATATTAAGAAAAATTATTCTAAAGTAATGGAAAAAAATCCTTTCTTATACATTTTTGATTTTAAGCTGTGTCCAGAAAAGATATGCACACCTCATTCATGGTATTATTTTCAGCACTCTGTATTTTGAATAAAGAATATTTTTTTAAAAAATTAAAGCACAATATAAAACTATTTGTTCACAAGGCATCAAATTTAACTTCCTAAAATGCTCATCCTAAACTAGGAAAATAACATTTCTATTTCCATGACTGACAGCCATACTTTTTTTTTGCCAGTCCTGGGGCTTGAACTCAGGGCCTGGGCACCGTCCCTGAGCTTCTTTTGCTCAAGGCTAGCACTCTACCACTGGAGCCACAGTGCCACTTCTGGGTTTTTCTGTTTATGTGGTACTGAGGAAGCAAACCCAGAGCTTCATGGATGCTAGGCAAGCACTCTACCACTAAGCCACTTTCACAGCCCCATACTTTCCTTAGACTATACACTAAGTGCTTTAATGGCATTGCAATCTTTGAAATTCAAAAGGCCTCTTTGGATATTTAAGTGAAAAGTGCCTCATGGCTGGGTCTGCACCAGCCCTGGATATCTAAGTCCTTCTTATCTCCAGACAGAGGGCAGGGGTGCTGCGAAGTCAGAGGAGGGATGAAAATTCAAATCATTTTAAAAGATGCAAACCATCTTCCATATACATCTATTTTCTTTCTATATGGTAATGTGGGTGTATGTGTGTACAAATACGCATATGTATGAGTATATGAATAAACACACATAGATGTGTATTGATAAAACTTGTTCTTACTAGTAACTAGTTCCTTAAAACTAACTGAAAGCTGTAAATACAGCTTCTCTGTGAAGCTAATGAGAGTTCAAGATTACAAGAGGCTGTGGTAGAAAATTCAAGTATGGCTATTCAATAAAGTAGGCCTCTAAGTATTTTTTTTCCTTACTGCTTAGTTTTTTGGTATACTGGGTTTGAACTCAGGGCCTCTGGCTAGCTAGATAAGCATTCTACCACTGGAACTACAACCCCACCTGGACTTTTTCTAAACAGCAGTTTTCTGTTCTTGTAAGAAATAAGATGTTCTTCGATTATTCCCAAGACTATAAGCTGCTACTTTTACTGTCCTATGATATGTATATAGAGCCAAGAGGAAAGGAGGAGGATGCAAGAAGGGAAAAGGAATAAAGTAGGAAAGAAGAGCGCGGCTTCTTTCCTCAATGGCTCCAGAGTGAGAAAAAAAAATCTATTAACATTTGGGATAGTACTTGCTTTTTTTTTTCCTAGAACAAAAAGGAGTTGTGTTGTGATGGGCTATTGGAATTCGGTTAACAACCAAACATTAAAACTCCATCTGCAAGTATGGAAGATGGCATAGGCACTGCTCTAAAAAAGAGCCTAAACATATATGCTCATTCGTGCGTTATTAAAATAGGTTTGCCTTTCTAGATTAATAGCACCTTCATCAAAAAGTTTCAGTTCTCTCCTTAAGACAGCTAAGACAAATCAAACCCTTTCCAAATCTGAAGAGACAGCATGGAATGTTGTAAATGTGGGGTACTTGTATAAAGAGAAATGGGGTACAAAAGGAAGAGTCCCATTCCTCCCAGCTGATTCTAGACTCTTCCCTGGAAAAATCTTTTTTATATTTAGTACTAATCTCAAAAAAAAACCATAAATCTATAAATTCTATGTTATGTATAGTGCTAGTAACTTAATGTATAGCAATGGAAAGAAAATGTTAGGAATTTTCTCAGGACCCTCCTCATTTACATGGTCTGCATATGAACTCCTTTGGCTTAACAAGGAAATGCAACTAGTCATTGAAGTACTATCTCCATCCACTGTACTGGCTTCCTAGCACTCACGGGGAAATTTCTAAATCCATAATGGCAACTGGAAGTCACAAGTCCTTAAATTTGCCAACCTTACAAACTAGGCAAGTGCAAATGTTTTTTAACAAGAAAGAATCTATTATTTGCCTATAAGGTATCAAAATATGTGAAAATTCTAATTTTTGTGTTACAATTTACTGGGCTTTGTTTTTGGTAAAAAGCAACTTTTTGTTTATTATTTTAAAATGTCATTTTGACAAGTAATCTACTAAATCATATATACTAACTAGGTGATTATATTCTATCTAAAAAGATTAAAATTTAGTGAATTCAGGTTCATTTTATATAACCTGTATATGTTAAAGATAGTAGTGTTAATTTTTAAAAGTCTTTTTGAGTGAAAGAGGCTTAAAGTGTTAACTTTCTGGAGTGAAACCGATGGACAGACAACACTAAAAATAACTTAGATTTGAACTCAGCAGGAGTGAAGCAAAAGCTAGCGCAAAGGTAGGGAAGATTAGAGGAACACTGATAAATCTTTACAACAATGAAATATGGGAGGCAAGGAACCCTTCAGATCCTTAAAATCTTTGGAGCTGCAAAAATGTTAAAAAAAAAAAAAAAGGAAAAGATACTGGACACATGGTCAGTTTTGAGGGGTTCTGTTTATATGTTCTTTTGAGGCAGGGTGTTGCTCTATAGCCTAGGCTAGCCTCAAACTCATGATCTTTCTGCCTCAGTCTCTGGAGTGATTACTGTCAGTTATTTTTTTTTTTTTTTTTTTTTTGGTCGGTAGTGGGACTTGAACTCTGGGCCTGGGCGCTGTCCCTCAGCTCTTCAGCTCAAGGCGAGCGCTCTACCACTTGAGCTACAGCGCCACTTCCGGTTTTCTTGTGGTTTATTGGAGATAGGAGTCTCACAGTCTCTCCTGCCCGGGCTGGATTTGAACCGCGATCCTCAGATCTCAGCCTCCTGAGTAGCTAGGATTACAGGCGTGAGCCACCAGCACCCGGCTGTCAGTTATTTTTAATCAATGAAAAAAAAAACATCTAACTTGGCTCACTTGAAGGAAGATAACAAAAGACAACATCTTAAGAAACTGCAAGATCAAGGACACAGGAAGAATAAAATAGAAAGAAACCCTACAATAAATAAGGCACATCTACTTTCTATCAGTTTTAACTATTTCCCTTCTAAAACTATATGTTTTCAACAGTGCTTTCAAAGGCATTGCTCCAGTGGGCAGGGATACAGGCTCAAGAATATCCCTAAGGTTTATTCTTTCAAATCTTCAGATTTCAAAAAACCCGGTCTCTGGGCTTTTTATTTTATTTTGGTCAAGAAGAAAAAAGAATCTATTACCTTAGCAGCCACTGGACAATCTCTAATGGAAGATCTTGTTTTCAATTCACTGCTCTACCCTTAGTCTGTCATTAGTGAAAACAAAACATGCTGGTCACTCATTTTGATAAAGCTAGGTTCAGAACTTGTGTCCTGATGGTGATATTTCCCCACCATGTAACAATTGCAATCAAAATTGATTCTGTTATAGAAGAGCCAGAAACCAACATAAAGTCTTTCCATAAGAGTTTGAAAATCCAAGATGATGTGCTGAATGTCAGTGCATAACAATTTCAACAGCAGCCTCCTTGGCGCTTTCTATAATGTGGTGTCGTCATCTTCCCTGAAGTCCCCCACCAGAAGGGAGTGCTTGTCTGCTTCACTCGTCCCCACGCTGTTTAGGGAACGTTTATCAGACAGTAGTGAGTTTATGGAGGCTCTGCTGTAATTAACAATCCGGTCCAGTAAACCCAGTTTAGGAGAATTTCTTGAGGTGTCATCTATCCCAACGTGAATGCTGATTTCCGAAGGGCTCTTCTGTCCTAATTGGCTCCGGGCAGGCAGTACATAGTTCTCATAAGTTGGTTTCCGGTATCTGGGCACATGTAAAAGGACACTAGTTTAAACAAAGCAAATGTGAAACATATGCTTGCTATATGTACAAATGAAAAAGATTTGTCTGGGATGAAATGAAGAAAGGTGGTCACTATGAGGGAAATAGCTTGAAATGTATTGTGTGGAG
Source organism: Dipodomys merriami (assembly GCF_024711535.1). NCBI lineage: Eukaryota > Metazoa > Chordata > Mammalia > Rodentia > Heteromyidae > Dipodomys > Dipodomys merriami. The sequence continues at coordinate 62,478,275 of NW_027204492.1, forward strand.
TTGCAATGATCTGAAATCCTACTTCTCAGTCAGACACCAATGGCTCAAGTCTGTAATCCTAGCTCCTCAGGAGGCTGAAATCTGAGGATTAGGGTTGAAAGCCAGCCCAGGCAGAAAAGTCCATGAGATTCTTATCTCCAATTAACCACCAGAAAACTGGTGGCACTGTGACTCAAAGTGGTAGAGCACCAGCCTTGAGCAAAAAAACTCAGACAGTGCCCAGGCTCATACTCCAAACCCCATGACCACCACTACCACCACTAACAAAAAAGCACACAACAGAAATCCTACTTCTCAGCCAGGTGCCGGTGGCTCACTCCTATAATCCTAGCTACTCAGGAGGCTGAGATCTGAGGATCATGGTTCAAAGCCAGCCCAGGCAAGAAAGTCCGTGAGACTCTTATCTCCAATAAACCACCAGAAAACCAGAAGTGGCACTATGGCTCAAGTGGTGGAACACTCACCTTGAGCTGAAGAGCTGAGGGACAGTGCCCAGGCCCAGAGTTCAAGCCCCATGACCAACCGAAAAAAAAAAAAAGAAGGAAAGAAAGAAAAAGAAATCCTACTTCTCAGAGCCAGAGGAAAAGATGCTGCTCACTTACTGTTGTGGTGACTATGCATAAACTATATGAGAGGACAACCACATAGCTCAATTGTTGTCAGGAGCTAACAATCGCTCATATTAATAATTGTTTGGGCTTACTGTTTTATACCAGTCCTAGGGACTGAACTCAGGGCCTAGGGGCTGAACCTGAGCCTCTTTTGCTGAAGGCTTGGGCTCTACCATTTGAACCACACCTGCACTTCTTTCTTTTTGGTGGTTAATTGGAATTAAGAGTCTTATATACTTTCCTGCCCAGGCTGTCTTCAAACCATGATTCTCAGATATCAACCTCCTGAACAGCTAGGATTAAATTGTGAGCCACTAATTCCCAATATGGACTTATTATTAATCAAAACAAAAATAAAATATACCAAGTCCAATTGTGGATGAATAAAGCATATAAAAGCTGAGCCTGATGGCACAGGCCTATAATCTCAGCACTTGGGAAGCTGAGGCAGAATTGAGTTTGAGGCCAGCCTGGGGTACACAGTGCAATCCTGTCTCCAAAAAATTAGCAACATGAGCAAATCATCATACTTACAGTTTGAGGAAGAGAGAAGAAAGAACCACAGAAACAGATGATGCGGCCATTGCCGCAGATCCCATCCAGGGTTGCAAAACCAAACCAATGGGCATAAAAACTCCTAGGAAACAAGCTTGGATTAGCTAGAGTAAGCAGTATTAAAGAATGATCGGTGTCTTTCTAATGTAAACAAATAATTTCTTCAGTATTTTATTCTCTTGGTTGAGATGTGTGTTGCTGCCAATTTTTCCACTAATAAAGTACATAAACATTCTGGCATCTCTCTAAACCTACATTTTTAGAATTTCTCTAGGGTGTATGCTAGGGGTGAAACTGCCAAATCACAATAATGTGATTACATGTTCAGTGCACATGTAATCCCTCAGTTCCCAAAAAGCAACCAGAGTAATTCACAATTCTACCAACAGTATACAGGAGTTCATGTTCTACAAACTCATCCACACATGGTTTTGGCATTTTAATATTTGTTCATATAATGGAGATGAAATATAGGCTTCTTGTACTTTTTCCTTTCTTTTTTTTTTTTATAGTTTAGGAGATTGAACTCGGTGCTGTGTTCTGAGCTTGCTTGCTTGTGGCTCGTACTCAACCACTTGAGCCATGTATCTAACCCAGTTTTTTGCTAGTTAATTAGAAATGAAGTCTCTCAGACTTTTCTGCCTTGGCTGGCTTTAAATCATGATCTTCCAGGTTTCAGACTCTTAAGTAGTGAAGAGCATAGACATAAGCCACCCGTGCCTAGCTGGTAATTCTTGTACGTTGAATTTTATAAGTTCATCTGGACATTTCTATTTTTCTACAATAATCATATATTACTTGTATAATTTCTTTAAAAGTCACTTGTTCAGCTGAGTATGGTTTGTACTCAGGAGGCTCAGGAGTACTGAGAGTTGAAGGCCAGGCTAGGTACACAGCAAGTTCAAAGGGAAGTCTGGATTACACAGCATGAATTCAAGGCCAGACTGGAGTACATAGGGAGACTGTCTCAAAAAACAAAAACAATAAAATTTAAAAAAAATCACGTGGTGGCTGGGCACTGGTGGGTGATGACTGTATTCCTAGCTACTCAGGCTGAGATCCAAGGATCGTGTTTTGAAGTCAGCCTGGAAAGTAAAGGTTGTGAGACTCTTATTTCCAATTAACTATTCAGAAAAAGCCAGAACTGGTGCTGTGGCACAAGTGGTAGAGTACTATCCTTGAGCACAAAGAAGCTCAGGGATAGCACCTTGGGCCTGAGTTCAAGCCGCAGTACTCATACAAAAACAACAGACAATAACAACCAAAAAATCACTTGGTCCACCAATGAGTCTTACTAGATTTAGACTGGGTTTTTTTTGCTCTTTTTCCTCTTAGTATTTATGTTTATCTTTATTAACAGTTTTGTAACTATTTTCATGTCATTTTGTGTGTTTTTGTGGCCCTCAAGCCAGAGAAAATAAGATGAAATTGGTAACTATTTCTCTGGTTATTAATCTTTTGCTCAGTGTCTAAATTCAAGGGACTCTCAGATACTTAATAAACAATTCTAAGTATTATAAATAAATATAAATATTTATAAATTATAAATATAAATAACTATTATTTATTGTCCATATTCCTTTATATAATGCCTCTTATTTTCCCTTCAGCCTAAAAGAATACCTGTTGATTATGACAGATATTAAGAGAGAACAGAAAATACTTTGTGTGCTATAGTCACAAGTACATAGCAAGATACAAGCTAACACAGCAAAGAAGACTGGAAGAAATATATAACACTAACAATGATTGTGTTTGGATACTGAAGTTAAAGGTAACTTTTGTTCAGCAAAATGTGAACTAGTAAGTAAATATACACATACATGTATGTATATGGAGAAACAAAGCAATGTAGCAAAATACCGACTAAAGAAGAAAGGCCTATCAGAATACTTACACATTCTTAGGCTGTAATGAGGCACTGCTGAAAATGAAAATGATTGGTTTTACCATTACTTCTCACCATATCAGCATGCTCTACACAAAACTAAAACTAAAAGTTTACACAAAACTCAAATGAAAATGAACACTTCCAATATGATTTGCTTCTCATGACTTCAGTGAACAAAACAATAAGGGTTATGAGTCACATACCAGCAGCTATGGGAATTCCAATCAGATTATAAATTAGAGCAAAGACAAAATTTATCCGAATTCTCTTGACAGTCTTTCTTGATAAGTCAATACTCGCCACAACATCCAGAAGATCATTCTGAGAACAGAAATATTTGTGGTATTAATGACTCCACCTTTATAGGAACCTTGAGAACTTTTGTGTACTTTAGGGGAATATGTGAACTCACTGAAATCTCAGATATTGCTGAAACATTGATCAATCTTGAAGACAAATTCTCAGAAATTTTCCTCAGCATTCTGAAAACACTTTTAGGGTTGTTGGCTGGTACAAGGATTAAATCTGATTAACATAACCTCAGCAAATACTTGTCCCAGATGTTTATATTATAAATACATTCCTAACTCTTATTCTTCACATGGTTAGCCTGGGATTTCTTTTTTTGTCAGTCATGGTACTTGAACTCAGAGCCTGAGCACTGTCCCTGAGCATTTTCACTCAAGGCTAGTGCTCTACCACTTTGAGCCACAGCACCACTTTTGGTTTTCTGGAGGTTAATTGGGCACAAGGGTCTCATGGACTTTTCTGCCTGAGCTGGCTTTGAACCGTGATCCTCAGATCTCAGCCTCCTGAGTAACTAAGATTATAAGCATGAGCCACCAGTGCCCAGCAAGCATGGGATTCTTATTTGTACTGCTGAATTGAAGTCCTAAGACTTTTTCATACACAACATCTCTTCTTTGTAGCTAGAAACATGTGAATTAGAGTAGAATCAGTTACAAAGCTGTCACTGACTACAGTGGGCAGTCTCATACTCCTCAGAGGTAAGGCTGTAAGACTTACCCTTATCAAAACCACATCAGCTGCTTCGATGGCTACATCTGTGCCTGTGCCAATGGCAATTCCAACATTTGCCATGGCCAGAGCTGGGGAGTCATTAATTCCATCTCCAACCATTGCTACCCGCTTGCCTTCCTCTTGAAGTTGCTTCACCTTAGCCACTTTGTGGGAAGGCAGAACTTCAGCAAACACCTTGGTAATCCCAACCTAGATGAAGAAAGCAAGCTTAATTCAAGAAATAAGACTGGGCACCTGAAACACAACTGAACAGTAACAAGCCATCCTTTTTTATATTCTTTTCTCCTTCCTTCCTTCCTTCCCTCCTTCCTTCCTTCCTTCCTTTCCTTCCTTCCTTTCTTCCTTCCTTCTTCCTCTGCTTCTTTTTCTCCCTCCCTCCATCCTTCCTTCCTTTCCTATCTCTGTCCCTCCTTCCCTTCCTCCCTACCTCTCTTCCTTCCCTTTTTTTGTGCTAGTACTGGGGCTTGAACTCAGGGCCTGACTGCTATCCCTGAGCCTTTTCTGCTCAAGGCTAGCCCTCTCCACTTAAGCCACAGCTCCACTTTGGGCTTTTTGGAGATCAAAGTTTCATGGACTTCCCTGGCTAGCTTTGAACCATGATTCTCAGATCTCAGCCTCCTGAGTTACTAGGATTACAGGCATGAGCCATCAGCGCCCAGATGAGCTATCATTTCTTAATCTACTACGTGACTACATTTTAAGAGACTAACAAAATCCAGTGATAATGTGGAAGAATGAGCTTTTTGTACACTGTGGCTGAGTGTGAAAATTGACACTGTATTTTTGGAGGACATTTAGTAGCATTTGGTCTAGCAATTCTACTTTTAACTATTTTAGACAGTTTTTCATGTACAAGAATGAAGATATTAATTATTGCCTACCTGCAACCACAAAAATGTCAAAAACACCTAAATGTCTCACTGGAAAATGAAAATGGTCCAACAAATTATGATACACCCATACCATAAAATTCCATCCAGCAGTGTAGAAAGAAAGAAATAACCTTATAGGTAAACAAAGCTGGGGAATATTGTTACATTAAAAAAAAAACAAGATACTAGCAGAGTGTCAGTGGCATGCACCTCCTGTACTCTTAGCTTCTCAGAAGGCTGAAATATAAGGATAAGGGTTTGAAGCCAGCTTGGGCTGGAAAGTCTATGTGACTCTTATCTGTAATTAATCACCAAGAAGCCAAAAGTAGAACTGTGTCTTATATGGTAAAGCAGTAGCCATGAGCAAAAAAGCTCATAAACAGTGCCCATATTCTGACTTGACGCCCCAATATCAGCATAAAAATAAAAAATAAAGCTACTGAATAAGCTGTACAAAATTATCCATTTGAAGTTGAAAATACTAAGAATGAAACATTTGTATATGAACACATACACACACATATGAAAAAGTGAGTTTTTTGATTTTGCAGGTCCTGGGGCCTGAACTCTGGGCTTGGGTGCTGTCCTAGCTTCTTTGTGCTCAAGGCTAATGGTCTACCACTTGAGCCACAGTACCACTTCCAGATTTTTTGAGTAGTTTATTAGATAAGAGTCTCACAGACTTTCCTGTCTAGGCTGGCTTCAAACTGCAGTCCTCAGCTGGGAAGGTGGCTCAGTGGTAGAGCACTTGCCTTGCATGCCTGAGGCCCTGGGTTCGATTCCTCAGCACCACATAAGCAAAAAGAAAAAAGCCGGAAGTGATGCTGTGGCTCAAGTGGTAGAGCACTAGCCTTGAGCTAAAGAGCTGAGGGACAGTGCCCAAGCCCAGAGTTCAGGACCCACGACCGGACCCCCCCCCCAAAAAAAAGAAATGGAAACTGCAGTCCTCAGATCTCAGCATCCTAAGTAGCTAGGATTATAGGTGTGAGCCAAAGGTTCCTGGTTCCATCTGTGTTTTTATATAAAAATGTATTCATAAAGATTCCTTGTGCATCCAGGTATTAGTGGCTCACACCTGTAATCCTACCTACTCAGTAGGCTGAGATATGATAATCATGTTCAAAGCCAGCCAGGGCAGAAAAGTCTGTGAGACTTATCTCTAATAAACTACTCAGAAAAAGCTGGAAATAGTGCTGTTGCTCAAGTGGTAGAGCAGTAGCCTTGAGCACAAAGAGGCTGAGGGACAGTGCCCAGGCCCTGAGTTCAAGTCCCAGGACAAGCAAAAAAAGATTCCTTGTGCAATTTACTAGAAGGGAGAAGGCATTCTAAAGTTAAAAAAAAAAAGACTGAAAAATATTAGCAACAAGGCAAATGTGCAGTGAGCAGAAATGTGGTATGTTGTAGGAAAATGGGCCTATGGCAGGGATCAAGATGAACTAAAGAGGAACCTGCTTGGAGTTTTTTCTGTGATGGTGAGCACCCAGCTTGGACTGGTGAAGAATACAAGCAACATTTCAAAGGACGTAGCAACAGACATCAGTGTATAGGATCATGCAAGCATCCCACAAACTAAGCAAATACCTTTTTTACTTATACCAGTAACACCCAAATCCTAAAGTCCTCCCAGCACAGTATGCTAATTCTTCTTTAAGGAAACAGGTATAACTATTTAGTGGTAATGAAAACAATATTATCTATTGTGAATTACTTAGCATCTAAATGCAAAAAATAAAATATACATGAAGAATTAGAGGTTAGGCAGGCACTGGTGGTTCACACCTGTAATCCTATCTACTCAGGAGGCTGAGACATAAGGATCACGGTTCAAAGCCAGCCCAGGCAGGAAGGTCCATAAAACTCTTATAAAAAGTCTGTATGACTCCAATAAACTAAGAAAAAGCTAGAAGTGGTGCTGTGGCTCAAGTGGTAGAGTTCTAGCCTTGAGAACAAACAGGCTCAATCAAGGTCAACACCCAGGCCCTGAGTGAAAGCCCCAAGACTGGCAAAAAAAAAAAAAAAAAGAATTAGAAGTTACCACATGCCCACCTCTCACCCCAACAAGAAATAAGTATCATTTACCTGAGAAGCAATTGATCTAGCAGTTTTGCTGTTGTCTCCAGTCATCAAAACTACTTCTAAGCCCATAGACTTCAGAATATGGACAGCCAATTCTGCCTCGGGCTTCACTGTGTCAGCGATGGCGATTAAGCCACATAGTTCATCTAATGAAGGAACAGCAAAAGAGAAGAAGGCTTGAATATGGTGAAAGCAGAACAATACAGTAGATAACAAAAAAATCGGTTCAGGGCTTGAGCCTGACAAGTTTTGCACAAATTTCCATATTTGGTTATGAAAATTCTACCAGGTAACTGGTGAAAGCATTACTAACTAATAAGAAAGACCCTACTGGATGCTAGTAGCTCACATCTGTAATCATTGCTACTCAGGAGACTGAGATAAGCCGGCTGGGCAATAAAGCCTAGAGACTCTTATCTTCAATTAACTACCAAGAAAAGCTAGTAGTGGAAGTGTAGCTGAAATGGTAGAACACTATTCTGGAGGACAAAAGATCAGGGATAGTGCCAAGGCCCACAGTTCAAGCCCCAAGACTGGCACAAAAATAAGTGCGCACAAGAGCAAAAGGCTGGGGGGAGACACCTTACTAAATATCTAAAGACTTCTTTTCTTAGATAGGCATTTGCCAATAGCCACAATACTTCTAGATAATTTGTTTAATTTGGGGGGGGGGGGCGGGGTCTGGTCGTGGGGCCTGAACTCTGGGCCTGGGCGCTGTCCCTCAGCTCTTCAGCTCAAGGCTAGCACTCTACCACTTGAGCCACAGTGCCACTTCCAGCTTTTTTTTCTGCTTATGTGGTGCTGAGGAATCGAACCCAGGGCCTCAGGCATGCAAGGCAAGCGCTCTACCACTGAGCCACCTTCCCAGCCCCACTTCTAGATAATTTAAATGCAAATTTAACAAGAAAACTAATACTTTTTTCTTTTGAAGGTAAAGAAGAATGAATGGAGATAAAACTGACATTTTATATAGGGAAAATTTATTGAAAGGTATTTACTTTATTTCAACAAACAAAAATAAAATATTGTCTATATTTCTTACTGACTTCAAAAGGCCACAGAAAATATTGTCTTCATACTTCACAAGGATTATAAATGAATTAAGCTCACAACTAGATATCTACCTTAAGAAATAACTTAACAAACGAAAGCTCATAAGACATCAAGTATGTTTATTGTAGTATTATATAATACTATAATATTACAAATTCCCCACATATTCAACAACAGTGGAATATGTAAGTATGGTAAGTGATACAGTATTAAAATAAAATTAAAGGACTTGGTAGAGCACTTGCCTAGGTCCTGGGTCCAAACCCAACACTGTGAAAATTAATAAGAATAAAAAGTTAATTACCTGATATGGGTGACTCATGTTTGCAATCCTAGTTACTCAGAAGAATGAGATCCAGAGGACTGAATTTCAAACTAGCCAAAAAGAAATGTCCTCCATAGTCTTTAACTCCAAAATAGCCAGCAAAAAAAACAAGGTTGTAGGTATGCTCAAGTGGTAGAGTGCAAACAGTGAACAAGCAAGCTAAGCAAACATGAAATATTGAGTTTAATTTAGTAAAATAAAACATAATGAAACAATGTACAAGGAATTTTAATTTGGGTTTTTTGTTTTTGAGATGGTAGGGTTCTTGCTATGTAGCCCAGGCTGGCCTTGGAGCTCAATCCTCCTGCTTCAGCCTCCCAAGTGCTGAAGTTAAAGGAGTGTGCCAACACTAACTTTTTTAAGGTGCTAAGGCTTAACCCAGGGCCTTGTGCATACCCATGGCAGATAGTGTATATATACTAATATACTTCTCTCTATGCATATATATACACATATGTATCATATATATAATATACACCTATCATATTTATCATATATATATCTATACACAACAAAATATATTAAATTAAAATGTGTTAGGATGAGAATAATGAATGCTATTTTTACTCTGCAGGGTTTGTTTGGGGTTTTTTTGGTGACAGTGGTAGTACTGGGGCTTGAACTCAAGGCTTAGGCAATGTCCTGAATAAACCTGGCACTCTATTGCTTGAGCCATAGCTCCACTTCTGACTTCTTCATGGTTAATTGGAAATAAAGAGTCTAACTGACTTTCTTTTTTTTTTGGTCGGCCGTGGGGCTTGAACTCTAGGCCTGGGCACTGTCCCTCAGCTCTTCAGCTCAAGGCAAGCGCTCTACCACATGAGCTACAGCGCCACTTCCAGTTTTCTGGTGGTTTATTGGAGATAGGAGTCTCACGGTCTCTCCTGCCCGGGCTGGCTTTGAACCGAGATCCTCAGATCTCAGCCTCCTGAGTAGCTAGGATTACAGGCGTGAGCCACCAGCGCCCAGCTCACTGACTTTCTTGCCTAGGCTGGTTTTGAACTGTGAACCTCAGACTTCTGAGTAGCATGGATTATAGGTGTGAACCACTGGCACCTGGCTTTGACTCTATTATTATTGTTTTTGTTATCATTATTATTATTATTTTGCCAGTCCTGGGCTTGAGCTCAGGACCTGGGCACTGTCCCTGAGCTGCTTTTGCTCAAGGCTAGCAATCTACCACTTGAGCCACAGTGCCACTTCCAACTTTTTCTGTTTATATGGTACTGAGAAATCAAACCCAGAGTTTCATGCATGCTAGGCAAGCACTCTACCCCTAAGCCACATTCCCAGCCCTCTTATTATTTTAATGTCAAGTTACTTTTAGATTTTTAATTGCCAGGCACAGTGGTTCAAGTCTGTAATTTTAGTTACTTGGTAGGTGGAGACTGGAGAATCACAGTTTAGGGACAGCCCAAGCAAAAAAAAAAAAATGAAGTTCAGGAGATTTTATCTCAACCAATAGTTAAGGTAATACATTCCTATTAAACAGCGATGGGGAAGAACAATGGTTGGGCACAGCAATTCATGCTAGTCATCCAGCCTCTTGGGAAAGCACAAATAGGAGGACTCTTGTCCAAACTGGCCCTGGCATAAAGTGGAGACCCTATCTCAATAGCAACTAATGTGATGTGGATGATGGTGGCTCAGGCCTGTAATCCTAGCTACTCAGGAAGCTGAGATCTGAGTATTAAGGTTTGAAGGCCAGAAGGAAAGTCCATGACACTCTTAGTAGAGTACTGGGATTAAACAAAAAAGCTAAGGGACAGTATCCAGGTCCTGCGTTTAAAGCCCAGCAGTAGCATTAAAAAAAAAAGACAAACAATATAAAACAGGACTGGAAGATGGATACAAAGTCTGCTTAGTAAGTGTCAGGATCTGGTTTAAATTTAGTATCAAAAAAAAGGAGTTTTTTTTTTTACTTAAAACAAGATAGATAAGAAAATAATACAGGTAAGCATATACAAAAGAATTTCTAAAGAGCTTTTTTTTTTCTTTTGTGGTTCTGGAGACTGAATTTGGAGCCCCATTCCAAATGGGTTTTTGTTGTTGTTTTGTGCGTTTTTTTTTTTTCTTTTTAGGTTAGTCCTGGGGCTTGAACTCTGGGTCTGGGCATTGACCCTCAGCTCTTCAGCTCAAGGAGAGTGCTCTACCACAGAGCCACAGAGCTACTTCTAGTTTTCTATTGGTTATTTGGAGATAAGAGTCTCAGACTTTCCTGCCCGGGTTGGATTTGAACCTCAATCCACAGATCTCAACCTCCTGAGTAGCTAGGATTACAGGCATGAGCCACTGGCGTTCGTCTGGCTGTTGTTGTTTTGTTTTGAGACAGGGTCTTGTTATATGTAGCCCAGCCTCACCTTGAATCCAAGATCTTGTATCAACCTCCTGGCAAGATAAGTTTTAACTAATTGTGACCCAGAATATGCTGCTAATATTTTCACTTTGCATTCAAGTTACTTTTGAATAACCTTCATAGTTCAGAAGGCTGTCCAAAATGCACATTAAACAATATCAGGTCACAACAGTGAGTCACAGCACACTATGGGAAATCTTACCATCCACTGCCACCAATACAGCAGTCCGACCTCTCCTTTCATGTTCAATCATGTAATCATCAACATCATTACTAATAACAAGACCATTTCTAATCATCCACTCCCGATTGCCAATGAGGACTTTGTACTGCTGTGTATTAACAGTATCTGAAAGAAAACACAGAAATAACATTGAACTCATTTATCCCCTACAGCCACCCTATGAAGGCAAGTTCCTATCTAACCTTGTAGTCACTACATTGTATTTTTTTGTAAAAGATGAGCTATAACTGTGATTCTCAACTTTTCTAGGAACAGACTCAGAGCACACAGACCTGCCTTCACCTGAAATGCCCTTAGCACTGTCCCCATGTTCTTCAAGAACCAGTTCAGATGTCACTTTCTGCTGGCTGCCAGTGGCTCACATCTGCAATCCTAACTACTCAGAAGGCTGCTATGTGAGGATCATTGATTGGAGCCAGCACAGGCAAGAAAATCTTTAAGACTCTTATTTACAGTTGACCACCTCCACTAAAAAATGAAAACACCAAAAGTGCTAGATACCAGTGGTTCATGCCTATAGTCCTAGCTACTAAGGAGGCCGAGATCTGAGATTCACAGTTTGAAGCCAGATTGGGCAGGAAAAGTTTGTAAGACTCTTTTTTAATTTTACTTTTTATTATCTTTAAGTAATTGCACAAAGGAATTGCCATTTGACAAGGCAGTTATGACTACAATTCATCTTGATCAGTGTCACCCCTTTCAACATTCTTTCCCATCCCTCCCATCCCACCCCTCCTTCACTTGTTAAAAATTTTGTAGGATATACATTGAATTCTTGACTGCAGTCTCCATCTCTTACCTCCAATTAACTACCAAAAAAAAAGAGATATAAGTGGAGCTGTGGCTCAAGCAGTAGAGTGCTAGCTAGCCTTGAGCACAAAAACTCAGGGACAGTGCCCAGACCGAGTTCAAGCACCAGGACAGGCACAAAAAATAAAATGTCACTTTCTTCTTAAGGTTCTCCTTTGTCCTTTCATAGTAATAGAAGCAACTGAATATGCAATTCCATTTGGTTAATAAATTCAATTTGCAATTACATAGCAATTCAATTAAGTTGAAAATTACTTGTGTCTACCAGTAGCCTAATGTGGTTAGGGGTAAACATGCAATCATGCTGATGTTTCTCTCTGAGTCAAGGCTGACTACACACACACATCCTATCCTGGTGCTTGAACTCTTGAGCCTGGGCACCGTCCCTGGGTTCCTTTTGCTGAAGGCTTGTGCTCTACCAGTTGAGTGATAGAGCCACTTCCAGGTTTTTCTGTGATTAACTGGAGATAAGAGTCTCACTGGGTGGCTCAAGCCTATTATCCTAGCTATCCAAGAGGCTGAGATCTGAGGATCATTATTCAAAGCCAGCCCAAGCAGGAAAGTCCATGAGACTTAAAAAAAAAAATAGAGCGGCTGGGGGGTTTAGCCCAGCGGAAGGGCGCCGGCCCGGCGTGCGCAAGGCCCTGGGTTCGGTCCTCAGCCCTGGGAAAAAAAATAGAGAGAGAATACTGGAGTCTTTATTATACAGTTAACAGGCTGCACGCCACCAGTTGTTACACATAACACAGCCAGGAAACATGCTAAAGAGGAAAGAAATAACAAGAACAATACCAGCAAGCCAATTCAGCTTAAGAGCTGAATTGGGACGCCATGATGACTAGAGACGAACCAGAAGACTGGACAGGACATGATCACAGGATGTGGCATTGAGTCCAGCAGCTAGGCTGGTCTGGGCCTAAATAGGTCATTGCAAGGGGCAGATCCTCAGGAAATTCCTAGTCCCCGGCACTAGACTGACAGATGTCCAGAGACTACAATAAACCACTCAGAAAACCAGAAGTGGTGCTATGGCTCAAGTACTGAGTGCTCACCTTGATCTGAAGAGCTGAGGCCCAGAGTTCAAACCCCATGACCAAAAAGAAAAGAGTCTCATAGACTTTTCTGCCTAGGCTGGCTTTGAACCACAATCCTCAGATCTCAGCCTCCTCAGTAGCTAGGATTACAACAGGTGTGGGCCACTGGCACCCAGGATGACGGACTTTAAGTGAGGCTTTGATGCTCTGACTATTCACTACACTTCACTAGTCTACTAGTTCTGTGTATCTTCTAGATGATTATGTCAAATCTCTCCTTTCCAGTCCTTAACTTCTCCTTCATTCTCATGCCAGAAAACAAAAATCAAGTCATCTCCCAGGCTACCCGTGTTTTCTGTATCCTTACATCCCACAGCCCCTTCTACTACATATTGACCCTGCTCCTTCTTTAACTACCAAAATGATTTTGTTTTTGTCAATAACAACATGCATGAAACTGAAATTATATCATTTTGTTAGTTTTGTTTTCATCACTCTTGGGGCTTGAACTCAGGGCCTACGTACTGTCCCTAAGCTTTTGTGCTCAAGGCTAGCACTCTACCATTTTGAGCCACAACTCCACTTCTGGTTTTCTGGTGGTTCATTGGAGATAAGAGTCTCATGGATTTTCCTGCACAGGCTGGCTTTGAATTGTGATCCTCAGATCTCAGCCTCCTGAGTAGCTAGGATTATAGGCATGAGCCACCATGCCTGGCTTGTTGGTTTCTTAAATATTTCTTAGGTATACATTAAAAAAAATATATGTTGGAGCAGGGCGCCGGTGGCTCACGCCTGTAATCCTAGCTACTCACGAGGCTGAGATCTGAGGGTCGAGGTTCAAAGCCAGCCCGGGCAGGAAAGTTTGTGAGACTCTTTCTTATCTTCTGCTAGAAAACCGGAAGTGGAGCTGTGGCTCAAGTGGTAGAGCGCTCGCCTTGAGCTGAAGAGCACAAGGACAGCGCCCAAGCCCAGAGTTCAAGCCCCACGACAAAAAAATAAATAAATAGGGGCTGGGAAGGTGGCTCAGTGGTAGAGCGCTTGCCTTGCATGCATCAGGCCCTGGGTTCAATTCCTCAGCACCACATAAGCAAAAAGAAAAAAAGCCGGAAGTGGTGCTGTGGCTCAAGTGGTAGAGTGCTAGCCTTGAGCTGAAGAGCTGAGGGACAGCGCCCAGGCCCAGAGTTCAGGCCCCACAACCGGACCTCCTCCCCCCCAAAAAAATATATGTTGGGCTGGGAATGTGGCTTAGTGGTAGAGTACCTGCCTTGTATGCATGAAGCCCTGGATTCAATTTCTCAGCACCACATAAACAGAAAAGGCTGGAAGTAGCCCTGTGGTTCAATGATAGAGCACTAGCCTTGAGCTGAAGAGCTGAGGGACAGCACCTAGGCCTCGAGTTCAAGCCCCACCACCGACAAAAAACAAAAACAAACTTTTTTTTTTTGCCAGTCCTGGAGCTTGAACTGAGGGCCTGGGTACTGTTCCTGAGTTCCTTTTGCTCAAGGCTAGCACTCTACCACTTGAGCCACAGCGCCACTTCTGGCCTTTTCTGCTTATGTGTGCTGAGGAATTGAACCCAGGGCTTCATGCATACAAGGCAAGCACTCTACCACTGAGCCTCATTCCCAGCCTGTGATCTTTCATTTGGAACATGGCAACAGTCCACTCATCTCTCTGCCACTTCCCTTGCCCTCAGTTCCTACTTCGTCAGAGAACACAGAATAATATTTGAAAAACATTAAGTCAAGCTGAGCGCTGGTGGCTCACACCTGTATCTGAGCTATTCAAGAAGCTGAGATATGATGATCACAGTTCAACCAGCCTGGGTAGGAAAATCTATGAGACTCTTTAGTTAATCACCAGTAAAGCTGGAAGTGGAGCACTAGCCTTAAAGGAAAAAAAAAAGCTCAAGGACAGCACTCAGGCCAAGTTCAAGTCCCAGGACAAGCACAAAAATGATAACAGGGCTAGGAAGGTAGATCAGTGGTAGAGTGCTTGCCTCACATGCATGAGGCCTTGGTTTCGATTCCTCAGCACAACATTAGCAGAAAAAGCTGGGAGTGGCGCCATGGCTCAAGTGGTAGAGTGCTAGCCTTGAGCCGAAGAGCTGAGGGACAGCGCCAAGGCCCAGAGTTTAGATCCCATGACTGGCAAAAAAAAAAAGAAAAACAAAAACAAAAGAAAACAAAAACAAAACCATCCAGTCAAATACCAGCCCTCCACTATTCAAAACCCTGAAGTAGCTTCCCATCTCAGGGTAAAAAATTCAAAAATTCTGGCTGAACATCTAGCTTACAACAGAGCACTCGCTTAGTATATGCTAGGTTTTGGATTTGATCCCTAGCACTGAAAACCAACCAAAGAAAAAGACCAACTTTTTTCAACGTCCTTGCATGGGACCTAGATCAGCAAGATGTATGTCATATCATCTCTTCCTTTTCCTCCTCACTTAAGTCTGTTCTGGCCATGAAGTTCTTGCTGAGCAAGACTAGCACTCTACCGCTTGAGCCTTTTCTGTTTATATGATACCGAGGAGTTGAAACCAGGGCTTCATGAATGCTAGGCAAGTACTCTACCACTAAGCCACATTCCTAGCCCCATAATCAATTATTACATAGCGTGCCTAGTAAATCACACAGATGAAGTACAGCTATTATTGAAGATAAGTAACTGCCTCTACCAGTTTACCACAGTCAGTGAACATGTCACTGAAGAGAGATGGAAGCTGGTTCTGGATAGATAGCACAAGGGATGTAACTTGTGGATAAGGGCATTCATTATACAGGGAAGCAGTAAATGGAATGATCTAATGGACAGGAAATAATGTACTATACGGAGGAACTGTACATAGGAAGGTATGGATGGGACATACAACACAATATACATTGAGCACTAGAAAAAGACAAAACCGATACAGGGAGGCAGGAAATATAACTTGAGGAAGAGATCTTGGACCAAGCTCTGAAGGAGAAAGAGACCCATTAAATTGGGATTTTTTTAACCAAGATCCATGGCTGTGCTTCAGGACAGATATCCTAAGACAAACATGTCATAAGTAGGCTCATAATTTTCAGCCCATTTCTCCAAAGGATCCATGATCCCAACATCGATTAAAATACACTATAAAATAAAGTCACTGATGAAGTACCATGACTGAATTTACCAGGTAACAAGATCACTCAGGCACAGATGGGTGGGTCCATTGTATTCTGGGATGATAGGTCAGCATGGGGCCTATAAAACAGTCATTGGCTAGAGCTATAGATTCTGCAGTGGTAGCAGAAGGATTTGTGGGAGGACAAGTGATGAGCATGAATGGAATTGAATAGAGGGTGAGTACATAAAATGAGAAAAAAGATCAAAAACAGATTCCTGAGGATATATAATATTTGAGAGAAGTAAAAAGGAACTGAGTAAGAACTAAGGCCTGGTACCAGTGGCTCATGCCTATAACTCTAGCTACTCAGGAGAGTGAGATCTGAAGGTCCACAGTTCAATCCCAACCCAAGCAGACAAATCCTCAAAAAAAAAAAAAAAAAACTAAGCAAAGAGCTCCAGACCCTGAGTTCAAGCCCCAGTACTGGCCCAAGAATGTTTTTGAAGGGAAGAGAACGATCATCATCAAATGCTAAGGGTGCAGACTAAAAAATGACCAGTAGAGGGGGCACTGAGGGCACAGTTCAGTAACAAAAAGGACAGCTTCAGTGGTGTGGATGGGTTAGAAGCCAGACTGCATGAACGGAAATGAATGTGTAGCAACTAAGTGAATTTAATAACTTTAGAATATGCTCTCTTAAATCTTAGAGACAAAGGAAAAGAAAGAAAAGAAAGACTGAGTTTAGATGGGAATTAATGATTTCGGTGGAAGAAATATTCAGAAGAAGCTGCTACAAAAAGAGAACTCACAACCAAGAAGCAAGGAGCCGGCTGCTGGTGGCTCATGCCTGTAATCCTAGCTACTCAGGAGGCTGAGATCTGAGGATCGCGGTTCAAAGCTAGCTCAGGAAAGAAAGTCTGTGAGACTCTTATCTCCAACAAACCACCCAGAAAACTGGAAGTGGTGCTGTGGCTCAAGAGGTAGAGTGCTAGCCTTGAGCTGAAGAGCTGAGGGACAGTGCCCAGGCCCAGAGTTCAAGCCCCATGACCAATAACAACAACAAAAAAGAAGCAAGGAGACATGACAGAGGGAGGGAGGTCCCTGAGCAACTGAGAGAGGGTGGGGCTGGAGCAAACATGGAGAGGTGTGCCACGCAAGATGGGGTATACCTCTTCCCATGGAGAAGGAATGACTAAACAAAACATAGAAAGAACACATGTGTGAGAAGTATACATTTCTATATGAGAAGGTGATTTGCAGAGGGGCCTTGAGAGAGGTACACAGGATCTCTTGAAAGATACAAAAGGTTGAGAAGTTAGCTTGGTGCTGGTGGCTCACGTCTATAATCCTAGGTATTCACGAAGCTGAGAGTTGAGGATCACGGTACAAAGCCAGCCCGGGCAGGAAAGTCAATGCAACTCTTATCTCTAAGTAATCACCAGAAAACCAGAAATGCAGCTGTGACATAAAATGCTAGAGGACTAGTCTTAAGCAAAAAAGCTTAGAGACAGTACCCAGGTCTTGAGTGCAAGCCATAGGACTGGCACCAAAGTTAATTAATGAATGAAAATTAAAAAATAACAGAGTGAGAGTTGTAGAGAGAAATACTAAATCATGAAGCATCTGCTAAGGGCGGCTCCCATCACTCTCTGGTGGTATGGGTGAGCACAGCTGGCAAATATTCCTGAGAAAAGTCATCAGGCAGCCTTGAATAAACCTGATTTGAGAGAATAAAATCAGGATGGCAAGTTTTGTTTCTTCTATAACAGTCCAAGGTTATCAAATTAGCTGATGATTCATAATTGGCACTACAAAGAAAATTAGCTTACTTGAGTATTGGGCATCAATGATCATAGAAGATGAAGTTGGCAGTTCATTACTTGAATCAATGTCAACAAGGGATGCATTTTTAATGTTATTTTCCTCTATCTTCCAGTTGTTCTTATGGATCAAGCCTTCAATATTGGTGACTTTGCAGCTAATGCCACAGCCTGGGACAACCTGGAAATCTGTACAGGTACCCAAGGTTTCAGTGTCCAGCTCCTAACAAACAGAAACAAATGGGAATAAAACTTCCTATGCTGCTCTGAAAATCCAAGGGCATCTATCAGCGCGATCACAGATTGGATTACTTCTAGTGAACAGGAAACTTTAAACAAAATTATCACTAACCACTGCCCACTTGACAGTGGATGACTATAAAGAAACAGAGCGAGTATAACATTCAAAGTCATAGGACAGCCCCAGAAGCCTTTGTTTTGATACTCTCTCAATTTGGGGGGGGGGTCTGGTTGTGGGGCCTGAACTCTGAGCCTGGGTGCTGTCCCTCAGCTCTTCAGCTCAAGGCTAGCGCTCTACCACTTGAGCCACAGCACCACTTCCGGCTTTTTTCTTTTTGCTTATGTGGTGCTGAGGAATCGAACACAGGGCCTCATACATGCAAGGCAAGCACTCTACCACTGAACCACCTTCCCAGCCCTTACTCTCTCAATTTTATAGAACATATAGAAAGATTATGGATATTTTCTGCCCTTTCAAGTATGGAACCACAAGTCTATTTTTGTTCTTGTTTTTTTGTTTTTGTTTATTAGTCAGTTGTAGGGCTTGAACTCAAGGCTTGGGCACTGGTCCTGGAGGTCTTTTGCTCAACGCTAGTGCTCTACCACTTTGAGCCACAGCTCTACTTCTGGCTTTCTTGTAGTTAATTGGAGATGAGTCTCACAGACTTCCCTGCCTCAGTTGGCTTTGAACTGGGATCCTCCTGAGAGAATTCTTTGGGCATTAGGGTTAGGGTTAAGGTTAGAGGGAGTTCTTGAGTTCAGATGAGGGTTAGGGGATGGGTCAGCTTTAGGGACAAAATGAGTAACTAAGATTACAACCAGCCGTGGTGGCACATACTGGCAATCAATGAGGAAGATAAGTTGAGACAGCCTGGGCTACACCTTGGGGTTGGGGATTTAGCTCAGTGGAAAGCACTTGCCTGGTAAGTGCAAGGCCTTGAGTTCAGTCCTCAGCATTGGGGGGAGGGAGAACTAAGATTACAGGCATGAGCCACTGGCCCCAGTCAAATTGCTACATTTTAGTGGTAAATTAGTGTGAAATAATTAAGAATTTACACAGCTGGAAACAGTGGTTTGCACCTGTAATTGCCAGAGATACAGGGAAACACAAGTAGAAGGATCGTACCCCAGGACAGCCTGGGCATAAGCAGAGACTAGACATAAAAAATAACCAATAAAAAAGTAGTAGGAAATCTGCCTAGTAAGCTCAGGGTCTGGAGTTCAAGCCCTAGTACTGCAAAAGAGAGGAGAGAGAAGAGAGGAGAGAGAGAAAGAGAGAGAGAGAGAGAGAGAGAGAGAGAGAGAGAGAGAGAGAGAGAGAGAGAGAGAGAGAGAGAGAGAGAGAGAGAGAGAGAGAGAGAGAGAGAGAGAGAGAGAGAAAGAAGGGGGAAGAAGAGGAGAGAGAAGAAAGAACTTATATAAATCAATGAGAAACACACACACACAAGAACCTTGTGAACAAACAAAGGATACTAATTAGTTGGAGAAAAAACAAATACAAATGTCAATCAATACATTAAAAGAAATTCAGGCCAAATGCTGGTACTCACACCTATAATCTTAGCTACTCAGGAGACTGAGATCTGAGACTCACGACTTGAAGCAAGCCAGGATAGACAAAACTGTGAGACACACTTGTCTCCAATTAACCAGAAAAAAAGCCAGAAATGGAACTATGAATCAAGTGGTAGAGTGCCAACCCTGAGCAAAAAAAAGCCAAGCAAAAGTTCCAGAGTTCAAGCCCCAGGATAAAAGAAAAAAATACTCAAGGGCTGGGAATGTGGCCTAGTGGTTGAATGCTTGCCTAGCATGCATGAAGCCCTGGGTTCAATTCCGTAGTACCACATACACAGAAAAAGCTGGAAGTGGCCCTGTGGCTCAAGTGGTAGTGCTCAGGGACAGCACCCAGGCCCAGAGTTCAAGCCCTACAACCAACAAAAAAATTCGATTTTACTCATAATTAAGGAAGTACAAAGCAACTGTCAAAAGTAATTAAAAATAGCTGGGCACCAGTGGCTCACGCCTGTAATCCTAGCTACTCAGGAGGCTGAGATCTGAGGATCACAGTTCAAAGCCAGCTCGGGCAGGAAAGTCTGTGAGAATCTTATCTCCAATAAACTACTAAGAAAACCAGAACTAGTGCTGTGGCTCAAGTGGTAAAGCACTAGCTTTGAGCTGAAGAGCTGAGGGAAAGCACCCAGGCCTAGAGTTCAAGCTCCACACTGACCAAATAAAGAAAAAGTAATGGGCTGGAAAGGTAGCTCAGTGGTAGGTGCTTGCCTTGCATGCATGAGGCCCTGGGTTCAATTCCTCAGCACCATATAAGCAGAAAAAAGCTGGAAGTGGCGCTGTGGCTCAAGTGGTAGAGCACTAATCTTGAGCTAAAGAGCTGAGCAACAATGCCCAGGCCCAGAGTTCAGGCCTCATGACTGACCAAATGAAAAAAAAGAAAAAGTAATTAAAAATAAAGTGTTGAGAGAACAACAATGGAAGGGGTAATAATGCTCAACAAGAAATGTACTCATTGCAAGTACAAGTCATTATGTTGAAAACGAACTTTACAACTTTGGTGGGGGGGGGAGGATTGGGTGGGGGGGCTGGGGGTGGATGGGAAGGGATGGGAAGGGGAAACAAAGGAGGAGGCTACCATCCTTGATAAGAAATGTACTTATTATCTTACCCATGTAATTGTAACCCCTCTGAACAGTATTTTCACAATAAAAATTTTTTTAAAAAAGATAATAAAAGAATAAAATTAAAAGGAAGAAAAAAAGCCGGGCGCTGGTGGCTCACGCCTGTAATCCTAGCTACTCAGGAGGCTGAGATCTGAGGATCGCGGTTCAAAGCCAGCCCGGGCAGGAGAGACCGTGAGACTCCTATCTCCAATAAACCACCAGAAAACCGGAAGTGGCGCTGTAGCTCAAGTGGTAGAGCGCTCGCCTTGAGCTGAAGAGCTGAGGGACAACGCCCAGGCCCAGAGTTCAAGCCCCACGACCGACAAAAAAAAAAAAAAAAAAAAAAAAAGGAAGAAAAAAAAGAAATGTACTCATTGCCTTATGTAACTGTAACTCATCTATACAACATCTTTATAATAAAATAAAATTTTAAAAAAGAATGTAGAGGGTTGGGAAGGTGGCTCAGTGGTAGAGCACTTGCCTTGCAAGCATGAGGCCCTGGGTTCGATTCCTCAGCCCCACATAAGCAAAAAGAAAAAAGCCGGAAGTGGTGCTGTGGCTCAAGTTGGTAGAGCGCTAGCCTTGAGCTGAAGAGCTGAGGGACAGCACCCAGGCCCAGAGTTCAGGCCCCACGACCAGACACACAAAAAAAAGAATGTAGAGAAATGAGCTGGGAACAAGAAATGAGCGGGTTACTACTGGCTCACCTCTGTATTCCTAAATACACAGGAGGCTGAGATCTGTGGTTTAAGGTTCAAAAGCAACCAAGGCAGAAATGTCTATAAAACTCTATCTCCAATGAGCAAAAAAGCTGTGCTGGAGGCATGGCTAAAGTGGTATACTGCCAGCCAAGAACAAAAAAGCTGAGTGAGAGTGTGAGACCCTGAATTGAAGCCCTAAGACCAGAATGTGGAGAAATGGACTCTCACAGCATTGGATGAAGATACAAACTGGTGCACCCTCTGCATGGATGCTGGTGATAGTCATCAAACGTTAACCACAGCTGGGAGCTGATGGCTCATGCCTATAATCCTAGCTTCTTAGGAGGCTGAGACCTGAGGATCACCGTTCAAAACCAGCTCAGGCAGCAAAGTCCATGAGACTCTTATCTCCAATTAACCACCAGAAAACCGGAAGTGGCACTGTGGCTCAAGAGGTAGACCACTTGCCTTGAGCCGAAGAGCTCAGGGACAGTGTCCAGGCCCAGAGTTCAAGCCCCACAACAAACCAAAAATACAAAAAAAAAACAAAACAACAAACAAACAAACCAAAAAGTTAACCACAGTTCATTTGATGAAATAATTGCATCAATAAACATATAACGGTGATAGATTTGCAAAAGCTAATAGAGACATTTAATGTATATTGTAAAAGCCAAAAAAATTATAAAACAAGAATACAAACAATGGGGGAAGGACTAGAGGCATGACTAAATTGGTATTGCACCAGCCATAAACAAAAAAGCCAAAAAAGCCCTGAGAGCAAGGTGCCCTGGGTTAAGACCCAGTACCAGCACAAAAATAAAAGCAAATAAACAACAACAAAAGTACAAAAAAATGAATGGGACAAAGCTGTATTTCCTGATATAAAGATTTCACTTAAGAGCTTGGAAGGTGGCTCAGTGGTAGAGCGCTTGCCTTGCATGCATGAGGCCCTGGGTTCGATTCCTCAGCACCACATAAGCAAAAAGAAAAAAGCCGGAAGTGATGCTGTGGCTCAAGTGGTAGAGTGCTAGCCTTGAGCTGCAGAGCTGAGGGACAGTGCCCAGGCCCAGAGTTCAGGCCCCATGACTGGACCCCCCCCCCCAAAAAAAAGATTTCACTTAATAAAAAGCAAGGTACTAAGATTAGTCATTGTATGACATTTCTATGTAAAGTTTAAAAATTATATAAAGATATATCTATAGCTATCAATAGACACTGATATAGATATACGGACATATGCATATATCTATATCTGCCAATAATTTATCTGTATAGTTGATGGAAGGCTAAAAAGTATTATCCTTTCTCATCAACTCTTAGATGACTTAATTTCTTCACAAAATTCCAACCTTTGGTGAAACTAAGATTAGAAGACTGAGACTTTGAGGCCAGCCTGGGCCATACAGCCAGGAGCCGATGGCTCATGCCTATAATCCTAGCTCTTCAGGAGGCTGAAATCTGAGGATCACAGTTCAAAGCCTTGGCAGGAAATCCCTGAGACTCTTATCTTCAATTAATCACCAAAAAGCCAGAAGTAGAACTATGGTTCAAGTGGTAGAGCACTATCCTCGAGCAAAAAAAATGCTCAGGGGTGGTACCCAGGTCCTGAGTTCAAGCCCCAGGACTGGCATACAAAATAAAAGGTTAACAGTTATACTTTGTGAATATCTAAAAAAATCATTGAATTGTATACTTGGGGAGGAACTAGCTAGGTGCCAGTGGCTTAGGCCTGTAATCTTAGGTAGTCAGGAGGCTAAGATCTGAGAATTGCAGTTCAAAGACAGCCCAGGCAGGAAAGCTGTGAGATTCTTATCTCCAATTAACTACTAAGAAAAAGCCAGAAGTGGCACTGTGGCTCAAGCAGTAGAGTGCTAGCCTTGAGCTGAAAGAGGCTCGGGGACAGAGCCCAGGCCCTGAGTTCAAGCCCCAGGATGGAAAAAAAGGAGGGAGAGATGAACTTTATATAGTTCATGAAATATATCTCAATAAAGTTGTCAGAATAACAATTGTTAAACATTGGAGAGAGGAATTATGAACTATCTGAACTATCTACGTTTTTCTACTACATACCTGTATTACTTTAGATCAACAGGAGCAATGTGTGGTAGGATCAGAGTAAACTACTTTTATCTTTCTACTTGTTTTTGTGAAGAAACTAAGTCATCTAAGAGTTGATGAGAAAGGACAATTCTTTTTAGCTTTCCATCAACTATACAGATAAATTATAGGCAAAGATCAGTCTTGGTGGTGTAATTACTACAAGAGAAGATGCCATGGATAGAATCAAAGGGGAAGCATACCTGTTTGCAGTACTTGGTTACCGCTGTTCCTAGAGGGTGCTCACTGCTGCTCTCAGCAGTTCCCACAATGGCCAGGATCCTACTGCGAGGCATCCTGTTACTTTCCACTAGAATCTTTACTTGATTCACCACTGGAGTTCCATGGGTAATGGTTCCAGTCTTATCAAAGACTACTACCTTTACCTGGAAAGAAATGAAAAATAGAATACACTTAGATGACTGGATAATTCTTACCATCAGCTTCCAAGAAATGAGAAAAAGGCATACTATGACAGATAGCCAGCCATTTTTGTCTTGTAATACACTAGCTTTTGACTTCATTTCACTAATGAACTGATTGTCCCTAGGTGAACAAAAAGAAGGAAGAATAAGAGGAGAAGCACTCTAGTTGCAATGAAACTCTCACCTCTGCAAATACATAATCATTTTTTTTTATCCTGCTAAATGTCTGTAAATCCATATGAAGCAACTAGAGTTAATTGTTAGGGCAGTTAACAGAAGCCTCTAGTGCCTCCGGAAAAGTACAAAGGCTCTCAATGCCAATATCATTGAGGATAATTAGGCAGTGGGCAGCTCATTCTAAGTCATTTACAGGAAGTGAGTGCCACACAGGACCATCTGGGTGGTTATAGCTTGGTTGGATCTTGTTTAGGGCCTTGGACTCAGGAAACCAATGTGGGAAACTTTATACTATATAGAAAAGGGAAAAGGAAAGAATCTGGAGTTAGAGAGCACATTCATACCACTGTACACTCAGAACAAGAACCTTCAAAAATAATAGCCCCAAGGAATTGAGATAAGAAATATGAGTATTAAACACAGAGCATCAACCAGGAACTGGTAGTTGAGGCTGAGATAGGAGGATCAAGGTTTGAAGCCAGCCCAGGAAGGAAAATCAGTGAGAATATTGCAATTAACAACCAGAAAACCAGAAGAAGAGCTGTGGCTCAAAGTGATACAGTGTTAGCTTAAGCAGAAAAGCTCAGGGACAGTACCCTGGCCCTGAGTTCAAGCCCCATGACCAACCAATACATACATACATGCGTACATACATACAAAGCATCACCCTGGACAAGAGAAAAATGTCTGTAAAAAATATTATGGAGGGGCTGGGAAGGTGGCCTAGTGGTAGAGTGCTTGCCTAGCACACATGAAGCCCTGGGTTCTATTCCTCAGCACCACATACACAGAAAAAGCTGGAAGTAGCGCTGTGGCTCAAGTGGTAGAGGGCTAGCCTTGAGCAAAAAGAAGCTCAAGGACAGTGCCCAGGCCCTGAGTTCAAGCCCCAGGTCTGGCAAAAAATATATATATATTATGGAGCCGGGTGTGGATGGCTCACACCTGTAATCCTAGCTACTCAGAAAGCTGAGATCTGAGGACTGTGGTTCAAAGCCAGCCCAGGCAAGAACGTGCATGATACTCTTATCTCCAATTAACCACCAGAAAACCAAAAGAGGAGCTGTGGCTCAAGTGACAGAGCGCCAGCCTTGAGCTGAAGAGATCAGGGACAGTGCCTAGGCCCAGAGTTGAAGCCCCATGACTGACCAAAAACAAAACAAAAACAAAAACAAAGATTATGGAGACAACAGAGGAAACTGGAACATGGACTTTAGGTAATTTTATTATGTCAGTATTCATTTCCTGACTTTGATAAACATTGTGCGGTAGCAGAAGGAACTATCCTTATTTTTAGCAAAGGTGCCCAACAGCTACAGTATGGGGTACATTTTTCTTAAGTCTGACATTTCTATAAAAATTACTAGCTAACACAAAGGTGTAATGCCTATGTGCATCTGATCATATAAAATAATATTTTTCAAAATGAACACCAGGAAATGGAAACAAGAGGCTTTTTTCTTTGTTGATGTTTTTGTTTTCCTTTCTTTCTGTCTTGTTTATACATTTATCTGTCCTTGGGAGGATAAGGGGGAACACAGAAATGGAGGGACAAAGGGTGAACAAATACAGCAGTGGTACTCACTTTACACTATGTTGAAAATGAAATGTGCAACTTGTGGTTGGGGATGGCAGGAAAAAACTGGGAGAGAATGAGGGAAGGGAGGACATTGTCCAAAAAGAAATGTGCACTTTACCTGACTTATGTAATGGTAACCCTCTGTATATCACCTTTATAATAGCAATAAAGAATGTTTTTTTCAAAATTATTGGCTTGTACTCATTGGCTAGATGAGATCCCAATTTTGTTCTAATGTTGTATGTTTACTACATGTATCTGTATATATTTTCAATCCTCATATGAATGCAGCTTCAGCTGAAATTGAGGAGCCTGGATTGAAAATATTACAAAAATCATAATCTGAAAAATATCAGGGCTAGAATTACATTTCTTATTTCATACTGTAAATTTCCAGCTGAGGACAGGAAAGGCAAACAAACTGCAGTGCCATTGCTGGGTCAGCTCTTGATGAGGAACATAAGCAAGGAGTGACCTACACATAATACATTAGAAGCCTGTGACACTTTGGCAAGTACCTATTGTCTTCCTGCCCTAAAGACAGAGCCAGAAGCAGTGGTTCGAGCCAGTAATACTGGTTTGAGGTCAGTTTGCACAAATGAAAGTTCACAAGACTCCATTTCAACTAATGGCTGGGCATGGTGGTACATGCTTGTTATCTCAATTATGTGAGAAACACAAGTAGGAAGATTGCAGCCCAGATGGGCCCAGGCATAGAGACCCTACCTCAAAAATAACCAGTGTAAAAAGGGGTTGCAAGGCATGGTTCAAGTGGTAGAGTGTCTCCCTAGCAAGCACAAGGCCTTGAGTTTAATCCTCATCACCATCAAAAAATAAAAATAAATATCTGGTCTAGTATAAGCACGGCTTGAAAGACGGGTTTTTTTCTACATCAAGTGTGCTCAAAGCAAATTGGTCTCGAGTATTTTTTTTTTTGGGGGGGGGTCCGGTCGTGGGGCCTGAACTCTAGGCCTGGGCACTGTCCCTCAGCTCTTCAGCTCAAGGCTAGCACTCTACCACTTGAGCCACAGCACCACTTCCAGCTTTTTTATTTTTTTTGCTTCTGTGGTGCTGAGAAATCGAACCCAGGGCCTCAGGCATGCAAGGCAAGCACTCTACCACTGAGCCAGCTTCCCAGCCCCAAGGTCTCAAGTATTTTTTAAAGATCTTAAGTAAAAAATGCCAATCTGACGAACTAGAATAATAACTTTCTTATCTCAACCTTTAGTATACTCCCAGAAAAAAAGCTGTTTCTGAGTCAATCACAAGGAAACAATGCTGGCCTCTGTGTTTCTCAACAGGAGTATGTTAGCAAATTTGGATGGCACAGTTTTGGGTCCTGGGGACTCTTACCTTATGGGCCATCTCCAATGGCTCTCCACCTTTGATAAGTATGCCATTTTGAGCACCTACTCCTGTCCCCACCATCACAGCAGTTGGAGTGGCCAGTCCCAGGGAACAGGGACATGCAATACACAGAACTGTGATGGCGGCTTGGAAAGCAAAGCGTATTATTGTTTCTGTTCGGGAGATACTTCTATTGTAGCCCTTTAGAAGAAAGGCATAAATTTTGGTTATTGATTCTGTGCTGTGTAAAACAAAAGAAACAAAACTTTATCCTATTTAAATAAAACCTCATTATTAAAAGTCACATATCCTAAACCTAGCTGCCAACATACATTTTAGTTACTAATAAGAAATAATACATTTTTTTCTTTCAAAAAAAGTGAGAAGCCTAGCAGGGCGCTGGTGGCTCATGCCTATAATCCTCGCTACTCAGGAGGCTAAGATCTGAGGATCCTGGTTCAAAGCTAGCCCAGGCAGGAAAGCCCGTGAGACTCATCTCCAATAAACTACTAGAAAACCGGAAGTGGCGCTGTGGCTCAAGTGGTAGAGCGCTCGCCTTGAGCTGAAGAGCTGAGGGACAGCGCCCAGGCCCAGAGTTCAAGCCCCACGACCGACCCAAAAAAAAAAAAAAAAAAAAAAAGAAAGAAAGAAAAGAAAAAAAAAAGTGAGAAGCCTAAAGTCAAAATTTAATTTGGGTAATTCTGGAGTTACAAACTATAGAGTGAATACAAACACCATAAAACTCCACATTTGATTTTTTTGTCTTCTTCTTTGAATCTAAGGAATTTTTATTTTAGGGAAAAATAAAATTCTGACTCTCAGTATACTAACAGAATTAACCTGCCTTTCACATTATTCATAAAGATGATAAAAAAATTCACCAGGCATGCCAAGGGCTTTTGTTGTATTTTGGACATAATAATGGGAACTGAGGCTCCTAGTGGCATTGAGTGTTTGCTCAGGTATGGAATTATTATGATTGACAGCATCAGGAAAAAAATCTTCTAAGACTCATTGACCTCGTGAGAAAAATTCCTGAAGGGAACTTCCAAACTATCCCATTGTTCATTGTGTACTTCACCAACATGAATCATTTAAATGACTTATTATACTATTAACCATAACATGAAAACAAAACACAGTTGGGATTACACTTGTTTTTTTTTTTTTCACTTAAAAATGTAAAATATGAGATCTGAGGACTGCGGTTCAAAGCCAGCTGGAACAGAAAAGTCCCCATGAAACTCTTTTTTTTTTTTGGCCAGTCATGGGGCTTGAACTCTGGGCTTGGGCACTATCCCTCAGCTCTTCAGCTCAAGGCGAGCGCTTTACCAATTGAGCCATAGCGCCACTTCCCCCATGAAACTCTTATCTTCAATTAACCACCAGAAAAGAGGAAGTAGCACTGTGGCTCAAAGTGGCAGAATGCTACTCTTGAGCAAAAAAGCTCAGGGACAGTGCCCAGACCCTGAGTTCAGGCCCCAGAACTGGAATAAAAGTAAAACAGTACATGGAGTATCTTTTGTGAAAACAAAATGATGCCAGAAATGAGACTAAGTGTAAAATGTCAACAGTTCAATAGTTCCTTCTGGAAAATCATGGTGAGAAAAAATTCCAAAAGGAAATATTTATCCTTATAAAAATGCAAGTGTTACTATAATTTGTGTATGTGAATATGCTGGTGTTCTACCACTTGCTCCACAGTTCTACTTCTGGCTATTTGGTGGTTCACTGGAGATCAGAATCTCATCAATTTTTCCTGCTCCAGCTGGCCTGTAACTATGATCCTCAGACTGGCTTCCTGAGTAGCTAGGACTGCAGGCAGGTGTGAGCCCCAGGTAGCACAGCTGCAAGTGTCATTATTACCACTCTCTTATTCTAGCCCTTTAAAGACACAGTTACTCCTTTGCTGTAATTTCCGTTACCAAGTCATCTGCAATCCAAAATAGAAAGTAGAAAATTCTAGAAGTAAAATTATAAATTGTAAATTATACACCACTCTGAGTAGCATAATATAATCTTCCTCTGTCCTCCTTGGCTGAAATGCGAATCATCCCTTTGTCCAGCATATCCATGTTGTATACACCACCCACCCATTAGTAACCCAGTAGTTGTCGCTTCAGTATTCCAATAACTGTGTTCCCATGCCTGTGTTCAAGCAATGGTGATGTTACTAAATTATGTTCCCCACATGAAAGAGAAGCGATGGTGGCAATTTGGATATGACAACAAAATTCCAGTAGGTGCTTCCTTTAAAAGATGAGGTTAAAGTTTTGTAACAATTAGGAAAGAAAAACAATCACTGTGTATTGAGATAGCTAAGATCTAAAAGAATGAATCATTTGTCAATAAAACTGTGGAGGAAAAAGGAATATGCACTGCTTTTGCTTTCATGCCTCCCACTGCAAACGTTATCACAGGGTATGACAAGTGCTTAATTAAAATGGAAAAGGTACCAGGCATGGTAGCACATGCTTGTAATCTTCCTGGGAAGAGGAAGCAGGAAAACCTTGAATTCAGCTTGGGTAGAGATCAAGGCCTTATCACAAAACTAACAATAGAAAAGGTATCAAATTTGTGTATTTATAGAAAAGCATAGTATATATAATATTATATAATATAAAATATAAGCCCGCTGGGCACCAGTGGCTCACGCCTGTAATCCTAGCTACTCAGAAGGCTGAGATCTAAGGATCGCGGTTCAAAGTCAGCCCCAGCAGGAAAGTCCGTGAGACTCTTATCTCCAGTAAACCACTAGAAAACCAAAAGTGGTGCCGTGGCTCAAGCAGTAGAATGCTCACCTTGAGCTGAAGAGTGTAAGGCCAGCACCTAAGCCCCACGACCAACAAAAAAATAAAAAATAAATAAAATAAAATATAAGCCAGGCACCAGTGGCTCACGGCTGTAATCCTAGCTACTCAGGAGGCTGAGATCTGAGGATCGCGGTTCAAAGTCAGCCTGGGAAGGAAAAGCCATGAAATTCATCTCCAACAAACCACCAGAAAACCAAAAGTGGCACTGTGACTCAAATGGTAGAGCGTTCACCTTGAACTGAAGAGCTGAGGGACAGTGCCCAGGCCCAGAGTTCAAGCCCCACGACCCACAAAAAAAATAATAATACTCTCTCTCTCTCTCTCTCTCTCTCTCTCTCTCTCTCTCTCTCTCTATATATATATATATATATATATATATATATATATATATATATATGCAGTATTTATATACTACTAGGTACCATCTGTGGTTGTAAACATTCACTAGGGTCTTAGAACACATTCACTAAGGACAAGGGGGAATTAGTCTTCCCCTCTCCTCCCTCCCTCTCTCCCCCCTTCCTTTCATTCCTGTATGTGCATTGCAAATTAAATCCATGGCTTCACACCCAGGCACAGAACATGCTTTGTTCTAATACTCAGCTACAATCCCCAGCCTATATTCGTAATTTAGAAAATTATTTCCACTTAATTACTTATGTGAAAGATTCGTACTTTTGCCTATAGCAAAGAGTTGTTACAAGTCACTTACAGGAAAGTAGGTTTCCACAATTTCGAAATTCTGAAATCCAATTATAATCCATACCACAAGGGTAGCAATGGAAACAAAGACGATAAAAGGAACAAAGTAGCCACTGAGTTTGTCTGCAAACTGCTGGATAGGAGCCTACAATTAAAACCATCATAACAAATAATAAGTAACTCAAGTCACCTTTTCTGTACAGAGTATACAGACAGAAATAAGTAAGCTCCATATTAATGTGACTAAATTGAGTCAAAGGAAAATAAAAATCTAGATCAAGATTTACACTGAAAAGGAAGGCTTTCAAGAACATACTTTGTGCTTTTTTTTTTTAGGGGGGCTGGGTTACCTTTGATGTCTGGGCCTCCTCCACAAGTCTGACAATTTGAGAAAGGGTTGTGTCTGCTCCAACATGTGTGGCACGGATAAGTATGGACCCATTCTGGTTAATGGAACCAGCGATCACCGTGCTGCCAGGTTTTTTAGCCACAGGCATTGCCTCTCCTGGAGGAAGATGGAGTCAAGACAGATTTAGGGAACATCAATGATCACTATATTGAAATTCATTTTATTCATTCATTGTCAACCAACAGTTAAAGGAGTCTTCCTCCATAAAGTAAAGACAAATGCTCCAATGAAAGCTGTCCTCCCTTTTGTTTATCTCACTTCAAGGCCAAACCCAGGGATCTAACTTTAAACTGGAAAAACCTAACATGTTAGCTCTTGTTGACCGATACTTCTGGAGTTTCACCCTAGTCCTACATCCCTGCTTCTCAACCTGTTCTCCAAGAGCATTTAGAAATGTAGGAGGAAGGAGCTGGGAAGGTGGCTCAGTGGTAGAGCGCTTGCCTTGCATGCATGAGGCCCTGGGTTTGATTCCTCAGCACCACATAAGCAAAAAGAAAAAAGCCGGAAGTGGCACTGTGGCTCAAGTGGTAGAGCACTAGCCTTGAGCTGAAGAGCTGAGGGACAGCGCCCAGGCCCAGAGTTCAGGCCCCATGACCAGACCCAAAAAACAAACAAACAAACAAAAAAATGTAGGAGGAAGTTTTTCTTTGTGATAAGGACTGACATGAGGACAGGCAAGTGGTGCGACAGTAACTCAGTAGCCAGGGTCAGAGAAACTAAATTGTATTTGAATGAACAAGAAATTCCCCCAGAACTAAGAAATTTCCTACCCAAACTGGCAGGAGCAATGCTTCCATGGCTCCATCAACTGAGCCACTTCTGGAACTATCCAGAGAAAGAAGGTAGTAGCAAGGCGACATTTTGATTCTGCTCCACACTTTTAGGTATGCAAGAACTGTACAAATACTCCGTCTACTCTCTTAGGCTGATACTGAGAGGAAAACCTGTAGGTCTAGTCCAGCCAGGGCCAGAATAAGCTCTAGAGCAGGAAGACAGAAGACACATCTGGCCCAGGAAAACTGCCTGTCTATCTGTAGTTCTTCTACAAGAGACTGAGATAACTGATTTTGTTCTGCATTCTAGTAATCAACAATCTTTAGTGAAATGAATTTTCAATACTATAACTAAAACATGAAGCAAATCCAAGGAAATTGGTCTAGTACAGCTAACGAACTCATATTTGCCAGTGCCAGGAACTCATGCCTGTAATCCCAACTACTCAGGAGGCTAAGATCTGAGGTGGTTCAAAGCCAGTCTGGGCAGGAAAGTCTGTGAGACTCATCTCCAATTAATCACCAAAAAAAAGCTGGAAGTGGAGCTATGGCTCAAGTGATAGAGCATTAGCCTTGAACACAATAGCTCAGGGACAGTGCCCAAGTCCTGAGTTCAAGCCCCAGGACACACACACACACACACACACACACACACACACACACACACACACACACACACACACACACACACACACACACACACACACACACACACACACACACACACACACACACACACACACACACACACACACACACACACACACACACACACAATTTCTACAAAATGTAGAACCTTTTATGTCTATTTTCCTTAGCAGATTGGATTCACTTTCAGATTATGAGTCTCCAAAAAAAACATACCTGTGATGAGAGACTCGTCAACCATAGAATGTCCTTCAATAACACGACCATCCACTGGAAATTTGCCTCCTGGAACAACCTTAATGATATCTCCACGTTGTACAAGCTCCACATCCACCTGTTCTTCACTGAATAGGAGTAATATAGTGTCATGGCAACAGCTTCCCACCCTGGTCTCCCCATACAAGCTTTGAGTTCAAGTCTATGTAATCTCATAGTAACCATAGATATACATTGGGACCACTACACTGGTCTTGCTCCCTGGTGTTGAACAATGCACTTCAGCATAAAGCAGAAACTAAGTGTTCATTGAAGACTCACTAAGTAAAAAACTTTCAAAGTAATGCCATGGGTTTTGTTAAACTATGTACTTATTGTGCAAGTTTGCATAAATAACTTTATGTGTATAAATAGTGAAAAATACAACAATGAAATATAAAGTCCTTAGGTCTAACTTCCAGTTTATGAGCAACACAGTAAGAAAACTAGTTAAATGGCATCACAAGGAAGCAAAGACACAATTTCAGACAAGTTTTCTGGTGCTTGTTTTCTTGTGGTACTAGGCATTGAACCAGTGCCACATGCATCATAGAAAAATGCTCTACCACACCATGTTATATCCAAAAAAGAAACATTTAGACAGAGTATTCTCCAGAATAAACAATGGATCTTTTTCTGTAAGTCAGTTATATTGAGGGATGGGTAGAAGAAGAAAGGAAGGAAGGAAAGAAGGAACAAAGAAACTATTCCAGATTAAAAGAAACCTAAAAAATCGGGTAATGGTGGCTCTATGCCTGAAATCCTAGCTATTCAGGACACTAAAATCTGAGGATCAGGATTCAGAGCTATCCTGAGCAGGAAAGTCCATGTGACTCTTATCTCCAAGTAACCAGCAAAGAACTAGAATTAGAGGTGTGGCTCAAGTAGTAGAGCACCAGCCTTGAAAGAAAAATCCAAGCAAGAGTGTGAGTTCAAATACCAGCATCAGCACATCAAAAAAAGAAATCTAAGACATATAACAATATATACATAAACAAAAATATTGCACTGTGCTGCATATATATGTATAATTATGAGTCAATAGAAAAATTAAATTAGGATTGGAAATGTAGCTCTATAGCACTCACAGAGCACTTGCCTAACATACTTAAAGCTCCAGGTTCAATGCCTAGCACTAAAAATTAAAGTAGATTTTTTTAATGCAATGATATACCAAATCTTGTTTGAATTCTATTCCAAACAGATTTAATACATTCTAGAGACAAAAGGAGAAAAGTAAACATGAACTGAGTATTAAATGATGTTAAAGAATTATCATTTTGTTAAGTACAATATGGTATTGTGTTATATAATAATATATCCTGAGTACAGGTGTGATGGTACACTCAGTAGATTGAGGCAGGAGGGGCAGGAGTTTGAGGCCAGTCTGTATTATATAGAGAGACATTCTCTCACAGAACCAAAAGGTTATTGGCCCAGGCTGGCCTTGAACCTATGATCCTCCTCCCTCTGCCTACCCAGTGCTGGGTTCTAGTCTTGTGCCACCATACCTGTCCTTTCCTAGAGAGCTACTATAGAAATACCGGTTAAGCCAGGTGCTGGTGGCTCATGCCTGTAATCCTAGCTCCTCAGGAGGCTGGGATCTGAGGATTGTGGTTTGAAGCCAGCCCAAGCAGGAAAGTCTATAGGACTCTTATCTCCAATTAACCACCAGAAAACCAGAAGTGGGGCTGTGACTCAAAGTGGTAGACTGCTAGTCGAGCAAAAGAGCTCAGGGACAGTGCCCAGGTACTGAGTTCAAGCCCCACAAGTGACCAAAAACATTAAAAGAAATATTAGGTAAAATATATGACTGGAATTTAATTTGTACTGCAACAACAGAAAGGCAAAATGAGTAAATTAATCAAATATGACAAAATGTGGATAACTTAAATGTGTGATACTGTTGTGAGTTCATAATAGTCTTCTCTCTACTTGTAGGTATATTTGAAAACTTTCATAAGAAGTTAGAAAAAGAAAAGGAGGGTGAAAATAAATACCTCAGGAGGATATTTTCCGAGTTAAGAGTTACAATAGTTGCTTCTGTAGCTTGTAGTGAAATTAGCTTTGCAAGAGCCTCTGATGTTTTGCCCTATAAATTAAAACAAACACATTGACAATGCTATGAAAGAAAATGTTCAGGTCTTAACTAAAATAAAGCTAGAATCTTCATGTCTAATAAACACCTTAAGAAATTAAGTTGCTCAAAATCAGAAAATTTTTCACACTAAAAATAAGCATATAAAATATAAAAATGATTAGGTATCACTTATAAAACAAATAGGAAAGTAATAAGGAAAACATCAGGAACCCAATAGCTACATGGGCATAGGTCATGAATAGGCAAAATTTCCAAGGGGAAAAATGAACACAAGACACATGAAAAAAAAATGTTTCCCCAAACCATTAATGGAAGAAATGTAAAAAACAGCTCTCCAATACCATTTAATGCCTAACTAGAAATAATTTAAATAAAATGCAACACTGACACAGGGACAACAGTTTGCTGGCAAAAACTGTTGCAACCTGCAGCATGAGCAATAGAAAACGTTTAATTCCTCCTAAGATACAAGGACAATGGAAATGACTATTAGATAGGGATATAATCAATATAGATTTATCAAAAAAGAAAAATTAGGAACATTTTAATTGAGAACAAAGCCAGGATGATTTAGTAGGTGAGAGCACCACAGACTTGAAAGACTATTATGTAGGAATATGAAATAATTATCTAGTCAGGGAAAAGGGTAAAAACCATATGGAATGCATGTATGTTATGATTGCAACAGCTAAATATAAACATGTGTTGAACAGGATTAAATTACAGTATGAAAGTATGGGTAGATTTTTTTCCATCATTATTTTAAACTATGATGTCAAATTTTCAATTAATGATATGACACAAGTAAGTACATCTCATGTATCTCTCTCCTAAAATAACCATGGCATATTGTACTACTCACAACAGTAATTCTAAAAATTGGGAAGTCTACTAAAGGAATATTCAACTTCAAATACTGCCGAAGAAAATAACTTCTTTTGAATAAATGATTAACTACATAAATCACTAATCTAGACAGTACTACAGTCATTTATCCATTTATTCTAACAAGTATTATCCCATCTTATATGTTACCTTTGCTATGTGTTCCAGCCACCGGCCCAGTGCAATAAATACAAAAAGCATAGGAGGGGTGTCAAAGAAGGTAATAGGGTTCACTTTGGCTCTCTCATACATGGCCACTAGGAGAATAATCAGTGAATAGGCAAATGCAATGGTGGTGGCCAGCACAATCAGCACGTCCATGTTCGCTGTCTTATGCTTCAGTGCTTTATAAGCCTGAATGTAGAAGTACAAACCTCCACAAAACTGCAATAGAGGAATGAAAAACAATGAAATTTCTTAAATGCAGAAATTCACATACATACCTCAGTAACCTAAAGAATTAAAATGTATTCCCTTTGCCTTTTAAGTAATCTAGAAATACTAAGGAGAGAATGTAACCTGGAGGAAATTAAACTTCAGTGGCTATGTGTACAGAGTGAAGGCTTCAGGTTGCTCTGCACTGCATGTCTTCAAAGGCTATCTTCTGTAAACCAATAGATTTTCCATGATATTTTTTTAAAAAAAGCAAAAAGCCGGGCTGGGAATGTGGCTTAGTGGTAGAGTGCTTGCCTAGCATGCAGGAAGCCCTGGGTTTGATTCCTTACTACCACAGAAACAAAAAACTCTCAAAGTGGTGCTGTGGCTCAAGTGGTAGAGTGCTGGCCTTGAGCAAAAGAAGCTCAGGGACAGTGCTCAGGCCCTGAATTCAAGTCCCAGGATTGGCAAAAGAAAAAAAAGAATTCAGACACTGAGCATGGTAGCACACAGTAATAATCCCAGAAATCAAGGGGATAAGGCGGGATGATTATGAGCTCAGGGATAGCATGGCTACATAAGGAATTTGGGGACAGTCTCAGCTATAGCAAGTTCTCTGAAAGAAAAATTCAGATGGTTCATGGAAAAGAATTTACATTTTGTCAAGAATCTTTTTTTGTTTAAGACTTACCCCCCAGGGCTGGGGAAGGTGGCTCAGTGGTAGAGCGCTTGCCTTGCATGCCTGAGGCCCTGGGTTCGATTCCTCAGCACCACATAAGCAAAAAGAAAAAAGCTGGAAGTGGCGCTGTGGCCCAAGTGGTAGAGCGCTAGCCTTGAGCTGAAGAGCTGAGGGACAGCGCCCAGGCCCAGAGTTCAGGCCCCACGACCGGACCAAAAAAAAAAAAAAAAAAAAGACTTACCCCCTTCACTGTTCACTGTTTTTCCTTTTTTTTTCTTTCTTTTTTTTTTTTTGTCGGTCATGGGGCTTAAATTCTGGGCTTAGGTGCTGTCCCTCAGCTCTTCAGCTCAAGCCTAGCGCTCTACCACTTGAGCCACAGTGTCACTTCATGATTTTGAGTGGTTGATTAGAGATAAGAGTCTCATACGGACTTTCTTGCCTG
Source organism: Dipodomys merriami (assembly GCF_024711535.1). NCBI lineage: Eukaryota > Metazoa > Chordata > Mammalia > Rodentia > Heteromyidae > Dipodomys > Dipodomys merriami. Next base: position 62,515,383 of record NW_027204492.1, read on the forward strand.
GACTGGCTTCGAACTGTGATCCTCAGACCACAATAGCTAGGATTACAGGCATGAGTCACCAGCACCTGGCCCCTTTACCCTTTTCTAAGTGGTATATCACAAGCTGTTTTGTTGGTAGACCTAACTAGAATGCTTATTTTTCAGAGTATAAGAAAATATACAAAGTTATTTTAAAAATCACCACTCTGTCTTGTTTTGGTCCAGTTGGTTAGTTTTGACTTGGGCTTTATTTGCTTTTTTTTGTGGCACTGGGAATGGAAGCTAGAGTTCTAAGTATGAGGAAAGTACATTACACTGAGCTACATCCCCAACCCTCAGTACTGCCTTTTACAAGGATCACATAAAGGAACCAAATTATTAAATGGAAGTGTTCCTTTCCACAGTAAAAATTTATCTCAAAACAGGGGTTGAAAACTATAGAAAGTAGGAGAATGAGAGAGAAAGAGTAATCAAGGGGGTGAATATGACCAAAACATAATGTGTGCATATATGGACATATCACAATGAAACCCTTCACATTGTACTTAGAAGAAAGGAAAAAAGCAATGTAATGCCAGACAGAACTATTCAAGTTATACACAGTAGTAGATATGAATACCAAATCTAAAAGGCTGGCACTCTTCTCTGCTTTGTCATTAAACAAAATTCTTAGGGGTTAAATGGAATGTATTATCTACTTTAACTATGCAATTTAACATTTTTTTATTTTTTTATTATTAATAAGTTTTTTATTGTGAAAATACCATACAGAAGGGTTACAATTACATGAGCAAGGTAATGAGTACATTTCTTATCAAACATTGTTGCCTCCTCCTTTGTTTCCCCTTACCATCCCTGCCCTCCCATCTTCCCCCCAAGATTATTTTTGTAAAAATTCAGTATAAAACGATGGAGTTTCTAGCTAATATCAGTTTTGCAGCTGGAATTAACAGTGCCTGAGGGTGTGTGTATGTGTGTGCTCTACCAGTTGAGCCACAGATCCACTTCTGGTTTTTTCATGGTTAATTGGAGCAAGACTTGGGCTGGGAATATGGTTTAGTGGTAGAGTCCTTGCCTTGCATGCATGAAGCCCTCAGTACCACATAAACAGAAAATGCTGGAAATGGCTCTGTGGCTAAAGTGTAGAGTGCTAACCTTGAGCAAAAAGAAGCTCAGGGACAGAGCCCAGGCTCAGGACTGGCAAAAAAAAGAATCTCACAGACTTTTCTTGCCCCAGCTGGCTTGTAACTATGATTCTTAGACTTTGGCCTCCTGAGTAGCTAGGATTACAGGCATGAACTAATTAATGATGCCTGTCACATTTTGGTTATTGTTAATCATCAACAAACAAATGTTATTAATATTTCACTTGCCTGTACTGGTATGCACAATAAAAACGACAGCAAATTCATAATGGACAGTCCTGGCAGGATTTGGCGCTCCAGGAACATTGAAGAATGGATATTGATCATTTCTTCATTGCTTATGTTCTGACTATGATGCAGAGTGGCAAGGTGGTGGTCCATAGCCATCATATATATCATCAACCCCATCACAGGAATACAGAAAAACAGGCTTACAAGGAATGATCGTCTCCATCTAATATGGGGGAGGGGAGATCATATTAGTAAGTAGCTAAAGGTTAAAGATTTTAAATTCGATAATGAAATATAGGTTGTAACCATTCCACCAAGTACAAGGATGACAGTGTAAAAAGTGAAATATTAGCATGATGTTAAATTTGGAAGGAACAATCAAAATCTGCTGTTTACTGATAATCCAAAAATACTTACTGTCTAATTTCTCGTTTATGGTCTAGGTGACTTGCTGACCGATCCTTCTTGACCAAAGAAGCTTCAAAACCTAAGCTCTAAGGAAATTCACAAGAAGAAATTATTTTAATGTATAAAATATGTTGAGAAATTCTAAGCCATGATATTATCATTTAAAACAAGTCAGTTCAGGGGCTGGGAAGGTGGCTCAGTGGTAGAGCGCTTGCCTTGCATGCATGAGGCCCTGGGTTCAATTCCTCAGCACCACATAAAGAAAAAAAAAGCCGGAAGTGGCACTGTGGCTCAAGTGGTAGAGAGTCAGCCTTGAGCTGAAGAGCTGAGGGACAGCACCCAGGCCCAGAGTTCAGGCCCCACGACCAGACCCCCCCAAAAAAAACAAAAAACAAGTCAGTTCAATTACTGAGTGTATGTGACTCTGGGGAATGCAAAAATCAAGAATACTTTAAGAGCCTTCTGCTCTTAATGATCTTTGTTTTTAATTTCCTGTCAAAGCAATTTGTACATTCTTGATTATGGCTAACATATACGCTATTGTTCTCAAACTAAAAATTTAACTCAAGTGCAGTTGTCCTCAGTATAGGTCCTTATTAACAGGCCACAAAAGCTATTACTGTATCATTGTAAGCAATGTAACACACTGAAAAGAGCAAATGTGAGCTAATGAAGATGTTGATTGTATTGTTACTTACACTAATAAGATCTTATATGAACTATTAATAGGCCTCAGATCATTAAAAGCTGATAGTACATTGGAACTCTTTTGTTGTCAGTCATGGGGCTTGAACTCTGGGCCTGGGCACTGTCCCTCAGCTCTTCAGCTCAAGGCTAGTGCTCTACCACTTGAGTCACAGCACCATTTCTGGTTTTCTGGTGGTTAATTGGAGTTAAGAGTCTCAGGAACTTTCTTGCCAGGGCTGGCTTTGAACTGCAATTCTCAGATCTCAATCTCCTCAGTAGCAAGGATTACAGGCGTGAGCCACCAGTGCCGGCTTACACTGTAACTTTTAAAGCACACACACACACACACACACACACACACACACACACACACACACACACACACACACACACACACACACACACACACACACACACACACACACACACACACACACACACACACACACTTACTGCTTACAACTTACTGAAGAACCTAGGGTCAATAAGGTTTGGTCTTTCAAACTTTTACTTTAATTAAAAGTTGGGGTCTTAGCCAGGCACCAGTGGCTCACGCTTGTAATCCTAGCTACTTAGGAGGCTGAGATCTGAGGATCGCAGTTCGAAGCCATCCTGGGCATGAAAGTCCCTATGAGACTCTTATCTCCAATTAACCACTCAAAAGCTGGTAGTGGTGCTGTGGTTCAAGTGGTAGAGTGGTAGAGTTCTAGCCTTGAGCACAGAGTGGCTCAGGGACAGTGCCCATGCCCAGAGTTTCAGCCCCATGACCAGAAAAAAAACCTCAGATTCTTTTGCTTTGACCTAACAAACAATAATACATAGATAGGGCTGGGAAGTTGGCTCAGTGGTAGAGTGCTTGCGTCGCATGCATGAGGCCCTAGGTTCGATTCCTCAGCACCACATAAGCAGAAAAAAGCGGGAAGTGGCGCTGTGGCTCAAGTGGTAAAGTGCTAGCCTTGAGCTGAAGAGCTGAGGGACAGCGCCCAGGCCCAGAGTTCAGCCCCCACGACCAGATCCAAAAAAAAAAAAAAAATACATAGATAGCGTCATGTTTCATTTTCATAGTGACTAATATAAATCTTACTCATAAAAAAATTGTACTGTATAGCCGGGCGCCGGTGGATCATGCCTGTAATTCTAGCTACTCAGGAGGCTGAGATCTGAGGATAACGGTTCAAAGCCAGCCCAGGCAGAAAAGTCTGTGAGACTCTTATCTCCAGTAAACCACTAGAAAACCGGAAGTGGTGCTGAGGCTCAAGCAATAGAGCACTTGCCTTGAGCTGAAGAGCACAGGGACAGCGCCCAGGCCCAGAGTTCAAGCCCCACGACCAAAAAAAAAAATGTACTTTATGTCCATTTTGTAAATTCTTTTAAAGTGATCTATAGTTCTGTCTTCTTGTTATTAATAGTGTAAATATGCCTTTGCTTAAATTTTATTTAAAATTTTAAAATTACACTTATGAGCTCTACCACTTAATCCACAGCTCCATATCCAGCTTTGGGCTGTTTAATTGGAGGTAAGAGTCTTACAGACTTTCCTGCCTAGGCTAGCTTTGAACCTTAATCCTTGAAAACGAAGTTTTTAATAACATTCTTTTTGTTGTTGTTGTTATTGTTGGTCATAGGGCTTGAACTCTGGGCTTGGGCACTGTCACTCAGCTCTTCAACTCAAGGTCAGCGCTCTACCACTTGAGTCATAGCGCCACTTCCAAAAAGTTTTTAAAAATGGACATATTTATTCTAAATCCTGAGAGATCTTAGCTGGAATATTGAAAGGAAAGATATATTTTCATTGTCACTTTCTGATGCAAACCAGATGGAATTCAAGGGAGCTAGAATGAATTTGTAAGAATAAAGAAAGATCACATTTTCCAAAAAGAAATGTTCTCATTACCTGACTTATGTAATTGTAACCCTACTGTACATCACCTTGATAGTAATACTAAAAAGTTTTAAAAAGAAAAAAAACCAAACGTATTGTTTTGTTTTTTTAAAAAAAGAATAAAGAAATAAAGAGTCTTAGGACTTACTTCAATTGTGTGGATAATGTCTCTTGGACCAATAATTTCTGGATCATATTTAACATGTGCTTTGTTAGTTGCCAGGGCCACAGAGCAGTAGAAGATCCCTCGGTGCTTTGTAAGAGTAGATTCTATTTTATGTACACAGGAAGCACAAGTCATTCCTCTTACCTGATTAAAAACAAAGCCTTTGTTATTCCAAAATGTACTTTTTTTTCAATTAACATGAGTTAGACTCCTTATATCCTGGAAGTTGCCTGAAGGATATTCAACAAATTAAAAATTTATTCAAGAATATCTACTCCATGATAATGACAAATTGCCTTGTGAAGGTTAAAATGTGTTTGTGACATTAAGAATCACTATTCCACAATACTGTGAAATATGTGAAATTTGTGTAATCACCTAATCTCAATTTAAATAAAAAGTGTGAGAGAAGGGATGGGTGATAATGTTGCCAGACCCCTTGTACTCATACTGTTTTGTAGAATGGGAAGTTTTTGGTACAACTACTTAAAGATATAATAATTAACAAATGTAAAAAAAAGAATATCTACTGAAGGGATAACAGCAAATATGGCCAGTATAGACCCCTAAAATTCTTTCCTCCATAAAAGAAAGAAGAAAATGGGCAAAAAAAAAAGTCAGAATTATTCTTTTAAAAAAAATCTGGGGCTGGGAATGTGGCTTAGTGGTAGAGTACTTGCCAAGCATGCAGAAGACCTGGGTTCGATTCCTCAGTACCACATAAACAGAAAAAAAAACAGAAATGGTGCTGTGGTTCAAGTGGTAGTGTGCTAGCCCCTGAGTTCAAGCCCCAGGACTGGCAAAAAAAATTCTGTCTATGTGGCCTTATTTGTCTATTCTCCTCCCATCCAGTCTTATGGACATCTCTCCCCACAGTAACAAAACTAAAAATAAAAAATTAGCTCCAGAGCAGCCAGTGGAGAGGACAGGAAAACTTAAAAGTGCTTTCAAAGTCTCATTTCCAGAGTACTGTCACTATTTGACAATTAACTGTCATCTGATAGTTCCCTGACATACCCCACTTGCAAAAGTGCCTGTGTATGGCTGGGTGGTGCAGTAGCCCATACCTATAATTCTAGCTACACAGTAGGCTGAGACCTGAGGATCATGGTTTGAAGCCAGCCCACCAAAAAAGTCTGTGATGCTTTTATCTCCAATTAAGCACCAAAAGGCCAAAACTAGAGCTGTAGCTCAAGTGGTAGAACACAAACATTGAACAAAAAAACTCAGGCACAGTGCCTAGGCCCTAAGTTCAAGCGCAAAAATTAAAAAATAAAAAAATAAATAAAAATAAATAAAATTTAAAAAGAGGCTTGAGGACTTTCCTATCTAGGCTACCTTTGAACAATAATCCTCAGATCTTATCCTCCTGAGTTGCTAGGATTACAGGCATGAGCCACCAGTGCCCAGTTCTCTCTAAGACCTTCCTAAGACAATTACTGCTAATTACTATGTGTATCAACTAGTTGGTCCTTTAAGTATTTATATGTGCACACAATACATTGTTCAAATAGTATATCATAGAGATTTACTTGTCCATCAGTATTGATGTATTTTATTCTTGAAGCAGTTATTAAAAAAAAGTAGTTATATGCAATCTATAAAAATAATTTATTGGAGCCGGGCGCTGGTGGCTCACGCCTGTAATCCTAGCTACTCAGGAGGCTGAGATCTGAGGATCGCGGTTCAAAGCCAGCCCGGGCAGGAGAGACCTTGAGACTCCTATCTCTAATAAACTACCAGAAAACTGGAAGTGGCGCTGTAGCTCAAGTGGTAGAGCGCTTGCCTTGAGCTGAAGAGATGAGGGACAGCGCCCAGGCCCAGAGTTCAAGCCCCACGGCCGACCAAAAAAAAAAAATTTATTGGAATTGGAGCTGTGGCTCAAGTGGTAGAGCACTACTAACCTTGAACAAAAAAATAAAACTCTCAGAAACAGCACCTAAGCCCAGAGTACACACACACACACACACACACACACACACACACACACACACACACACACACACACACACACACACACACACACACACACACACACACACACACACACACACACACACACACACACACACACACACACACACAGAGCTAATCTCCATGTTTTCACTGATTCTCAACTCTATTTTTTTGGGGGTCAGTCATGGGGCTTGAACTCTGGGCCTGGGCACTGTCCCTCAGCTCTTCAGTTCAAGGCTAGCATTCTACCACTTGAGCCACAGCGCCACTTACAGCTTTTTCTATTTATGTGGTGCTAAGGAATCAAACCCAGAGCCTCATGCATGCGAGGCAAGCACTTTACCACTGAGCCACTTTCCCAGCCCCCCAACTCTATTTTTAGTTCTTAAAAATATATACATATAAATCCATTCCATGTTGGAGGGTTACTATTAAGTTATATATTTCTATTTTTTAGTTTTCTTTATTTTCATTATATATCTTCTTTTCCAAGCCTTTAAGTATCTTTACAGCTCTTTTATAAACCCCCTCCAAGTATTTTCTGGACAACTCATTAATCACACAAAACTTCTTACTTACAACAAGTTCCAAAATACCATCTCCTTCATCGGCATTTTCAATCACAGTGGCTCCAAATCCAAGCTCTCGGATTAACTCTGCTATCATTGAGGGTTGTATAACAGTAGGATTATATCTCACTTCTGCCTTACCAGCCATCAGGGCCACAAGCACAGAATGTATTCCTGGGAGCATTGATAAGAAAAACAATACAGGTAACAGTCTTTATCAAAGAGTAATGGTATAATTACTTTTTAGTATTTCTCATTTAACTGTGAAAGGACGGAGGTGAATCTGTAGAAATATATTAATTTTTATTTGAGTCTTAAGCCCAAATGATATAAAACTATTTGAAAGGTGGCCTCATTCACTTAACCTTATTATGGAAAATTTCAATTACATATATATGAGAGAAAACATAATAAGCTTGATCTATCCATCACTCATCTTTAACATTATCAATTCACTGAGTAAATCTTCTTTGTTTACTTGTTTAAGAGAGGAGAGGACCTTGCTGTTGCTCAGGCTGCCCTTGAACTTCTAAGTTTAAGTGATCCTACTGCCTCAGTCTCCCAAGTCACTGGAACTGCAAGATGTCACTGTGACAAGCTCTCATTTATCTATATTCCTACTAATTCTTCTCTCTTCTTTCTACTCAAATTGTGTTGAAACAAATCCTATGATCTTACTATTTCATGTGTAAATGTTTAGGTATGTATCTCAAAAACATGTACTCTTAAAAATAGCCACAAATAGGTATGGGGATATATTTCAATGGCATAGTAGACTTGCTTAGTATGTGTAAACTCCTAGGTTCTATCCAAACACCAAAAGGAAAAAACCCTAACATTGATATCACTTTCACACCTACAATAAAGTAATTTTTCTATGCCATCAAATATGCAAGTAGTCATATTTTTACAATTTTCTCATAACTGTTTCTTACTTTAATAGGTTTTTTTTTTTGCTTAAATTAGTATCTAAATGAATTATTAATTGCAACTGGTTAAGAACATATCTTGTGGGCTGGGAATATGGCTTAGTGGTAAGAATGCTTGCCTAGCATGCATGAAGCCCTGGATTCCATTCCTCAGTACCATATAAACAGAAAAAGCCAAAAATGGCGCTGTGGCTCAAGTGGTAGAGCACCAGCCTGGACCAAAGAAGCTCAGGGACAGTGCCCAGGTCCTGAGTTCAAGCCCTAGTACTGGCACATAAACAAATAAACAGCTCTATTTCTAGAAATAGTGTCACACAACTTGTTAACAGAGCAAAGGAGTTCACTATAGCAGCAGTGATCTTAATGTAAACCTGTATTCACAACTTTCCTATTTCTGTAGGCCCACTGCTACTGTCATTGCCAGAAAGATAACTAACTCAAATTAGCAAAAGTAGACCTTTCTAGGAAACTCTGGTACTTTGGCAGCTGCCTGACAGGGAACAGGGATCCACAATCCATAGGCCTTTCCTGAGGGTTGAACTCAGGGCTTGGGCACTGTCTCTGATCTTTTTTGTTCAAGTCTAATGCTCTCCTACTTGAGCTACAGTTTCACTCCTGGCTTTTTGGGTAACTAATTGGAGAGAAGAGTCTCACAGACTTTCCTGCTCGGGCTGGCTTTTAACCACAATCCTTATATCTCAGCCTCCTGAATTTTTTTGAGATGCACTTAACTTTTTTATTTGTGTTGAATGAAGTTTTGTGTGCACTTTATACTTTTATAGCACATCCAAACCCAGATTAGCTACATTTTAAGTATTGAAGTGCCCTTGTATCCAGTGACTACTGCATGGGACAACTGGGTTTTATTATTATTTATTATTATTAAGAAGGTGTGGGCTGGGAAGGTGGCTCAGTGGTAGAGCGCTTGCCTTGCATGCATGAGGCCCTGGGTTCGATTCCTCAGCACCACATAAGCAAAAAGAAAAAAGCCGGAAGTGGTGCTGTGGCTCAAGTGGTAGAGTGCTAGCCTTGAGCTGAAGAGCTGAAGGACAGCGCCCAGGCCCAGAGTTCAAGCCCCACGACCGGACCCAAAAAACAAAACAAAACAAAAAAAGAAGTTGTGAGGCAAGATAGAGTAGGGAAAATGACACATGATAAATAGCAGCCAGGGAATTCAAAAACAAACATTGTAATTAATGAATAGTTCTTTTAGAAACACAAAAGGAATATATTCTTTGCTTTAACCCTCCCACTCCTTCATAAGCTGTGGTATTACTACAAGGAAAAAGAAAGAAAGAAAGAAAGAAAGAAAGAAAGAAAGAAAGAAAGAAAGAAAGAAAGAAAGAAAGAAAGAAAGAAAGAAAGAAAGAAAGAAAGAAAGAAAGAAAGAAAGAAAGAAGAGAGAGAGAGAAAGAGGAAGGAAGGAAGGAAGGAAGGAAGGAAGGAAGGAAGGAAGGAAGGAAGGAAGGAAGGAAGGAAGGACAAAAAACAAAAAACAAGAACACCTTTCTCCATTTCTCCATCTGACCTTGCCTACTGGCCCAATATAGTGTGCTCTAAAAACTGAACAAGGACATCATAAAGAAAGACATGCATCCTAGAAAAGCAAATACTTGGGAAAACAATTCCTCCAGGCACAAAGTATTTATCTCAAGAATGGACATCTGACTTGAAAAACTGTACAGCAGAATGCATCCTTTCTTTGAAGGGATACTCAAACATCAATGATCAAAGTTTAATGAGCAGTCGGTCTTAGAGACCCTGAGCCCAAGTGATAAAAGTATAACACCAAGTGATTAAATTTGTGCTAGGTGTGAGAACAAAGAAAAACACTCCTCCTAGAATAACTTTATGTGAAGCCCTTATCATATATATCCCTGATGTCAAAAGAGTTCCCTTTGTCTCCCTTTGAGAACCCACATTCTATATCTCTTAAGAGTACCTCTGGTCTTTCTGCTTGCTTCCTCAATAAAGCTCTGCCAAGTTTTCTTACCCTGTGACTTGTCCTGAAATTCTTTTCTTGCCAGTCCTTGGGCTTCAAGTCAGGGCCTGAGCATTGTCCCTGAGCTTCTTGCCCTGAGCTCTACAACTTGAGCCACAGCCCCATCTCAGGCCTTTTTGGTAGTTATTGGAGATTAGAATCTCATGAACTTCCCTGCCTGAGCACCTCAGATCTCAGCCTCCTGAGCAGCTAGGATTATAGCCATGAATTACTGGTGCCCAGCCCTGAAATTCCTATTCTGCAATCCAAGTCAAGAACCTGGTACTAAAACCCTAAGTGGAGGGTCCCTACTTCTAGGGGGAAACTTCACAAACCCTCACCTAGATAGAACTGTGACAGTTGTACAAAGGGGTTTCAATTCTAGAAGTTAGTTATGAGTACTATGCATCTTGATTAATGTCACCCCTTCCATTGTTCTCCCCTTTCCTTCTCCATCCCATCCCTACCCTCAAGTTCTGTAGTTCAATTTTCATATAGTATATATTGGCTATAATGACTGTATTGGCTCATCCTTCTCCCCTCCACGAGTGTGTCCTTCCTCATTTCCCTCTCCTAACCAAACATGTTTCAGTTTCCTAATATTCATTTTGATAAATTGTCTGATAGTTATTCAAAGGAGTTACACTGTATAAATTTTGGTTTTAGAAGTACCTATATTGGGCTGGGAAGGTGGCTCAGTGGTAGAGCGCTTGCCTCCCATGCATGAGGCCCTGGGTTCGATTCCTCAGCACCACATAAGCAAAAAAAAAAAAAAAAAAAAGCTAGAAATGGCGCTGGGGCTCAAGTGGTAGAGCATTAGCCCCCAAGACAGAGGAGGAAGAGGAGGAAGAGTTGTTTAAACTAATATAGGTGTTGCTTGCCTCGTAAAAGGGAATTTTCTGAATTGTCTAGATTTGTTCTCAAACAATAACCTTGCAAACTTCATTTTGTTTTCATTTTCTTAGCAACTTCCCCTCTTTGCTTTTCTAATTAATCAAAGGATAATATAAGCTTGAGCCTTGACTGTATTCTAATCAGAAATAAGAGAGGTTGAAATGAACAACATAGAAATGAGAGAGGGGCTGGGAAGGTGCCTAAGTGGTAGAGCGCTTGCCTTGCATGCATGAGGCCCTGGGTTCAATTCCTCAGCACCACATAAGCAAAAAGAAAAAAGCCAGAAGTGGCGCTGTGGCTCAAGTGGTAGAGCACTAGCCTTGAGCTGAAGAGCTGAGGGACAGAGCTCAGGCCCAGAGTTCAGGCCCCATGACTAGACCCCCCCACCAAAAAAAAAAAAGAAATGAGAGAATGTAGTGCATATCTATGAGAACCCTGGGTTCAAATTCTAGCGCAGGCACATATGCGCACACGCGCGTGCGCACACACACACACACACACACAAAGGATAGAACACAGACTAGATAATATTAAATGAAAGGTTCTTCACACCATTTGTTTTCACAAAGTAATGATCTGATCTGGCCTTAATATATAAACTGATGCATTACATACCCTTGGAATTGTTTCCCCAGTAGCTAGTAGCTCACATTAATCATCACTTCTGTATTAAGTCTTTGTGAAAAATGTTTATCACTAAGACACTTTGCACGGCCTCAGTACCAAGCATAAGACTTTGGTCTCATTAAACATAATTACGTTATCACTATATGATTAACATGACTATGGAGCTATCCTAGAAAGTCTGTATGAGTGCACATGTATAAACTTTCAAAACATTTAAGTGTAAGTCAATAATACACTATGTTTCTGCCAGTTGCTCATGCCTGCAATTCTAGATACACAAGAGGCTGAGATCTGAGGATCGCCAATCAAAGCCAGCCTGGACAGGAAAGGTCATGAGAATCTTATCTCCAATTAACCAGTAAAAATCCAGAAGTGGAGCTATGGCTCAGGGGGCAGACTGCTAGCCTTGACCACAAAAACTCAGGGATAGCACCCAGGCCTGAGTTCAAGCTGTAGGAATAACACACACACACACACACACACACACACACACACACACACACACACACACACACACACACACACACACACACACACACACACACACACACACACACACACACACACACACACACACACACACACACACACACACACACACACACACACACACACACTGAAAAGAAATGTACTCTTTACCTGATTTATGTAACTGTAACTCTTCTGTATATCAACCTTTCTAATAACAATAAAAATAAAAATTCAAAAACAAGAGACCAAAGGGGCAAGTATGCAAATAAATGCACAAAACAACAAACCGAGTTTCTTACCTTCTTCTCGCCTTAAATTCCGTTCAATGTTTGCTACACAAGAGGCACAAGTCATGCCAGTGACCTGTATATAACACTTAGAAGAAGCCTTTGTGTCTTCCTTGTTGTGTACTGGTGTCATCATTTTATCTGATTCATTCACTGAAGGCAAAAGTGACATTTCCGATGAGGGCTGAGCTATCACTACCAATGGCTCACTGAGGTCTGCTGAGAAGGAAAAGATGAATTTCACTTGTAGCATTATTTTCCACCTGCCACTTTGTCATAAGCCACAAACTACACTTCCAAGCACTGCTAAACCATTTCTCTAAATTCAGGAACTTCTAGCTTTAATTCAGAGATTTTCTCCACAGAAGTTAATGTGACTAATTATTTAGACCAGTGTTCTCAATCTTTAATGTACACATGAACCACCTGGAAAACTCATTACAATTAAAATATATATTTGGATTCAATAGGTCTGTATTTCTAATGACCAGCCAAGGGATACTGGTATAATTCATCTGTGAAAAGTGTTTGTTTTTGCTGCTCGTGGGGCTTGAACTCTGAGCCTGGGCACTGTCCCTGAGCTTTTGTACTCAAGGCTATCACTCTACCATTTTGAGCCACAGCTTCACTTCTGGTTTTCTGGTGGTTAGCTGGAGATAAGAGTCTCCCAGATTTTTGTGCACGGGCTGGCTTTGAACCCCAATCCTCAGATCTCAACCTCCTGAGTAGCTAAGATTACAGGTGTGAGCCTCCAGCGCTTGGCTCTAACTTTTCTAATAAAGAACTACATATGTTTTTTTTTGTCGGTCGTGGGGCCTGAACGCTCGGCCTGGGCACTGTCCCTCAGCTCTTCAGTTCAAGGCTAGAAATCTAACACTTGAGCCACAGCACCACTTCTGGCTTTTTCTAGTTATGTGGTGCTGAGGAATTGAACCCAGGGCCTCATGCATGCAAGGCAAGCACTCTACCACTGAGCCACCTTCCCAGACCCCTACATATTTCTTTTCAGAGGATAAGAATCTCTGTCTTTGGGCTTGGATGTCTGGCTTGGATCCTGGAGCACCAGCCACCTTGAAAGCAAGCTTCAGATACCTACTTTGAGTCTCAGTCTCTGACAAAGAAAAAAGAAAAAAAGAAAGAAAGAACTACAACAAACAAAAAAAGAATCTTGGCCTTTGAGACTGTCTATACTATAGAAAATTCACTCAAGAGGTTTACACAGAGGATTATCAGTTCAAAAGCACCTTGAACTATACAATGAATTTAATATCACCCTGGAACTAGATATTGAAATTCTGTCTCAAAAGAAATATAAATATAAAATCTGGGTGCCGGTGGCTCACACCTATAATCCTAGCTACTCAGAAGGCTGAGATCTGGGATCGTGGTTCAAAGCCAGCCTGGGCAGCAAAGTCCATAAGACTCTTATATCCAATTTTACCAGAAAACCAGAAGTGGCACTGTGGTTGAAGTGGTAGAGCACTCACCTTGAGCTGAAGAGCTCAGGGACAGAGCCCAGGCCCAGAGTTCAAGCCCCACAACTGACAAAAAAAGAAGTATTAATATAATTAAATAAAAAGTCTACACAGTTATTCGGGAAAGCCAGTCTGCCATTTCCTCAAAAAGTTAAAACAGGTGCAGTGGCTCATGCATGTAATCCTAGCTATTCAGGAGGTTAAGATCAGGAGGATCATGGATCAAGGCCAATTCAGGCATAAAAGTCCATTTACATAAAAAACAGGATGTGGTGATTTATCTGTTATCTCAACTTTGCAGAAAATGTAAAAGGAGGATCAAAGTCCAAGTGAGACTGGACAAAATTGAAAGACCCTAATATAAAAATAGCTAATGCAGGGGCTGGAAAGGTAGCTCAGTGGTAGAGCACTTGCCTTGAATGCCTGAGGCCCTGGGTTCGATTCCTCAGCACCACATAAGCAAAAAGAAAAAAGCTGGAAGTGGCACTGTGGTTCAGGTGGTAGAGCGCTAGCCTTGAGAGGTAGAGCGCTAGCCTTGAAGAGCTGAGGGACAGTGCCCAAGCCCAGAGTTCAGGCCCCACGAGTGAACCAAAAAAAAAAAAAATAGCTAAGGCAAAAAAGGATTGAATGATAGAGCACCCATCTAGCAAGTGTCAAGGCCCTAAATTCAAACTTTAATATAGCTAAAAAAAAAAAAAAAAAAAAAAAAGGCCAGGCGCTGGTGGCTCACGCCTGTAATCCTAGCTACTCTAGCTACTCAGGAGGCTGAGATCTGAGGGTCGCGGTTCAAAGCCAGCCCAGGCAGGAAAGACCGTGAGACTCCTATCTCCAATAAACCACCAGAAAACCGGAAGTGGCGCTGTAGCTCAAGTGGTAGAGCGCTCGCCTTGAGCTGAAGAGTTGAGAGACAGCGCTCAGGCCCAGAGTTCAAGCCCCATGACCGACAAAAAAAAAAGGTTAATCAGAGAGCTACCATATGACTAGCAATTTTTAAAACATATATTCATGTAAAAATATGTATCCCATGAATGCAGCATTCTTTATAAAAGCCAGAGAGTAGAAACAACTCAAAATCAAAAAAACAAGTCTGGTAGCTCATGCCTGTAATCCTAGCTATTCAGAAGACTGAGATTTGAGGATTGCGTTTCAAAGCCAACCTGGACAGAAAAGACCCTGTGAAATATCAACCACTTAAAAAATGGAAGAGGCATTGTGGCTCAAGTGGCAGAGTTCTAGCCTTGAGCAAAAGAGCTCAGGGACAGTATCCAAGCCTTGTTTTCAAGCCCTATGACCAATAGCAACAACAAAAATGTTTAAATGTCTCTGGGTTGTTTCTCATGGACATTCATCCACTATAATTAGACATGTCATTAATAAAATTTTTCTTCAGCTTTGTGAGTTTAAAAAAGAACAATACTGGGTTGGGAAGGTGGCTCAGTGGTAGAGTGCTTGCTTGGCATGCATGAGGCCCTGGGTTCAATTCCTCAGCACCACATAAGCAGAAAAAAGCTGGAAGTGGCGCTGTGGCTCAAGTGGTAGAGTGCTAGCCTTGAGCTGAAGAGCTGAGGGACAGTGCCCAGGTCCAGAGTTCAGGCCCATAACCGACAAAAGAAAAACAATAGTATTTGATAATGGCATTCTAATTAGAATAGCAAAGGTATGTAGCCCAGGCTGGCCTTGAACCTATGATACTCCTGTCTCTGCTTCCCAGAATTATCAGATTTGCGTGACTATGCCCAGAAAGACAATTCTTTTGCTTAGTTGAAGGCCAGATTCAATTCTAGCTCAAAACAACTAGTTCAGCTGGGAGCTGGTGGTTCATGCCTGCCTGATCCTAGTTACTCAGGAGGCTGAAATCTGAGGATTGTCATTCAAAGTCAGAAAAATCTGTGAGACTCTTATCTACATTTAACCAGCAAAAAGTCAGTAGTAGAACTGTTGCAAAAAAGCTAGAGGATTGTGCTTAGGCCGAGTTCAAGCTCTAGTACTGGTACAAAAGAGAGGGAGAGCCGGGCACCAGTGGCTCACACCTACTAGCTACTTAGGAGGCTGAGATCTGAGGATCACTGTTCAGAGCCAGCCCGGGCAGGAAAGTCCGTGAGACTCTTATCTCCAATAAACCGCTAGAAAACTGGAAGTGGCGCTGTGGCTCAAGCAGTAGAGCGCTGGTCTTGAGCTGAAGAGCTGAGGGACAGTGCCCAAGCCCAGAGTTCAAGCCCCAAGACTGACAAAAAAAAAAAAAAAGAGGAAGGAAGGATGGAAGGAAGAAAGGGAGGGAGGGAGGGAGGGAGAGAGGGAGGGAGGACTAGCTTACTTAGGCAAATTTCATTAAATAAACATTTTTGATACAGTTCGAAATTAAGAGCTATAAGAGATATGAACACTTTCAGACAAATCTGAATCAGCTGAATTTGAATGCCAAAATTTAAAATCACAATTAAAATTGTATTATTTTATTTTTACCTTCCTTTTTAAAATAACATTTTCTTCCCCATTATATAAACACATACACACATGCTTGTTATAAAAACAACTTTAGCCAGGTGCCAGTGGCTTACCATGCCTATAACTCATTACTTAGGAGGCTGTAATCTGAGTACTATGGTTCAAAGCCAGCTTGGGCAGAGAAGAGTCTTCTTTCCAATTAACCAGGAAAAAGCCAGAAATGGGGGGGCTGGGAAAGTGACTCAGTGGTAGAACGCTTGCCTTGCATGCATAAGGCCCTGGGTTCGATTCCTCAGCACCACATAAGCAGAAAAAAAAAAGCTGGAAGTGGTGCTGTGGCTCAAGTGGTAGAGTGTTAGCCTTGAGCTGAAGAGTTGAGGGGCAGAGCTCAGGCCCAGAGTTCAGGCCCCACGACCAGACCCAAAACAAAAACAAAAACAAAAAGCCAGAAATGGGGCTGTGGCTCAAAGTGGTAGAGCACCAGCTCTCAGCCAAAAAGCTAAGGGAGAGCACCAGGCCCTAAATTTGAATAAACCTCATTACTGGCACCAAAAGTTTTTTTTTTCAATCTTAATCTTAAAATACACAGGAAAACACAGTAGAAACCATAAGAACAGACTTTTTCATACCACACAAAAATAATCACTATTAAAATTTTAGATCATGTTCTACCTTGAAGCTGACTCACATATACCATGGCAAAATTTATATGTGTTTACTTATAAAATTTTCATCCTAGTGTATACATAGCATTTGAGCTTAGTTTTTCATTTAACAACATATGGCAGACTTTCTTATTGCATTACATATGTTTAATATCATAACTTTTCTGGTTTCTTTCCATTTCCTTATATGATCATACCATGATTTATTTATTATTTGTAGTTTTAAAATACTAAAACTGGGGCTGGGAAGGTGGCTCAGTGGTAGAGCACTTGCCTTGCATGCTCGAGGCCCTGGGTTCGATTCCTCAGCACCACATAAGCAAAAAGAAAAAAGCCGGAAGTGGCGCTGTGGCTCAAGTGGTAGAGCGCTAGCCTTGAGCTGAAGAGCTGAGGGACAGCGCCCAGGCCCAGAGTTCAGGCCCCATGACCGGACCCAAAAAAAAAATAAATAAATAAAATAAAATAAAATAAAATACTAAAACTGGGAGTTGAGAAGGTGGCTCAGTGGTAGAGTGCTTGCCTTGCATGCATTAGGCCCTGGGTTCGATTCCTCAGCACCACATAAGCAGAAAAAGCTGGAAGTGGCACTGTGGCTCAAGTGGTAGAGCGCTAGCCTTGAGCTGAAGAGCTGAGGGACAGTGCCCAGGCCCAGAGTTCAGGCCCCATGACCAACAAAAAAAAAAAAACTAAAACAAAGTCTGCAAACATCCTTACATGAACCATACATGGATTACCTTCTTGGGACTTACTTGTAAAAAGTGGAATTTTAGTGCCTATGAATCCTTTCTCGTTATTAAAAGCCAAAGTACCACATTGTTTTCCATCTTACTGGATGGAAATCAAAGAGCGTTTGGTAAATCAAAGAGAAAAAGGGTAATTACCTGATAAGGTGGCATCAAATCCCATGTCTTCTATTGCTTCTCTCAAGGTCTCTGGAGAAGTGAGTAGAGGATCATACTCCACAGTCCCATTGCTGTTTGCTAGGGAGACGCGGATGGATTTCACACCTGGCTTTTTTGATATGACCCCCTCAATAGACTGCACACAGGAATTACAAGTCATGCCAACAATGTTTATCAGGGTTTCCTGAGTCAGAGGCTGGCTAACTGTATTCAAAGGTGTCTTTTGAGGAGAAGTGGCAGAGGGAGAGTTGGAAGTACTCTCAACTTCACTTGCAATGCTAACTCTATACTGTCCTGGTGAGACAGCCTCTATTGCTTTTCTCAGAGTTTCTGGAGTGACTGAACTTGCATTGTACTTTACAGTGGCAGACCTATTCTCTAAAGAAACGACAATGCTGCTTACATATTGGAGTGTAGAGAAAGCACTTTCGATATTTGACACACATGATTTACAATGCATGCCATCTATGATGAAAGTAGCTGTAGAATCACTGGTGTGTGAGGGACTCCTTTGCTGAGATCCTTCTGGAGATTTCACTGGTGTGTTCTTTAGGCGCTCGACATCAATAGCTCCCAATTTCAGGTACTTGGGCTGTTTTTTGACAAATGCTGGGAAGCCTGCTGCTTCAATCTGTTTCTTTATTTCCTCTACAGTGATCAAATGAGGCTGATAAACAATAGTAGCTTCTTGATTGTCCAGGGAGACTAGTTAATGGAAAGAAACATAATTATTTCATTTCATATCATCCAGGGCCACTTCAGAATCATTGTCTGTCTTCACATCAGCTTTTCTTAAAATCATTTTGGATTTTTTTCATAAGATGTGAAACTAGTAAACATGCTAGAAACAGGTAAAAGGTGTGACTACTGTTCTATAGTCTCTAAGTTTCCAGTTGCCTAAGTAAAAACAAATTGAGTAAGTATCCTAGGCATGATGTGGTAAAAAGTCTGAACTCCCTGCCGGGCGCTGGTGGCTCATGCCTGTAATTCTAGCTACTCAGGAGGCTGAGATCTGAGGATCATGGTTCAAAGCCAGCCTGGGCAAGAAAGCCCGTGAAACTCTTATCTCTAGTAAACCACCAGAAAACCAGAACTGGCACTGTAGCTCAAGTGGTAGAGCACTATCCTTGAGCTGAAGAGCTCAGGGACAGCACTCAGGCCCAGAGTTTAAGCTCCACGACCAACAAAAAAAAAAAGTCTGAACTCCCTAAGTCACCACCCCAGCTTTTAGCCTTTTCTGCTAAACTAAAATTCAAGACTCTCATTATAATCATTAACTTTATTGCCATTAATACTGGGAATATGCTATGTCTCAAACTCCAATAAGGCAACAAGTCCCACAAAGTTGAAACCTACACCTGGGAAGAAAGCAAAAAGTGAAAAGATAAAACAGAAAATGAAGCCGGGCAGCAGTGGCTCATGCCTGTAATCTTAGCTGGGATCTGAGGATTATGTTTTGAAGCCAGCTCAGACAGAAACACATTTTTTTTTAGTCGTGGGGTTTGAACTGGGCCTGGGCACTGTCCCTCAGCTCTTCAGCTCAAGGCTAGCGCTCTACCACTTGAGCCACAGAACCACTTCCAGTTTTCTGGTGGTTAGTTAGAGATAAGAGTCTCTTGGACTTTCCTGCCCGGGCTGGCTTTGAACCACAATTCTCAGATCTCAACCTCCTGAGTAGCTAGGATGACAGGCATGAGCCATGGGTGCCTGGCCCAGCAGAAACTCTTATCTTCAGTCAACCACCAAAACCAGAAGTTGTAGGTCAGATGGCAGGGCACCAGCCTTAAGTGAAAAAGCTAATGGACAAGTACCCAGGCCCTGATTTCAAGCCTCAGTACTAACACAAAAAGAAAAACACAGAAAACAAAGCCTTATAAAACAATCGATTAAAAAAAAGCAGTGAAGAAATCACCTTTAATTCGCTGAACACCTTGCAGTTTCCCAATTTTTCCTTCAATGGTGCTTGTGCATGAGTGGCAGGTCATACCCTCCACCTTCATCTTCAGCATGACTTCACCTGCTTGAGTCATGCTGGGGTCTTCACAGATTCCTGGCTTTTTCTCCTGAGTTCCGATATCTAAACTGAGGTCAGGAACCAACTCTATTATGTGACTGGCACTCACTATAGAAGGGATTATTGTCACTACTGCAGTTCTTTGCTGAGGGGAAATTTTAATGTCAGTCACACCCTTGGTCTTGAGCAATGTACTTTGGATATGGTCCCACGGTGGAGCCAGTGGAGCAGTAACAGTCAGAAATACAGTATTGGTTAAAACTGGGAGTGGGTTAGAATTCTGGAGAATAGCATCAAAGCCCATGTCATCGATGGCTTCTTGTAGAGTCTTTGGAGTATGTATTTTAGGGTCATAAATAATAGTTGCATTCTTTTCTTCTAATGAAACCTTTCAGAAGAAAATTTCAGAAGTTAGTTTCATTAAATTATATGACACAGGAATTAAGAATACCAAATGAAGAATGAAATAAATGATTCAATATTATGGAGTCTTTCTAGGGCGTTTTCATCTTCACTATTCAGAGAGAAAGAGAGAAAGCGAGGAAGGAAGGAAGGAAGGAAGGAAGGAAGGAAGGAAGAAAGAAAGAGAGAGAGAGAGGGAGAAAAAAAGAGAAAGAAAGAAAGAAAAGAAAGAAAGAAAGAAAGAAAGAAAGAAAGAAAGAAAGAAAGAAAGAAAGAAAGAAAGAAAGAAAAAGAAAGAAAGAAAGATAGAGGTGTCTACCTAGAAGATAAAACAATATGTAGGCCTACGTGACTGTAGTACCAGTCAGGTATTTGCAACATGCGCATGCCAAACACACCCTAGAATTTCACAACAGAGTATACACTACTTCCCACCATCTCTATTCGAAATTTACTCCAACCCTTTACATTCCACCGACTCAGAGGTTACATAAATAAGCCAGGCACCAATGCCTTACACCTGCAATCCTAGCTACTTAGGACACTAAGATTCAGAGGTCACAGTTTGAAGCTAGCCTGAGCAAAGTAGTCCAGGAGAGTTCATTTCCAAAACAGCAAAAGGCAGGGTTGGAAACCTGAGGCATGGCATAGATGGTAGAGTGCCAGCCAATGAGTGAAAACAAGTGTCAGATACCAAGTGCAAGTTCCAGACTCAGACAAAAAAAAGAACCAACCCTTAGCCAGGTGTCAGTGTCTCACAGCTTCAGAATAAGAACCCTGTTTGGGCAGTGTCCATAAAAATCTTCACTGGTGCCAAGTTTCATAACTTTTCTGTGAACAACTTCCCTTTTTCCCTTCTCAGATCAAGCATGGAAGATATTCATGGGAAAGTTTTTCTAGAGTATAGAAAAATGGACCTGGGTAGAGAGAAGGGACTAATCATTAGTAAAATGTTACTTATGTCCTTCTAAAATTAAAAGCTAGTATTATCCAGGTGCCAGAGGCTCATGCCTGTAATCCTAGCTACAGGAGGCTGAGATCTGAGAACTGGCATTGGTTCAATTGCAGCCCAGGCAGGAAAGTCAATGACACTCTAATCTCCAATTAACCACCAAAAAGCCAGAAGTGGAGCTCTGGCTCAAGTGGCAGAGCTCTAGTCTTGAGCAAAAAAGCTCAGGTACAGGGCCAACACCCTGAGTTCAAGTACCAAGACAGTCACACACAAAAAAGTTATGAGGACTGGGGAGGTGGTTCAGTGGTAGAATGCTTGCCTTGCATGCATGAGGCCCTGGGTTCAATTCCCCAGTACCACATAAGCAGAAAAAGCTGAAAGTGGCACTGTGGCTCCAGTGGTAGAGCACTGGCCTTGAGCTAAAGAGCTCAGGGACAGTGCCCAGGCCCAGAGTTCAGGCCCCATGATTGACCCTATAATCTTAGCTACTCAGGAGGCTGAGATCTGAGGATAACAGTTCAAAGCCAGCCCGGACAAGAAAGTCCGTGAGATTCTTATCTCCAATAAACCACTAGAAAACCGGAAGTGGCGCTGTGGCTCAAGCAGTAGAGCGCTTGCCTTGAGCTGTAGAGCACAGGGACAGCACCCAAGCCCAGAGTTCAAGCCCCATAACCAACAACAACAACAAAAAAGTGAGTTGCAGAGCAATAGATGTGGCATGCTTCCAATTTTACTTTAAAAAAGACAATCAAATATATATATACACACACAGTTCTATATCCACAGTATTTATGGAAAGACTACATACATACATACATACATACACATATACATCTACATATATAGGACAACCAGTTTCTTTTGGAAGGGGGATTTTTCAATAATAATAATAAACTATTTAATATTAGCAATGAATGTATTTATTGGTCTGAAGGAGAAATTTAGTTTTTTAAAAATAATAGTATCTGGGTTGGGAAGATGGCTCAGTGGTAGAGTGCTTGCCTTGCATGCATGAGGCCCTGGGTTCGATTCCTCAGCACCACATTAGCAGAAAAAGCTGGAAGTGGTGCTGTGGCTCAAGTGGTAGAGCCTTGAGCTGAAGAGCTGAGGACAGTGCCCAGGCCCAGAGTTCAGGCCTCATGACCGGAAAAAAAAAATAATAACAGTATCTATAAAGAGAACAAACTGCAGTGTTTATCTGTGCAAAAGACAAAAACAGAAAAAAAAAAGATCCAGCATTGTAAGTTTCGGGAACAAAGTAATTTGTTAACACAGCATTAACCTTTGGAGTCATTTAGTACTTGGATCTAATTAAATTTGTTTTTAAATTTCCGCTTCAAAAAAGCCAACCATTCATATTATCTGCCCATTTTCTTTTTCCTTTGAACAGTCTGCTGAGATGATGAAATTAAACTTCAGGTTAATCCCTTTAATGTCTACAGTCTTAATATTAGCAGGACAAATAAGAACAGCACACCCATTCACAGCACAATTTAAGACATAATTTCCAAAGTGCATTTTAAATGGTAAAGCTGCAAAGGTAAATAATCATATTCTATTTACTCCAAAAGTAGAGACTTCTGGACACCTCTCTCTTTGTGCTTTTTACATTAAAGCTTTAATTTGCTCCACTGTTGCACTTTTCGATAAAGCAACCTCATTCAGTTCAACAGCACAATTATATCACATCATTTGTAACACTAGCAAAAGCTCCTTGACTTAGTCAAAACATGGATCGCCAAAGGCTGCTTTCTAAACTGTTTGTACATTAACCTTAATTATGATTCAGAAATTATGATCCAGAGAATTTTCATATTTTTAAGTGATCACTATTTATATATTAATAAATATATTCATGTTGAGCTACATTCTGACTACAAATTATGTTTGGACAAGACCATTTTCTAAATGGTGCCTAGAATGAGACAAATCCACATTTTTGAAATTGAATTGGAGGGACCTTAAGAAAAAGAATACAAAATTATTAATAAAAATCACAAATTACAGCGTGGCATAGTGGAGCATGCTTATAATCTCAGCACTTCTAAGGTCAAGGCAGGAGGAACTGGAGTTCAAGGTCACATAGTGAGTTTAACGCCAGTGCAGACTATATAGTGAGATCCCTACTCAAAACAGAACAAACACTGGGCACAGGTGGTCCACACCTGTAATTCTGGCTACTCAAGAAGGTGAGATCTGAGGATCACAGTTCAAAGCCAGCTCAGGCAAAAAAGTCTATGAGACTTTTTTTTTTTTTTTTTGTCAGTCGTGGGGCCTGAACTCTGGGCCTGGGCGCTATCCCTCAGCTCTTCAGTTCAAGGCTAGTGCTCTACCACTCGAGCCACAGCAACACTTCCGGCTTTTTTCTTTTTCTTTATGTGGTGCTGAGGAATCAAACCCAGGGCCTCATGCGTGCAAGGCAAGCACTCTACAACTGAGCCACCTCCCCAGCCCTCTATGAGACTCTTATCTCCAGTTAATCACCAAAAAGAAGTAGAGCTGTGACTCAAGTGGTAGAGTACTAACCATGAGCAAAAAAGCTTAGGGGCAGCACCCAGGACCAGATTTAAGCCTCAGGACTAGCACCAAAAAAAAAAGAAGAAAAGTCACAAACATACCAATTTCATAAAAGTTTTTGATAAGAGGAGGAAAGGCAGAGCTGGGAAAGGCAGAAGTGTGTTTCTTTTCATGTTAAGCAATCAAATTATAATGACCATGCAGTATCTCTGAGATTTGTTTAAGTCACTTTTGGTAACACAAAGTGGTTTTACATTATATCACTGCCATTCTTCCTTTACTATTGAATCAATGTCCAATTGTATTTGTCTGACTAATCAGACCTTACTAGGTGGCAGTGAATTCTAGGAGCTGCAGTGGAAATAGCAAGTAGGCTGTTTTGGGAAATAGCAGTGTATGTACAAATAGAAAAGTAGAACATACCCCTACCGTTATAAATGTATATGTTATCACAAACATTCTCCTAAAACACTTTGCTAGGCAGGGAGCTGGTGGGTTCAGAAAATATATTAGTTAGCTGGGCGCCAGTGGCTCACACCTGTAATCCTAGCTACTCAGGAGGCTGAGATCTGAGGATCACGGTTCAAAGCCAGCCTGGGTAGAAAAGTCCGTGAAACTCTGTTCTCCAATAAACCACTAGAAAACCGGAAGTGGTGCTGTGGCTCAAGCGGTAGCTCACTCACCATGAGCTGAAGAGAATAGGGACAGTGCTCAGGCCGAGAGTACAAGCCCCACGACCGACAAAAAAAAAAAAAAAAGAAAGAAAGAAAGAAAGAAAGAAAATATATTAGTTGTAAGTGGACAGTAAGGAACTAAATCATTTGAAGAAAATTATGTGAACTAATCTGGGTGTATTGTCACACACCTGTAGTCTCTGCTACCAGGAGTTCAAGAATATTGAGTTTCAAGATTATTCTAGGCTTGCCAGGTGAAGGTGGCTCACGCCTGTAATCTTAGCTAGTTAGGAGGCTGAGATCTAAGGATCGCGGTTCAAAGCCAGCCAGGGCAGGAAAAGTCCGTGAGACTCTTATCTCCAATAAACCACTAGAAAACCAGAAGTGGCCCTGTAGCTCACCAGGCCCAGAGTTCAAGCCCCACAACCGACAAAAAAAAAAAAAAAGATTATTCTTGGCAAAAAGTTGACAAGACTCCTCATCTCAACAAATAAGCTGGGTATATTAGTCAATACCCATCATCCCAGCTATGCTGAATTGTGATTCAGAACCAGTCCTGGACAAAAAATACAAGACTGTATGAAAAACAACTAAAGCAAGAAGTTGAGGCCCAGTACTGGTGGCTCACACCTGTAATCCTACCTACTCAGGAGACTAAGATCTGAGGATCACGGTTCAAAGCTACCCCAGGCAGGAAGGCACTACCAAAACAGTCAGAAGTGGGGCTGTGGCTCCAGTGATAGAGTCCTAGACTTGAAGAGAAAGTTCAGGGACAATGCTCCAGGACACACACACACACACACACACACACACACACGCACACGCACACGCACACACACACACACACACACGTGTTGGGGACATAGCTCAAGTGGTGAGAGTACCTGCTTAGCAAGCACAAGGTCCTGAGTTTAAACTCTAATGTCACCAAATTTTTTTAAAGGACAAGAAAGAAAAATTATGTGAACTAGCCCCTGATAGTTATAATAGCTTTACTATAATTAGCACAGACAGTACTCTATAATTAGTAAGATTCAGCTGGTCTCTCAAACCAAGTGAGGAGGTGAATTGGTTTCATGTGAGGATAAGTACAGTTGTCACACTGTCACACAACTCATTTAAAGCTTTAGGACTGAAGGGTTCAGAACACTTTTCTTCTTTTTCCCAAACAACAAATTAGCCATTAAATGTTGAAAAAAACATTTTTTTCAATTTGGATATTCTGAAGATAAAATCATTTGAGAAAACATGCAGCATAGCAAACAAGGAAGATGACTGTTACCTGTCACCACTTTCCAACTCAGCTCACTCTGCAAAGAAAATTAAATAAAACCATATCTTTGCTGAGTTTGGAAATGGGGGAAGGAAGCAATGGAAGAGCTAAACCAGAGTTAGACCAAGGTAGATGATAAGTACAAAAGATTTAGTTTTAAAGCACATGAATATGTCTAAGTATATACACAAATGCCTCTGGGAGAAGGTATATTTCACCGGGTAAATAAAGCTTTCCTAATCACAATGAGCAGCATTGTCTTAGCTAGTCAGAATGTACAGGAAACAAATGAGAAACACTGCCTTCCCCCAAACAAATAGGCAAATGGATCCAAAGTTAATTTTGTCCTCAATGGCCAAGGTGAATGTAAAACTCAACACTTGGAAAAAAATTACCTACAGCTTTTTCAAAATGAACTCCAAGAAATGGAAACAGAAGTTTGTTTTTTTTCTCCTTTATTGGTAGAGCACTAGCCTTAAGCAAAAAAGCTGAGGGACAGTGCCCAGGCCCTGAGTTCAAGCCCCATAACTAATTGCCTACAGCTGCCAATCTGGAAAAAAAACTGCCCACATATGAATATCACATTTCACATGACTTTAGAATTAAGGAAAAATGTCAAGCCTCAAGAATCAGATTATGTACTCACTAGACACTACATTGAAAATTTACTATACAACTTGTAGGTATAGATGGGAGGGAAAAACTGGGAGAGAGCAAGGGAAGGGTTGACACTGTCCAAAAAGATATTTACTCTTTACCTGATTTATGAAATGGTAACCTTTCTGCACATCACCTTTATAATAACAATTTTGTTTTGTCGGTCATGGGGCTTGAACTCTGAGCCTGGGCATTGTCCCTCAGCTCTTCAGCTCAAGGCGAGTGCTCTACCACTTGAGCCACGGTGCCACTTCCAGTTTTCTGGTGGTTTATTAGAGATAAGAGTCTCAGGGACTTTCCTTCCCGGGATGGCTTTGAACCGTGATCCTCAGATCTCAGCCTCTTGAGGATTAAAGGCATGAGCCACTGGCACCCAGCTATAACAACAATTTTAAAAAAAGAAAAACGTCCCCCACAGTGTAACCCCCGCTTTCACTATATTTGATGTCAGTATAACATGTGGAGGAGTTGGGGACAAACAAGTCGTTTAAGGATTCAGGTGGACCTGTTGCAACAATGAGAAGTACAAAATGTCATGTCAAAACCAGCTTTACAATGTCGGTGTGGGGGGGGGGGCGAGGGGGGTATGATTGTGGGGGGGGGGTGGCTGGGAAGGGAGGTGAAGGGTAAACAAAGGAGGAGGCTGCAATGCTTGGTAAGAAATGTATGCATTATCTTGCCCATGTAATTGTAACCCCTCTGTACAGTATGTTCTCAAATAAAATAAAATTTTAAATTTAAAAAATTAAAAAAAAAAAAAAAAGTAAAACGTTCAAAAAAATCAGATTGTGGGGGCTGGGAAGGTGGCTCAGTGGTAGAGCGCTTGCCTTGCATGCCTGAGACCCTGGGTTCGATTCCTCAGCACCACATAAGCAAAAAGAAAAAAGCCGGAAGTGGCGCTGTGGCTCAAGTGGTAGAGTTCTAGCCTTGAGCTGAAGAGCTGAGGGACAGCGCCCAGGCCCAGAGTTCAGGCCCCACAACCGGATCCAAAACAAAACAAAAAAATCAGATTGTGCCAAGTAGTCAATTTTTGGCAACAGAAACAAGGCCAACTGAAGCCAATGTGTACTAGATTTAGTAAGAATTATAGGTGAGAACATTATAGACACAATAAAGTATATATTCTATATTTCACTAAAAATCCACAAACACTTTTTGAAATCTCTGAAGAGTAAATAGGTAAAAAGTAAAGTTTAGATAAGGTAGGACTTCCATAAGAATCTAATTTAGGGCACATAAAATGTTCCAGTTCCAATATAATGAATCATACACTTAAAATATAAGGAGCAAGAATCCATTGGGTATCTAATTTTAAATACATGCTAAATCTGGTGTCCATTTGGAAAACACTCCTTTAAAATGTGGTATGTAGCCAAGCACCAATGGCTCATTCCTGTAATCCTAGTTACTCAGGAGGCTAAGATCTGAGACTTGTGGTTCGAAGCCAGCCAGGACAAACAAAATCCCAGAGATTCTTATTTCTAATTAATTAATAAGATGACAAAAGTGTAGGTATGATTCAAGTGGTAGAGCCTTGACTAAATAAGTTAAAGAAGAGTGTGAGGCCCTGAGCAAAAAAAAACGGCACAACATTCAAAGTCAATCACAATAATGTCAAGATTACATGCTCAGATAATTTTTAAACGGGAAAACATTTTTATGAAAAATATTTTTGTACCCTTCCCTTCCCTCCTTCTCTTCCTTTCCCCCCTCTTACCCCTCCACCCCAGCATACCCCTTCTCTCTCTCTCTCTCTTTTTTTTGTCATGAGGTTTTAACTCTGGGCCTGAGCGCTGTCCCTCAGCTCTTCAGCTCAAGGCAAGAGCTCAACCACTTGAGCTACAACGCCACTTCCGGTTTTCTTGTGGCTAATTGGAGATCAGAGTCTCACAGCCTTTCCTGTCCAGGCTGGCTTTGAACTGCAATCCTCAGATCTCAGCCTCCTGAGTAGGTAGAATTACAGTCATGAGCCACCAGCGCCTGGTCCCCTTCTTTTTTTAATTCCAGGTTTAGCTATGTTTCCTGGGCTGGTCTCAATCTCCTGAATTCAAGTAATCCTCCTGGCTCAGCCATGTCCAGCTTTCTTTTTCTCTTTAAAAGGGAATTAACAACCAGGCACTGGTGGCTCATATCTGCAATCCTAGATACTCAAGAGGTTGAGATCTGAGGATCACGGTTCGAAGCTCTCCATGAGACTCTTCTCCAAAAAAATACTCAAAAAACCCAGAAGTGGTGCTATAGCTCAAGTGGTAGAGTACTTGCCTTGGGCAAAAAAGCAGCTCAGGGATAGCACCCAGGCCTAGATAATAAAATAAATATAAAAATAAAAAATAAAAGGGAAGGGGCTGGGAAGGTGGCTCAGTGGTAGAGCGCTTGCCTTGCATGCATGAGGCCCTGGGTTCGATTCCTCAGTACCACATAAACAAAAAGAAAAAAGCCAGAAGTGGCACTCTGGCTCAAGTGGTAGAGCGCTAGCCTTGAGCTGAAGAGCTGAGGGACAGCACCCAGGCCCCCAGAGTTCAGGCCCCATGACTGGACCCAAAAAATAAAATAAAAATAAAAATAAAAGGGAATTAACAAACCAGGCACTTGTGGCTCACATCTATAATCCTAACTATTCAGGAGGCTGAGATCTGAGGATCACGGTTCAAAGCCAGCCCGGGCAGGAAAGTCCATGGAACTCTTATCTCCAATAAACCACCAGAAAACTGGAAGTGGAGCTGTGGCTCAAGTAGTAGAACACTAGCCTTGAGTTGAAGAGCTGAGGGATTGTGCCCCCCCCCAGAGTTCAAGCCCCATGACAGACCAAAAAAAAGCTGGAAGTGGAGCTGTGGCTCAAGTGTTAGAGTGCTAACCTTGAGCACAAAAGCTCAGAGACAGTACCCAGGCCCTGAGTTCAAGCCCCAGGTCTGGCACCAAAAAAAGGGGGGAATTAACAGGACAAACCAAAATTCTTTAGCATCAAGGTTAGGAGTGCAGCAGTCATTCTTGCCAATGTGTCAGTATGCCTGGTTCTGTTCCAATGTTAGAAGCAACCTCCTAATGGGATTCTAGTCAATGTCACTGATTTCCAGGGAAACTTACTCTGATGTGGTGAACACCATTCAGTTTCCCAAGCTGCTGCTCAATGGTCCGAACGCAGGAATTGCATGTCATACCCTCTACAGAAATGGTGACAGAACTCACACCCATGCTTGGATCCATTTCCGTTTCTTCTTTAAATTCCTGTCTTTAAAAAAAAAATCTTGTTAATTTAGCCATGGAAAGAATTTTGCTCATCAATTTTTCCTCATACTTCCCCAGCTGAAAGCATGCTAGTATCAAATATGACCACCAGGCTGGGAATGTGGCTTAGTGGTAGAGCGCTTGCCTCGCATGCATGAAACCATGGGTTCAATTCCTCAGTACCACATAAACAGAAAAAGCCAGAAGTCATGCTATGGCTCAAGTGGTAGAGCACTAGCCTTGGGCAAAAGAAGCTCAGGGATAGTACCCAGGCCTTAAGTTCAAGCCCCAGGACTGGCAAAAAAAAATTAAATTAAAATATGACCAGCATTCTTTTATCCTTGCTTAGGAAAAAGTTTTACTCACCTTTGACAAAGCAAAAAATAATAATAACTTGTTTCTATAGCCAACTAAAATAACCGCATAACACTTAATAAAAATAACAAATACTTCATCAATGCTTTCCTATTCATCTCCCATCCATAAATTCGCTTAATGTTGGAAGTAGATAGAATGAAGACCCAACCAAGCATGCCAAAACCTATCCAAAGGCAACCAATGTCCTAGCTGATTACCTACACAAGCCCACTTGAACTTGTGTTCACTGACCATCCCATCCTTAAATCTTTCTAGGTGCCACTCATAATGTCTCCAGAGCCCTTACTCATGCCCCAGGGACTTGGCCTCAGGGCCTCTTGCTTTAGCTCTTCCCCTTGTGGGGTTCTTTATCCTTCCAGATGTCTGCTTGGCTAATTTCCTAAACTTCCAGTCTTGGGCTCTAATCTAACCTTCTTACTGAGGCCTATGTTGAACAACTTATTTAGAATTAAAATTTGGGCTGGGAAGGTGGCTCAGTGGTAGAGCGCTTGCCTTGCATGCTTGAGGCCCTGTGTTCGATTCCTCAGCACCACATAAGCAAAAAGAAAAAAGCCAGAAGTGGCTCAAGTGGTACAGCACTCGCCTTGAGCTGAAGAGCTGAGGGACAGCGCCCAGGCCCAGAGTTCAGGCCCCATGACCGGACCCAAAAAATTTATTAAAAATTTTAGAATTAAAATTTATAGCCCTTTGGCACACATACCCTTGACTCCTTTTGCCTTTTGCGTCTATCTTTTTAAAAATATCTTTCAGCCAGGCACTGGTGGCTCACACCTGTAAACGTAGCTACTCAGGAAGCTGAGATCAGGATGATCATGGCTCAAAGACAGCCCAGGCAAGAATGTCCATGAGACTCATCTCCAATAAACCACCAGAAAACCAGAAGTGGAACTATAGCTCAAATAGGAGAGGGCTCACCTTGAGCTGAAGAGCTCAGGGACAGCACCTAGGTCCAGAGTTCAAGCCCCGTGACTGACAAGGAAAAAAATATCTTTCATAGCTGGGTGCTGGTGACTCAGGAGGCTGAGGTCTGAGAATCACAGTTTGAAGACAGCCCAGGTAGGAAAATCCAGAGCACTCATCTCCAATTAATCACCAGTAAAACCAGAAGTGAAGCTGTGGCTCAAAGTGGTATAGAGTGCTAGCCTTGAGTGAAAAGCTCAGGGACAGTGCCAAGCCCCTGAGTTTAAGCCCCAGGACAACAGTGCATGCATGCACGCACACATATGTGCATGTGTATGTGTGTGCATGCATGTGCGTGTCACTGAACTCACCATTTTCTAACTTTGTGCATAATTTACTTATTTATTCTGTTCACTGACTATTGTCTCTCCACTAACTTTCTCAATCTTTCTTTCAAGAAGTGGAACCCAGGGCTGGGAATGTGGCTTAGTGGTAGAGTGCTTGCCTAACATGCATGAAGCCCTGGGTTCGATTCCATAGTATCACATACACAGAAAAAACCAGAAGTGGCACTGTGGCTCAAGTGGTAGAGCCTTGAGCAAAAGAAGTTCAGGAACAGTACCCAGGCCTTGAGTTACAGCCCCAGGACTGGCAAAAAGAAAAAAGAAAATAAAAAGAAGTGGAACTGAACTCCTTTTACCCCAGACATGCCCCAGACTTTGGAAATAGACAATGGCAGCAGTAACTCTGACTTCTGGGATTAGGTTATAAAGAGAGAAAAGGCAGGCCTGTAGGCTGTTCTTTATCATTAATGGCATCACCCAATTTAGTAGAAGCCATCTGCCTTGCATGGAGATAAATAAGAAGCCATATGGAGAGGTCACATGATGAGGAACTTCTGCAAAAACAACTAGGATCTGAGACCTCTACCAATAGCAGCTGAATGGAGTCTAGAAAACTCATCCTTTTAAGGCGCTACATTTCAGTGGGGTCCAGTATACTCCCAAACAGGTGCAACCATAATAACTATGTGGTTGCTCATTTCCATTTACCCCGAAAAGAAACCCATTAACTGCTCCCTATTCCCATCTACTCAGAGCCTCTAGAAGACATGAATTCACATCCTATCTCTATGGATTTGTCTGTACTGATGATTTCCTATAAATTAATTCATTCAAGATGTGACATTTTGTTATTGGATTTTTTTCACCTAATGTTTGTAAGGTACATCAACAAGGAGAATGTATTGATACTTTTTTCATATTTTTTTCAGTTTGTAGTTTTTGATTTGTATTGTGTATTCAAGAGTACATCTTTGGGGGCTGGGAATGTGGCTTAGTGGTAACATGCTTGCCTAGCATTCATGATGCCCTGGGTTTGATTCCTCAGTACCAGAAAAGGCCAGAAGCAGTGCTGTGGCTCAAGTGGTAGAATGCTAGCCTTGAGCAAAAGAAGCTCAGTGGCAGTGCCAAGGCCCTGAGTTCAAGTCCCAGGACTGGCAAAAAAGTACATCTTCAGAAGGTTTGTGGGGGTGGGGGGGGCGGGGGGGTACAGAACTCAAGGGAAACAAAGTGAAAAAATGAAGCAGTGAAACTCACTGGACACTGATAAAAGTGAACTGCACAACTCATGTGTGGAGATGGGAGGGAGGAAGGAAGGGAGGGAGGGAGGAAGAGCAGGAAGGGAGGGAGGCATTGAGAGAGAATGAGGGAACAGAAGATACTGTACAGGCCGGGCGCTGGTGGCTCATGCCTGTAATCCTAGCTACTCAGGAGGCTGAGATCTGAGGATCGTGGTTCAAAGCCAGCCCTGGCAGGAGAGACCGTGAGACTCCTATCTCCAATAAACCACCAGAAAACCGGAAGTGGCGCTGTAGCTCAAGTGGTAGAGCGCTCGCCTTGAGCTGAAGAGCTGAGGGACAGCGGCCAGGCCCAGAGTTCAAGCCCCACCACTGACAAAACAAAAACAAAAACAAAACTGAATAGTCATGGGCTATGGAGAGAGAGCAAGTGGTCAGGTACCTGCCTATCATGTGAGGCCCTGAGTTCAATTCTCACCACTAGAAAAACAAATATATTATTAAACTGACAATTATACATTGGAGAAGGCAGAATGTCTAAACCCAAATGAAAATTACATTCAGGCCATCGTGTTACCACTAAGCCTAGTTTAAGCATGTCAAATCAACTGTGAATACATAGGTATTTCCTTCCGCTTCCATAACTCGCCTGTATTGTTAGCTCAAAATACTACTTACTTAGACTTTAACACACACACACACACACACACACACACACACACACACACACACACACACACACACACACACAGGACCTCAGAGAAATTCCATGTCACTCCTACTACTCTGTTACACAGATACATATGTATACAATTCTAATTGATTTTGTAATAGATCTTTCAAATTGTAAATGTTTAACAGACAAGTATGAAACCAGGAACATCTAATGTAACCTCACTTGGCACTTAGCAAAATGACTCATGAAACGGAATAAGAGAATAAACAACTTTAAGGAGGGGAGGGATGAAGGCTTTGGGAAATCACAATATCAAAGAGACAAGCCTGGCTTGTAGCTATTAGTAATGAGTGCCTCTGAGAGCAAGTGCATCCAACTCCAAGGGAAACAACTTCGGGTGAGTAGAGTATCCTTAGCCACTCCCTAAGCACAGATGAAGATCTCTGCCAAGAGGAAGAGCAGCACTGTGACCACAACCTCACCTCCGGTTTGGAAACAAACTGCACAAAGCCAGTATAAAATATGATTTGTATGAAGACTCATTTGCCCAAAACATCTTAAGGCTGATCACAGAAGCTCAAACATTAGTTTTCAATTCCCCTAAAATAATTAGTCCCCATGCTTGTGATAGGTTCTAATTGTCACACAGTAAAAATTGAGTTCTTTTTTCAAGTGTGTGTGTGACAAAGGAGTGAGGTGGGGTGGGGAGGGAGGAGCTGTTCCTGAAGCTTAAACTCAGGGCCTGGGTACTTACCTTGAGCACATTTTTGTATGCTCAAGGTGATTAATTGGAGATAAGAGTCTCTCAGATTTGTCTTCTGTGGCTGGATTTAAACTTTGATCTTCAGATCTCAAGCTCCTGACTAGGTAGGACTACAGGCCTAAGTCACCAGCATCCAGCTAAACCTTTCTTATTCGTCTGGTTATTGCAAATTAGTACAATTATGGAAACTTTTAATGTTATCTGATAAAGGGCTGGGAAGGTGGCTCAGTGGTAGAGCATTTGCCTTGCATGCTCGAGGCCCTGGGTTCGATTCCTCAGTACCACATAAGCAAAAAGAAAAAAAAAGCCAGAAGTGGCGCTGTGGCTCAAGTGGTAGAACGCTAGCCTTGAGCTGAAGAGCTGAGGGACAGCTCCCAGGCCCAGAGTTCAGGCCCCACGACTGGACCCAAAAAAAAAAAAAAAATGTTATCTGATAAAGTAGAACTCAACATTTTCACAACTGAGCCCTTATCACATCTGAGATGAGCAAAATGTTCAATGCAACAGTACTCCTAATAGTTAATGCTGGAAATAACCTAAATATCCATCCAAAAGAAAATGGACAACTAGGTTGTGAGATAATATAGTGAATCATAATAGAGTAGTTAAAATGAATGAGCAAGGGTAGTGGTGCTCACTAGGAAGAGGCATGGAACTAATTTAATACTTCTTACCCTTTTGGTTTTTGCCAGGAACAGGACATCTTACTGGTGGTTCACACCTGTATTCCCAACTACTCGGGAGCCTGAGATCTGAGAATTACTCTCAGCCCAGGCAGGAAAATCTGGAGACTCTTTTTTATTTTTTATTTTTTTGGTCAGCCGTGGGGCTTGGACACTGGGCCTAGGCACTGTCCCTCAGCTCTTCAGCTCAAGGCTAGCACTCTACCACACTTGAGCCACAGCACCACTTCCAGCTTTTTCTGTTTATGTGGTGCTGAGGAATGGAACCCAGGGCCTCATACATGCTAGACAAGCACTCTACCACTGAGCCACCTTCCCAGCCCATCTGTGACACTCTTATCTCCAATTAAATACAAAAAATCCAGAGGTAGAGTTGTGGCTCAAGTGGTAGAGCACTGGCCTTGAGCACAAAAGCACAGAGACAATGCTCAATCTTGAGGTCAAGCCCCAGGACTGGCACAAAAAAAAAAAAAACAACAGGGGCTGGGAAGTTGGCTCAGTGGTAGAGCGCTTGCCTTGCATGCCTGAGGCCCTGGATTCGATTCCTCAGCACCACATAAGCAAAAAGAAAAAAAGCCGGAAGTTGCGCTGTGGCTCAAGTGGTAGAGCGTTATCCTTGAGCTGAAGAGCTGAGGGACAGCGCCCAGGCCCAGAGTTCAGGCCCCACGGCCGGACCAAAAACAAAAAAAAAAAAAACAAAAAAAAACAAAAAAAACAAACCAACAACAGGACATCTGATAAAGCCTATAGACATTTTGAGTTGCCCTACATCAGGGTGATATCTTCATCCTGAGTGTTCCTGGCATCTAGGGAGTAGAAGCTAGAGACACTGCTACAATGGGTAAGAAAAGTTGTCATAATGAAAAATCATCTGGCCCCAAATGCCAATAGCACCAAAGCTGAGAAACACTGAACTGGAGCTACAAGCAGCAACTGGGAGAAATCCCACAGAATTGAGGAAAAATTGCAGAAGAATACAAAAGTTTAAAAACATAAAAATAATGCCTTCTGCTGTTTTTGTATGTACACATATGTAGAAATAGTACTAATCAAAACATAAAGATACTCAGGCAAATGAAAACCTCCAAATACAGGAGCTGAAAGGAAGAAGTAATGGAATGCAGTTGTAGAGCAGTAAAAGGGAAAAATCAACTACATCAGTGGCTATTATAGGCTATATTGTGCACAAATACGAATGTTATAGGGACTGGGTGCTGGTGGCTCATGCCTGTAATCCTAGCTAATCAGGAGGCTGAGATCTGAGGATCACGGTTCAAAGACAGCCCAGGCAGGAAAGTCCATGAGACTCTTATCTCCAATTAACCACCAGAAAATTGGAAGTGGCGCTGTGGCTCCAGTGGTAGAGCGCTTGCCTTGAGCTGAAGAGCTCAGGGACCACACCCAGGCCCAGAGTTCAAGCCCCACAACTGACAAAAAAAAAAAAAAAGGCTATAGGGTCCTTTCCACTATTTGTATGCCATTTATTATAATGCTTTGGTACTAGGTTTTGAACTCAGGGTCCTCATGCTTGCTAGGCAGGTGCTCTACCACTTAAGCCACACCCTCAGCCTCCAGGACTTTTTTGCTTTTAGTTATTTTTTACATATAGTTTCATAGTTTTCACCCAGACTGGCCTGGCCCACAATCCTACTTAGGCCTCATGGGTAGCTGGAATAACAGGCACCATGCCCAGATACCTTGTTAAAATGGAGTCTAATATTGTTCTCAGGTTGGCCTTGAACCATAATCCTCTTGACCTCCAGGAGTTACCAAAACTGAAATAATTCATCAAGATCAATGACAACTTTTTTTGCCAGTCCTAGGGCTTGAACTTTGGGCCTAACTGCTGTCCCTGAGCTTTTGTGCTCAAGGCTAGCACTTCACCACTTGAACCACAGCTCCACTTCTGGCTTTTTGTGACTAATAAGAGTCACAATATTAGTCACACTAATAAGAGTCTCAAAGACTTTTCTGCCCTGCCTTGCTTAAATCCGAGATTCTCAGATCTTAGCCTCCTGAATAGCTAGGATTACAGGTGTGAGCCACCAGTGCCAGGCAATAATAACATTTTAAAACAGCCTAAATACTCCAATTCTATTATACCAGGACTACAAAAATTTGCCTGTGGCTGAGAAGGTGGCTCAGTGGTAGAGTGCTTGCCTCGCATGCATGAGGCCCTGGGTTCAAGTTCCTCAGCACCACATAAACAGAAAAAGCCAGAAGTGGAGCTGTGGTTCAAGTGGTACAGAGCTAGCCTTGAGCTGAAGAACTGAGGGACAGCACCCAGGCCCAGAGTTCAAGCCCCACAACCCACAAAGAAAAAAAAACTTGCCTGTTTTGTTAAATATATGGATCATTTCTAGGTATGCAAGCAACACTGTCCTAGCTGCCTTTAGGGCATCTACACAAGTTTTTCCATATTAATTTAATTTTACCTACTTGCTTTTTATTTAAAATCACTACCACCTGTAAACTATAAACAAAAGGGAAAGCATTAGCTTCTCTGTTACTTGATATAATGCATTCCTTAAATTGTGTAAGCCTTTAAAATGAAAATTAATCTTATTACTTAACCTGTTTCCCAAATATTAAGTCTAATTTATTTCCTCAGACAACTGTTATTATATAAACAAAGGACTTGGATTCCTGATGAAACAGCAGGTATGAGCAGGTGTATGCTTTAAAGTATAATTGTTCTTTTCATTTGACCACTCCTAAAAGATTAGCTGTTAATACTCATGCCAGTAAGGTCAAAACATTCAAATTAAGGAACAACAATGTGGCTGTGGGCATGGCTCAAGCACAAGCCTATCAAGCACAAGGCCCTGAGTTCAAACCCAAGTACTACAATTTTTTTTAAAAAAGAGAAGGTAGTTGAGCACTGGTAGCTCACACCTGTAATCCCAGCCACTGAGGAGGCTAAGATCTGAGGATAATGGTTCAAAGCTAGACAAGGCAGGAAAGTCTGTAAGACTTATCGCCAATTAACAACCAAAAAGCTGGAAGTAGTTGGATAGTTCAAGTAGTAGAGTGCTAGCCTTGAGCAAAAAGCTCTGGGACAGCAACTAGACTCTAAGTTCAAGTCCTTGGACTGGCATTAATTAATTAAATGGAAGCTAAAAATCAAACATATCCACTTAGGAGTCCAAAACTAGCAACAGCCTCAAAGTATTATCTTAATAGGCAAAGTATTATCTTAATAATGGCAAAAGAGAGAAATAAAACACGAGCAAGGAAGGGGGCAATATGGTGAGAATGCTCAAAAATATTGATTCCATGTAAAGAACATCTGTGAGGACAGGTTTCCCAGAAATGCAGAGGCATTTCTCAATCTACTTGCTTTTCCCCAGGGCTTCAACCCCACTGCCACGGTCCATAATAGACTAGAGGAAGAAAACATGTTTAAACATGCTTTCAGTGTGTGTGTACAACTGTTCTAGAGTCAGACAAGGCAGCTAGAGCTCCCTTGGGAAGATAGAGGTAAACAAGACTAGATTATGATACCATAAACCAATCAGCTACTTTTCCCATGTTATGTGGTAACTACAGACTTTTCATATCTTGAGAGAGAGAGAGGGAGAGGGAGAGGGAGAGAGAGAGAGAGAGAGAGAGAGAGAGAGAGAGAGTGTCCTAGGGCTTGAATTCAGGGCCTGGGTTGTGCTCAAAGCTGGCATGCTACCACTTAAGTCATAGCTCCACTTCCAGTTTTTTGGAGTTAACTGGAGATGAGTCCCAAAGACTTTTCTTCCCAGGCTGGCTTTGAACTGCAATCCTCTCATCTCAGCCTCCTGAGTACTAGGATTACAGGTGTGAGCCACCAGTGCCTATAGCTGATATCTTAGATTTTTAAAGCTGGAAGTTGGAATGTTTTTCTTCCCCATCAAGACAATCACCTGATTCAAGCTGGTCAGAGTGGATCTATAGGCAAATCCAGAGCTTCCATATTGTTTCAGCTTTTTATTAATGACAATTTAACCCCAGACCCATCAGTCTTCCCACCAGCACCAACGACAGCTTTCCCCATGGAGAAAAATACAAAAGAGTACCCCCAAACCACTCATTTAAAAATATTAAATACATACAAAAAATAAAACCAAGGGCTGGGAAGGTGGCTCAGTGGTAGAATGCTTGTCTGGCATGCATGAGGCCCTGGGTTCCTCAATACCACATAAACAGAAAAAGCCAGAAGTGGCACTGTGGCTCAAGTAGTAGAGCACTAGTCTTGAGCTGAAAAGCTCAGGACAGTGCCCAGGCCCAGAGTTCAAGCTCCACGACAAAAAAAAAAAAAAAAAAAAAAACAGGTGGACCCATTGTACAAAGGAGGAAGCAAAGCCGGGCGCTGGTGGCTCACACCTGTAATCCTAGCTACTCAGGAGGCTGAGATCTGAGGATCGAGGTTCAAAGCCAGCCCAGGCAGGAGAGACTGTGAGACTCCTATCTCCAATAAACCACCAGAAAACCAGAAGTGGCGCTGTAGCTCAAGTGGTAGAGCGCTCGCCTTGAGCTGAAGAGCTGAGGGACAGCGCCCAGGCCCAGAGTTCAAGCTCCACGACAGACAAAAAAAAAAAAAAAAAACAAAGGAAGAAGCAACAATCCTTGGTAACAAATGTACTTATTACCTTGGCTCATGTAATTGTAATCCTTCTATACAGTATTTTCACAATTAAGAAAACTTATTTTAAAAGAAGTAGAACTTTCTAAAGGTCAGCCGGATGATATATTATCATATTCAATGAGCGGATGGCTGTGTGAAAAAAAAACAAAAACAAAAAACTAAAAACAACTACCAATATCTTACCATTTATGTAGAGAACACTGGAATATATATTTGCTATAGTTCGTTAAGGAACTAAACTAGAATCCTGACTCAAGTGGTAGAGTGCCTGCCTAACAAGAGTAAGGCTCTTAAGTTCAAATTCCAGGATCCCCACCTACCCTCAAAAAAGAAGTGGTAGGGGCTGGGAAGGTGGCTCAGTGGTAGAATGTTTGCCTTGCATGCATGAGGCCCTGGGTTTGATTCCACATAAGCAGACACCACATAAGCAGGAAAAGCCAGAAGTGGCACTGTGGCTCAAGTGGTAGAGAGCTAGCCTTGAGCTGAAGAGCTGAGGGACAGCGTCCAGGCCCAGAATTCAACCCCCAAGACCTACAACAACAACAACAAAAAGAAGTGGTAAACTATAAAAATGATACAAGTTTGATAAGGTTGGAAAGGATAAATGACAATGTTGAAACTCAGGCTTCATGCTCTTCCTCAGCGCTTTGGCTCATAGATGGCATTATATCCTTGAACTACACCTCTACTTCCAGCTTTTCACTAGTTAATTGGAAATAATCTGGAGAAGGAAGGAAGGGGTGACATTGATCAGGAATCATTGTACTCATAACCTGACTTATGGAATTACAACCTCTTTGTTCAACTACATCAGCAGCAGCAGCAGCATCATATTTCATTCAGCTAAAAAAAGAACCTGTCCATTCTGTCTTCCCAGGCTGGCTTTAAACTTTGATCCTTACATTTCAGCCTCCTGAGTAGCTAGGCTTATAGGCATGAGCTTGGAAATGACAAAACTGACCAAATATTTCTGGCATGTTATCAAGTTTATAAAACCTACCACTACAAGGATAATGATGCTAATTACCCTATCAAACATATAAAAATTGTCTTTACAAGTTTTAATGATTTAAATATGCTGTTCTAAGAAACAAACTGATTAAAGAATGAGTCAATGTCCTAAACAGACAACTCATTAATGAAGATATACAGGTGGTAAGCATATAAGATACTTGAGGGCAATTCTGAGTTTGAGGCCTCCATACCAAAACCCTATCAAATAAATGAAGAAAGCGAGTAAGGGGAAGAAGAAGGAAAGAAACAGGGAGATACAGGGAGGGAGAGTGGAAGGGAGGGAGAGGGAAAAAAGACCAGTCAGGGAGGGAGAGTGGAAGGGAGGGAGAGGGAAAGAAGACCAGTCAGCTATGGCAATGCTAAAAGTCCTGAAAGCCAATGGTGGTTCCTGAGGTATGCCCTTGGCTTGTTTTAGGTTTGTTTTCCAAGCTTGACTGACATTCCTTTCTGTTGACTTTATAAACAATCTAATCATCTACAAACAAATTTCTTTTCTGTTTAGGTAAGTCAGAACTGCTTTATGTTGATGCAAACAAGAACCCAGCCAAACATTTGTATAATCAATACCAGGTAGCCATTAAAAACACTTGTAAATCTCACCTTTCAGACAGGAAAGAGGTTCAAGATACATTAAGTGAGGAAAAAAAAAACAATTTTCTTCTGCAAACATTTCTCTTTTTTTGCCAGTCCTAGAGCTTGAACTAAGGGCCTGAGCACTGTCCCCGAATCTCTCTGTGCTCAAGGCTAACTCTACCACTTGAGCCAGAGCCACTTACAGCTATTTCTGTTTATGTAGTACCAAGGAATCAAACCCAGAGCTTCATGTATGCTAGGCTAAGCCACATTCCCAGCCCCTGCAGACAGGTCTTAAACAACCTCCCTTCTACTGCTCAATATTTAGGTTCCCCCAGCATGCTTACTACAGGTGGCTGCTATGAAATGTACACTCCCTTACTCCCACCAAGACTGTTGGCTTACTAATTACCTTTGCCCGGAAGTTCACTGTACCCACTCAATTTCTCAGAATTGTGCAATTTAATTAAGTATGTAAACATATAAGAGATGTGTTCTTTCTATAAAAAAAAACAAAAGGGATGGCTTTAGAAACAACTAATAAAGATGAATCATCATAAAGTTATAGCCAAAATATGCATGCGAAGCAACTTTAAGAAATCGAGACCAGAGTTCAAGCCCCACCACTGACAAAAAAAAAAAAAACCAAGAAAGCCAGACACTATGGCTCATGTTTGTAATCCTAGCTACTCAGGAGGCTTAGGTTTGAAGACTGTGGTTCAAAGTCAGCCTGGGCAGGTAAGCCCATGACTCTTGTCTCCAATTAACCACCAAAAACCTCGAAGTGGCACGGTGGCTCAAAGTGGTAGAGCACAAGCCTTGAGTAAAAATGCTCAGGGATAGCACCCAGGCCTTGAGTTCAAGCCCCAGTACCAAAAAACAAGACAACACAAGACAAGACAAAAAGAAGGGAGGGAAGAAGGAAGGAATGAAGGCAGGAATGAAGGAAGGAATGAAGAAAGAAACAGAAGAGGGGGTAGGAAGGCATGTCATGCTAGACATGTGGGAGGTATAGGTTAGGAG
The DNA here is from genome assembly GCF_024711535.1 of Dipodomys merriami. Classification (NCBI taxonomy): domain Eukaryota; kingdom Metazoa; phylum Chordata; class Mammalia; order Rodentia; family Heteromyidae; genus Dipodomys; species Dipodomys merriami. Next base: position 62,557,000 of record NW_027204492.1, read on the forward strand.
GACTGGTGTCTGGGCTGCACCAAGCAGCCTATATACCTATATAAAAAATAACTAAAACATAATGAGGCTAGGGGTATGATTCAAATGGTAATGTACCTGCCTACAAGGACTAGTACCAGAAAAAAATCTGGGTGTAGTTGACACATGCCTGTCAGAACCATAATTAGCAAAATTGCTATCCAGCCCAGCCCAAGTATAAACATGATACCCTATTTCAAAAATAACTAAAGCAGGGGCTGGGAAAGTGGCTCAGTGGTAGAGCGCTTGCCTTGCATGCATGAGCCCTGGGTTCAATTCTTCAGCATCACCTAAGCAGAAAAAAAGCCGGAAGTGGCATTGTGGCTCAAGTGGTAGACTGCTAGCCTTAAGCTGAAGAGCTGAGGGACAGTGCCCAGGCCCAGAGTTCAGGCCCCACGACCAACAAAAAAAATAAATAAATAACTAAAACAGGCCCAGCACTGGTGGCTCACACCTGTAATCCTAGCTATGCAGGAGGCTGAGATCTGGGGACCCACAGTTCAAAGACAATCTGGGCAAGAAAGTCCATGAGACTCTTATTAATTACCAAAAAGCTGGAAATGGAGCTGCAGCTCAAAAAGTAGGGTACTAGTCGGTCGCTGGTGGCTCACGTCTATAATTGTAGCTACTCAATTTGACCGAGGTTCAAAGCCAGCCTGGGCAGGAAAGTCCATGAGACTCTTATCTCCAATAAACCACCAGAAAAACTGGAAGTGGAGCTGTGGCTCAAGCGGTAGAACACTTGCCTTGAGCTGAAGAGCTGAGGGAAAGTGCCCAAGCCCAGAGTTCAAACCCCATGACTGACCAAAAAAAAAAAAGTAGGGTACTAGCCTTGAGCACAAAGCTCAGAGACAGCACCCAGGCCCCAAGTTCAAGCCCCAGGACTGGCAAAAAATAAAGCAAGAACAAAAGGAGAAGCTGCAGACATGGCGCACAATGGTAGAATGTCTGTCTAGCAAGTACGAGGTCCTGAGTTCAAACTTCAGTACCACCAAAATATTATATTCTTCCTCTGACCAACAAGAGAATGGTTAAGATTTCCTACCACATTTCCCTATTGTGAAGGAAGTCTATGTACTACATCACAGAAGAAAGAGAAAAAGAATATCTGATCTCCAATTTGTTCTTATCACTGAATCTATACCATATTTGTCCTATAAAACGGTGTACTAAAATAGCCTATTACTCTAAGTTGATATGCCCAGTAGGTTATTGTTGCTATTCATTGTACTCAGTGGAAGTCAGAGGTGATTTTCATTGTGTGTGTGTGTGTGTGTGTGTGTGTGCGTGTGTGTGTGTGTGTGTGTGAGAGAGAGAGAGAGAGGTGATTTTCATTTCGTGTGTGTGTGTGTGTGCGTGTGTATGTGTGTGAGAGGTGATTTTCATTTCGTGTGTGTGTGTATGTGTGCATGTGTGTGTGTGAGAGAGAGGTGATTTTCATTTCGTGTGTGTGTGTGTGTCAGAGGTGATTTTCATTTCGTGTGTGTGTATGTGTATGTCAGAGGTGATTTTCATTTCGTGTGTGTGTGTGTGTGTGTGTGAGAGAGAGAGAGAGGTGATTTTCATTTCATGTGTGTGTGTGTGTGTATGTGTGTCAGAGGTGATTTTCATTTTGTGTGTGTGTGCGTGTGTGTGTCAGAGGTGATTTTCATTTCGTGTGTGTGTGTGTGTGTGTGTGTGAGAGAGAGAGAGAGAGAGAGAGGTGATTTTCATTTCGTGTGTGTGTGTGTGTGTGTGTGTGTCAGAGGTGATTTTCATTTCGTGTGTGTGTGTGTGTGTGTGTGTGTCAGAGGTGATTTTCATTTCGTGTGTGTGTGTGTGTGTGTGTGTGTGTGTGCGCGCGCACGCGCGCACCAGGGGCTTGACCTCAGGGCCAGGCGCATAAATCTTTAGCATTTTCACTCAAGGCTGGCACTCTACCACTTGAGCCACAGCTCTATATCCAGCTTTGTGGTTAATGGAAGATAAGAATCTCATAGACTTTACTGCTTGAGCTGGCTTAGAACCACACACAGATCTCTTCCTGAGTAGCTAGGATTACAGGTGTGAGTCACCTACTGGTGCTGGGCTAGATGGTTTTTCTCATACAAAGTTTTAGATGGCATTTTTCCCTTCTCTAAAAATATTTATATGCGCTATAGAAAAATTACTACTTCCTGAGAAGGCAGGCACTTTTTTTAGTTTTTTAATTGCACAATAATATGTGTGTGTGTGTGTGTGTATATATATATATATATAATGAAATTTACTATTTTAACCCTTTTAAAGTGTATAATTAGTGGCAGTAAGTAATTCAGCTTTTTAAGCTGTATCTATCACTATTCTTCTCAGTACTTCTTCATCACCCCAGACTAAAACTCCTTCAAGTTCTCTCTCATCTGGTAACCACCATCTCTCTCTCTGCATTTGACTACTCTAGGCACTGCACGTAAGAAGGATCATTAGGGCTGGTGGCACACACCTGTAATCCTAGCTACTAGGAGGCTGAGATGTGAGGATTGAGGTTCAAAGCCAGTTTGGGCAAGACTCCAATTAACTACCAAAAAGCTGGGAATGGTACTGTGGCTCAAAGTGGTAGATCATTATCCTAGAGCAAAATGAGCTCAGAGACAGTGCCCAGGTTCTAAGGTCAAGCCCCCGGCAAAGAGAGAAAGAGAGGAAAGAAGGAAGGAAGGAAGGAAGGAAGGAAGGAAGGAAGGAAGGAAGGAAGGAAGGAAGGAAGGAAGGAAGGGGAGGGAAGGGGAGGGGAGGGGAGGGAAGGGAAGGGGAGGGGAGGGGAGGGAAGGGGAGGGGAGGGGAGGGGGGGGAGGGGAGGGAAGGGGAGGGGAGGGGAGGGGAGGGAGGGGAGGGGAGGGAAGGAGGGGAGGGAGGGAAGTAAGGAGAGAAAGAGAGAAAGAGAGAGAGAGAAAGAGAGAGAAAGAAAGAAAGGAAGGAAGGAAGGAAGGAAGAAAAAGAGAGGCTAGGAAGGTGGCTCAGTGGCAGAGTGCTTGCCTTGCATGCATGATGCCCTGGATTGGATTCCTCAGCACCACATAAGCAGAAAAAGCTGGAAAGTGGTGCTGTGGCTCCAGTGGTAGAGCGCTGGCCTTGAGCTGAAGAGCTGAGGGACAGTGCCCAGGCCCAGAGTTCATGCCCCATGACGAAAGAAAGAAAGAAAGAAAGAAAGAAAGAAAGAAAGAAAGAAAGAAAGAAAGAAAGAAAGAAAGAAAGAAAGAAAGAAAGAAAGAAAGAAAGAAAGAAAGAAAGAAGGAAGGAAGGAAAGAAAGAGAGAGAAAGAAAGAGAGGGGGAGGGAGGGGGGAGGGAGGGAGGAAGGAAGGAAGGAAGGAAGGAAGGAAGGAAGGAAGGAAGGAAGGAAAGGAAGGAAGGAAGGAGGGAGGGAGGGAAGGTAGGAGGGAGGGGGGAGGGAGGGAGGGAGGGAGAAAAGGAAGGAAGGAAGGAAGGATTATATAACACTGTTCCTCTTTCACTTAGCATAGCCTCACACATGCTAAGAAAATGCTCTACCATTGGGCTACACTTGTAGCCCCAAACTTCTCTTATATTTCAGACATCTCAATAGGGACTGAAAAGTAAAAACTAAAATATGAAATAAAATATATGATGCTTCATTATCAGTCATTTCCTTACTTTAATTCACTTATAGTAGTTTGGTTTTTTTTTTTTTTTGGTCAGTCATGGGGCTTGAACTCTGGGCTTGGGCTCTGTCCCTGCCCTCTTCAGCTCAAAGCGAGCGCTCTACCACTTGAGGCACAGCACCACTTCCAGATTTCCAGTGGTTTACTGGAGATAAGAGTCTCACCGACTTTCCTGCCTGGGCTGGCTTTGAACTGTGATCCTCAGATCTCAGCCTACTGAGTAGCTAGGATTACAGGCGTGAGCCACTGGTGCCCAGCTTAGATTCTTTTAATTTTTTTTGCTGATAATTTCTCTGATATTCTGAGTTTCTAATAAGAATCAGTTTGAGTATATACTTCAAATCTGAGATATGATTGGTTTTGAATTCTACTTCATGAATTTAGAATGAGCTCAAAGGGATCAGAATAAAAAGAAGCAGCAACAGGTACAAGTGGATGCCCTAGGCTTTATTGAGTTCTTATTTTTAGAATGGGTGGATATAAAAATGAAATGTTGGCTGGGAATGTGGCTTAGTGGTGGAGTGCTTGCCTAGCATGCATGAAGCCCTGGGTTCAATTTCTTAGTACCACATAAACAGAAAAAGCCAGAAGTGGCACTGTGGCTCAAGTGGTAGAGTGCTAGCCTTGAGCAAAAGAAGCTCAGGGACAATGCCTAGACCCTGAGTTCAAGCCCCAGGACTGGTAAAATAAATTAAATGTTGTTAATATCTTTATGCTAGTTCTTCAAAACCCTACTGTCGGGGCTGGGAAGGTAGCTCAGTGGTAGAGTGCTTGCCTTGCATGCATGAGGCTCTGGGTTCGATTCCTCAGCACCACATAAGCAGAAAAAGCCGGAAGTGGCGCTATGGCTCAAGGGGTAGAGTCCTAGCCTTGAGCTGAAGAGCTGAGGGACAGCACCCAGGCCCAGAGTTTAGGCCCCATGACCGGCAAAAAAAAAAAAAAAAAAAAAAAACCTTACTGTCCAGGTTTCGACACATTTTTTTAAACTGTCTTGTAAAAGTAGTAACAACATATTAATGATTCAATATCTTGTGCCTCAGCACTATAAAATAATAATTAGACAAGTAATGGTGACAATATGAGCTATGAGTACCACAACAAAGGAAAATGATCAGTTCAGATGATGAAAGCAATATCTAGAATCTACAAGTATATTATTATACCATCCTGAACAACATGCTATGCCTTTAAAAAAAATACCAGAGGAGCCCAGGTACCAGTGGCTTATACCTGTAACCCTAACTACTCTAGAGGCTGAGATCTGAGGCTCATGGTTCTAAGCCAGCTGGGACAGGACAGACTGTGAGACTCTTCTAATTAACCACCAAAAAAGTCAGAAGTGGCACTGTGGCTCAAATGGTAGAGTGCTTGCCTTGGAGCAAATTAGCTCAAAGACAATGCCTAGGCCAAGGGTTCAAGCCCCAGGACTGGCACAGTAATAATAATAATAATAATAATACCATAGGAACTGAACTCTATCATTAAATGTTACTTATTCCTTTCAGCAGTACACATTCTAAAATTGGCCGACAACAGAGAAGTTTAACATGGCCCTTGTGTAAGGATAACATGCAAAAGTTAGTTAACTATGGAGGGGAGGGAGTTGTGGAAGTGGGAGGGAAGGGATGGTAGGGGGAAAACAAAGGAGGAGGCAACAATGCTCAATAGGAAATGTACTCATTACCTTGCTCATGTAACTGTAACCCCTCTGTACAACATTTATACAATAAAAATGTACAAAAAAGTTAGTTAGCTACCTATTTATAAAAATGCTTCCTACACAAGAATGAAATAATTCATATTTCAAACCAGCAAAACTGCATGCAGGTCCATGCATGAATAGCAGTGGTTTATTTTTTGTTTTGTTTATTGAATCAGGGTTTTACTAGAACAGGCTGGCTTTAAACTCATGATCCTCCTTCCTCAGCCTCCTGAGTGCTGGGATGATAGGCATGTACAACCATACCCAGGTAGTTGTTTGGGTTTTCTTTCTAAGTCTTCTTATAGGGCTAGCATGTTAGCTCAATGGTAGAGTGTATGTATAGTATATCCAAGACTGGATTCAACCTTCAGCAAAATAGATCAATTAAAATGGAACTTCCTACAAGCTGTATTTTTGTTCTATTTCTATTTAATAAAACTACTAGTATACAGTGTTTATTGCAATCATTTTCCTGTTTTCTACTTGTTCTACTATTTTTTGATCGTTTTGTTCCTTTTTCTGGCCTTGGTTTTTTTTTTTTTGGGTCCGGTCATGGAGCCTGAACTCTGGGCCCGGGCGCTGTCCCTCAGCTCTTCAGCTCAAGGCTAGCGCTCTACCACTTGAGCCACAGCGCCACTTCCAGCTTTTTTCTTTTGCTTATGTGGTGCTGAGGAATCGAACCCAGGGCATTAGGCATGCAAGGCAAGCGCTCTACCACTGAGCCACCTTCCCAGCCCCCTCTGACCTTGTTTTGAATTAATTTTTCCTTTACTCCCTTTATAGTCATGTAAGAGCTTGCTAGGTATGCTTGATTATTCAATTGTTCAATAATGGCACTTGCAGGGAAATGGATGGAGCTAGAAGAAATCATGTTGAACAAGGTAAGCCAAGAGCAAAGAGAGAAACGGCACACAGTCTCCCTGATAAGTGGATGATAAATCCAAAATGTAAGGTGATACAGCAAAATTAACAAAACTTAAGAAACAAAGGACTTCCACTCATCTGGTCAACTCACTACTAAATAACATGCTGCTGATCACCAACATATATGGTATATATGTGCACATCAGAGGGAAACCAGGAGGATGACACAGAACTAGAGGAAATCAGAGAAAAACATACAACAGCAGGACCCATCAGCTGCACTGGACATTGACCAAAATGAACTAAGCAACTCAATGGCAGCGATGGGAGGGAGAGAATGAGTGGGAAAGAGGGAACAGCTGATGCTATGCAAAACAAAAGAAATGTACATATCACCCTATGTGGAAGAAATAACTGTATTGCAAAGCTCATAGAACTCATAAATGTTATAGACAATGATAGACAATTTGCTCCATGAAAGTTAGAATGTGTTTGTGACTTGAACTAAGCATCACTATCCCACAATACTGTGAAATTTGTGAAATTATATAATCACTTAATCACATTTTAAAAATTGGGAAAAAAATGTATTGTTCAGCTGGGTGCCAGTGGCTCATTCCTATAGTCCTAGCTACTCAGGAGGCTTACATCTTAGAATCACAGTTAAAAGCCAGCCGAGGGGCTGGGAAGGTGGCTCAGCGGTAGAGTGCTTGCCTTGCATGCCTGAGGCCCTGGGTTCGATTTCTCAGCACCACATAAGCAAAAAGAAAAAAGCCAGGGCTGGGAAGGTGGCTCAGTGGTAGAGTGCTTGCCTTGCATGCCTGAGGCCCTGGGTTCGATTCCTCAGCACCACATTAAGCAAAAAGAAAAAAGCCGGAAGTGGCGCTGTGGCTCAAGTGGTAGAGCGCTAGCCTTGAGCTGAAGAGCTGAGGGACAGCGCCCAGGCCCAGAGTTCAGGCCCCACGACCGGACCCAAAAAAAAAAAAAAAAAAAAAAAAGAAAAAAGCCAGAAGTGGCACTGTGGCTCAAGTGGTAGAGTGCTAGCCTTGAGCTGAAGAGCTGAGGGAAAGTGTCCAGGCCCAGAGTTCAGGCCCCACAACCGGACCCCCCAAAAAAAAAAAGAAAAGAAAAGAAAAGCCCAAGGACAGTGCTCACCCAGGCTCTGGGTTCAAGCCCCATGACTGACACAAAAAAAAGAACTATGTTATTCAGTGATCTTGAATGAAAAATCAGAAAGGTAGAGGCATCACCATAATAAGTCTCAAGATATTCAGAAGTGGAGCTGTGGCTCAAGTGGTAGAAGATTAACTTTGAGCAAAAAAAAAAAAAAAAAAAAAAAAAAAGACAAGCAATATCATAAGGGCCTATGTTCAAGCCCCAGCACCAGGCACACACACATAAAAGACATACTATAGGACTATAGCAACCACAACATGTTGCTGGCACAAAAGGCAACAACAGATCCATAAACACAATAGAAACCCCAGTAATAAAAATCCACACATCTTGGGCTAGGAAGGTGGCTCAGTGGTAGAGTGCTTACCTTGCATGCATGAGGCCCTGGGTTCAATTTCTCAGCACAACATAAACAGAAAAAGCAGGAAGTGGATCTGTGGCTCAAGTGGCAGTGCTGAAGAGCTGAGGGACAGCACCCAGGCCCAGAGTTCAAACCCCACAACTGACCAGAAGAAAAATCCACACATCTTTAGTCAACTGACTGGGGGGTAGGGTGGCAGAAGGAGTAGGGGGAGAAAGGTAGTGCTGCAATTAGAGGTGCTTGAAAAACTGGAAGAATGAATGAAACAAACTCTCCTATCTCTCACCAGTTACAGAACTGAACTAGAATTCTTTTTTTTGTTTTGTTTTGTTTTTATTGGTCATGGGGCTTGAATTCTGGGCCTGGGTGCTGTCCCTGAGCTCTTCAGCTCTACCACTTGAGCCACAGCACCACTTCTGGTTTTCTGGTAGTTAATTGGAGATATGAGTCTCATAGAGTTTCCTTGCCCAGGCTGGCTTTGAACAAAGATCATCAGATCTCAGCCTCCTGAGTAGCTAGGATTACAAGTGTGAACCACCAGCACCCGGCTAAACTAGAATTCTTATATTTAGGAAGTTTAGAATTCTAAATATTTAGGAAGATCCTACTATAATATCTAAAACCACAAAACTAATAGAAGAAAACACAGAGGAGATACTTTAAGATGACAGTATAGGTGATTATTTTGGGGATGAGACTCCAAAAGCACAGGCAACAAGAACAAAGATAAACAGATGGGTTTATATCAAAATGCTTGCTTTCTGAAACCACTGCCAGCTTTTGAAGCTTTCACTGACAAAAACATATAATTCACAATTCATCATGTCAGCATTGACTTACTGAGTTTATTTGGCAAATTACATATCTGCTACTATTTAGTCCTGTAATTTTATTGTGTGATTCTGGCCAACTTAGTACATTTGCCTACATACATTCTGGTCTATAAATCAGTCATTGCAGACTAATGTTAAATATATTGTAATGAGCCAAATCATCTAAATACAGGTTAAGACATTTATAAAGTAAAAAATAATTAACCTAGTACCAGGAATGACTTAATTTTCCAAAAAACTAAGTTGTTCTCAATGGCAGACTTAAGCAGTGGCCTGTTCAACCAGATAACAACAATGAGAGACCAATCTAGGAAACGGCCAGTTGTCCTAGCATCCCAACATTTGCTGAAATCTACCAGTTGGGACTTCATCTGCACCTGAAAAGATGATCAATTCATACATGATTACTTTCTTCCAAACATGTACAAGAAACTAAGAGTAGTCAGGAATTGGTGGCTCACACCTGTAATCTTAGCTACTCAGAAGGCTGAGATCTGAGGATCATAGTTTAAAGCCAGCCCAGGCAGAAAGTCCATGAGATTCTTATCTCCAATTAACCACCAGAAAACCAGAAGTGGCATTGTGGCTCAAGTGGTAGAGCACTCGCCTTGAGCTGAAGAGCTCAGGGGCAGCACCCAGGCCCAGAGTTCAAGACCCACGACCAACAAATAAATAAATAGAATGTAGTTTTTGTGGCAGGACTGGGCTTGAACTCAGGGCTGTGAGCTTGCTAGCTAGAAGTTCTACCACTTGAGCCATTCCTCCTGTTTGTGCTTAATTTTTGAATAGGGTTTCAGATTTTTGCTTTGGATCAGCCTCAGATCATAATTGTACCTCTGCTTCCCATGTAGGTAGGATCTCAGGTATAAAACACCATACTTGGCTTGTTGATTGAGATGGGGACCTCTCTAATTTTTTTGCCAGGGCTGGCCTCAAACTACCTAGAACTAATGTCCTGAATTACCATGCCCAGGAGCAAATATGAATGTTTAATCTTCACATTCATAAAATTATTTAATAGTAAAATCAAGAGAAAGGGGGATAAGAGGGAGAAATTGAGAGAAAAAAGTTCAAATTGTTTTGTTCATTCACAGGAAAATTTTAAATAAGCAGCAACAACCACAAGTTTTGCTATAATTAGTGTGTGTGTGAGCACACATGCATATGTCTATATGTGTGTGAGTGTGTGTGAATGTGTTTGTGTGTGTGCTGGTACTGGGGGCTTAAACTCAAGAGCCTGAGCACTGTCCATTAGCTTTTTCGCTCAAGGCTAGCATTCTACCACTTGAGCCACAGTTCCACTTTTGGCTTAATACTGGTTAATTGGATATAAATGTCTCATGGGCTTTCCTGCTATACTTAGATCTCTGTTTCCCAAGTAGCTAAGATTAAAGACATGAACCACCAGCATCTAGTTCTGTGTGTGTGTGTGTGTGTGTGTGCACACGCATGCACACGCATGCACACACATGCAGAACCTGGGCACTGTCCCTGAGCTTTTTTTGCTCAAGGCTGGAACTCTACCACTTGAGCCACAGATCAACTTCTGGCTTTTACTTTTGGTAGCTAATTGGAGAAAAGAGTCTCACAGACTTAGGAAAGTCCTGCCTGGGCTGGCTTTGAACCTCAATTCTCAGACTTTAGGCCCCTAAGTAGCTAGGTATTACAGGTGTGAACCACCAGCGCTGTCTGTGCATGAGACAGCATTTCTTAAACCCAATTCAACAGCAAAAATATCAATGAATCTCCGTCACACAAAATAACTTGAAAGGATTTACTATTTTGCTAACTATATGGTCGTTTCAAACACTTTTTTCTGTCCCAGAGGCTGGGACAAAGACATCTCTACCCTATCACCTCCAGTTGAATTCCTACAGGGTGACACTGCTCCCAAAGAAATTGTTAGTACAACATACTTAACTAATTAGCAAACAATGCTTTTATTCTCATAACCTTTTTGTATCCAATATAAAGACATATTATATTTACATTATATAGCATGTGATATCAGTTCTCCTGAGGACTCAAAAAGTTTCCAAGAGAGGCTGGGAAGGTGGCTCAGTGGTAGAGCGCTTGCCTTGCATGCATGAGGCCCTGGATTCGATTCCTCAGCACCACATAAGCAAAAAAGAATAAAGCCAGAAGTGGCGCTGTGGCTCAAGTGGTAGAGTGCTAGCCTAGAGCTGAGGGACAGCGCCCAGGCCCAGAGTTCAGGCCCCATGACTGGACCAAAAATAAATAAATAAATAAAGTTTCCAAGAGCCTAGGCCCAGAGTTCAAGCCCCACAACCGACAAAAAAAAAAAAAGTTTCCAAGACAACTGGAAAGAAGAAAAGAATATATTCCTGAATGATATTCTCAAGACACAAATTAGAATTGCTTTTTTCAGTGTATGTTCATGCCTCTAAAGTGCCTGTCTCCCCTCTTCCCTCCAAACACATTGAAACATACTGTAGGTAATTTTTTGGCAGTCCTGGGGCTTGAACTCAAGGCCTAGGCACTGTCCTGACCTTCTTTTGTTCAAGGCTAGCACTCTACCACTTGAGCCATAGCACCACTTCCAGCTTTTTCTGTTTATGTGGTACCTAGTGCATGCTAGGCAAGCACTCTACCACTAAGCCACATTCCCAGCCCCTGCAGGTAGTATTTTATACTGTGGACTTGGTGCTTAATGTATCGTGTGTGTGTGTGTGTGTGTGTGTGAGAGAGAGAGAGAGAGAGAGAGAGAGAGAGAGAGAGAGAGAGAGAGAGAGAGAGAGAGAGAGAGAGAGAGAGAGAGAGAGAGAGAGAGAGAGAGAGAGAATGTGTGTCCTGGGCTTGAACTGAGAGCCTGAAATTTTTTGCTCAAGGCTTGTGCTCTACCACTTAAGCCACAGTTCTACTTCTGGCTTTTTGGTGGGCGCTTCATTGGAGATAAGAGTTTCATGGACTTTCTTGCCCAAACTGGCTTTAAACCAAGATCCTCAGATCTGAGTCTCCTAAATAATGAGGATTACAGGAATGAGCCACCCTGTCGTGCTTAAGCTTATCTTGTATCAGGCTGGGAAGGTGGCTCAGTGGTAGAGCGCTTGCCTTGCATGCACCTGGGCTCGATTCCTCAGTACCACATAAGCAAAAAGAAAAAAGCCGGAAATGAAACTGTGGCTCAAGTGGTAGAGCGCTAGCCTTGAGCTGAAGAGCTGAGGGACAGCGCCCAGGCCCAGAGTTCAGGCCCCATGACGGGACCCAAAATAAAAAAAAAGATTATCTTCTATAAACAAAACTGGGGCTGTTACTCAATGGTAGATTGCTTGTCTAACAATGTGTGGGGCCCTGGGTGTAAACCACAGCATTGTAAGTTATGGCAAAAATTACTATAAAACAGATAGAGAGCTACAACTTATGAAACTGTTATATAATATTCATTGTGTAGCTGTGCTTTATTTTATTTTAACTTTCAATTACCATTTAAGCTGTGTTTAGTTCTTAGTATTGCAAACACTGCTTCAGTGAACGTCCTTATACATTATCTTTATTTCAAACAGAATTCCTAGGTCAAAGAGTATGTGCACTCAAAATTCTGATTATTAGTGCCCAATTGCCCTCCATAAAAATTACATCAATCTATAAGCTCATAAACAAACATAAAAATGGTTAGTAGCTGGGCGTGGTGATACACTCTGTATTCCCAGAAGCCATGAGGCTGAGGCAGGAGGATTGAGAGTTGGAGACTAGTCTAGGCTATGTAGTAAGACCTTGTCTCAAAAAAAAAGCAGTTGGTGCCGGGGCACTATCCCTGAGCTCCACTGCTGAAGGTTAGCCCTCTACTACTCTGCACCACAGCATCACTTGCAGTTTTCTGGTTGTTAACTGGAGCTAAGGGTCTCACAGACGTTCCTTCCTAGGCTGGCTTTGAACCACAATCCTCAGCCTCCTGTGTAGCCAGGATTACAGGCGTGAGCCACTGGCACCCAGCAAATTGGTGCTTTTGATATTATTGCCAAGTTGTCCTCCAGAAAGATAGTACCTCCTAGCAGTTTTAGAGTTTACTCAATCAGGTTTTTTTTGTTTCTGTTTTTGCACTGTGGAGTGGATTGAAGAGGCTGGCAATGAAGCAAGTATTATTCAATTTCTTTTGAGGGTTGAGGATGTGGCTGGATGTTAGAGCACTTGCCTACTATAGATAAGGCCAGATAGGTATCCTAGCACCATGCAACATATAAAATACATTTAAAATACATTTTTAAGCTTTGTCAATCTGTTATGTGATGAAAATCATCTATTTATTTTTGCCTCCAATAATTTAAGGCTTTCTGACCACTTGCACGTGTGTATGTATGAGAGAGAGAGAGACAGAGACAGAGAGAGACAGAGAGAGAGACAGAGACAGAGAGAATGAGTCCTGGGCACTATCCCTGAGTTGGTTTTTTTTTTTGGATTTATATATAATTTATTTATTTTTATTTTAATTGTATTTTATTTTATTTGAGAACATACTGTACAGAGGGGCTACAATTACATGGGCAGGATAATGCATACATTTCTTACCAAGCATTGCAGCCTCCTCCTTTGTTTACCCTTCACTTCCCTTCCCCGCCTCCCCCCTCCCCCCACCCAATTTTACCCCCCTCCCCCCACCCAATTATACCCCCCTCCCCCCCCCACACCGACATTGTAAAGCTGGTTTTGACATGACATTTTGTACTTCTCATTGTTGCAACAGGTCCACCTGAATCCTTAAACGACTTGTTTGTCCCCATCTCCTCCACATGTTATACTGACATCAAATATAGTGAAAGCGGGGGTTACACTGTGGGGGAGGGACATACAAAGCAACAAAGAAATAATCTTATAAATGCATTAGAAACACATGCATGAAAGAAACGAAAACATTAAAATACATATTTAAGGGTTCATTTTCCTAACATCACATTATCTGACCTTTTCCGCTTGACTCATACCTATACTAGATATTGCAAATAAGGGAAACCATGGGACCTATGCTTCTTTGGGCCTGGCTTACTTCACTTAATATAATTTTTTCCAAACCTTTCCATTTCCTAACAAATGGGGAAATGTCATTCTTTCTGATGGAGGCATAGAATTCCATTGTGTATATATACCACATTTTCTTGATCCATTCATCTACTGAGGGGCATCTGGGTTGGTTCCATATCTTAGCTATGGTAAATAATGCTGCAATAAACATAGTTGTGCTGGTAGCTTTAGTGTGGTCTTGTTTGTAAACATTTGGGTAAATGCCCAAAAGTGGGATTGCTGGATCATAGGGGAGATCTATGTGAAGTCTTTTGAGGAACCTCCATACTGCTTTCCAAAGTGGTTGAACAAGTTTACATTCCCACCAACAATGAAGTAAGGTTCCTTTCTGTCCACATCCCCTCCAGCATCTGTTGTTGTTAGAGTTCTTGATTTTTGCTGTTCTAACTGGAGTGAGGTGATATCTCAATGTTGTTTTGATTTGCATTTCTTTTATGGCTAGGGATGTTGAACATTTCTTCATGTGTCTATTGGCCATCCTTCTTTCTTCTTCAGAGAAGCTTCTCTTTAAGTCTTTCGCCCACGTATTTATTGGGCAGTTGTTTCTTTGAGGATTTGTTGTTGGGGGATTTAATTTTTTGAGTTCCAAGTATATTTTAGATATGAGATCCTTGTCCGTTGTATGGCTAGTAAAGATCTTCTCCCAATCGGTGGGCTTTCTATTGATCTTGCCAGCTATGTCATTTGCCCTGCAGAAGCTCTGCAATCTTATGCAATCCCATTTGTCCAACCTTTCTTTGATTTGTTGTGCTTCCGGGTCTCTATTCAGAAAATTTCGACCTGAGCCAAGGAGACCTAGGGTTTCTCCTATTCCATCCTGTAATGTTTTCAGAGTGTCTGCTTTGAGTTCAAGGTCTTTGATCCATTTGGAGTTGATTCTGGTGCAGGGTGATATATAAGGATCTAGCTTTAGTTTTCTACATGTAGTTAACCAATTTTGCCAGCACCATTTACTGAAGAGGCTGTCTTTCTTCCATTCTATTGTTTTAGCTTCCTTATCGAAGATTAGATGGCTATAGGTCTGTAGGTTCATTTCTGGGTTTTCAATTCTATTCCATTGGTCCTGAGGTCTGTTCTTATGCCAATACCAAGCTGTTTTGATTACTATGGCTTTATAGTAGAGTTTGAAATTTGGTATTGATATTCCTCCAGCAGTGTTCTTTCCCTTGTGGAGCGTTTTTGCTATTCGGGGTCTTTTATTGTTCCATATGAATTTTTGGATTGCCTCCTCTATTTCCTTGAAGAATGAGGGTGGAATTTTGATAGGTATCGCGTTGAATTTGTAGATAGCCTTGGGAAGTATTGCCATTTTCACGATGTTAATCTTGCCAATCCAGGAGCATGGGAGGTTTTGCCATTTTTTAAGTTCTGTGTTGATTTCCTTTTTCAAGATTTTAAAGTTTTCATCATAGAGGTCCTTCACTTCTTTGGTTAAGTTAATTCCTAGGTATTTTATTTTTTGTGGGGCTATTACAAATGGAGTTGCTTTCCTAATTTCAGCCACACTTTTCTCATTGTTGGCATATAGAAAAGCCACTGATTTTTGGGGGTTAATTTTATAACCTGCTACTTTGCCAAAGTTTTGAATCAGCTTGAGTAATTTGGGAGTGGAGTCTATGGGATTCTTTAAATACAAGATCATGTCATCTGCAAAGAGGGAGAGTTTTATTTCTTCTTTCCCTATTTGGATCCCCTTTATGTCTGCATCTTGTCTTATTGCTGTAGCTAGGCATTCTAATACTAGATTGAAGAGAAGTGGAGAGAGTGGGCATCCTTGTCTTGTTCCTGAGTTAAGAGGAAATGGCTTTAGTTTTTCACCATTGAGTATAATGCTGGCTGTAGGTTTGTCATATACAGCCTTTATTGTATTGAGGAATGTTCCATGGATTCCTAATTTTTCCAGAACCTTCATCATAAAGGGGTGTTGGATCTTGTCAAATGCTTTTTCTGCATCTATTGAGATAACCATGTGGTTCTTATTCTTGCTCCTGCTGATGTGATGAATAATATTAATTGATTTGCGTATATTGAACCAGCTTTGCATCCCTGAAATGAATCCTGTTTGATCATGGTGTATGATTTTTTGGATGAATTGTTGAAGTCGATTGGCCAAAATTTTGTTGAGAAGTTTTGCATCAATGTTCATCAAAGAAATGGGTCTATAGTTCTCTTTCTTTGATGAGTCCCTGCCTGGTTTTGGGATGAGGGTTATGATGGCTTCATAGAATGTGTTCGGTAGTGAGCTTTCTCTTTCAATTTCATTGAAGAGTTGGAGGAGTATTGGTGTGAGCTCTGCTTTGAAGGCCTTGTAAAATTCCGCTGTAAAACCATCTGGTCCTGGACTTTTCTTAGCTGGGAGGTCTCTTATTGCTGTTTCTATTTCAATGCTTGATATGGGCCTGTTAAGCTGGTTTAACTCATCTTGGTTTAGTTTTGGCATGTCAATATTTGCTAGGAAAAGGTCCATTTCTGTCAAGTTCTCAAACTTATTAGCATAAAGTTTTGAGAAGTATTCCCTTATAATGTTCTGAATCTTGGTTGTTTCCGTGGTGATGTTTCCATTCTCATCTCTGAGTTTATTAATTTGGGTGTGTTCTCTCCTTTTTCTGATAAGGTTTGCTAAGGGTCTGTCAATTTTGTTAAGTTTTTCGAAGAACCAACTCTTTGTTTTGTTGATTCTTTCTATAGTTTTTTTGGATTCTAATTCATTTAATTCTGATTTAATTTTGATTATTTCTTTCCGTCTACTGGATTGGGGTTTATCTTGCTGCTCTTTTTCAAGGAGGTTTAGATGTGTCATTAAATTGTTAGTTTCCGATCTCTCCAATTTGTTGATGTAGGAGCTCAGAGCTATAAACTTGCCTCTGAGTACTGCCTTTCCTGTGTCCCAGAGGAGCTGGTAATTTGTGTGTTCATTTTTGTTGAATAGCATGAACATTTGAATTTCCTTTCTAATCTCTTCCATGACCCACTCATGATTCAGCAGTGTGTTGTTCAGCCTCCATGTGATACCGGACTTTCTTTGGTGGCTTTTGGTGTTGAGTTCTAATTTTATTCCCTTGTGGTCAGAGAGAATGCAAGGTATAACTTCAATGTTTCTGAATTTAGACAAGTTTGCTTTGTGGCCTAAAATGTGGTCTATTTTAGAAAACGTTCCATGTGCTGCTGAGAAGAACGTGTATTCTGATGCTGCTGGGTGAAATGTTCGGTAAATGTCTGTTAAGTCTAGTTGATCTATGCAGCTGTTTAGATCTGCGGTTTCTCTGTTGAGTTTTTGCCGAGTTGATCTATCTAGTGGGGAGAGTGGTGTGTTAAAATCCCCAACAATTAATGTCTTTGGATCTATATGGGATTTGAGGGAAAGTAGTGTTTCTTTGATAAATTTGGGTGCTCCATTGTTTGGCGAATAGATATTTAGAATTGTAATATCCTCCTGAAGGAGAGATCCTTTAATTAGTATGTAGCCACCTTCTTTATCTCTTCTCACGAATTTTAATTTGAAGTCTATTTTATCTGATATTAGGATTGCAACTCCCGCCTGTTTATGAGGGCCGTGTGCTTGGTAGATTTTGTTCCAGCCTTTAACCTTGAAAATATGTTTGTTTTTACGGGCAAGATGTGACTCCTGCAGGCAGCAGATAGAAGGGTCTTGTTTTTTAATCCAACTAGACAGTCTATGTCGCTTAATTGGAGAGTTCAGTCTGTTAACGTTAAGAGATAGGACTGAGAGGTATTTGGGAGTTCCTGCCATGTTATCCACCTTCTTGGGGGCTGTGAAAACTGGGTTCTTCCTAAGGTTCTTGGATTCTCAGTTTGGGTGCAGTTTCTTGGCCTTTGTTGCGTTCTTGTTGGTTTTCTATGTGTAGGACATCTTTAAGAATCTTTTGCAGGGCTGGTTTGGTGGAGATGTATTGTTTCAATTTTTCTTTGCTATGGAAGGTTTTTATTTGGCCTTCAGTTATGAAGGAGAGTTTAGCTGGGTACAGTATTCTTGGTTGATAGTTGTTTGTTTTTAGGGCATGGCATACGTCATTCCAGGCTCTTCTTGCTTTGATTGTCTCTGCTGAGAAATCTGAGGTAATTCTAATTGGTTTCCCTTTATAGGTGATTAACCTTTTCTCCTTGACAGCTTTAAGGATCTTTTCCTTGGTCTGGGTTGATCCTGTGTGGATTATAATGTGACGGTGGGATGTCCTATTCTGGTCTGGTCTATTTGGGGTTCTAAAAGCTTCTTGTATCTGAATAGGCCTATCTTTTTGTATGTTTGGGAAGTTCTCTGCTAGGATCCTGTTAAACAAATTTCCTAGACCATTAACTTCTGTTTCTAGGTGCTCCTCTACACCCATTATCCTTAGATTGGGCCTTCTGATGGTGTCTTCCAGGTGTTGGATAGACCTATCATATTTCTTGGACTTGTCTTGGATGGTTGTATGTTCTTTCTCTATAATATCTAGGCTGTCTTCAATCCCTGAGATTCGATCTTCTGCATGGTCTAACCTGCTGTCAAGACTCTCTACTTTGTTTTTTATCTCTTTTCCTTCTAATTGGTCAGCTTTGATGGCTTCAAGTTCTTTGTTGAAGCTCTGTTTTAGGTCTTGTATGAATTTCTTTACTTCCTTAATTTGGTGTTCAGTGTTTGTTCTCAAATCACTTAGTTGATTGGTTATGGTTTCTTTGGACTCCCATTCCTTCTGTTGGGTTCCATTCAGCATTCCCTTTGTGGTCTCCCTGACTTCCTTCAGCTCTTTGTTAATGGATTCCATGAATGCCTTTAGTGATCTTTGTGTATTCTCTACCTGGTCTCTTAATTCGTGAATTACTCTTTGATTAGTTTCCTCCCTTCTGTGGGATTCCTGCAGTTCTCTTTGAGTGTTCTCTGCCTGCTCACGCCATTCCTCCCTTTCTCTTTGAGTATTCTCAAGTTGTTCACGCAAATCCTGTATCAGTTTTTGAGAAGCTTCCTCACGCTTATGATATTCCTGTATAAACTTCTGGGATGCCTCCTCTCTCTCCCTATCACGCTCATACAGAGTCCTTTGTACATTGTCAAACTTCTCATTTATCATGTTTGCTATTAGTGTTTGTAGAGCTATTTGGGAACTCTCCTCTGGATTATTCTTTATCTGTTCTAATCCCTGATTATCAAGGTTGGGAATTGAGATACCCGAATTTGCCATTTTTCTTGTGTTTTTCCGGCTTACTAGGCCCATTTGAGATAAAGATTGCACCAGTTTTGTGCTAGAACACTATCTTAAGGCAACCATCAACCAAAGTTTGCATTTGTACAGTCAATAGTCTACAGATACAATCTAGTTCAACAGATACATCTATTCAACATCAAACGACTATATGTTAAAGGACTTCGAACCGCAGAAAAGAATTTGGAAAACCAGAAATTATTAGGATTAGGGAGAGATGTGGGTAAAAAATAGGAATAGATTGGTGTGGGTAGGCACAGGGAGAGTTAACTATGTCCTAATCACAGTGCAGGAAATGGGTTGGGTAGGATGCAAGTAGAGAGAGAGAGAAAAAGAAGAGACGGAAAGAGGAATAAAGAGAGACCAGAAAAAGAATAGAAACGTAAAAATTAATGTTATTATAGAGGTTAAAAGACCGTCTATTTAGAGAGGAATGTGAATATGTTCAGAGAAGGGGAGGGACATAGAGGAGATGTGAAAAGCTTTAAGGATGGGAAAGGGAGAAGAAAAGATCCGAAGTTCAGTAGAGCTAGATAAAAAACAAAAAGATAATTAAGAAAGAAAGAAAAAGAGAAAGAAGACAAGAAAAGAAAGGAAAACTCTCATTCACGTATTCCTAAAATAAAAATTATAAGATGAGAAAAAAAAAAGTTACTGGAAAACAATTATTTTTTCAGAAGAGGCAAAAATTAAAGATTAATAAAAGTTTTAGAAGGGAAAAAAATTTATATATATATATATATATATATATATATATATATATATATATATAAGGTAACAAAAAACAAAAAACAAGCAAAATAAAAAAGAAAAGAAGAAGAAGAAAAAAAAAAGTCTTTTGATTTTTTTTTGGGGGGGGGAGGAGTGGGAAGAATCCTGTATCTCCCTTTTGTCTGCAACCAGTCTCTTGTTGGAGTCTCTGGTCAGCTTGAGGTCCTGTGGCTTGATTGGTTTCTTAAGTCAGTTGGTTGGAAGAGGCAGAAAAATGCTCTGCTTTACCCAAGATTTTGAGATCCCCCTCCCAGGTTAGTTTTCTGGGAGGGTGGTCTGCTTTGAGAGTCACAAAAGAGGGGGATGTGGTGATGAGGCTAGGTTCTGGGTAGAGTTGAGGCCTTTCAACAAACAGTAGCTTTTCCCTGGGGCTATTTTGTGATAAAGCTCACAGCGCCCAGCCTGGAGCCATTCTCAGGGTTTCTGTTTTTCAATTGATTGTGGTGGCTGCTAGAGGGAGGGGCAGCCTCTGGCTCTGGTTACCCAGTGAGGCAAGGCACTCCGATGGCTGGCGCCTGAGCTGGGTGACTTTTCCCTGGATGGAGCTGAGTCTGGCAGGTCACTTCGCCGTTAAGTTCTTGTGACCTGCTAAATGACTCATTTTATTCCAAGGCCTGAGCTGGAGCTAGCAGCTCCTCCGAGCTTTGTCGGTATCCAAGATGGAGATCACCGGTGCTGGGGGGGGAGGGGTGGCCTTCCCTCCTCTGCTCCCTGAGGAGTGAGGACGTCGGGCTTGTACTCAGGCTGAGTCTTGGATCCTGGGTCGTCTCTGGTCTGCAAACAGCAGGATGAAGATGTTCGCTCCTTGTCGGTTCTTGTTGGTGTTGAGTAGGATCCGCTCATCCGCTGCGTCTGGCTCCTTCGTCCCCGACTCTCTGAGTCTCAGGTATGACTCCGCGGCGGTGGTCACCGCCGCGACCCCGCTGCCGGAGCGGCAGCTGATGCGTTTCCTTGGCTTCCCCTCTCTTGTCTAACTCTCTGTCCTGTGATGGCACACTTGGTGTGGTTCTCTGGCTTAGGACTGTTGACTGGAACTCTAAAACTACTTTCTATGCGAGAGCTTGTTCAGATTCCAGCTTCTCCTCCGCCATCTTCCAAGTTGTTTTTTTTTAATCAAGGCTTACATTGTATCATTTGAGACCCTACTCCACTTCAATTTCTTTTTTCTTTTTTCTTTTTTTTTTTTTTTTGATGGTTAACTGAAGATGAGAGTCTCACAGACTGCTGCCTGGCTGTCTTTGAATGATCCTCAGATCTCAGCCTCCAGAGTAGCTAGGGTTACAGTTGTGAGCCACCAGTTCCTGGCTTTTTTTTTTTTCAGTCATGGGGCTTGGACTCTGGGCCTGGACACTGTCCCTGAGCTCTTCTTCAGCTCAAGGTGCACGCTCTACCACTTGATGCACAGCACAACTTCCAGTCTCAAGGACTTTGCTGCCTGGACTGGCTTTGAGCCAAGATCCTCAGATCACAGTCTCCTGAGTAGCTAGGATTACAGGCATGAGCCACCGGTGCCCGGCAGTTCTTGGCTTTTTTATCGACAGGTTTTCCCTATGCAGAAACTTTAAAATTGTATCATTCTTTTGTATTATGCTTAGAAAAGCTTTCCTTCACCAGGCATGGTAGAACATACTTTTACACAACTATGTTTATTGCAGCATTATTTACCAAAGCTAAGATATGGAACCAACCCAGATGCCCCTCAGTAGATGAATGGATCAAGAAAATGTGGTATATATACACAATGGAATTTTATGCCTCCATCAGAAAGAATGACATTGCCACATTTGTTAGGAAATGGAAAGGCTTGGAAAAAATTATATTAAGTGAAGTAAGCCAGGCCCAAAGAAACATACATCCCATGGTTTCCCTTATTTGCAATAACTAGTATATGTCTGAGACAAGCAGAAACGGTCAGATAAATTGATGTTAGGCGAAATGAACCCCAAGATAAGGACACAACTAGTTTTTTTCTTTCTTGCTATTGTTTCTAACATATTTATAAGATGATTTTTTTTTTTGGGTACTGGGGATCGAACCCAGGACGTTGCGTTTGCTAGGCAAGCGCTTTGCCACTGAGCTACATCCCAGCCCTTATAAGATGATTTCTTTGTTGCTTTGTATGTTCCTCCCACACGGTATAACCCCTTTTTTTTACTGTATTTGATGTTGGTATACTTTGTGGAGGGGAAGGGAAAAAACAAATTGTTTAAATAGGGATACAGGTGGACCCATCGCAACAATGAGATGTACAAGACGTTATGTCGAAAAACAAACTTTACAACTTTGGTGCAAGGGGCAGGGGTGAAGGGGGAGGGGGTGGGGCGGATGGGAAGGAATGGGAAGGGGAAACAAATGAGGAGGCAACAATGCTTGATAAGAAATGTACTCAGCTGGCACCAGTGGCTCACACCTGTCATCCTAGCTACTCAGGAGGCTGAGATCTGAGGATCACGGTTCAAAGCCAGCCAGGCAGGAAAGTCCGTGAAACTCTTATCTCCAATAAAAACCACCAGAAAACTGGAAGTAGCACTGTAGCTCAAGTGGTAGAGTGCTAACCTTGAGCTGAAGAGCTGAGGGACAACGCTCAGGCCCAGAGTTCAAACCCCACGACCGACAAAAAAAATGTACTCATTACCTTGCTCATGTAATTGTAACCCCTCTGTATGGTATTTTCACAATTAAAAAAAAAGAACATACTTTTAATTTCAGCACTGATAAAGGCCAACACAGGAGAATCACAAGTTTGATGCTAGCCTGGCCTACATGGTGAGACCCTTTAGTAAAAAGAAAAAAAAAAAATAAAACAAAAAGGACTTCTCTCCCTCAAGATTATATTAATATCTACTGATACTTTCTTCTTGTACTTTCTGTACTTTATATTTAAATAACGAAGTCATCCAGAACTTACTTTATTTATGTATTTGCCACTGCTAGGGCTTGAACTCAGACCTTAGGCACTCTTCTTGAGCTTCTTTCTGCACAAAGCTAGTGCTCTACCACTTCAGCCACAGTACCACTTCCAGCTTTTTCTGTGTATGTGGTTCTGAAGAATCAAACCCAGGCCTTAATGCATGCAAGGCAAGCAATCTACCACTAAGCAACATTCCCAGTCCTATTTTATTATACACAAAACTTTTTATTCCCAATTATTAACTGCTCCAATGTTATTTGTTAAGTGAGCCACTCTTTCCTCCATTCTTGAAATTCTGTCACTATCATATAGATGCTAAATACTTTTGTGTATGTGTACTGTTACTGGGGCTTGAACTCAAGGCCAGGGCACTGTTCCTGAGCTGTTTTGCTTAAGGCTGGCACTCTACCACTTGAGCAACAACTCCACTTCTGGACTTTTACTGATTAATTAGAGATGAGAGTCTAGTCCTAGTAAGCTGTTCCACAAGGCTCATATGACATTAATGTTTATAAAGAAATTTAAATTTATTTATTGTTATTACAAAGGTGATGTAGAGAGGTTACAGTTACATAAGTCAGATGAAGAGTAAATTTCCTTTTGAACATCACCCCTTCCCTCACTCTCCCAATAGATTTGTTTTTGTTTTTGGTCAGTCGTGGGGCTTGAACTCTAGGCCTCAGCACTGTTCCTGACCTCTTTAGCTCAAGACAAGCGCTCTACCACTTGAATCACAGCACCACTTTCCGTTTTCTGGTGGTTAATTGGAAGTAAGAGTCTAATGGACTTTCCTGCCTGAGCTGGCTTTGAACCACAATCCTCAGATCTCAGCCTCCTGAGAAGCTAGGATTACAGGAGTGAGCCACAGGCATCTGTCTTGGATTTAAATTTTTAAGAGGAAGAAATGATACTAGGACTGGGGATACAGCTCAGTGATTGAGGGCCTGTCTAGCATTTGCAAGGCCATACCTAAGTTCCATCCCCAGCTCTAAGAAAAAAAGTTAGGAGGGAAGGGGTGAGAAAAAGAAAAATAATTACTAGCCAGGTGCCCGTGGCTCATGCCTGTAATCCTAGCTACTCAGGAGGCTGAGATCTGAGGATCTGGTAAAGTGCATGCCTTGAGCTGAAGAGCTGAGGGGCAGTGTCCAAGCCCAGAGCTCAAGCCCCATGACCAAAAAAAAAAGGCTACACATCTATAATCCCAGGTATTCAGGAGACAAAGGGTAGGAAGATCGAAGTCTGAGGCCAGCCTAGGGAAAACCAAGAGATCCTACAAAAAAGAAACTAAAATCCAAAATGAATGATAAAATGACTCACTGGTAGAACATTTGCCTAGCAAGCAGGAGGCTATTCGTTCAACCCCTAGTACCAAAAGATAGGAGGGAGGAAATGGTGGAAGGGAAAATAAAAGAAACTAATATCTACTGATCTCTTATCATATACTAGGGCCAATTTAAAACACTTTGCCCCTAAGCTATGGTATAGTTCAATTAATACAGTGCCTGCCTAGCAAGCATAAGACCATAAATTCAAAACAAATCTGCTTTGATCAAAACCTGCTTTGATCCTAGTAAGCACAGGAAACAACTCCTTTTAAAGAAGAGGAAATCAAATTCAGAGAGGAAATGAGGATTTCTTTGCCAACTCAAGAAGCTAATGGATAGTAGAATATGACTCTGACTCAGACCTTTGATACTCTAAAAGGTAAACTCTTTCTCTATGTTTGATGTTGTCTATGAAGAATAGTTCAGACAATAGACTTTTATCTCCAAGAAACTACTCAGAAAAAGCTGAAAGTGGAGCTATGGCTCAAGGGGTACAGCACTAGCCTTGAGAAAAAGAAGCTCAAGGACAGCACCCAGACCCAGAGATGAAGCCCCAGGACCAACACAAAAAGTAAAATCTGGTCATACAAAATAATATTTATCACTGGGTGCTGGTGGCTCACACCTGTAATCCTAGCTACTTAGAAAACTGAGATCTGAGGATAGCAGTTCAAAGCCAGCCCGGGCAGGAAAGTCCGTGAGACTCATCTCCAATTAACCACCAGAAAACTGGAAGTGGCATAGTGGCTCAAAGTGGTAGAGAACTAGCCTTGAGCTAAAGAGCTTAGGGACAGCGCCCAGGCCCAGAGTTCAGGCCCCATGACCAACTAAAAAATAAGAAGGAGGAGGAGGAAGAGGAAGTGGAGGAGGAGGAAGCGGTGGTGGTGGTGGTGGTGGTGGCAGCTGCTCAAGGGATGGGGCCATGAGTTCAAGCCAAGACAGGTGAAAAATAAACTAATTAATTAAACAAAAATTAAAAAGTAGCCTGGCTCTAATGTTTCATGCCTGTAATCCTAGCTTCACAGGAGGCTGAGATCTGAGGATCATGGTTAAAAGCCAGCCTACACAGGAAAGTCTGTGAGACTCTTATTTCTAATTAACCACCAGAAAACCAGAAGTGGAGCTGTGGCTCAAAGTGATAGAATGCTAGCTTGAGCAAGAGCTCAGGGACAGTGCCCAGGCCATCTTGATTTCAAGTACCATGACCAATCCAAAAAAAAAAAAAAGCGGTGGCTCATGCTTGTAATCCTAGGTTACTTAGGAAGATGAGATCTAAGGATCACGGTTTAAAGCCAGCCCAAGCAGGAAAGTCCATGAGACTCATCTCTAAATAATCACAGAAAAACCTGGAAGTGGGCTGTGGCTCAAGTGGTAGAGTTAGCCTTGAGCAAAAGGAGCTTGGGGACAGCGCCCAGGCCAAGTTCAAGCCCGAGGACTAGCAAAAAAAAAAAAAAAAGTCTCACGAATTTTCCTTCCTGGGCTGGCTTCCACCAGAAATCCTTGAATCATCAGATTGCAGCCTCCTGAATACTAGGATTACAGGTAGGAGCCGTTGGCATCCAGATGAAAGGTCGTTTTTTAAGTCAATTACAATTTCTTTTAAATATCTGTTTTTCTGTGTACTTTTTTTTGCGCCAGTTCTATGGCTAGAACTCAGGGACTGGGTGATGTCCCTTAGCTTTTTCACTCAAGTCTAGCTCTCTAGCTCTTGAGCCACAGCTCCACTTCCAGCTTTTGGGTGGTTAACTGGAGATAAGACTCTCACTGACTTTCCTGCCTGTTCTGGCTTTGAACCGCAATCCTAAAATCTCAGCCTCCTTGTATCTAGGACTATAAGCATGAGCCACTGGTGCCTGGCAAAAATGCTTGTCTTTAAAATGTGATGCAGGGCTGGGAAGGTGGCTCAGTGGAAGAGCGCTTGCCTTGCATGCATGAGGCCCTGGGTTCAATTCCCCAGCACCACATAAGCAAAAAAAGGAAAGAAGCTGGAAGTGGCACTGTGGCTCAAGTTGTAGAGTGCTAGCCTTGAGCTAAAGAGCTGAGGGACAGCGCCCAGGCCCAGAGTTCAGACCCACGACTGGACCCAAAAATAAATAAATAAATAAATAAATAAATAAATAAATAAATAATGTGGTGCACTAGTAGCTAATCTTGGAGAATCAACAACCTATTTGTTCTTTAGCCTGTGGTCTTGATATGTAAACAAATCTATGAGTAGTAGCCAATAAGAACAGTTCCAACAACTGATAAAAATAAAACAGTAACACACTCTTACATTATATAGCACAAAAGAGTCTTTCAGGGCTGGGAAGGTGGCTCAGCGGTAGAGGCCCTGGGTTTGATTCCTCAGCACCACGTAAGCAGAAACGCTGGAAGTGGCAGGGTGGCTCAAGTGGTGGAGCGCTAGCCTTGAGCTGAAGAGCTGAGGGACAGTGCCCAGGCCCAGAGTTCAGGCCCCACGACCGACCAAAAAAAAAACAGTCTTTCATAAATTATTTCAATCAAGGGGCTGGGAAGGTGGCTCAGTGGTACAGCACTTGCCTTGCATGCCTGAGGCCCTGGGTTCGATTCTTCAGCACTACATAAGCAAAAAGAAAAAAGCCAGAAGTGGTACTGTAGCTCAAGTGGTAGAAAGCTAGCTTTGAGCTGAAGAGCTGAGGGACAGTGCCCAGGCCCAGAGTTCAGGCCCCACTACTGGACCCCAAAAAAAAAAATTATTTCAATCAAGACAGCAAACAAGGGCTGGGAAGGTGGCTCAGTGGTAGCGCGCTTGCCTTGCATGCATGAGGCCCTGGGTTTAATTCCTCAGCACCACATAAGCAGAAAAAAGCCAGAAGTGGCCCTGTGGCTCCAGTAGTAGAGAGCTAGCCTTGAGCTGAAGAGCTGAGGGACAACGTCCAGGCCCAGAGTTCAGGCCCCACAACCGGCAAAAAAAAAAAAAGAAAAGGAAAGAAAAGACAGCAAACAAATGTTAGACAAACTACCCATTCAACATGCAACAAAAAGAATGCTTTTGGCATCATGTACAGTTGGAGTATGAAGCTAAATTCTGCCATTACAAGCTGCATGACCCTTAGTAAAAAATTGTTTCATCACTCTGATGCTCAGATTCCTTATCTGAGAAGCACAGATAAATTCATGGACTGCTAAGGAGTTTGTGAGATAATGTATACTGCTTGATTAATTTAGGTTTTTTTTTCTGTCTTGGGACTTGAACTCTGGGCCTGGGCGCTGTCCCTGAGCTCTTCAGCTCAAGGCACGTGCTCTACCACTTGAGCCACAGTGCCACTTCTACTGCTTGCATATAATTCCAACTCCTCTTCAACCTTGCTAATATTATGAAGTGCATAGTACTTTGGGGCTCTGCACTAAGGCCAGTAGAAAATACAAAAACAAATGAACATGATATACATTTCAAGCAGTTTGGAAAAGCATGGTACATTAGTGGCCTAAATGATGAAGGAAGGGGGTTCAAGAAAATTTCACAGGAGACAAGCTTTATGCCATTTTTTAATATATATAAACAAGCTGGGCACTGGTGGCTCTCACCTGTAATCCTAGGTACTAAGGAAGATGAGACCTGAGGACTCTGGTTTGAAGGTAGCCCAGCTAGTCTGTGAGACTCTCATCTCCAATTAACCACTCAAAAAGCCAGATGTGGAACTATGGCTCCAGTGCTAGAGTGTTAGCTTTGAGCAAGAGCTTGAGAGTAACCTCCAAGCCCTAGGCAGAAGTCCCAGGCAAAGCATGCATGCATGCATGCACACATGCACACACACACACACACACACACACACACCACCTTAACATTGTGGTACACAGCTGGAGTTCCAGCACAAGGGAGGCTGATGTAAGACCACCAGTTTGAAATCAGTTTGGGTTACATAGAAAGATCATGTCTTTAAAAAAAGAAAGTAGGGCACTGGTGGCTCACCCCTGTAATCCTAGCTACTCAGGAGGCTGAGATCTGAGGATCACAGTTGGAAGCCAGCCTGCACAAGACAGTCCGTCAGACTCTTTTTTTTTTTTTTTTTTTCCGGTTGTGGGGCCTGAACTCTGGGCCTGGGCGCTGTCCCTCAGCTCTTCAGCTCAAGGCTAGCGCTCTACCACTTGAGCCACAGCACCATTTCCGGCTTTTTTCTTTTTGCTTATGTGGTGCTGGGGAATCGAACCCAGGGCCTCATGCATTGCAAGGCAAGCGCTCTACCACTGAGCCACCTTCCCAGCCCAGTCCGTCAGACTCTTAGCTCCAATTAACCACCAGAAAACCAGAAGTGGCACTGTGGTAGAATGCTAGCCTTGATCTGAAGACCTCAGGGACCATGCCCAGAACCAGAGTTCAGGTCCCATGACCAAAAAATAAGCTATGGGACACTGCCAAGCTCCTAGTTCAAGACCCAGTACTGGCAAAAAAAAAAGCCATAAAGCTATAAAGTTGAAAATAATAGAGCACATTTGATGGAGTACTGTTGGTATGCCTCTGGTGTATGGCATGACAGGGGAAAGAAAACTGAGATTGGAAAGGTAAATTAGGTCAGATTAGAATGGAAAATTTTTCTTTTCTCTTCTTTTCTTCTTTTTTTTTTGTCAATTGTGGGGCTTGAACTCAGGGCCTGGGCACTGTCCTTAAATGTTTTTGCTCAAGGCTAATGCTCTACCACTTTGAGCCACAGTGCCACTCCCAGTTTTATGATGGTTAAATGGAGATAAGTGTCTCACAGACTTTCCTTCCTGGGCTGGCTCTGAACTGTGATCCTCAGATCTCAGTCTTCAAAGTAGCTAAGATTACAGGTGTGAGCCCACCCATGGAATATTATTCAGCCATGAAAAGGAATGGAATTCCCACAGGTACTGAAACATAAATAAAACTTAAGACACTGTGCTACTGTTCACAATAGCTAGGATATGGAAACAACCTAGATGCCCCACCACAGATGAATGGATCCAAAAATTGTGGTATCTATACACAATGGAATATTATGCAGCCATTAGAAATGACAAAATAATGGCATTTGCAGGGAAATGGATGGAGCTAGAAGGAATCATGTTGAGCGAGGTAAGCCAAGAACGAAGAGACAAACAGTACATGGTCTCCCTGATAAGCGGATGATAAATCCAAAATGTTAGGTGATATGACAAAACTAACAGGACTTAAGAAACAAAGACCTCCCACTCATCTGGTTGAACCACTACTAAATATCCCCATGCTGCTGATCACGTGTATGGTATATAACATATGAACACTGTTATATATTACAGACTGTGATAGACAATTTGCTCCAGGAAAGTTAGAATGAACGTGTGACTTTAAATGAGCATCATTATTCCACAATACTGTGAATTTCCGGAAATTAAGTAATCACTTAATCACAATCAAAAAAAAAAAAAAAAAAAAAAAAAGAACCTTGGGGAAGGGAGGGAGGGAGGGGATGGTAGGGAGAAAACAATGGAGGGGGCAACAATGTTCAAGAGGAAGTGTACTCATTACCCCACTCATGTAACTGTAACCCTCTGTATAGAATCTTTACAATAAAAAAATTAAAAAAAAAAAGACACTGTGCTAAGTGTAATAAGCTAAATGCAAAGGGAAATTATTATATGACATCATTTGTAAGTGGTATTTATCCCACAAATATGTACAATCATAACATGTCAATAACAAATGCCTCAAATAGGCAAAATCACAGAGACAGAAAGCATAGGTTAATTGGGCACCAATAGCCCATATCTATAACTCTATCTACTCAGGAAGCTAAGATTTGAGGATTATAATTCACAGCCAGGCTGGGGAGAAGTCTGCAAGACTCCATTTCCAAAAATAAAACAATAAAAAGCCAGGCTGTGGGCATGGCTCAAGTGGTAGCGTGCCAGAAATGAGACCCCTATACCAACAACAACATAAAAGAGGTTCCCAGGGGGTGGAAAGAGTAGAAATGAAAGGCTATTGTTTGGGGGTAGGGGAGTAGCTCAGTGGTAGAGTGCTTGCCTAGCATGTGTGAGGCCCTGGGTAAGATGGGAGGTAGACTATTGTTTGATGGACAGTGTTTCAATTCAGCAGGACAAAAAAGTTCTGGAAATGGATGACAGTACAAGTTGGACACCACTGTGAATGCACTCAATGCCACTGAACTGTACACTTTAAATGGTTAAAATTGTAACTTTATATCATGTACATTTTATCACAAAGGAAATGATTAGAGGCTAAGTAGGGATGAAGAGTGGGTAAATCTGAGTAATATTAAGAACTTGACAACAGGACTGGGAATGTGGCTTAGTGGTAGAGTGCTTGCCTAGCATGCATGACACCCTGGGTTCAATTCCTCAGTACCACATACACAGAAAGAGCTGGAAGTGGTGCTGTGGCTCAAGTGGTAGAGTGCTAGCCTTGAGCAAAAGCAGCTCAGAGACAGTGCCCCGGCCTGAGTTCAAGCCCCAGGACTGGCAAAAAAAAAGAACCTAACAAAATAAGACTGTTTGCAACTAAAAATATGGAACAATAAAACCTCCTGGCGATGTTTGAGGGGAAGTGATAGAGGGGTGAGACTGAATGGAATGCAGCATGAAAATGTGTGGAGATCTAACAATGAAACCTCTTCCCTGTAGAACTAACATAAGCCCATTTTTATTATGAGCTTTTTGGACCCGTCCTGAGGCTTGAACTCAGGGTGTGGGACTGTCCCTAAACTTTTTTGATCAAGGCTAACATTCTGCCACCTGTGTCACAGCTCCACTCATGGCTTTTGGGTGGTCAACTGGAGACAACACTCTCAGTAAAAGCCAGGCCAGAAACTCATGCCTGTAATCCTGGCTACTCGGGAGGCTAAGATCTGATCATGTTTCAAGGCCAACCAGGCCAGAAAAGTCCATGACACTCATCTCCAATTAACCACCAGAAAAAACTGGTGAAGTGGAAGTTTATTTCAAATAGTAGAGCATTACTCTTAAGCAGAAAAGCTCAGGGACAGTGGCCAGGGCCTGAATTCAAGTTCTAGAACCCCCCCCCCCCCACACACACACACACACACTAACAGCCTGCAAGACAGACTGAGCAGAGACTGTCACTTTACCACCAAGTGTCCACCAAATAGAGCAAGAAAATGGAGAGTTTCTAAAACCCCTATGTTTTTTGTTTGTTTGTTTTGTCGGTCATGGGACTTGAACTCTGGGCCTAGGCACTGTCCCTGCGCTTTTCAGCTCAAGGCGAGTGCGCGACCACTTGGGCCACAGCGTCACTTCAGGTTTTCTAGTGGTTTATTGGAGATAAGAATCACGGGCTTTCCTGCCAGGGCTGGCTTGGAACTGCAATCCTCAGATCTCAGGCTCCTGAGTAGCTAGGATTACAGGCAGAGCCGCCAGCGCCCAGCTCCCCTATGTTTTTGGTTTTTTTTTATTGTGAAAATACCGTACAGCGGGGTTATAATTACATGGGCAAGGTAATGAGTACATTTCTTTTTTTTTTTTTTTTTTTGGGTCCGGTCGTGGGGCCTGAACTCTGGGCCTGGGCACTGTCCCTCAGCTCTTCAGCTCAAGGCTAGCACTCTACCACAGCGCCACTTCCGGCTTTTTTCTTATGTGGTGCTGAGGAATCGAACCCAGGGCCTCGAGCATGCAAGGCAAGTGCTCTACCACTGAGCCACCTTCCCAGCCCCATGAGTACATTTCTTATCAAGCATTGTTGCCTCCTCCCTTGTTTCCCCTTCCCATTGCTGATGGATTAAAGGGGAGCTTAAGTGTTAGATACCGGTGGCTCATGTTAAACCTAGCTATTCAGGAGGCTGAGATCTGAGAAATATAGTTCAAAGCTACAGGAAAGTCTATGAGACTCTTCTTTCCAATTAAACAAACAAAAAAAAAAAACAGGGGCTGGGGAGGTGGCTCAGTGGTAGAGCGCTTGCCTTGCATGCCTGAGGCCCTGGGTTCAATTCCTCAGCACCATATGAGCAGAAAAAGCCAGAAAGTAGCGCTGTGGCTCAAGTGGTAGAGCGCTAGCCTTGAGCTGAAGAGCTGAGGGACAGCACCCAGGCCCAGAGTTCAGGCCCCACAACCAGCAAAATAAAAATTAAAATTAAAATTACAAAAGTTACTAATCTTTATTTTTAAAAAACAAAACAAAACTGAAGTAGAGCTGTGGCTCAAGTGGTAGAGTGCTAGACTTGAGCACAAAAGCTCAGGCACAGTGAGCAAGCCCTGAGTTCAAGCCTCAGGAAAGGTGGAAAATTTTTTAAATAACAAGGAGTGAGAGCCTCAAGGTAAAAAGTAAAGAGACTTGAATAATGGGCATGAAGACGTGGGCAGTAGTTACTGAGGGAACGGACAGAAGTAGTTTGGATTATGTTTCATGACTGCCACCTTGCACAACCCCCTGTCATCACTATTTACACTGTGACTGCTGTACCCAGGATCTGTGTGAGACAACAGCCCTAGATGAGATGAAGGAGCTCCGACCTGCAAATCGGGATCAACTTGTAGCCCCAGAAACCTGACCTTCTGCAACTCCCTGCTCCATCCCCTCCCTGTCACATGTCCCAGCTGAGATTCTCAGTGGGAGGAGAAAAAAAAAACATGACCTGCAACTTCAGGGTCAGGATCTATGGGCCTGAATCTTAAGCACCCAAAGATGAAAAGAAGTAAGGAGGCAAAGGTCGTTTTGTGGGATCCATTCTAAAATACACCAGAATATTGACTGACAAACCTTAGAACACAGTTATACTTGCATTTAAATCTAAAAGGAAGAAGACAGAAAATGCAGGTCAAGATAAACATTCATGTGAGGCAATCTACTCATGCCTTAAGCTAACTTAGAGATGCCCAACACCAGGCACCAACAGAACTTACTTCATAAGGTTTCTGACAAAGCTGGGTTGAAGTACAACACAACTGATCTCCCAACTATACAAGATAATCCAAACTGGAGGCCTCCAATGTAGAACTTAAGCTAAAGCAACCACTGAATAGTTCAAGGTGGGACTCAGTGGTCCAGCACTTGCCAAGGCTCTGGGTTCCGTCTCAGGACCACAAAGAAGAAATAAGTAAAAAAGAAAGGTAAGTATTAGCTGGGTGCTGGGGGCTCATGTCTATAATGTTAGCATAGGAGGCTGAGATCTGAGGATTGCAGTTCAAAGCCAACCCCAGCAGGAAAGGCTGAGACGCTTTTTTTTTGGGGGGGGGGGGGGTTTGGTCATAGGGCCTGAACTCTGGGTGCTGTCCCTCAGCTCTTCAGCTCAAGGCTAGTGCTCTACCACTTGAGCCACAACACCACTTACAGCTTTTTCTGCTTATGTGGTGCTAAGGAATCGAACCTTCTCAGCTCCAAGGCTGCAAGACTCATCTCCAATTAATCGCCAGAAATCTAGAAGTAGCGCTGTGGCTCAAAATGGTAGAGCACTAACCTTGAGCGAAAAAAGTCAGGAACAGCACCCAGGCCCTGAGTTCAAACGCCATGACCAATTAAAAAAAAAAAGGCATTACTTGTTCTAAAATAGTCCTGTCAAATAATTGCAGTTAAGTTTCTCAACTAGTCACAGTTACAGAATCACAATTAGAAACAAAGGTTTAGGGCTAGGTGTGAAGGTGTGCACCTGCAATTCCAACATTTGGGAATTTGAGGCAGGAAGCCAACCTGAGTTCAAGCCCAGCCTTGGCTATATATGGAGGGAGACTCCAATAAAAATAAATAAAAGAAGGTGTTGGTGGCTCAGGCCTACAGCTAGGATCACAATCCTAGCTACTCAGGAGGCTGAGATATCAAGACTGTTGTTCGGAAGCCAGCAGAGGTAGGAAAGTCCATGAGACACTTACTGTAAATTTTAACCACCAAAAAAAGCTAAAAGTGGAGCTGTGGCTCAAGTGGTAAAGCCCTAGCCTTGAAAAATGCTAACAAAGCTGGGCGCTGGTGGCTCACGCCTGTAATCCTAGCTACTCAGGAGGCTGAGATCTGAGGATCGCGGTTCAAAGCCAGCCCGGGCAGGAAAGACTGTGAGACTCCTATCTCCAACAAATCACCAGAAAACCGGAAGTGGCGCTGTAGCTCAAGTGGTAGAGTGCTCGCCTTGAGCTGAAGAGCTGAGGGACAGCACCCAGGCCCAGAGTTCAAGACCCACGACCGACAAAAAAAAAAAAAAAAAAAAAAAGAAAAATGCTAACAGGCTCTGAGTTCAAGCACAGTACTGGCAAATCAAAAATAAACATACAGGGGCTGGGAAGGTGGCTCAGTGGTAGAGCACTTGCCTTGCATGCTCGAAGCCCTGGGTTCGATTCCTCAGCACCACATAAGAAAAAAGCCGGAAGTGGTGCTATGGCTCAAGAGGTAGAGTGCTAGCCTTGAGCTGAAGAGCTGAGGGACAGCGCCTAGGCCCAGAGTTCAGGCCCCACGACCGGACCCAAAAAAAAAAAAAAAAAAACCATACAAATAAATAAGAAGCAAAAAGTGTAGGCAAATGTACTGTTTTTCTTTTCTTTTTTTGTCTGAGATTGTGACTTGAACTCAGTATCTGACACTTTCATTCACTGGCTGGAGCTCTACCAACTGAGTCACACCTCTAACTCCACTCTTATTCTTGAAGACATTACTCATGGAACCTTACCTACTATCAGAACGCATTTGCTTTCTCTTTCATTGCCTAATCTACTTTTGCCAATCTCTCCTCGGACTTCCTGCTGGCATTTCACCTGCACACCACTTGATCTCTCTAATGTCACTTGGTGATCCTAGGGCTAACCAACCCCAGCCACCTGGCACAAGCATCTATGTATTGCATGTGGAGCTGTATCACTGAGAAAACTTTCTAGGAAATGTTCAACTTAGGAAACAAATTAGAGTGGAGATGAGACCAACCCAAAGTAGAATGACTCCAAATTCAGAGCTCCTAATCTCCTTCAAAACACAACAAAAAATCCAAAGGATTTTGCCACAGACCTAAACAGTTCCTCAAATCATTCACACCTAAAACCTTCATGGCTCCTCAACATCAGATCTTTACCATACCACACCAGTCCTTTTGAGGCAGGATAAGTAAGAGAAAATGAGGCATAAGAAAGAGCAGCCAGGAATTCAGACAAACAGAATATTACCAATAGGAAGGAAGGAAGGAAGGGAGGGAGGGAAGGAGGGAGGGAGGGAAGGAGGGAGGGAGATGAGTCTTCTCTCTTCCAGGCACAAAAATTGTTTGCAAAGGAAAATACTTATCTCAGGGGAGGATCTGGAAGATCCAGTCTTCGCTTAAAGTGATGCTCAAACATCTGTCATAATGACTCAGTTAATGAGTATACCAACCTTAAAATCTCTAGGCCCAACTAATCAAACAATGTAACAGAAAAATGCTAGAACATGCCAGGTGTCAGATCAAAAGGCAACACTCATCCTAAGGCAAATTTAAGCTACACCTCAACCTACTCTTTCACATTTTGCACTTTTTATCAGATGTGCCTGCACCCATGCCTGGATAGTACTATCTATCTTCTCTTTGTTCTGCATTACCAATTAATTTCCTTGGTCTCTCTAACAACTGTTTTTTGCAGCAACATCATGAACTCGGGACATAAGGGCCAGGCAGAGACTTTCTTCCTTTTGGAGACCTCTTCCTGGCAAGCCCAGTACTACTACTCTTTTTGTGTGTGTTGGTCCTGGGGCTTGAACTCAGGACCCAGGCACTGTCCCTGAGCTGTTGTGCTCAAGACCAGCACTCTACCACTTGAGCCACAGCTCTACTTCTGGCTTTTTAGTGGTTAACTGGAGATGAGTTTCACAGACTTTCCTGACCAAGTTGGCTTCAAACTTTAATCCTCAGATCTCAGCCTCCTGAATAGCTAGGATTACAGGCATGAGCCACTGGACCTGCTCAGTTCCACGTTTACAGAAGGCCATGCTATCCATGCTTACATTTCTCCCAGAAACTGTTTACAATAGTCCCTCACCTATCTAACAGGGACAAATACTATGATCTCACTAATCTATAACTTCCACAAAAGCAGGATTGTCTCCAGTGTGCTCACTTATCATATCTCTAGTAGGATACTCAAGAAATCTTTTGCTGGGGCTGGGAAGGTGGCTCAGTGGTAAGAGTGCTTGCCTTGCATGCATGAAGCTCTGGGTTTGATTCCTCAGCACCACATAAGCAGAAAAAGCCAGAAGTGGCACTGTGGCTCAAGTGGTAGAGTGCTAGCCTTCACCTGAAGAGCTGAGGGACAATGCCCTGGCCCAGAGTTCAGGCCCCACAACCAACCCCCCAAAAAGAAATCTTTTGTTGTTGTTGTTGTTTTTGTCGGTCATGGGGCTTGAACTCTGGGCCTGAGCGCTGTCCCTCAGCTCTTCAGCTCAAGGCGAGCACTCTACCACTTGAGCTACAGCGCCACTTCCAGTTTTCTGGTGGTTTATTGGAGATAGGAGTCTCACGGTCTTTCCTGCCCGGGCTGGCTTTGAACCGCGATCCTCAGATCTCAGCCTCCTGAGTAGCTAGGATTACAGGCGTAAGCCACCAGCGCCCGGCCCAAAAAGAAATCTTTTGCTAAGTAAATGAGCAGAAGTCCCACCCCTTCCATGGAAAAGCATACCAAATACTCCTAAGCAGTTTTCTTTTTGAATTCCAAATACCTTCCAATAAATATCATAGTTTAGTGTCTAAAGTCTCCAGATTTGTTTACTATTTCATATTCTCCCATGGCTAGACATGGTAGCATAGGAGCATTATGCTAGTTTGTATATGTCACAGGGGAAAGGTAAACACTGTCTATAGAATAAGCATACCACAAAGATTTACAGATTAGACAACTAAGGAGCTTCATGAAAATTCTATTTAAGGGCTGGAGATGTAACTCAATGGATAGAAAAAACACCTGTGTAGGCCCTCTGTTCAAATCTCAGTATTGCCAACAAATATTTCCGTTTATAGAAAATGTTCTAAGAATGTAGCTAGTATGCAGAGTAGGTTAGACATGCCTTTTCTCTTGCTAACATTTTCTTTTTCTTTCTTTTTTTTAATGTCAGTAATTGAGCTTCAGTTTTAGCTTTTGTGCTGGTTACCTGGAGATAAGATCAAAGTATCTTGGATTTCTATGTCCAGAATGGCTTTGAGCCACAATCCTCAAATCTCAGACTCCAAAGTAGCTAGGATTATAGGTGTGAGCCACCAATGCCTAACTTGCTGACATTTTTCTATTCCACAATTCATTCAGCAGAGCTGGGCACTGGTGACTTATACCTATAATCTTACGTAATCAGGAAGCAGAGATCTGGAGGATCGTGGTTCAAAGCCAACAAGGACAATAATGTTTCCATTTCCAATTAACCAGCAAAATACTAGACTGAAGATATAGCAGTATGAGTAAGCAAGCAGAATGTGGAAGCCAAGCAAGAAGCAGAGTTCAAACCCTGATATAGGAAGGGGGGGACTCATTCAAGCAGAACTGATTCAGCATTTAGCAATTAAGGAAATAATATGGTAAATCTCAATGGCCCAGTTTGTGGTTCGCTAATTATACAACCAGATTGCTAGTAGTTTTGTTGGTGAGGAAGTAGAATCATGGTGATTCGCTTGGCTAGCTTTCATAATGGGTTTGAGGATGTCAAGGTTAGCATAGTATAATATAGGTGTCCTCTAGGCTCTTGAGCCTTCCTAATTTGAATTTTCCAGATTTTATGTTTGGAAACTAAACTTGACTACTTGCAGATATTGATTACCCTATAGCTCCTATAGTCACTAAACTGAGAGAGAATATGGAAAAACTGTAATTTGCAATTTTATTGCATAGGTTGCTAAAATTACTTTTACAGTAAATAATATAGTAAAATAATAATAGTAGCCAGGTGCTAGTAGTTCATGCATGTAATCCTAGTTACTCAAGAGGCTGAGATCTGATGCCAGACTGGGCAAAGAAGGCTGTGAAAGTCTTGGCTTCTTGTTTTTGTTGTTTGTTTGTTTTTGGTTGGTTGTGGGGCATGAACTCTGGGCCGGGGCATTGTCCCTCAGCTCTTCAGCTCAAGGCTAGTGCTCTATCCCTTGAGCCACAGCGCCACTTTTGGCTTTTTCTGCTTAAGTGGTGCTGAGGAATCAAACCCAGGGCCTCATGCATACAAGGCAAGCACTCTACCACTGAGCCACCTTCCCAGCCCGACTGTGAAACTCTTATCTCCAATTAGCTACCAAAAACTGGAAGTAGAGCTGTGGCTCAAGTGGTAGAATGCTAGCCTTTAGCACAAAAGCTCAGAGACAGTGCCCAGGCCCTGAGTTCAAGGCCCAACCAACAGAAAAATATAATAATAGTAACTAAATTTTATTATATATTTACTTAAGTCAGGCATTGTTCTTACTGTTTTTTGTTTTGTTTTGTTTGTTTGTTTTGTGTTTTTTTTTTTTGGTCCGATTGTGGGGCCTGAACTCTGGGCCTGGATGCTGTCCCTCAGCTCTTCAGCTCTAAGCTAGCGCTCTACCACTTGAGCCACAGCACCACTTCCGGTTTTTTTCTTTTTTCTTATGTGGTGCTGAGGAATCGAACCCAGGGCCTCATGCATGCAAGGTAAGCGCTCTACCAATGAGTCACCTTCCCAGCCCTGTTCTTACTGTTTTACATGTATGAATCCATCAACAATTCTGAGGCTGTTACTGTCCCCATTTTACAAATATGAAAAAGGGTTAGTGATGTAGCTCAGAAAGAGAACTTGAGTGATATCTGCATGTCCATCCCAAAACTGCAAAAATACATAAATAAATCAGATCTTCTTAGGATCATACAAGTAGTAGGCAGAGAAGGTAGTATCCTAAATCTGCACTCGTTTGTGTATGTTGAGGGGGTTGGTAGTACTGGAGTTTGAACTGAGAGGCCTTGACAATTGCTAGGCAGGTGCTCAATCACTTGAGCCACTTCCCCAGTTATTTTCTGCTTTAGTTGTTTTTCAGGTAGGGTCTCAAGTTTTTGCTGGTCAAAGTCCCTATTCTTAATCCTATGGTATACTGCCTCTCAAAATAACAAAATACTATCATGCAATAATGACGTAAGATGCTTGAAGTAGCAACAATAATATGTAAGAGTCCAGAAAATGCTAAGTGGCAGTGTTTGAATATAAGTTTTCTTATTAACTTGTATGCGTGTGTACGTATGTGTGCACGCGCACATGCACATGCACTAGTCCTGGGGCTTGAACTCAAGGCTCTACTACTATCCCTGAGCTTTGTCCTCAAGACTAGCTCTTTACCACTTGAGCCAGAATTGCACTTCTGGATTTTTGGTGATTTAATTGGAGATACGGGGGCTGGGAAGGTAGCTCAGCAGTAGAGTGCATGCCTTGCAAGCATGAGGCCCTGGGTTCAATTCCTCAGCACCACATAAACAGAAAAAGCCGGAAGTGGCACTGTGGCTCCAGTGGTAGAGCGCTAGCCTTGAGCTGAAGAGCTGAGGGACAGCACCCAGGCCCAGAGTTCAGACCCCATGACCGGCAAAAAAAAAAAAAAAAATTGGAGATAACGATTCTCATAGACTTTCCTGCCCAGGCTGGCTTTGAACTATAATTCTCAGATTTCAGCTTCCTGAGTAACTAGGATTACAGGCATCAGACAACAGACCAGGCTATGCTTATTAACTTTTTTTTTTTTTTTTTTTTTTTTTTTTGTCGGTCATGGGGCTTGAACTCTGGGCCTGGGCGCTGTCCCTCAGCTCTTCAGCTCAAGGCAAGCGCTCTACCACTTGAGCTACAGCGCCACTTCCGGTTTTCTGGTGGTTTATTGGAGATAGGAGTCTCACGGTCTCTCCTACCCGGGCTGGCTTTGAACCGCGATCCTCAGATCTCAGCCTCCTGAGTAGCTAGGATTACAGGCGTGAGCCACCAGCGCCCGGCTGCTTATTAACTTTTATTGTAATTTCTTTTAGAACAATTTAAGTTCTAAACAAGTCACAACTATCAAAGTGTAACCAAAGACATGCTTACTGTAAAGATGAGACAATACAAATGAACTATTTTTTTATTCCTAGAACATTGATAATAATAATAATAATAAAGGCCAGAAAATGAGAAGAGCCAAAAGGTAGAGGCTGATGCCTGTAATCTTAGCTATTCAGGAGGCTGAGATTTGAGCATCAAGGTTCGAAGCCAGCCCACGCAGGAAAACTGATGAGACTCATCTCCAATTGACCACTAAAAACTGGAAGTGGCTCTGTGACTCAAAGTGTTAAGAGCCCTAGCCTTGAACAAAAAAGTTCAGGGACAGTGCCCAGGCCCTGAGTTCAAGTCTCACCATTGAAAAAAAGTTCAAGGCTCACAACCAACAAAAATAAGAAAGTAGATGAGTGTAGTCCAAGTACTTTATACCCATGAATAAAAGCAGAGCAGTTAAATTAATTGAAATTATTCTAAGAGAGAGACAAAAGCTGGGCATTGAATGGTTCATGCCTATAATACTATATACTCAGGAGGCTGAGGCCGGAAGACTGAGGTTCACAGCTAGTATGGTCAGAAAAGGCTGAGAGATTTCATCTCCAATTAACAAACAAAGACCTAGGCTGGAGGTATGATACAATTGGTAGGGCAAACCAACCATAAGCAAGAAAAGTTCATTGAAAGCACAAGGTCCTGAGCTCAATCTCTAGAATCCATGTGCACATGCACATATTTATGCAAGCATGCTCAAATATGCACACACATGCATACACACAAACATAACACACAAAGGTAGGGAAGGTAAAGGAAGGTTAAAGAGAGTTTGAAGAAGCCGGGCACCGGTGGCTCACGCCTGTAATCCTAG
Source organism: Dipodomys merriami (assembly GCF_024711535.1). Classification (NCBI taxonomy): domain Eukaryota; kingdom Metazoa; phylum Chordata; class Mammalia; order Rodentia; family Heteromyidae; genus Dipodomys; species Dipodomys merriami. The sequence goes on from NW_027204492.1 coordinate 62,597,562, forward strand.
CTACTCAGGAGGCTGAGATCTGAGGATCGCAGTTCAAAGCCAGCCCGGGCAGGAAAGTCCGTGAAACTCTTATCTCCAATAAACCACTAGAAAACCAGAAGTGGTGCTGTGGCTCAAGCGGTAGAGCACTTGCCTTGAGCTGAAGAACCCAGGGACAGCACCCAAGCCCAGAGTTCAAGACCCACGACCGACCAAAAAAAAAAAAAAGAGAGAAAGTTTTTAAGCTAAAAGAGGTACATTTTGTGCATGCATCTACAACTAATATATGATCATTTTATTTATTTTTTTTGGGGGGGGGTCCGGTCATGGGGCCTGAACTCTGGGCCTGGGTGCTGTCCCTCAGCTCTTCAGCTAGCGCTCTACCACTTGAGCCACAGTGCCAATTCCGGTTTTTTTCTTTTTGCTTATGTGGTGCTGAGGAATGGAACCCAGGTCCTCCTGCATGCAAGGCAAGCATTCTATCACTGAGCCACCTTCCCAGTCTCTCTTTTTTTTAAGTTTTAAAATTATCATACAGGGCTGGGAAGGTGGCTCAGTGGTAAAGTGCTTGCCTCCCATGCATGAGGCCCTAGGTTCCATTCCTCAACACCACATAAGCAGAAATCGGTGGAAGTGGCGCTGTGGCTCAAGTGGTAGAGCACTAGCCTTGAGCTGAAGAGCTGAGGGACAGCACCCAGGTCCAGAGTTCAGGCCCCAGGACTAAAAACAAAAACAATATAAATGCTGCGGATGCTGGTTGCTCACGTCTGTAATCCTAGCTACTCAGGAGGCTAAGATCTGAAAATTGCTGTTCAAAGCCATCCTGGGCAGGAAAGTCCATGAGACTCTTATCTCCAATAACCCCCAGAAAATGAGAAAGTAGTGCTGTGGCTCAAGTGGTAGAGCACTAGCCTTCAGCTGAAGAGCTGAGGGACAGTGACCAGGCCCAGAATTTAAGCTCCACGACTACAAAAAAAATTAAAATATCAAAAACTTAAAGTTCCTTTATGTTAAATAAATGAGAACACAGGTTCTGAAGGCAAGACTAATTCAAACCCCGATTTATGCCCCCTGATATGTCTGGGAATAAAATGAGGCATATGAAATATATCTACTCTAATCAAGTGCAAACAAAAGACAATCAGATGAAGCTGGGCACTGGTGGCTCACGCCAGTAATCCTAGCTACTCAGGAGGCTGAGATCTGAAGATCGAGGTTCAAAGCCAGCCCAGGCAGGAAAAATTTGTGAGATTCTTATCTCCAAATAACCACCACAAAATTGGAAATGGAACTGTGGTTCAAAGCGGTAGAGCACTAGTCTTGAGTAAAAAAGCTCAAGAACGGCTCCCAAGCCTTGAATCAAGCCCCAGGACTGGCACAAAAAATAGTATTGTTGACTAAAAATAGTATTGCTGGGAACGGTGTATGACCCCAACACTACAGAGTCTGACAGAATGATTACAAATTAGAGACCACCTTAAGCTATATAATAAGACTTTCTCTCAAAAATCAAAATATAGACAAAGGTCTGGGGGCATTGTTCAACTCGTAGAGTGCCAGTTGTGAGTAAAAGTAGAGTGAGTATAAGGAGCCTTGAGTTCAAGCCCAATAATGGCATTTTTGAAAAAAAAAATCAAAAACAGGGGCTGGGAAGGTGGCTCAGTGGTAGAGTGCTTGCCTTGCATGCATGAGGCCCTGGGTTCGATTCCTCAGTACCACATAACAGAAAAAACCGGAAGTAGCGTTGAGGCTCAAGTGGTAGAGCGTTAGCCTTGAGCTGAAAAGCCAAGGGACAGCGCCCAGGCCCTGAGGTCAGGCCATGACCGAACCAAAAAAAAAAAAAAATCAAAAACACAGCTAGGCACCGGTGGCTCACGCCTGTAATCCTAACTACTCAGGAAGCTGAGCTCTGCAAATCACAGTTCAAAGCCAGCCTGGGCAGGAAAATCCCTGAGACTCTGTTTTTTTTTTTTTTTTTTCTTTTGCTTGAATTCAGGGCCTGGGCACTGTCCCTGAGCTTCTTTTTTTTTTTTTTTTTTGTGTGTGTGTGTCCGGTCGTGGGGCCTGAACTCTGGGCCTGGGCGCTGTCCCTCAGCTCTTCAGCTCAAGGCTAGCACTCTACCACTTGAGCCACAGCGCCACTTCCGGCTTTTTTTTCTTTTTGCTTATGTGGTGCTGGGGAATCGAACCCAGGGCCTCATGCATGCAAGGCAAGCACTCTACCACTGAGCCACCTTCCCAGCCCCGTCCCTGAGCTTCTTTTTGCTCAAAGCTAACATTCTATCACTGGAGCCACAGCTCCCCTTCTGGCTTTTTCTGTTTATGTGGTACTGAGGAATCGAACCCAGGGCTTCATGTATGCTAGGCAAGCACTCTACCACTAAGCCACATTCCCAAACTCCCTGAGACTATTTTTTTTGTTGGTCATTGGGATTGAACTCTAGGCCTGGGCACTGTTCTTCAGCTCTTGGCAAGCGCTCTACCACTTGAGCCACAGCACCAATAAATTACCAAATAAATTACCAATAAATTACCAAAAAACTGGAAGGGGAACTGTGGCTCAAATGGTAGAGCACTAGCCTTGAGCAAAAGAAGCTCAGGGAAGGTACCCAGGTCCTGAGTTCAAGTCCCAGGACCGGCAAAAAAAAAAAACTAAAAAAACAACCACCAGTCAGGGGAGAAAAACACAACATTCAACATCGTATGACTTCCTAGATGCTCTAAAATTAAGAAACAGGAATTTGTGGGTTGTTTCTGTAATAGTCACAAACTCTTAAGCAATTCTAATCACACCAACATTCAGGTCAAACAGTATACTGTACTAAATAAATTATTCTTGCCAAGAGCCTGTGGCTCACACCTGTAATCCTAGCCAATCAGGAGGCTGAGATCTGAGAATTGCAGTTCTAAGCCAGCAGCAACTGCAAGAAAACCCATGGAATCCTTATCTTCAATTAACCACCAAAATGCCAGAAGTGGAGCTGTGGTTTAACTGGTAGAGCAGTAGCCTTGAGTGGAAAATATGAGGGATAGCACCCAGGTCTGAGTTCAAGGTCTCAGTTCACCACCACTACTGCAAAAACATCTGGACGTATGACTCAACAGTGTATTCCTTAACTTACAAGCCATGAGACCCCGAATTCAAACCCCAAGACCACAAAAAAAATTACATACTTTCCTTTATTCCTACCACAACAAAGGTGATTACACTTGGAATTCTTTAATAACTAAGCTCTCTGTAAGCTTTTGTTAGCTCTCAAAGCAACTCCTTTTTTTTTCTTTTTGGAGCTAGGGATTATACTCAGGGCCTCTCACATGCTAAGCACATGTTCTACCACTATACTAAACCCAAGCCCTGTTAGGTCAACTCTTACATAATCTCATGACACTAGATGTCTGCTATATGTTTATCATAAATAGTCCTGAGAATTTAATTTTCACTGTATACTTCTATTCTTATATCTTTTTTTTTTTTCGGTCATGGGGCCTGAACTCAGCCTGGGGACTGTCCCTTACCTCTTCAGCTCAAGGCTAGTGCTCAACCACTAGAGCCACAGTGCCACTTCTGGCTTTTTCTGTTTATGTGGTGCTGAGGAATCGAACCCAGGGCCTCATGCATGCAAGGCAAGCACTCTACCACTGAGTCACCTTCCCAGCCCCTATTCTTATATCTTTGTTGATGTTGTCTTGGGTATTAGCAGCATCTTCTGGATGCTTTCCCTTCCTAAGAGGCAGGTAACTCACTTTACGTGAACTATTTTCTTCTCAATCCCAACAGGCATACAACACTCTGAAACTTTCCAGTGGAACTGAAGAAGAGAAGTAACTAAGGCATTTGTCCTTCCCTACTTGCTTTAGTTGGGGCATTAGGTGCACATCCAAGGACAGCAGCAATCACAATGATACATTACTTTTAAAAAGACTTCTTCATATTCATACGTTTTTTTTTTTGTCATTCGTGGAGCTTGAACTCTGGGCCTGGGTGCTTTCCCTGAGCTTTTCAGCTCAAGGCCAGCACTCTATCACTTGCGCCACAGCACCACTTCCAGCTTTTTCTGTGTATGTGGTGCTGAGAAATCAAACCCAGGGCCTCATGCATGGGAGGCAAGCACTCTACCACTGAGCCACCTTTCCAGCCTTCATATAATTCTTTTAATTTGTCCTTGGCTTGAATTCTGTGCCTGGGCACTGTCCCTGAGCTTTTGTGCTGACAGCTAGCATTCTTTCACTTGAGCCATACCTTCAGTCCCAACTTCTTTTGGTAATTGGAGATAAGACTATCATGGACATTCCTGCTCAAGCTATCTTCAAACCTTGGTCCTCAGATCTCAGCCTCCTAAGTAGCTAAAATTACAGGCCTGAGCCACAAGTGCCCAGTCCCCATCATATATTTCTACAAACAAAACCAATTAATGGAAGATCTGCAGTTCAAAGCCAACCTGAGCAGGAAAGCTCCTTAAACACTTATCCCTAATAAACTAACCAAAAAAAAAGCCAGAAATGGGCTGTGACTGTGACTTAGTGGTAGAGTACTTGACTAGCATGCATGAAGCTGTGGGTACAATTCCTCAACACCATATAAACTGAAAAAGCCAGAAGTGGCACTATGGCTCAAGTGGTAGAGTATTAGCCTTGAGCAAAAGAAGCTCAGAAACAGTGTCCAGCCCCTGAGCTCAAGCCCCAGGACTGGCAAAAAAAAAAGCCAGAAGTGAAAATGTGGCTCAAGTGATAGAACACTAGCCTTGAATACAGAAGCTCAGGGACAGTGCTCAGGCTCTGAGTTCAAGCCCCAGCACTGACATACACACAAAAAAAGAAAAAAAAAAAAGAAGCCGGGCGCTGGTGGCTCACGCCTGTAATCCTAGCTACTCAGGAGGCTGAGATCTGAGGATCGCGGTTCAAAGCCAGCCCGGGCAAGAAAGACTGTGAGACTCCTATCTCCAATAAACCACCAGAAAACCGGAAGTGGCGCTGTAGCTCAAGTGGTAGAGCGCTCGCCTTGAGCTGAAGAGCTGAGGGACAACGCCCAGGCCCAGAGTTCAAGCCCCACGACCGACAAAAAAAAAAAAAAAAAGAAAAATAAAAAAAGAAATAGGGACATTGATATCAATATGCTAGTAAATATCTTGCATCTTTTGATTCCCCCAGGGCTTTGCTCACAATATTTCTTCTACCTGGACTGGTCACATTTTCTTCCATTCTGCAAAGTTAAATCCTATCCATTCTCTAAGGCCCAGCTCAAATCCTTCCTTCCTGCACTCTAATGAACACTTCCTCTTTCTAGTAAGTTACAGACAGAAGACTCTCCCATGTCTTTGCTATAGACATTAGAAAGTTTCAAATGATGAAGCTAAAATCACAATTTAAAATAAAGTTTAAAAGTATGAGATAGGGCTGGGAAGTTGGCCCAGTGGTAGAGTGCTTGACTCGTGTGCATGAGGCCCTGGGTTCGATTCCTCAGCACCACATAAGCAAAAAGAAAAAAAGCTGGAAGTGGTGCTGTGGCTCAAGTGTAGAGGCTAGCCTTGAGCTGAAGAGCTGAGGAACAGTGCACAGGCCCAGAGTTCAGGCCCCACAACCGACAAAAAAAAAAGTATGAGATAAGTAACCCAGTTATTTGTTCAGAGGGGCTGATTTGGGACTCAATTGATTGGTAAATGTTTGAGGTCAGAAAGACTCAATTCTTGTGTACCCCCTCCTCCCACACTTCAGTTTCACCTAATTCAATGTTCTGTACACAGTCTTAATACAAAGCCCCATTACAGTTGATGAGGAGGGTAGGACTAAAACAAAATTCAGATTCTGGAGGAGGGGTGGAAAGAGGCTTATTACTAAGTAAGACAAGTGTTGTCTATGCTTAAAATAAGTTCAGTATCTACAACAGAAAATGTCAAAAGTTAAGAGACAGCCTAGAATGCAGAAATTGCTGAGGTAGATCCCCAGCACCGGAGGGACAGAAAAGGACAGAGCGCTACAGACTGGGCTTCAGAGATACATGCCCTGGGATGGGCCAAAGGGTGCACACTGTGACTTACTGGAAAGGAGCATCGCAAAGGAATTAAACTGAAAACAAGTGTCACCTTTTTAGATTTAGCTTATGCTTTTAGAGCAAACCAAGAAGCCACATAACAATTTTGAAAAATTACTTTATCCACCATGGTGATCTTAGTACTCAGTTTCCAAAGTAGAAAGACATGTCAGGAAGCACAGATTTCCCCCGGCTCAGATGACTTCCAACACAGGGCACAGACCTTCCGGTGCCCCCCAATTCATGAACCTAGGCCATGGATTGTAGGCTACGTTCCCCAGACTGGTACAAGAAAGTAACATGGGTCCGGACCCAAATCATCTCTTCTGTTATTACATTCGGGGAGGTGGACCTGAAGTGTGTGGGTCGTGAAGTAGTGTGGGGTGTGCCCCACACAAAACGACCTTCTCACCACACTTAGTAGTAGATTGACAAACACCAAATACTCCTTTGGTAATCAGGGGACGATGGGAACCAATGTAGGACTTACCTGGCTGTTCCGTGCGGTGGTTAAACCTCCGGAGCTCCGGAGACTGTGGCAGTCTACACTCGCAGCCTCTAAGCTCTCACACTCTGGGAAGTCACAATAGCCGCGGCAGTGACGATGGCTAGGCGGTGGCGACGTCGACAGCTCCTCCCTCCCGGCGCTCCTTTATCCGCCCCCAGCCACCGCGGCCGCCAGCCCTGGCCCCACCCACTTCTGCTCCCCATTTCCGGGGGAGGTGCCCTGGCCGGAAGCTGGGCCTGCAAGGGAGCACGTTCCACGTCACGTGGACTCTGGAACAAAGCCTAAATCTAGCTCTCTCTCGCCCTCTGCTGCTCCCCGCCTCTGCAGTTTCGCAGCTTCAGCCCTGGGAGGGGCTGGAGTTTGGCGCTCCTGCCTCCTTCGTAGCTGCAAGCACCAAACCAAGTTAAACAAGAATAAACAATCTCTACCAAAACAGTGCCTCTTTTTAATGTACCAGGAGAATTCCGTGGGAATCATCTTCTACTATGTTCTTCCTGGCTCAGCATGAAATTAGCGCGGATCAGTCAGAGTGGGTTAAATTACTCCGAATACTGGGTAGCCTTACTACCAATATAAATGCCAGAACCTTGGAAGATTGAATTGCTCTGGGGACGCAGATCAATGGTATTGCACTTGTCGAGCACTTGCCAGACCCGATTCGATTCCCAAAAGTCTCTACCCCCAAAATAGAATGCATATAAATTCATGATCTTTACATGGACGGGGATGTCACCTTTCCACTTACTTTATTGCTCCATCATTTATAATACTTAAGGAGTCAGGCGGTACTGGCTCACGCCTGTGATCAAAGTTCAAAGCCAGCCCAGGCAGAAAAGTATATGAGACTCTTTATCTCTAATTAACAAAGAAAACTGAAGTAGCTCTGTGGCTCAAAGTAGTAAAGTACTACAATAGCCTTGAGCACTGAGTTCAAGATCCACAACCAGCAAAACATAGAAACGGGGGCTGAGAAGGTGGCTCAGTGATAGAGTGCTTGCCTTGCATGCATGAGGCCCTGGGTTCGATTCCTCAGCACCACATAAGCAGAAAAAGCTGGAAGTGGTGCTGTGGCTCAAGTGGTAGAGCACTAGCCTTGAGCTGAAGAGCTGAGGGACAGCGCCCAGGCCCAGAGTTCAGGCACCATGACTGGCAGAAAAAAAAAAGAAAAGAAACATCCTCCAGAAAAAAAAAATCCCATTATGTTGGAAAACAAAGTATGATGTCCTTTTCTCAGATGTTTTGGGAACCACTTACTGTATTGTAAGCCTTTGCACCTCACTTCCTTATGAACTCACAATGATACTCTGTTTTGCTACCCTGTAATCCCCTTAAGCATTTTATTTTTATATTTTGTGTCCTGGGGTTTGAACTTGGGACCTGCACACTCTCCCTGACCTCTTTTGTTCAAGGCTAGCATTCTAATATATGAGCCACAGTTCCACTCTGACTTTTTGGTATTTTAGTGGAGATACGAGTCACAGATTTCCATGCCCGAGCTGGCTTCCAACTAAGTAGCTAGGTTTAGAGTTGTGAGCCACCAGAGCTCGGCCCAAATTGATGGTTTTGTTTTGTTTTAATCTGAGAAAACAACATTAAGCTTTTGTTTTCCAACTTGTTTGGATTTTTTTAATTATACTGTACTGTATGCATGTACACACAAAGAATACACTTAGGGGAGGAACCCAAAGATGTAACTCCCTTCAACATTTAAAATACTACTTATGAAAACAAATTCTAGTAGGGAAGGGTAAACGGGAGAAAATGAGGTAGGGGGTAAACAGTGTTTAAAAAGAAATGTACTGCCGGGCGCTGGTGGCTCACGCCTGTAATCCTAGCTACTCAGGAGGCTGAGATCTGAGGATCGCGGTTCAAAGCCAGCCCGGGCAGGAGAGACCGTGAGACTCCTATCTCCAATAAACCACCAGAAAACCGGAAGTGGCGCTGTAGCTCAAGTGGTAGAGCGCTCGCCTTGAGCTGAAGAGCTGAGGGACAGCGCCCAGGCCCAGAGTTCAAGCCCCACGACCGACAAAAAAAAAAAAAAAAAAAAAGAAATGTACTCAGCTAGGCGCCAGTGGCTCACGCCTATAATCCTAGCTGCTCAGGAGGCTGAGATCTGAGGATTGCCATTCAAAGCCAGCCCTGGCAGGAAAGTCTGTGAGACTCTTCCCAATTAACCACCAGAAAACTGGAAGTGGTGCTGTGGCTCAAGTAGTAGAGCACTAGCCCTGAGCAGCTCAGGGACAGTGCCCAGGCCCAGAGTTCAAACTCCACGATGGACCAAAAACAAGAAAAAAAGAAATGTACTCATTACCTTACTTATGTAACTGTACCCCACTTGTTCATCACCTTTACAATAAAGATTTTTTCAAAAAATGAATTCCAGGAAATGGGAACATAATTTTTATTGCTGCTAGTGGTTTTATTGTTAGTAGTATTGTCTGTCGTTTTTGTTCTCTTTTTAGGGGTACAAAGGGGGAGTACAAGAATGGAGGGAAGATGAACAAATGCACTCATGGTTTTCTTTTGTCATTCATGGGGCTCAAATGCTGGACCACTAGCCTTGAGCAGAAAAGTTCAGAGGAAGTGGCGCTGTAGCTCAAGTGGTAGAGCGCTCACCTTGAGCTGAAGAGCTGAGGGACAGCGCCCAGGCCCAGAGTTCAAGCCCCACGACCGACAAAAAAAAAAAAAAAAGAAAAGAAAAGTTCAGAAACAGTGCTCAAAGTCCTGAGTTCAAGCCCCAGGACTGGCAACACATGCATACACACACACACACACACACACACACACACACACAATTAAAAATTCTAAAATTATTACACTTATGAACATTAAAAATCTTCCTTTTGTAGCAAGATGTAGTCTTTTCCCATTTCTAATGAAATAGTTCTCATGAAGGAAAACTGGTCACAAAGATACTTCTATTTTCATGTAGAACCATTTCAACCCAGTTCACATGGAAGAATATCAAGCCTAATTAAATTGTAGGAACTCAAAATGGCATAAAAAATACAATGTCTGATATTTGTAAAAGGCTTAGAAGTATCTGGCACACAAAGGGCTTAAGTGTTAATATCTAGCCTATGAGTTTCCAGATTCCCACTAAGCCTCTAACTTTTGGGCCTACAAATCAGTATTTCAGAAAAAAAAAAAATACTCCCTTGTTCCCTACACCTACTCACAGAGAATTATCATCAGGACTTATCTTCCTACATATTGTTGTAGCTGAAGTACCCAAATTCTGAGACCCCCTCCCCCCCCAAAGACAACCACCAGAGTCCAGAGTCAAAGCCAATCAGCAGGGGTCTTTTTATTGCGAGTTCGAACTCAGACCTCTGTGCATACAGTGATGCTGAGAGGCCCGAGCCTACGGTTACAAGACTTTTTATACATTCTTTGTGGTAGGGCAAGGACTTGACGGTTGTCATAACATTCGGTAGCAAATCATCACATTTAGCGGGTAAATCATATCATACTTCTAGCGTACAATTGGCGCGCCCTAGAGCAGGAAAATATTAGGGGTAGGGGATTGGGCAGTTTAAGGATTTAGGTGCTCTAAGCTGATTGGAGGAAATAGCAAGTATGACTTAAGGGGATGCTTGCTAAACTACAGGGCTGGTTGCTTAGATAATAATCGCCAAGCCGGCGCCAGTGGCTCACGCCTGTAATCCTAGCTACTCAGGAGAGTGAGATCTGAGAATCGCAGTTCAAAGCCAGCCCAGGCAAGAAAGTTCCTGAGACTCTTATCTCCAATAAACTGCTAGAAAACCGGAAGTGGTACTGTGGCTCAAGCGGTAGAGCTTTTGCTTTGAGCTGAAGAGCTGAGGGACAGCACCCAGGCCCAGAGTTCAAGACCCACGACGGACAAAAAAAAAAAAAAAAATCGCCAGAGCCTGAGAGGGGCTTCCCGGAATTTCAAGTATTTTCGGGCGCCCTGTGAAAACAGGCACCATCTGTGCTGACATCCTGCCCTTGTTTAGCTGACCAGCACCATCTGCAGTTTTAAGAGTTCTGTTATACAGCATACAACAACGAAAAGTTACTTATTCTACTGTTAGGCAAAAGCGAGGTACAAAAGCAGAAGCAGGCGGTTAGTATCTATAATGTAATATTAAGTTAGTGTAACTTATTTCTTTTTTTTTTTAATTTTTTTTTTGTCCGGTCGTGGGGCCTGAACTTTGGGCCTGGGTCCTACCCCTCAGCTCTTCAGCTCAAGGCTAGTGCTCTACCACTTGAGCCACAGCGCCACTTCTGGCTTTTTTCTTTTTGCTTATGTGGTGCTGAGGAATTGAACCCAGGGCCTCATGCATGCAAGGCAAGCGCTCTACCACTGAGCCACCTTCCCAGCCCCTATTGTAACTTATTTCTGATAAAAATAAAAGTAAAAGTAAAAGTCCTGGGTTTTTCCAGACCACAAGACGCCAGGTGGCTGTTATCTCCCAAGTGGGAGGTCTGGGAATGCTAGCTTAGTCACATCCCGATTGTTAGAGTCCGGAGCAGATGGTGGTTGACCCTTGCACTCAGATCTCGAGAGGGGGGTAGTTACTGAATAGCTATAGGAAGGCTGTCGGTATTTTTCCACTTTTCATTCCCCCCTTACCATAGGACTCCGTAAGAGCCAATCTTGGATCTTAACTGCCCGAGTATTTAGTTTCAAGGTCAATAGGTTGATATTGGGTTCGGAGAACCATGAGCTGCACCGTGTTGATTCTGTCTTTAACAAAAGCATCTAACCTATTAATGATACATTAATGGTCAGAGCAACCAGTAACATAACTAGGGGTCCAGTCACAGCGGATAATAGGGTGGTTAACCAAGGGGAAAAATTAAACTAGGATTCAAACCATCCTTGTTTAGACTCATACTCCTTTTTTCTTTTCTCCAGTCCTTCTCTAACCTTAGCCATATTCTCTTTTACTATGCCTGAATGGTCTGCATAGAAACAGCATTCCTCTCCCAGCACTCCCTGTTGCATGAACAGGAGGTCTAGGCCTCGTCTATTCTTGAGAACCACCTTGGATAGGGAAGTTAATGATTTTTTGGAGTTAAGACACGGACTCCTCTAATTTTTTAATGTCTTTCAATGACCTTTCTCAAACTATCATAGTGGCCCTGTTGTTGTACCAAGGAGGCTATGCCCATTCCCAGTCCACCCAGGCTAGCCCCCAGCAAAAGGCTCAGGGTGACAGCTATCATGGGTTCTCTTTTGGTTCTGAAGGTGAAGGCTATGTCTTCAGGTTGGGATTGTCTCCAATTTCTCAGCCAGTGATCCGTAAAGTCAGAGTCTGGGTAACAGGTAATAGGTAATAGTGGGCACCAAACGTACCAGCACACAAGGTCATTAAGATTAGTTAGTGTTGTCAAGTGAACGCAGGGCGTCAAGCCTGCTTTGGCACAGGCCCACCAGGCATCACTAGGGGGTATTAAATAACCTGTCTTTTGGGACATATGAGTAGAGTCACACAGGGGGAGCATGTCCCTGTCTGTACTGCTGGAACTGTAACAGGTCCCAGCTCCTGCCACCCTCACCAGGGTAAGTCCTACTTTAGATCTCCATCTGCAGGAGCCTGCCTGTGCAGAGATAGTGATGTTTCTGACTATTGCGATCCCTTCGTAATACGGGGGGGGGGGGGGGCATAATGTTATAACAGAGCCAGCAGGACACAGTCTTAGTAGGTCGAGTAGCATTTAGCACCACAAAAGATCTCTGCATCAAAGCAACAACTGGATTGTCTTGGCGAGGTAAGAACGCAGTCGTTAATGGGGGAAAAGGGGTAGTATGGTTTGAGGCTGTGGTTGGACTGGTAGGGGCAGGTCTGCTGGTTGGCAATCTCATGATTGGTTTTAAAACTACGTTAGGAGCCGGGCGCTGGTGGCTCACACCTGTAATCCTAGCTACTCAGGAGGCTGAGATCTGAGGATCGCGGTTCAAAGCCAGCCCAGGCAGGAAAGACCGTGAGACTCCTATCTCCAATAAACCACCAGAAAACCAGAAGTGGCGCTGTAGCTCAAGTGGTAGCGCACTCGCCTTGAGCTGAAGAGCTGAGGGACAGCGCCCTCAGAGTTCAAGCCCCACGACCGACAAAAAAAAAAAAAAATACTACGTTAGGGCCCACGGGGGTCTCTGACACGGGCTTTGCAACTAATCGTAACCGGAAGGTGAGTCCTGGGTCTGTTCCACCAACATAAAGCCACAGTCCCCAGGTTCTGCCCCTCGTCCAGCCTCTAAACTTTTTCCCTTGTTCAGTAAATCTAATTGTCAGAGGATTGCACTGAAAGTTTCTACATTGCCCTTTTAAGATCTTGTTCTGGCAATCTTTATCCTTTGGCCTGCCCGTTTGATTCTTAGTAACAGTTATAAGGTCCCATTCTGAGGAGGGGTTCCAGTAGACATTCCCTGTTGTCTCACAACCCCAAGCCTTACAATAAAAGTCTGCTTCACCACTGCACTCCCCTCTGCCCTGGTCCTACCATCCCTAGGACAGACATAAAATGACCATTTTTGCAAATAATACCTCCTCACTGGAGAGGTATTATTTGCAAAAATAATACCCCCCCCCATTGATGATACCCTAATGCTCCATCCAGCCCATAAGTTTGACAGTGGCTATTTTTGGGCCAACATGCCCACTCTGGAGGTTTGTTGGGGTCATAATGATTCTGGACATCCCACGTTCCTATGGCCAGTGTACAAAGATCTATGGTTAGGTCGGGCCACCATGTCCATATGGGAGCCTCTTTTATGGCCAGGTTGATGGGGTCTACCCACTTTGGGGTAATTTCCCAGGATAGCTAAAAGGGTCGGTAAGGATTGTGGGACAGTTCAGTGGCAGGGGTATCTATGAAGGCACAAACTATAAACATCAAAAACAGGGAGACCATAGTTACAGTTTAGTTTCCTGGCTGCACAGTTTGAGCTTTAAGGGATTGTCCTTGGTCCAGTCTACTGTCCAGATGGTTTCTCCTCTTGAAGGTTTGATGAGGTCCAGGAAGGGATCCACCGGTTTGGCGTGGGTGTAGTGGATCCAGGTAGCTACTCCATCCACCTTGAGGGCCGTGGGTGTTGTTAGGATAACCTGGAACAGCCCCTTCCACCTTGGTTCCAAGTTTCCCTGCCTATGGCGCTTCACCAGAACCCAGTCTCCTGGCTGGTATTGATGGGGAGTTGGGAAAGGTCCGGTTTCATACAGCTCCCTTAATTTCGGCCAGACTTCATCATGAACTCTCCGTAGAGCTTGTAGGGAAAATAGAAGTTCAAAATCACCATCTTTTTAATTTTTAACCAGCTTTTCTTTTAGGTTAGAAATTATGGGTGGTGGTCAGCCATACATTATCTCGTAAGGAGTAAGGCCCAGCTTGTAGGGGGAGTTACGGACCCTAAACAGAGCGTAGGGGAGAAGGACTGCCCAGTTTGCACCAGTCTCCGTGGTCAATTTGGTAGGGTCTCTTTTAATGTCCGATTCATTCTTTCTACCTGCCCTGAACTCTGGGGTCTATATGCACAATGCAATTTCCAATCTGCCCCAAGGATGGAAGCCAGTCCCTGACTTACCTTGGAGATGAAGGCTGGTCCATTGTTTGATCCTTTCATAACCGGGAAGCCATACCTGGGTAAGATCTCTTCTAGAATCTTCTTAGCTACAATCTGCGTGGTCTGGCCTTTGGTTGGAAAGGCCTCAGCCCATCCTGAAAAGGTGTCTATAAAGACTAACAGATGGGCTGGGATGTAGCTCAGTGGCAAAGCGCTTGCCTAGCAAGTGCAACGTCCTGGGTTCGATCCCCAGTACCAAAAAAGAAAAGACAAAAAAAAATACAGTTAAAAAAAACCCAAACAAAAAAGACTAACAGATACTTATACCCATACTTTCCTGGCTTTACTTCTGTGAAATCAATCTCCCAGTAGGTTCCCAGTCTGTCCCCTCTCTGTCTCGTCCCTCTAGCCTGAGGTTTATTCCCTGCATTGTTAAGCTGGCAGACTATGCACTTTCCCACAATTTGGTCGATCATGTCAGAAACTCCCTTAATTCTCAGTCTGGTCTGCCTTACTAGGTCTTGTATCCTTCTAGAGCCTAAGTGGGTGCTGTGATAGATCTGTTCTAGCACAGGCCTGCCAAGTCTTTCAGGAAGCACAATGTGGCACTTAGAGTCTCTCCACCAACCATCGAGCATTTGGGTCATTGGGAGTCTGTTTATCCACTGGAGGTCTTCTTCAGAGTATTCTGGTAAAGGAGGTAAGTCTTGTGGTCCTGAGTCAGGTGGCTGCAAAGCTAGTAATTGTGTTGGAGTTCGAGCTACCCCCTTAGCGGTCCGATCGGCCAAGTTGTTACCCCGAGAGACTGGATCTGTTGACTTTTGATGCCCTGGACAGTGGACAATTGCCAGTTTCTTGAGTTCCCATATGGCTGCTAGTAAATCTATGATTTATTCCTTGTTATTAATGTCCTTCCTCTCTGCTGTGAGTAGTCCCCGCTCTCTGTATATCTCCCCATGCACATGAGCAGTGGCAAAGGCATACAGGCTGTCAGTATATACCGTCAGCTTCTGATTTTTCCCCATCTTTAGCGCCTGGGTTAAGGCCTTTTGGGCTGATGTCCCAGGAGGCAAGGATTCTGCCCACACTACTTTGGTTTCTGACACTACCGCTGCCCCTGGATATCTCTGACCTTGGTGGACGAAGCTGCTCCCACGAGGTCTGCAGCCGGTAGCGGTCGGTGCTGTAGGTCCTCTCTCACTCTGTATACTTGAGCCAGTATTTTGTTTTTTTTTTTTTTTTTTTTTTTTTGGGTCCAGTCGTGGGGCCTGAACTCAGGGCCTGGGTGCTGTCCCTCAGCTCTTCAGCTCAAGGCTAGCACTCTACCACTTGAGCCACAGCGCCACTTCTGGCTTTTTTTTTTCTTTTTGCTTATGTGGTGCTGAGGAATGGAACCCAGGGCCTCATGCATGCAAGGCAAGCGCTCTACCACTGAGCCACCTTCCCAGCCCCAAGTTCAATGTGATCTCCATGTGGAGTTTTTTTTTTTTTTTTTTTTTTTTTTTTTTTTGTCGGCCGTGGGGCTTGAACTCTGGGCCTGGGCGCTGTCCCTCAGCTCTTCAGCTCAAGGCGAGCGCTCTACCACTTGAGCTACAGCGCCACTTCCTTGAGCCAGTATTTTGGTACAGTCATGAAGTGAGCTCCCATGTCTGGGTCTGGTAGCAGTGATGCCGGGTTCAGAGCCGTTGGGGGTGTGAAAACGTTCTGAGGATTTAGTAGTAGTCCTTGGTAGTGGGTGAGCCGGGCATTGCTAAGCCACCAGTCGGGTGGTTGCTTGAGAATGCTGTCTGTGGTGTGTGGGGTGGTAACCCGCAACTCCTGTCCCGTGGTCAGTTTATCAGCGTCTTTGACCATTGATGCTGTAGCTGCTATCATCCGGAGGCACGGAGGCCACCCAGCTGCTACCATGTCCAGCGTTTTGGATAGGTAGGCAACTGGTCGTCACCAGGGGCCCAGGTATTGGGTTAAGACTGCTTTTGCTATGCCTCAGGTCTTGTCCACAAACAATTGGAAGGGTTTAGAGATGTCAGGGAGTCTCAGAGCGGGCGCTAACAGTAAAGCTGCCTTAATCTGCTGGAAGGCTTGTTCAGCTTCCTCTGTCCAGCAAAAGGGTTGCTGATCTTTGGTAGCCTGATACAGGGGCTTAGCCAGCTCTGCAAAGCCCAGAATCCACAGCCTACAGGACCCTGCTGGCCCTAAAACTCTCTTACTTGTCGTTGTGATTGTGGCCAGGGAATGCAGAGGACTGTCTCCTTCCAAGCGGGTGTCAGCCACCTTTGCCCCCCTTTCAATAGGTATCCTAAATGGGTTACCTCTGATTTGCAGATCTGAGCCTTTTTTGCTAAGGCCGGATAGCCCAGGTCTCCTAAGGCTCGCAGGAGGTCTTCAGTTCCCCGGATGCAGGCTTCGGGGGTCTGGGCGGCTATTAAAAGATCATCAATGCACTGCAGGAGGGTTAAATCAGGGTGCTGTTGTCGTACTCACTCAGGTTCTCATGAAGGGCTTCATCAAACAGAGTCAGTGAGTTTTTTAGTCCTTGAGTTTTTGAATCCTTGCAGCAGTCTAGTCCACGTTAGTTGGTCATTTATGCCCCTATAAGGATCAGTCCATTCAAATGCAAAGAGTTCCTGGCTCCTTGGAGCTAGGGGCAAGCTGAAGAAAGCATCTTTTAAATCCAGAACAGTGTACCATTGTTTTTCTGGGTTCAGGGTACTTAGGAGGGTAAGGGTTGGGCACAGTTGGGTCTATGTCCATTACCGCTTATTGACTTCCCTCAAGTCCTGTACTAGCCTATATTCGCTGCTGTTGGGTTTGCGTATGGGCAACAGCGGAGTGTTCCAAGCCGAGTGACAGGAGCGCATGATTCTCTGGTTCAGGAGGTGTCCGATATGGGATGTGATTCCCATCCGTGCTTCCATGGTCATGGGGTATTGTTGCACCCGGACGGGGTCAACTCCAGGTTTGGTCTCTATGTAAAGGGTGGTGTTTAGCCAGTCCCATTCCCCTGGTTTGTGCCCAAGCTTCTGGGAAGCATTGAAGCCAAGAGGCTATGTTCTGATCAAGCGGGACGGATTCTTGGTGAAGTCTATACTCATCCTCCAGAGTTAGGGTCAAAATGGATATGGGTTTGTTTTTAGAGTCAGTTACTTCGGGCCCATCTGGTAAGAAATGGATCTGGGCTCCCATCTTTGTCAACAGGTCCTTTCCCAGCAAGGGGTAGGGACTTGCGGGGATGACCAAAAAGGAGTGGGTCACTTTCCCCGTTCCCAAGTCCATAGTCCTTTGGGTCGTCTAAGGGTAATTTTTAATTCCTGTGGCTCCCTGCTCCCAAGAGGAGTTAGCCGACAATTTTCCACCAGATTTTGTCAGGACCGAATGCTGAGCCTCAGTGTCAACGAGGAACTGAACCGGGAACCCCTCCACTTGCAGAGTTACCCTAGGTTCGGGGAGGGGATCCGAACCCCATCTCCCCTAGGCTTTCGGGTCCTGGGTAACCAGCACATTGGAGATGGACTTCTGTTGCCACTGGCCTGTCCCCCTTTTCTTTTTCGGGCATTCCCTTGCCCAGTGGCCTTTTTCCTTGCAATAAGCCCTGGCTGGCTTCAAACCACCATCCTCAGAGCTCAGCCTCCTGAGTAGCTAGGGAAACAGGCATGAGCCACTGGAGCTGGCTTTGAATTTGTATCTTAATGTTTTGCACATTGATTGACAGCTACTGAAAAGTGGGGAAATACCGACAGCCTTCCTTCAGTAACTACCCCCCTCTCTGGATCTGGGTGCAAGTGTCAACAACCATCTTGTCCCGGATGAAAACAACTGGGATGTGACTAAGCGAGCATTCCCAGACCTCCACCTGTATCTGGACTTGGGAGATAACAGCCACCTGGCGTCTTGTGGTCTGGAAAAACCCAGGACTTTTACGATTTATCAGAAATAAGTTCCACTAGGTCTGGAAAGGTGGCTCAGTGGTACAGCGCTTGCCTTGCATGCATGAGGCCCTGGCCCGCTTGAGCCACAATCCTCAGATCTCAGCCTCCTGAGTAGCTAGGATTACAGGTGTGAGCCACCAGCACCTGGCTAGTAATACTTTTTTTTTTCTGGCCAGTAATATTAAACGTAATACTTTTGAGCTAAACTTTTGGCTCAAGGATGCCCCAAAATAGTTGTAATTTTGTACTTATTAATTGTAATTTCAGATTTCTATAAAGTTGACTTCTAGGTGATAACTGAATTTCTCTAACACTACTTCATAAAGACATTACTTGAAAGGGCTTGTATAGCATTTTCACTGTAACATTAATGCAAAGACTAAATGGTGACCAGATCTGAATTCATTTAGAAAGGAAATAAGCAAAATCTACAATGGAGGTTTCAAATATATTTTATTCCTTCAATATATCACATTTTCATTAAGTATATAGGGCTTTCATTCAGCATCAATTATAAGTTGGTTTTGAAATAATTCAGTATTACAGAAGCTGGCATGATTACTGATCTCTCCATTCCTTTGGGGTAACTCTGCCAACTGGGGACAGGTTCCATTCGATTCCAACCTGTGTTGCTGTCTGTAAGAATTAAAATAGCATCAGTTATACATGTTTAAATCACAGTCTACTCTCTTTGGAGCCTATTTCTTTCTTTTGCCAGTCCTGCAGCTTGAACTCAGGGCCTGGGCACTGTCCCTGAACTTCTTTTGCTCAAGGCTAGCACTCTACCACTTAAGCCATAGTACCACTTCTGACTTTTTCTGTTTATGTGCTGAGGAATCAAATCCAGACCTTCTTGCTTGTTAGGCAAGCACTGTACAACTAAGCCACATTCCCAGACCTGAAGCCTATTTTTTTTCTTTTTTCTTTTTTTTTGGTCAGTCGTAGGGCCTGAACTTTTGGTCTGGGCACTATCCCTAAATTTCGTCAGCTCAAGGTTAGCGCTCTATCACTTGAGCCACAGCACCACTTCTGGCTTTTTCTGCTTATGTGGTGCTGAGTAATCAAACCCAGGGCCTCATGCATGCAAGGCAAGCACTCTACCCCTGAGCCACCTTCCCAGCCCATCAGTGAGACTTTTATCTCCAATGACCTACTCAAAAACAGCTCAAAATGGAGCTGTGGCTCAGCAAATAAGCTCAGAGACACCACTCAGGCCCAGAGTTTGAGCATCAGGAAGGGTATCTAACAACAACAAAAAACAAACAAAATGAAGAAACCCACCTTGACCATAGGCCCTTTATGTAAGTCAAACCTAACTGCTCTCCTAAGTCTCTAGAGCAGTGCTAGTCAACAGAGCTTCACTGTCCAATAGAGTAGTCATCAGCTACACACAGCCATGAAGGATGCAGAAATATGGTTAATATAAAATAACCCAATTCTTTTTTTTTTTTTTTTTTTTTTTGGTCATGGTGCTTGAACTCAGGGTCTGGGCAATGTTACTGAGCTTTTTCTTCAAGGCCAGAACTCTACCAATTAAGCCACAGCAACACTTCTGGTGTTCTGGAGGTTAACTGGAGATAAGAACCTCATGGAAATTTCCTGCCTGGGCTGGCTTCCAACCACAATCCTCAGATCTCAGCCTCCTGAGTAGCTAGGATTACAGGCATGAGCCACCAGCGCCTGGATCATACTTATATTTTAATATTTAATTGCAGGGCCAGGAGAATAGACCACTGGTAGGGCAACTGCTTAACAGGCACAAGACCCAAGTTTAATTCTTAGCATCACAAACAATAGTATATCTGATTTTGGGAAAATCCAAAACAAGAATAAAAGCAGTCTATTTAAATAAAGTATCTCCACTGGGCACTAAGTAGCTCATGCCTATAATCCTAGCTAGTTAGGAGGCTGAGATCTGAGGATTGCAGTTCAAAGACCACCTAGACAATGCTGAGATTACCTGCAATTAACCAGCAAAAAGCTAGAGGTGGATGAGTTGTTCAAGTGGTAGAGGACCAGCCATGATCAAAAAAGCCAGGCAGTTCAGAGACCCTGTGGTTCAAGTATCAGAAAAAAAAAAGAATAGCTGGGCGCTGGTGGCTCACGCCTGTAATCCTACCTACTCAGGAGGCTGAGATCTGAGGATCGCGGTTCAAAGCCAGCCCTGGCAGGAGAGACTGTGAGACTCCTATCGCCAATAAACCACCAGAAAACCAGAAGTGGCGCTGTAGCTCAAGTGGTAGAGCGCTTGCCTTGAGCTGAAGAGCTGAGGGACAGCACCCAGGCCCAGAGTTCAAGCCCCACGGCCGACCAAAAAAAAAAAAAAAAAAGAATATTGTACTCAAAAAATATTGTACTCAGTTTCTTTATTATTTTTTGAGACTGGTTCTATGTAGCTCAATGTGGCCTCTGTCTGTCTTATTACCTTAGCTTCCAAAGTGCTAAGATTATGTGTATACTACCAAACCCAGCTTGTGTTCAGTTCTGATTGTAGGTAGGATTTTATAAAACTTCATCATTCATGTACACACAGGAGGGTGATCCAAAGAAATTAAAAAAAAACAAACTGGAATCTGAGTTAACAACAACAAAAAAAAGACTGATAAAACTAGATATGTTTAAACTCTAAAGAACAAAGGTATATATAATAGCAATTTTCTTTCTTTTTTTTCTTCTTTTGGTCAGTCATGGCCTGAACTCGGCCTGGGCGCTATCCCTCAGCTCTTCAGCTCAAGGCTAGTGCTCTACCACTTGAGCCACAGCGCCACTTCCGGTTTTCTAGTGGTTTATTGGAGATGAGTTTCATGGGCTTTCCTGCCTGGGCTGGCTTTGAACTTCTTTTTTTTTTGGGTCCAGTCGTGGGGCCTGAACTCTGGGCCTGGGCGCTGTCCCTCAGCTCTTCAGCTCAAGGCTAGCACTCTACCACTGGAGCCACAGCGCCACTTCTGGATTTTTTCTTTTTGCTTATGTGGTGCTGAGGAATCGAACCCAGGGCCTTATGCATGCAAGGCAAGCGGTCTACCACTGAGCCACCTTCCCAGCCCTGGCTTTGAACTTCTATCCTCAAATCTCAGCCTCCCGAGTAGCTAGGATTACAGGTGTGAGCCACCGGTGCCCTGATTCATCTTTTTTCTTTTTTTTTGGGGGGGGGGGTGGTCCAGTTGTGGGGCCTGAACTCTGGGCCTGGGCGCTGTCCCTCAGCTCTTCACCTCAAGACTAGCGCTCTATCACTTGAGCCACAGCGCCACTTCTGGCCTTTTCTGCTTATGTGTGCTGAGGAATTGAACCCAGGGCCTCATGCATGCAAGGCAAGCACTCTATCACTGAGCCACCTTCCCAGCCCTAAGAGCAATTTTCTTCTTCCTTTTTATGGTTTGAAGCTGTGGCTTAAACCCAGGGCCTTCATGTATGCTAAGCACATTTTTTTTTTTATCACTAAGCTACACTTCCAGCCTATGAGAGCAATTTTCTAGTATCTCATAGCTGTAATAGGGAAATGTGATAAATCAGAGCTTCTGTATTATAGGAGTCTTTAACTCCCATTTTCTGCAAATGGAGAACAGGAAATGTTTCTTTTTCTATTTCTCCTTAACTATTATACTAAAATAAATCCTTAATAAAACTTTTTTTGTGTCATTCTTGGGACTTGAACTCAGTGCCTGGGTGCTATCTCTTGGGCTTTCTTACTCAAGGCTAGTGCTCTACCACTTGAGCCAAAGCTCCACATCTGGTATTTTGGTGATTAATGGATTAATGGACTAGTTTCATTCACACTACAATCCTCAGATCTCAGCCTCCTGAGTAGCTAGATTGGAAGCCAGCCTGGGCAGAAAATTCTGTGAGACTCTAATCTACAATAAACCACTCAAAAAAGCAGGAAGTGGCACTATGGATTAAGTGGTAGAGTGCTCATAGACAGTGCCCAGGTCCAAGTTCAAGCACCAGCAAACAAAAAACCTAACTTCTGTATAAAAACTGAATGATAGGCTGGAAGGTGGCTCAGTGGTAGAGTGCTTGCTTTGCATGCAGGAGCCTGGGTTCAATTCCTCAGCACCACATAAACAGAAAAAGCTGGAAGTGGCACTGTGGCTCAAGTGGTAGAGTGCTAGTCTTTGAGCTGAAGAGCTGAGGGACAGCACCCAGATGCAGAGTTCAGGCCCCATGACCCCCCCCCAAAAAAACTGAATGATAGGGTAAGAAAACATTTTTAAGGCAATGTAAGGTCTTTTGCTAAGTATGATGCTGTACACCTGTAACTGTACCACCTAGGAGGCTGAAGAAGGAAATATATACAAGTTCGAGGCCAACTTGGACATAAAAAATAAGATCCTAGCTGGGCACTGGTGGCTCATGCCTATAATCCTAACTACTCAGGAGGCTGAGATCTGAGGGTCACATTTTGAAATCAGCCTAGACAAGAAAGTCTGTGAGACTTTTTTTTTTTTGACATGGAAAAATATTTAATGGAGACTTTTTTTTTGGTAGTTGGGCTTGAACTGTAGGCCTGGGCACTGTCCCTCAGCTCTCCAGCTGAAGGCTAGTCTACCACTTGAGCCACAGCACCACTTCCCATTTTCTGGTTGTTATTGCAGAGTCTCACGTACTTTCCTGACAAGGCTGGCTTTAAACTGCAATCCTCAGATCTATGCCTCCCGAGTAGCTAGGATTACAGTCTGTGAGACTTTTATATCCAGTTAACCATCAGAAAACCTGAAGTGTAGATGTGGCTCAAAGTGGTACAGCACTAGCCTGGTGCAAAAAAGACCGGGGATAGCACCCAGGTCCTGAGTTCAAGCCCTACAACACACAAAAAAAGACCT
Source organism: Dipodomys merriami (assembly GCF_024711535.1). Classification (NCBI taxonomy): domain Eukaryota; kingdom Metazoa; phylum Chordata; class Mammalia; order Rodentia; family Heteromyidae; genus Dipodomys; species Dipodomys merriami. The sequence goes on from NW_027204492.1 coordinate 62,620,354, forward strand.
TTAAAAAAAAACATTTTAGAGGGCTAGGAGTATGATTCAAACAATAGAGCAACAGCCTAGCAAGGTCAAAGCCCTGACTTCAAACTCTAGCATTGTCAAAAAAATATCCCCCAACACTTTAGACAGCTTTACTCTGTAGCCCATATCACCTTCAACATCCAATCCTCCTATCTTGGCTCCTGGATCAACGTAAGACCTTTTAAGAGCACCATAATATAAAAAGGACTGCCTAGTGACCTAGTAAATAATTTGGTATTAAACATGTTAAAGAAAAGATGAGGGGGGGCTGGGAAGTTGGCTCAGTGGTAGAAGCGCTTGCCTTGCATGCCTGAAGCCCTGGGTTCGATTCCTCAGCACCACATAAGCAAAAGGAAAAAAGCCGGAAGTGGTGCTGTGGCTCAAGTGGTAAAGCGCTAGCCTTGAGCTGAAGAGCTGAGGGACAGCGTCCAGGCCCAGAGTTCAAGCCCCACGACTGGACCCAAAAAAAAAAAAAAAAAAAAAAGAAAAGATGAGGGGCTGGGAAGGTGGCTCAGTGGTAGAGTGCTTGCCTTGCATGCATGAGGCCCTGGGTTCGATTCCTCAGCACCACATAAGCAAAAAAAAAAAAAGCCTGAAGTAGCACTGTGGCTCAAGTGGTACAGCGCTAGCTGAAGAGCTGAGGGCCAGAGTCCCACCTCAAAAAAAAGATGAAGCAGGGCACCAGTGGCTCACACCTGTAATCCTAGCTACTCGGGAGGCTGAGATTTGAGGATAGAGGTTCAAAGCCAGCCTGGGCAGGAAAGTCCGTGAGGCTCTTATCTGCAATAAACTATTAGAAAACTGGAAGGAGCACTGTGGCTCAAGTGGTAGAGCACTAGCCTTGAGCTTAGGGACAGTGCCCAGGCTCAGAGTTCAGGCTCCATGACCAACCCCCCCCCCCCAAAAAAAAAAAAGATGAATGGTGAATGTTGAGGAAGAAATATTTGAACTGGGGAGATGATTAGATAAGATAATCTTTCAAATCTCTTCTATAATAGAAATGACTACCATGTTAAAGCATTTTGAATATAAATGAGAATGAAAAATATCTAAAATAAGCATTATCAGGACTGGGAATGATGTATTACTTGCCTCACCTGAGTAACACTTGAGTACAATCCCTAGCACTGCAAGAAAAAAAGCGGAGCTGGGAAGGTGGCTCAGTGGTAGAGCGCTTGCCTTGCATGCATGAGGCCCTGGGTTTGATTCCTCAGCACCACATAAGCAAAAAGAAAAAAGCCGGAAGTGGCGCTGTGGCTCAAGTGATAGAGTGCTAGCCTTGAGCTGAAGAGCTGAGGGACAGCGCCCAGGCCCAGAGTTCAGGCCCCATGACCAGACCCCCCAAAAAAAAAAAAGCCAACAGTACTTACAACAGTACTTACATAAGTCCATGTAGCAAGACAGAAAGCGATTCCACCAGCTAATATAGCATTACCATATTTGTCATGGAAATCAGGTGCTCTTTTCTGGTGGCTCTGCCTTGCCATTGTTTGCTGAATGCTTCGAACTTAAAGAGAAAAAATAGAAAACCATCTATCAATTATAGAGCAAATACAAAAATATATCTATTAATTATTGGGAAAGGAAATTGATACCACAAATCAGGAAAGCCAATGAGATTTACTTTACAGTATTACACACCAGTAAAAATGGTAAAACCCGATGAATATAAAAGCACAGTAATATATTTTGAAATTCACCAAAAACAAGACAGATAAGCAGATTAATACATGATAAAACAAATACAGTGTCAGGTGCTGATGGCTCAAGGCTGTAATCCTAGCTACTCAGGAGGCTGAGATGTGAGGATTTCAGTTTGAAGCCAGACCAGGAGGAAAAGTCCATGAAACTATTATCTCCAATAAATGACCCTCTCCCAAAAAGCCAGAAGTGGAGCTCAAGCGGTAGAGTGCCAGCCTTGAGAAAAATAATCAGGGACAAGGCCCAGGAACCCAGTTCAAGCCCCACAACTGGCACATGTACACACTCACACACAGAGAATTTATTCTTTTTGTTGTTGTTGTTGGCTATAGGGCTTGAGCTCAAGGCCTAGACCCTATCCTTGCACTTTAGTTCTCAAGGACAGCACTTTTAGTACTCAAGGATAGCGCTCTGCCACTTGAGCACAGCTCCACTTCTGGCTTTTAGTGGCTAACTGGAGATAAGAGTTTTTTGCCCAAACTAGCTTTGAACTGCAATCCTCATATATCAGCCTCCTGAGCAGCTAGGATTATAGGCATGAGCTACCAACACCCAGCAAAAAAGTTTTCGAACTGCCCCTATGTGGATTAAGGAAAAGAGTTTAAGAAAGAACCAAGAACTAAAAATGTTTTTTTCCAATACTTTTTTCTAAATTATTCCTTTCCAATTTAAGTAGCAAGTCTTTACTGTTTAAAGAACCTTGGGAAAGCCGGGCGCCAGTGGCTCATGCCTGTAATCCTAGCTACTCAGGAGGCTGACATCTGAAGATCAAGATTCAAGGACAGCTTGGGCAGGAAACTCTGTGAGACTCTGATCTCCAATAAATCACCAGAAAACCTGAAGTGGCGCTGTGGCTGAAGTGGTAAAGTGCTTGCCTTGAGCTGAAGAGCACAGGGAAAGTGCCCAAGCTCAGAGCTCAAGCCCACGACCGACCAAAAAAAAAAGAACCTTGGAAAGTACTTGAATGTTTGGTTTGGTTTTTGTTGGTCATGGGGCTTGAACTCAGGGCCTGGGCACTGTCCCTGCGCTCTTCAGCTCAAGGCAGGTACTCTACCATTAGAGCCAAAGCACCACTTCCGGAGTCCTGATAATTAATTGGAGGTAAGAGTCTCACGCACGGACTTTGCTGCCCAGGCTGGCTTTGAACTGCGATTCTCAAATCTGTCTCCCAAGTTGCTAGGATCACAGGCGCTACCCACCAGCGCCGGGTTCCAGGTGGATTGCTTTACACTTCACAGACAAAAAATGGTGTCAATGCCTTTCGCTGGTAATGTCGTATAATCTTCAACAAAGTCCCCATTTTACAAATTAGAAAGTAGGATTAGAAAAATTAAATCATTACCCAAAGTAAAAGTGGTAATCAATGCAGCTACTGGCCTAGGAAAAACTACTCTATTTTTCAATTACGTTTGAAGTACCTGGAGTGTTTAGAATACAATCTAGTAACACGCTGAAATCTTTGAAAAATATAAACCAAAATATGGGTACAGAAGCTAATGCTACTTGAGTAAGGTCACCTTCCTTCACTTTACTCAAGGTCACCTTCCGGGGATATCAAGTCTGGAAATCCATTTTCTTTCTTTCTCTCTCCCTCTCCCTCTGTCCCTCTGGCCTTCTCTCCCTCTCATCTAGTATATTATCGATATATAATGCTGTCCTGAAATGTACCTGGACCTGCCTAACTTTTAGAATTTGAAAAGAAATGAGAATGACTGCTTTCAGAGCAATTGCTTCTCTGTAGACTTAGGAGTCAATACAGTCCCAAAGATAAAATTTCGAATATAAGGAGAAGAAAGGTATCCATGAAATGCTCTTCTTTGAGATCCTCTCCCTGAAGAATCAAAGTACAGTGCTCAGCTCTCGATAGCAGACAGCAATCTTGAAAGGCAACAATGAAAAACAGTGGGTGACAATGCTAATGGCAAGCCTTGGCGGAAACAGACTCGGCATTTAGAATGAGATGGTCAGGATTTGGAGGCGCGAAAGACCAAAAGGACAGATGTAAGGAAGCTGTAAATGACTTCCTCACAATTTTTGCTCACCTTGGAGACGGCTTATAGCGTTTTTGGCCAAGGAAAACATCGCGGACCTGTAGCTCAAACAAAAGCAACGGCGGCTGGGCTTGACCACGCGAATTCTCCTTAGGTACCCTTGCAAAGAACCCTGAAAAACAAAATGGCTTTCACTTAAGACCTGTAATGAGATTTGGCGATATCTCGCGATATTTTTAAGCCAGGAAACCTGCAGTACTTTATATCGCGAGAAAAGTCTTAATGCCTTTTGGGAAATGTAGTTTCAATGCTGCGTGTGTCTGTATCACTGTCTGGGTGTCACTGTCTCTGAATGTGTGTGCTAGCCCTAAGGCTAAGAACTCAGGGTTTGGGCTTGATATTTTGTTTTTTTTTTTTTACTCAAGAAGCCACACCTCCACTTAAGGTTTTTGTTGTTATTGTTGTTGGTTAATTGAAGATTCTCCACGGCTTTTCCGCCTGGCCTGGGCTGACTTCCAACCCAAATCCTCAGATCTCAGCTTCCTGAGTAGCGAGAATTACATTGCAGAAATGAGCCACTGGCGCCCTGGCATTTTATAAGTACCATCTGATAGAAGTCAGAAAGCTCCTAGAAGAAAGATTTACTGATCTGTAGAGGAGAACTGCATCACTGTTCTTTCTGCTCCTTCAAAACTCATTTTCTTTTTTTTTTTTTTGTCGGTCGTGGGGCTTGAACTCTAGGCCTGGGCGCTGTCCCTCAGCTCTTCAGCTCAAGGTGAGCGCTCTACCACTTGAGCTACAGCGCCACTTCCGTCAAAACTCATTTTCTATCTCCACTTACCACAAACTAATTGGTCAAACTCTGTGTGTGTGTGTGTGTGTGTGTGTGTGTGTGTGTGTGTGTGTGTGTGCGCGCGCGCGTACACACACTGGGGCTTGAACTAAAAGCACTGAGCTCTCTCTTGAATTTTTTACTAAAGCCTAGGGTTCTGCCACTTAAGCCACAGCTCCAGTTCCACTTTACAAAGTATTTTGAAATAATTCCAAATTTAGAAAAAAGTCAGACAAGTACTGGTGGCTCACACGTATAATCCTAGTTGCTCAAGAATCTGAGATCTTAAGATCATGCTTCGAGGCCAGTCCCCACAGGAAAGTCTGTGACACCCTTAGCACCAATTAGTCACCAAAACGTCATAAGTGGAGCACCAGCCTTGAGCAAAACACATTGAAGGACAGTGCCCAAGTCCTGAATTCCAGCCTTAGTATTGCACAAAATAAGAGAAAGAAGAGAAGGAGGCAAAGAGAGGAAAAGAGATCACAGAATTGTAAGAAGCCTACCAGAGTAACCCCAAGCTGAAGCAGGAAGATTGTGAGTTCTGGGCCAGCCTGAGCTACGAAGCTAGACTCCACCTCAAATATAAGGAAAAAAGTTTTCCTAAGCACATAAAAGGAAACCCCCAATTGGAAGTATAGGAAGAAAGAAAGATTCCAGTAAAATAAGAATGAGGAGGAAGAGGAGGAAGAATAGGAGGAGAAGGAGGAGGAGGAGGAGGAGGAAGATGAAGAAGAAAGAAGGAAGAAGAAGAAAGAAGGAGAAGGAGAAGGAAAATCCAGCTCCTGAATTTTCAAAAGTCAAAACAAAAATTCCTAAGCACTCTCCCATTAAAGAGGAACCCTGTGCCGGGCGCTGGTGGCTCAGGCCTGTAATCCTAGCTACTCAGGAGGCTGAGATCTGAGGATCGAGGTTCAAAGCCAGCCCGGGCAGGAGAGACCATGAGACTCCTATCTCCAATAAACCACCAGAAAACCGGAAGTGGCGCTGTAGCTCAAGTGGTAGAGCGCTCGCCTTGAGCTGAAGAGGTGAGGGACAGCGCCCAGGCCCAGAGTTCAAGCCCCACGACCGACAAAAAAAAAAAAAAAAGAGGAACCCTGTGATTCTTTATCTGAAACTGTAAGCGTGAATTGAGAAACAACAACAACAAAGCCTGGTTCTTCAACGGACCACCTCACCAAGACTCTCCACTCCCCAAAAAGGGACCCATTGCCCATTCTAAGGAGAAAGAGTTTCACAAGTGACATAGAAGATGTGCCATACCTTTCCACACCACAGCACTGTATTTATGTCATTGGCACTAGCCTGCCCCATCACCATTGTCACTACAAGAATCCTCTCCAGGCCGGGTGCTGGTGGCTCACACCTGTAATCCTAGCTACTCAGGAGGCTGAGATCCGAGGATCTGGGTTCAAAGCCAGCCCGGGCAGTAAAGTCCATGAGACTCTTATCTCCAATAAAAACCACTACAAAACCGGAAGTGGTGCTGTGGCTCAAGCCTTGAGCTTGCCTTGAGCTGAAGAGCGCAAGGACAGTGCCCAAGCCCAGAATTCAAGCCCCACAACCGACCAAAACAAAAAAAGAATCCTCTCCAAAGAAGGTGGCTCAGTGGTGGGGTAGAGTGCTTGCCTTGTATGCATGAGGCCCTGGGTTCGGTTCCTCAGCACCACATAAACAGAAAAAGCTGGAAGTGGTCCTGTGGCTCAAGTGGTAGAATAATAGCTTGAGCTGAAGAGCTGAGAGATAGTGCCCAGGTCCAGAGTTCAGGCCCCACAACCTACCCCCCCCCAAAAAAAGGAGACATAGCAAATAAGGCAAAGAATACTTGCTCTTATACCCTAGTGGTGTCAATCAAGCTAATAATTGTAAAAATGCCTTTGTATTTTTAAATTATTTATTGTTATTCTAAAGGTGATACACAGAGGGGTTACAGTTATATAAGCTTGGTATTTTTTTGTTTTTGTTTTTGTTTTTTTTTTGTTGGTCATGAGGCTGAACTCTGGGCCTAGGCACTGTCCCTCAGCTCTTCAGCTAAAGGCTAGTGCTCTACCACTTGAGCCACAGCACCACTTCCAGCTTTTTCTGTTTATGTGGTGCTGAGGAATTGAACCCAGGGTCTCATGCACGTGAGGCAAGCACTCTACCACTGAGCCACCTTCCCAGCCCAGCTGGTATTTTTTATTGTAGGGGTGATGTACAAAGAGGTTATGCTTATATAAGTCAGGTATTGAATATATTTCTTTTTGAAAAGTGTCATGCCCCCTGCATTTTTTAAACAATCAATCAAGCAGGGTTCTGTCTAGAATGGGTAAATTTTTATGCTGGACACCTGTGGCTCACACCTGTAATCCCAGCCCTCTCATGGACTTTTTTTGCCTGGGGTGGCTTCCAACTGCAATCCTCAGATCTCAGCCTCCTGAGTAGATAGGATTATAAGCATGAGCCATTGGTGCCCAGGTTGAATAAAATATTTTTTAAAAACCCACAAAGTGGGGTTGAGAATGTGGTTTAGTGGTAGGTGCTTGCTTAGCATACATGAAGCCCTGGGGTTCGATTCCTCAGTACCACATACACAGAAAAAGCCAGAAGTGGCACTGTGCTAACCTTTAGCAAAAGGTGTTTAGGTTCAGTGCTCAGACCCTGAGTTCAAACCCCAGGACTAGCAAAAACCCCACAAAGGACTAGAGGCATGGATCAACATATAGTAACCTACCTTACAAGCAAGGGCCCTGAGTTCAACCCTAATACTTCCAAAAGAATGTGAAAATTAAAGTGTGGTGTTTCTTGAATATTATCAAGTCACCCTATAAAGATAGTGTATGATTTGCATTTCCTGAACAACATGTAAGAGTGCCTATTTTACCTTTGTTTATGGCTTATATTGTATAACTTTTGTATTTTTTGTCAATATGATTCACAAGATGGCTCTCTTTTTTATTTTTTATTTTTTTTGGTCGGTCATGGGCTTGAACTGTGGGCCTGGGCCCTGTCCCTGAGCTGGTTTGCTTAAGGCTAGTGCTTTACAACTTGAGCCATGGCACCACTTCTACTTCCGATTTTCTGGTGGTTTATTGGAATCTTAAGAGTCTCAGAGCTGGGCGCTGGTGGCTCACGCCTGTAATCCTAGCTACTCAGGAGGCTGAGATCTGAGGATCGAGGTTCAAAGCCGGCCCGGGCAGGAGAGACCGTGAGACTCCTATCACCAGAAAACCGGAAGTGGCGCTGTAGCTCAAGTGGTAGAGCGCTCGCTTGCCTTGAGCTGAAGAGCTGAGGGACAGCGCCCAGGCCCAGAGTTCAAGCCCCACGGCCGACAAAAAAAAAAAAAAAAAAAAAAAAGAGTCTCACAGACTTTCTTTTTTTTTTTAATTTAATTTAATTTTATTTGTGAACATACTGTACAGAGGAGTTACAATTACATGGGCAGGATAATGCGTACATTTCTTACCAAGCATTGCAGCCTCCTCCTTTGTTTACTCTTCACATCCCTTCCCAGCATCCCCCCTCCCCCCCAATCTCACAGACTTTCTTTCCCTGGGCTGGCTTTGAACTATGATCCTCAGATCTGTCTCCATAGTAGTCAGGATTACAGGCAGGAACCACCATCACCCTGACTCTCACGTTTTCTCTTTGAGACTTTAAATTTTTAAAATTTTAGGGGGGATAGGGAGAACTGGGGTTTGAACTCCCTTAGCTTTTCCCTCTTTCCCCTTTGTTCTACCACTTGAACCACAGCTCCACTTCCGGTTTCTGGTGGTTAATTGGAGATTATGAATCTCATGCCCAGGTTGGCTTCGAATCATGAGCCTCAGCTCTCAGCTTCCTGGGTAGCTAGGATCACACGTTTGAGCCACTGCGCCTGTTTTTTTGTTTGTTTGTTTTTGTTGGTCGTGGGGCTTGAACTCGGGGCTTGGGCGTTGTCCCTGCACTCTTCAGCTCAAGGAGAGCGCTCTACCACTTGAGCCACAGCGTTACTTCTGGTTTTCTAGTGGTTAATTGGAGATAAGAGTCTCACGGACTTTCCTGCCCAGGCTGATTTTGAACCATGATCCTCAGATCTCAGCCTCCTGAGGATTACAGGCGTGAGCCACCGGCACCCGGCTTGACTGTTTTGTTTTGCTTTGTTTTGTTTTTTGGTCAGGTCTGCCTATGTAGCCCAAGCGGAAGCGGAAACTCTATCTCAGGCTCGAGTGCTGGCATTGCAAGTATATGCCACCACACCCTGCTTTTTCAAATTCTTACTCTTATTGCACTTAAAAAAAATCCTCCAGTTATATTAAGTATATTTTTGTTTTCCTACTTTTTTTCTTTTTCAAATACTTGGGATTAAATGAAATGGATTTCAAGGAATTTTAAACGAGTCTTGGGGAGAAAATTGCGTCTTAGCAACTCCAAGCTATTTTGAACTGAAAATACCCGCAGCATTCCACAACTGCGCAAGCGTGTTTCACAGCCGCTCAGCTCGACATCTTTTCCCAGCACGAAAGGGGAGGCCCATAATTTTTAACGGACGAATGAAAAACCTCCAGATGATCCTCTTCCTATTGGCTAACGGAGACCAATTAGAGGCGAACTGTCTTTTAGCGGGCGTCTAGCCTTAACGCGCTGTGACGTTATGGGAGGGGTCGCCTACCAGGGCTAAGTTTAGCCAATGAGGAAAGAGAAGGGGTGGGTTTCCCAGTTCTCACGTCCGTCCCACATACCCAGCCAAAGGAAAGTTTGGCTTACCCCGGGGAGAGGAGCGAACATGGCAGCGCGTCGGTGGTTTTGGTCTATCTCTGCGACTTTGGCCATGGCGCTGCTGCTCTTGTACAAGATTCCTTCAGCTTCTGCCCAAAGAAAAAAGGAGGTGAGGACTCAGTTTTTAGCACCAGAGGCTTTTCCCACTGCGAGAGGCTTGACTGGGTCTGTGGATTCCTTCCCGCTTTCCTTTCCCTGTCCCCGCCACTTTCTGGGCTTTTGGTATCTTTTAACCCCATCGTTTTCGGGTTATTGCTTTGCGAAGGAAGGAAAGGCAAACTTCATGTCTTGTGAGAGTGGGGTGGAATAAGTGGCCACCTGGCTTCTACGGGCTGGGACAAGTTTGGCCACTTCTCTGTGAGTTGGGGCCCCATAGGGTGTTGGGGCTGGAGGCTAGATCCAGGGTGCAAGATATAAAGAGCGGCTTTCCGATGTTGGCAAATGTTAACCCCTCCGACATGTACAACAGCTTTGGTGCCTTTTTCAGTTCTGGATCTGGAAATGAGAGCGAAGTGAAATTAAACCAGGTTGATCAACCGCGTTGATCAGCCAACAAATATTCCGTGTGCTTGACATACACATATGAACAAAAGTGCAATTCCCTCCTAGTGGAACTTACAGGCTTTGGGAAATCCAAAAGATCTATCTATCTATCTATCTATCTATCTATCTATCTATCTATCTATCTATCTATCTATCTACCCACCCACTCACCCACCCACCCACTCACCTACCTATCTACTCATGCTTAAGCAAGCTAAGCAGACCAGTTTGTGCATTGTGGTTTAAAACATTTGTGACTTCCATCTTTGTACTCTCAGAACTTAAATAAAAATCTTAGTAGGGGCTGGGAAGGTGGCTCAGTGGTAGAGCGCTTGCCTTGCATGCATGAGGCCCTGGATTCTGTTCCTCAGCACCACATAAGCAGAAAAAGCCGGAAGTGGTGCTGTGGCTCAGTGGTAAAGCACTAGCCATGAGCTAAAGAGCTGAGGGACAGTGCCCAGGCCCAGAATTAAGGCCTCACGACTGACAAAAAAAAATCTTAGTAGCAATCGTTTGTACCCTCAAATTTTGTTTTATTTTTTGTCCTTTCTCTTTTGGTACTGGGGATCAAACCCAGGACGTTGCACTTGCTAAGCAAGTGCTTTGCCACTAAACTACTTCCTAGCTCACCTGCTAAGTTTATATGAGAAAAACCAGTTTATACAGTTAACTAAGGCAGAACGAGGAGTAAACCAGATCAGCCATTCTAATCCTACATTCTGTTCACAAAGTCACTCAGACATTTCTTGTGTTAATTTCTGCTGAATTAAGAATGAAGCTATCTTCTGTATGCCTTTTTTCTATTTCTTTATTAAAGGGATTTATTTTGGGGGGGAGGGGTCCGGTCGTGGGGCCTGAACTCTGGGCCTGGGCGCTGTCCCTTAGCTCTTCAGCTCAAGGCTAGCGCTCTACCACTTGACCCACAGCACCACTTCTGGCTTTTTTTTTTCTGCTTATGTGGTGCTGAGGAATCGAACCCAGGGCCTCATGCATGGTAGGCTAGCGCTCTACCACTTGAACCACAGCGCCACTTCGGGGGTTTTTCTTTTTGATTATGTGGTGCTGAGGAATCAAACCCAAGGCAAACACTCTCCCACTGAGCCACCTTCCCAGCCCCTATTAAAGGGATTTAATAAGACAGTAAATCTCTACAGAGCTCTAAACATCTCTTTCATAAAATTCTTTGATCAAATTCACTATTTCTATTGCTCTTATCTCCCTTCTGGAGAGATTTCTGTGTGTCTGAACTCTTCCATAAAAATCAAAGCTAAGCTAGCTAATTAAAACAATGAGTTAAGCTGGGCGCTGGTGGTTCACGCCTGTAATCCTAGCTACTCAGGAGGCTGAGATCTGAGGATCATGGTTCAAAGCCAGCCCGGGCAGGAGAGACCGTGAGACTCCTATCTCCAATAAACCACCAGAAAAACCGGAAGTGGAGCTGTAGCTCAAGTGGTAGAGCGCTCGCCTTGAGCTGAAGAGCTGAGGGACAGCGCCCAGGCCCAGAGTTCAAGCCCCATGACCGACAAAAAACAACAACAACAACAATAAAAAAACAATGAGTTAAGACTGGCAATGGCCCTGAGCTTCTTTTGCTCAAGGCTAGCACCCTACCACTTGAGTCACAACATCACAGCCTCTTCTGTTTATGTAGTACTGAGGAATCAAACCCAGGACTTCGTGCATGCTAGGCAAGCAACTCTACCACTAAGCCACATTCTTTTTTTTTTTTTTTGGTCGGCCATGGGGCTTGAACTCTGGGCCTGGGCGCTGTCCTTCAGCTCTTCTGCTCAAGGCAAGCGCTCTACCACTTGAGCTACAGCGCCACTTCCGGTTTTCTGGTGGTTTATTGGAGATAGGAGTCTCACGGTCGTCTCTCCTGCCTGGGCTGGCTTTGAACCGCGATCCTCAGATCTCAGCCTCCTGAGTAGCTAGGATTACAGGCGTGAGCCACCAGCGCCCGGCTCTAAGCCACATTCTTAACCCAGTAATTTTTCTTTAACTCTCCAGCACTTTTTTTTGTTGTTGTTTTGTCAGTCGTGGTGCTTGAACTCTGGGCCTGGGCGCTGTCCCTCAGCTCTTCAGCTCAAGGCGAGCGCTCTATCACTTGGGCCACAGCGCCACTTCTGGCTTTTTTTTCTGCTTATGTGGTGCTGCGAATTGAACCCAGGGCCTCATGCATGCAAGGCAAGTGCTCTACCACTGAGCCAACTTCCCAGCCCCCCCTGAGCTTCTTTTGCTCAAGGCTAAAACACTCTACCACTTGAGCCAGAGCTCCACTTCTGGCTTTTTTGGTGCTTACTTGGAGATAAGAGTCTCTCATAGCCAGGTGCTGGTGGCTCATGCCTGTAATCCTAGCTACTCAGAAGGCTGAGACCTGAGGATCCCAGTACGAAGACTCTTATCTCCAATTAATCAACCCAAAACTAATGTGGATCTGTGGCTCAAAGTAATAGAGCACTAGTCTTGAGCAAAAAAGCTCAGAGACATTGCCCAGGCCCAGAATTCAAGCCCCCACCCCCCAAAAAAGTCTCATAAGCTTTCCTGTCCTGGCTGGTTTCGAACCATTATCCTTAGATCTCAGCCTCCTGAGTAGTATTGCAGGTGTGAGCCCCCAGTGTCCAGTTGTCTGTTTTTTCAGACAGATGTAATATGTAGGCCAGGCTGGCCTCAAACTTGTAATCCTCCGAAAGGTGGGCACTGATGGTTCATACCTGTAATCCTAGCTTCTCAGGAGGCTAAGATCTGCAGGTTGGGGTTCAAAGCCAGCCCAAGGGAGAATGTCCCTGAGCTCTTGTATCCAATTAACCACTTGAAAAGTGGAAGTTGAGCTGTGGCTCAAAGTGGCAGCACTAGTCTTGAACAAAAAAGCACAGAGGGCTGGGAAGGTAGCTCAATGTTAGAGTTCTTGCCTAGCATACATGAAGCCCTAGTTTCCATTCCTCAGCACCACATAAGCAGAAAAAGCCAGATGTGGTGCTGTGGCTCAAGTGGCAGAACGCTCTCCTTGAGCTGAAGAGCTGAGGGACAGTGCCAAGGCCTAGAGTTCAGGCCCCAGGACTGACAAAAAAAGGGGGGGGGCTGGGAAGGTGGCTCTGTGGTAGAACGCTTGCCTTGCATGCATGAGGCCCTGGGTTCAATTCCCCAGCACCACATAAGCAAAAAGAAAAAAGCCAGTAGTGGCGCTGTGGCTCAAGTGGTAGAGCGCTAGCCTTGAGCTGAAGAGCTGAGGGACAGTGGTGCCCAGGCCCAGAGTTCAGGCCCCACGACCGGACCCCAAAAAAAACAAAACACAGAGAGTGCCCAGGTCTGGAGTTGAAGCCCCACAACTGACAACAAACAAACAAAAACCTGCTGGGTGCCAGTGGCTCCTGCCTATAATCCTAGCTACTCTGGGGGCTGAGATCTGAGGATCACGATTCAAAGCCAGCTCGAGTAGGAAAGTTGTGAGACTCTTATCTCCAATAAACCATTCAGAAACCCGATGTGGCTCTATGGCTCAAGTGGTAGAGTGCTAGCCTTGAGCTGAAGAGCTGAGGGACAGCACCCAGGCCCAGAGTTCAAGCCCCAGGACTGACCAAAAACAAAAAAAAGGAAAAAAGAAAAAACAACAACCTTGTGATCTTCCTGCCTTACTTCCCCAGATGGCAGACCTGTGTCAATCATGTCTGTCAAAATTATATTTCTTGACTTGCTTCTCGGAATCTAAATATGGAAAAGGGTGAATGCATAGAGTATTCTGAAGCATAGTAAAAATGCTTGTAGTAATGTTTACATGGCAGGTCTTCCTGCTTCTCAAGTCTCAAAAAAAAAAAAAGTGTAGCTAGACGCTGGTAGCTCAGTGCTTGTAATCCTAGCAACTCAAGAGACTGAGATCTGAAGATTGTAATTCAAAGCCACCCTTGACAGGAAAGCCGGTGAGACTCTTAACCAGTTAACCATCAGAAAACTGGAAGTGGCACTGTGACTGAAAGTGGTAGAGCACTGTCGTTGAGCAAAAGAGCCCAGGGACAGCACCCAGGCCCTGAGTTCAAGACCCATGACTGATAAGGAAACAAAACAAAGCAAGAACTTTAAAAAAGATATGATTTACTCTAACTCAAGTAATCTTTAGCAAGTTAGCAAGTCTCATTTTCCTCAGAACAATTGAGAAAATACCTATTTCTGTGGCTGCTGTGAAAATTAAATAAGGTATAATTCCATCCAGAAGACCCTTGGCCTATGGAAAGCATTAGATGATATGACTGATATGGTTTGCTTGCATATATGAAAGTAAAACTATGAAACCTGTTAAAATTGCTTAAAAGGCAGGAGGTAGTAGGATAAGGCAGAAGGTGAAGGTTTTGCTTTATTGTCATGTTACAATATTAAATTTTTGTAAGTTTTTTTTTTGTCAGTTTTGGGGCCTGGGCTCTCAAGCCCTGAGCTCTTTTGATCAAGGCTAGTGCTCTACCACTTTTTTTGGCTCCGGTCGTGGGGCCTGAACTCTGGGCCTGGGCGCTGTCCCTCAGGTCTTCAGCTCAAGGCAAGCGCTCTACCACTGAGCCACCTTCCCAGCTCCTGCTCTACCACTTTGAGCCACAGTGCCACTTACAGCTTTTTCTGAGTAGTTTATTGGAGATAAGAGTCTCATGGAAACCAGGTGCTGGTGGCTCATGCCTGTAATCCTAGCTACTCAGGAGGCTGAGATCTGAGGATCATAGTTCAAAGCCAGCTCAGGCACCCAAGTCTGTGAGACTCTTACCTACAATAAACCACTCAGAAAACCGGAAGTAGCCCTGTGGCTCAAGTGGTAGAATGCTAGCCTTGAGCTGAGGAGCTGAGGGACAGCGCTCAGGCCCAGAGTTCAAGCCCCACGACCAACCAAAAAAAAAAAACAACCCAAAACTAATTGATAATGCAACCCTTCACCCCAAAAACAAACCACTTAAAAATCATCAAGCAAAGATACAGTGATACATTTTAACAATATCCAGGAAGTGAAGTGACTATCCAGGAATGAAACACATGGTATTTACGGATTTAAAGTGCTCTTCTCTGCTCACTGTCTGTCTCCTGAAGTAATTATCTGTCCAATTATATTTCTGTATCTGTTCAGTTTCACTCTTAATTCATGGATGAAGTTGGAAATGTATTGCTTAGCCAGAAATTTCATTTTAGTAATATCTGAAGACTGGTAAATGATTAGGAAAACTAAAATCATGAATTTATGTTTATATTAATTGCACATAGTAAAGGGTTTCATTATCACATTTCCACTCATAGATACAATGTACTTCGATTATATGCATCACTCTGCTGCTCTGGCTTACCTACCTGCTACTCTCCCCTCCTTCCTGGTTGTTACCTCTTCCCTCTTTTTTTCCCAGTTTCTTGTTTTAGTTTTTGTTTGCTGGTTCTGGGGCTTCGACTGTTGACCTAAACACTGGCCCCTGAGCTTCTTTTGCTCAAAGCTAACACTCTACCACTTGACCCACAGTTCCACTTGCAGAGTTTTGTGTTTAATTGGTGATAAGAGTCTTTTGGAGCTGGGAGACAGTAGCTCACACCTATAATCTTAGCTGCTCAGGAGGTTGAGATCTGAGGATCACAGATTTGAGGATCACAGGCCCAGAGTTCAGGCCCCACGACTGGACCCAAAAAAAAAAAAAAAAAAAAAAGAACCAACATTGTCTGACCTGAAGCAGAAGTGACAGTCTCTTGAGGCTGTTTTATTTTTTAAGTGGCAAAGCATGGAATTGAATAGAGAAATTACTTCATTAAAGGAAACTGTGGGCTAGGCCTAGGTGACTCCAAAGCTTCCTGAGGCAGTCTTGGTCAGCACTTCCCCCTTAGCCCATCTTCCCATTGATCAGTCTCTTACTCCCTTCATTGGCTGGTCTGGATGAGAAGTGTGTGTTTAGTTCCTTTTAGGTCTTTTTGTTGTTGGTCCTGGGCCTGGGCACTGTCCCTCAGCTCTTCAGCTCAAGGCTAGCACTCTACCACTGAGCCACCTTCCCAGCCCTAGTTCCTTAGTTTTTAAGACACTGTGTAACCTTAAAGATATCAAGTTTCTCCACATCCTGTTTAAGGTCATTCTATTTTCACTTTATTAACAAACATATGTTGCTATTTCTCCTTGCTTTTTTATTTTTATGGTGCTAAGGTTCAAACTCAGGCCTTTGTGCTTACAAGGCAAGTGCTCTACCACTTGAGCCACATCCCCAGCCTAGCAGTGATATCTCATTAGATTTTTTTTTGCGAGTCTTGGGGCTTGAACTCAAGGCCTGGGCACTGTCCCTGTGTATGTGGTGCTGAGGAATCAAACCCAGGGCTTCATGCATGCTAGGTAAGCACTCTACCACTAAGCCATATTCTCAGGCTAGATTGTTTTTCATAAGGTTAATACTCTACCTCTTGAGCCACAACACTACTTCTGGCTCTTTTAGTGGTTAATTGGAAATAAGAGTCTCATGAACTTTTCTGCCCCAGATGGCTTCAAACCATGATTCTCAAATCTTAGCCTCCTTATAGCTAGGATTACAGGCGTATGAGTCACTGGCATCCTGGCTCTTACTGTGTTTTTAATGATGTTGAACATTTTCTTACGCTGATAGGGATTGAACCCAGGGTCTAACTTATTGAACATCTTCCTTTGTCTATGTTTGCCATCTTTTTCTTTTTTGCTAGTCCTGGGGCCTGAACTCTGGGCCTGGGCACTGCCCCTGAGCTCTTCAGCTCAAGCCGAGCGCTCTACCACTTGAGCCACAGCACCACTTCTGTTTTTTTCTGTTTATGTGGTGTTGAAGAATCGAACCCAGGACCTCCTGCATGCTAGGCAAGAACACTAGCACTGAGCCACCTTCCCAGCCCTCATATGTTTTTGTTTTGTTTTGTTTTTTTACTCATTTTCTAGTTTAGCTATGTGATTTTTTTTCTTTCGGTCCTGGGGCTTGAACTCTGGTCTTGGACGCTATCCTTGCACTCTTCAGCTCAAGGTGAGCACTCTACCTCTTGAGCCACAGTGCCACTTCTGGTTTTCTAGTGGTTTATTGGAGGTAAGAGTCTCGCGGACGTTCCTGCCCAGGCTGGCTTTGAACTGTAATCCTCAGATCTCAGCCTCCTGAGTAGCTAGGATTACAGGTGTGAGCCACCAGCATCCAGCTGCTATGTGATTTTTTAAAGTATTGAATTGATTTTTTCTAGCTAGTTCTGGGACTTGAACGCTGCACCTGGTTGCTGTTGTCAACTGAGCTTTTTTGCTCAAGTCTAGCTTGAGTTGTTTTTT
This sequence comes from Dipodomys merriami, assembly GCF_024711535.1. Lineage (NCBI taxonomy): Eukaryota > Metazoa > Chordata > Mammalia > Rodentia > Heteromyidae > Dipodomys > Dipodomys merriami. The sequence continues at coordinate 62,637,440 of NW_027204492.1, forward strand.
TGTGTATGTGTACCTTTGCCAACATTGGAGTTTGACCTCAGGGCCTCTTGCTCTTGTTTAGCTTTTTCTCTAAGGGCTAGTGGTACTCTACTATTTGAACCACTTCTGGCTGTTTATTGGTTAATTGGAGATAAGATTGTCATGGAGACCAGTGTTATACGTGGCTCCCAACCATAATACTAGCTACTCATGGGGTTGAGATCTGGAGACTGCAATTTCAAAGCCAGCTGGGGAAGGAAAAATCCATGATACTCTTATGTCCAGTGAAGTACCAAAAAGCCAGAAATGAAGTTTTGGCTTAAGTGGTAGACCACCCAGCCTGGAGCAGAAAAAGCTAAGTGAAAGCAAGAGGACCTGAGTTCAAGCTTCAGTACTGGCACAAAAAATGTCTGTATATGTGAATGTGTATGTGTATATACCTAGTCTGGAGGCAAGGCTCAAGTGGCAGAGCACCAGACTAGCAAAAGCTAGTCTGAATTCAAAGGCTCTGAGTTCAAACCTGGGTACCACTTATATATATATATATATATATATATATATATATATATGGCTGTATATGTATATATGTACATAACATGTAAGCTATATATATATATATATATGGCTGTATATGTATATATGTACATAACATGTAAGCTATTAATCATTTTTAATATAGTTTAAAAATATTTTTTCTGGGCTGGCAGTATGCCTTAGTGGTAGAACGCTTTCCTAGTATGCATGAAGCCCTGGGTTCGATTCCTCAGTACCATATCTACAGAAAAGGCTGGAAGTGGCGCTGTGGCTCAAGTGTTAGACCTCTAGCCTTGAATACAGAGAGGCTCAGGGATAGAGCCCAGGCCCTGAGTTCAAGCCCAGGACTGGCAAAAAAAAAAAATTCTGTTGGGTGCTGGCGGCTCAAACCTGTAATCCTAGCTACTCAGGAGGCTGAGATCTGAGGATCAAGGGTCATAGCCAGCTGGACAAGAAAAGCCCGTGAGACTCTTATCCTCAGCTAACTACCAAAAAACCCAGAAGTGGACGTGTGGCTCAAGTGGTAGAGTGCCAGCCTTGAGTAAAAAAGAAAACAAACTAGCCGGGCTCTGGTGGCTCACGCCTGTAATCCTAGCTACTCAGGAGGCTGAGATCTGAGGATCGCGGTTCAAAGCCAGCCCAGGCAGGAGAGACCGTGAGACTCCTATCTCCAATAAACCACCAGAAAACCGGAAGTGGCGCTGTAGCTCAAGTGGTAGAGCGCTCGCCTTGAGCTGAAGAGCTGAGGGACAGCGCCCAGGCCCAGAGTTCAAGCCCCACGACCGACCAAAAAAAAAAAAAAAAGAAAACAAACTATAATGGGAGGCCCTGATTTCAGGCACCACTATTACTAGCGCGCGTGTGCGCACACACACACACACACACACACACACACACACACACACACGAATAATTGAGCTAGATATGGTGGCACATGCTGGGAATTCCAGCACTTGGGAGGCTAAGGCAGGAGGATCACAAATTGAGGCCACTCTGGGCTGCATAGCTGGACCCCCATCTCACAAAAGAAGTTAAGTGGGGTGGATGATCAATCCCAACTGCCTTTTTTGGGGGGGGCCCATGGGGCTTGAACTCGGACGGGGCACTGTCTCTGAGCTTTTTCTGCTCAAGACTAGTACTCTACCACTTTTAGTCACAGAGACATTTCTGGTTTTCTGGTGGGGTTTTTTTTTGTTGTTTTGTTTTGTTTTTTGGTCAGTCATGGGCCTGAACTCTTGGGCACTGTCCCTCGGCTCTTCAGCTCAAGGCTAGTGCTCTACCACTTGAGCCACAGTGCCTCTTCCGGCTTTTTCTGCTTATGTGGAGCTGAGGAATCGAACCCAGGGCCTCATGCATGCAAGACAAGCACTCTACCACTGAGCCACCCTCCCAGCCCTAACTTCTTATTTTGTTTTAGTTTTTTTTTTATTTTTACTTTTGTTTTTGTTTTTTTTTTTACTTTTTTTGGAAACAGGGTCTTGCTGTGTAGACAAGTCAACCTGGAATTCATGATCCTTCCTCCACATGAGTGCTGGGATTACAGGCATGGTCTACTATGCCTAGTTTTAACTTTAAATGCCAAATTGAGTATATTAACATTCTTTTTTTTGTTAGTTGTGGGGCTTGAACTCTGGGCCTGAACTCAAGGCTAGCACTCTACTACTTGAGCCACAGCACCACTTCCAGTTTCCTGGTGCTTAAATGAAGATAAAAGTCTCACCGCGGGCTGGGAAGGTGGCTCAGTGGTAGAGAGCTTGCCTTGCATGCATGAGGCCCTGGGTTTGATTCCTCAGCACCACATAAGAAAAAAGCCAGAAGTGGCGCTGTGGCTCAAGTGGTAGAGCACTAGCCTTGAGCTGAAGAGTTGAGGGACAGCGCCAGGCCCAGAGTTCAGGCCCCACGACCGGACCCAAAAAAAAAAGTCTCATGGACTTTCCTGCCCAGGGCTGGCCTTGAACCACGATCCTCAGACCTCAGCCTTCTGAGTAGCTAGGATTACAGGTGTCAGCCACCAGAGCCTGGCTATGTTAATGTTCTTACTTTGTCTTTTTTTAGATGGTGTTATCTGAAAAGGTTAGTCAGCTGATGGAGTGGACCAATAAGAGACCTGTAATCCGAATGAATGGAGACAAGTTCCGCCGTCTTGTTAAAGCCCCTCCAAGAAATTACTCTGTTATTGTCATGTTCACCGCTCTACAACTCCATAGACAGTGTGTCGTTTGCAAGTATGTTCTTGCTGCTCTGCTTTAAAATTCAATACCTCACAACATTTAACCATTTTTTTTCAGTCCCAGGAGAACCAACTTAGTGCAGTGGCCACATAAATAATTAATGTGGATACCTTAATTAGAAGGTTTATAGCACCACACTTCTCCAGCTGTTTTGTTACCAATTCTTGGGGGGCATGAAAAATATATTATCACCATCATACGAATTACTTAAAAAAAAACAACAAAGAATTATCTTAAATCAGTGCCAACTTATATGTAGTGAGCCAATGGTGTTGGTATAGTGCTTTATTATTTGTAAGTACTTTCAACATTATATTACTGTGTTATTACAATTCCAAAAAGTAAACAAAGCAAATTGGAGATAGAGGTGGAGAAAGGGGAGATGTTGACCAAAAGGTATATGGATTCGTGTAGATAAGATGAATGAAATTTAGTGATCTATTATATACTGTAAGGGCATAGTTGATAATAACACGCATTTTGAATTTACTAAGAATAGATTTTACATGCTTTACCACAAAACAGTATGGAGAGGTAATGCAGTAGTTTAAATCAATCATTTTACAATGTATATACATATCCCAAAACATCATAAATATGTATAAAGGTATACTTATGTCTATAAATATTTATATAAACATACAGTTATTAATCAAAAATAATTTTCAGTGGGAATGGAACTCAGTAGAATGCCTATCTACCATGCATAAAACTCTAAGTTTGAAAGCCAAAAAGCTTGGGGGAGCACCTGTTTGGCAAGAAGGAAGTCCTTAACTCACACACAAATACAAAAACAAGGGCTGGCAGGGCTGGGAAGGTGGCTCAGTGGTATAGTGCTTGCCTTGCATGCATGAGGCCCTGGGTTCGATTCCTCGGTACCACATAAGAAGAAAAAGCTGGAAGTGGTGCTGTAGCTCTAATGGTAGAGCGCTTGCCTTGAAGAACTGAGGGACAGAGTTCAGACCCCATGACCAAAAAATAAAAAAAGTGACCCCTGTAATCCTAACTATTCAGGAGTCTGAGATCTGAGGATCATGGCTCAAAGCCAGCCTGAGCAGGAAAATCCATGAGACTCTTCTCTCCAATTAACAACCAGAAAGCCAAAAATTGAGGTATGATTCAAGTGGCCCTGAGCAAAAAAGCTGAGACAGCACCTAAACCCCGAGTTCAAGTCCCAGTATGAAAAGAAAAAGGAAAAAAAAGAAAGAACATTGAGGATTCAATCTAGATACTGTTAAAATTATACTTTTAAATGGTAGGGAGTGGGGAAGAAAAGTGGGAGAAAATGCGGGAGGGGGTAACAATGTTCAGGAAGAAATGTAGGGCCAGGAGCGCTGGTGGCTCATGCCTGTAATCCTAGCTACTCAGGGGGCTGAGATCAGAGGATCAGGGTTCAAAGCCAGCCCAGGCAGGAAAAGTCCCTTGAGACTCTTATCTCCAATAAACCATTCAGAAAACTGGAAGTGGGCTCTGGCTCAAGTGGTAGAGCACTAGCCTTGAGCTAAAGAGATGAGGGACAGACCCCAGGCCCAGAGTTCAAGCCCCACAACCGACAAAAACAAAAAGGAGGAGGAGGAGGAAGAGAAAAAAATAATAATACTAATGTAGGGTTGGAAAGTGGCTTAGGGTCTCACAGACGCTCCTGGGGCTGGCTTTGAACTGAGATCCTCAGATCAGCCTGTTTAGTAACTAAGATTACAGGCATGAGCCTCAGTGTCTCTAGAGCTCTGATTAAGCACCAAAACAGCTGGAAGTGGAGCTTTGGTTCAAGTCATAGAATGCCAACCTTGAGCACAAAAGCTCAGGGACAGCGCCCAGAACCTGAGTTCAAGCCTCAGGACCGGCACCAAAAAGTAAATTTAAAAAAATAAAGGAAACAGATAAAACAAAACATAAGATAATAACTTACTTTAAAGCCAAAGACATGATTGAGAGATGTTTCTTTGCTTTATATTATTTTGGAATAATTGTAAACCTTGGAGATGAACATTAATCTCACTTAAGCTTTCACCAAAGAATGGCTGATTGATTTTATTTTACTTTCTCTGAGTGATCTTAAGAATTGATTGCTGTGCTGGGAAGGTGGCTCAGTAGAATGCTTGCCTCTCATGCATGAGGCCCTGGGTTCAATTCCTCAGCACCACATAAGCAAAAAAAAAAAAGAAAAGAAAAGAAAAGAAAAGAAAAAAGCTGGAAGTGGTCCTGTCGCTCAAGTGGTAGAGCACTAGCCTTGAGATGAAGAGCTGAGGGACAGCGCCCAGGCCCTGAGTTCAAGCCTCAAGACTGTCAAAAAACAACCAAAAAATGGAGGCTGTACAAATCCTAACAGCCTGAATCATGAAAAGGAACAACAACAGGTGACCTTGTTTCAGATAGATATTATGCTACTCCAAGCTTTGTTAAATTTTTCTTTTCTTTCTTTTTTTTTTTTTTGTCGGTCATGGGGCTTGAACTCTGGGCCTGAACGTTGTCCCTCAGCTCTTAAGCTCAAGGCTAGCGTTCTACCACTTGAAGTACAGCGCCACTTCTGCTTTTCTGGTGGTTTATTGGAGATAAGAGTTTCACAGACTTTCCTGCCCGGGCTGGCTTTGAACTGTGATCCTCAGACCTCAGCCTCCTGAGTAGCTAGGATTACAGGCATGAGCCACCAGCACCTGGCAAATTTTTCTTTTCTTTCTTTTTTTTTTTCTTTTGGTCAGTCATGGGGCTTGATCTCTGGGCTTGGGCGCTATCCCTGCGTTCTTCAGCTCAAGCTTTCTACAGCTAGAGCCACAGCACCACTTCTGTTTCGCAGGTGATTAACTAGAGATAAGAGTCTCACGGAGGGGCTGAGAAAGTGGGTCAGTGGTAGAGTGCTTGCCTTACATGCATGAGGCCCTGGGTTCAATTCCTCAGCATCACATAAGCAAAAAAGAAAAAAGCCGGAAGTGGCACTGTGGCTCAAGTGGTAGAGTGCTAGCCTTGAGCTGAAGAGCTGAGGGACAGCACCCAGGCCCAGAGTTCAGACCCCACGACCGGACCCCCCCCCAAAAAAAAAGAGTCTCACGGACTTTTCTGCCCGGGCTGGCTTTGAATCTGGCTTTGAACCTTGATCCTCAGATCTCAGCCTCCTCAGTAGCTAGGATTACAGGCGTTAGCCACTGGTGCCCGGATTTGTTAAGTTTTTCTTAAATGTTTTTTCTCACTGGAGATAGGAGTATAGTCAAAGTATTTAGCTTTTTCTTTTCTTCCCCCCCCACCCATCATGGGGCTTGAACTCTGGGCCTGAGGAGCTAGGATTACAGGTTCTAGCCACCCACCCCTGGCTTAACAGGATTGATTTGAAAAGTTGATTATGTTTTCTTCACAAATTTAATTGCATTTAGGCAAGCTGATGAAGAATTCCAGATCCTGGCAAACTCTTGGCGATACTCCAGTGCATTTACCAACAGGATATTTTTTGCCATGGTGGATTTTGATGAAGGTTCTGATGTATTTCAAATGGTAAGATATTTGCTTTATTCTCTGATGTAGGAATAGGTAGATTTTTTTAGTAGCTGTAAGAAATTAAGTGGGACTACTCATGTAAGATCTACAGTTGGTACACTGAAAACTAAATGTCACTAGCCATAAAATATAGTAATCATCTGGGTGTCTGTGGCTCACACCTGTAATGCTAGCTACTCAGGATGCGGAGCTCTGAAGACCATGATTTGAAGTCAGCCTAGGCAGGAAAGTCCATGAGACTCTTATGGCCAATTAAACTTCAAAATACTAGAAGTAGAAATGTGTGGCTATAATGGTAGAACACTACCCTTGAGTACAAAAGTTCAGGGACAGTGCAGGCCCAGAGTTCAAGCCCCAGGAGCAGCATACAAAAAATAGTATTAAATACTGATCTAGTAGAATATAGAAATTGGGTCATGAGGGGTTGGGAAGGTGGCTCAGTGGTAGAGCGCTTTCCTTGCATGCCTGAGGCCCTGGGTTCAATTCCTCAGCACCACATAAGCAAAAAGAAAAAAATCCAGAAGTGGTGCTGTGGCTCAAGTGGTAAAGCGCTAGCCTTGAGCTGAAGAGCTAAGGGACAGCGCCCAGGCCCAGAGTTCAGGCCCCATGACCAATTTCAGAAAAGAAATTGAGTCATGATCAAGTATTATACATACATTGAACTGGTTTATTATTATGTGTGTGTACATGCATACATGTGTGTGCCTGCATGTACATGCTGGTGCTTGGGCTTAAACTCAGGTCCTGGGCCCTGTCCCTGAGATTTTTTTTTTTTTTTTTTTTTTTTTGTCGGCCGTGGGGCTTGAACTCTGGGCCTGGGCGCTGTCCCTCAGCTCTTCAGCTCAAGGCGAGCGCTCTACCACTTGAGCTACAGCGCCACTTCCGGTTTTCTGGTGGTTTATTGGAGATAGGAGTCTCACGGTCTCTCCTGCCCGGGCTGGCTTTGAACCGCGATCCTCAGATCTCAGCCTCCTGAGTAGCTAGGATTACAGGCGTGAGCCACCAGCTCCCGGCTACCCTGAGATTTTTTGCTCAAAGCTAGCTCTCTAGCTCTTGAGCCACTGCTCCACTTCAGCTTTTTGCTGGATAAATGGAGATAAGCATTGTTTTTTTTTTTTTTTACTTTTTCTTTTTTTTTTGTGGGGGGGTGGGTCCGGTCGTGGGGCCTGAACTCTGGGCCTGTGTACTGTCCCTCAGCTCTTCAGCTCAAGGCTAGCGCTCTACCACTTGAGCCACTGTGCCCCTTCTGGCTTTTTTTCTTTTTGCTTATGTGGTGCTGGGGAATCGAACCCAGGGCCTCATGCATGCAAGGCAAGAGCTCTACCACTGAGCCACCTTCTCAGCCCCCGGAGATAAGCGTTTCACGGACTTTCCTACCCCAGTTAACATCAGGGTCAGTAGACGCTTAGGAAACCCTTTTAGATCTGACTGTTACTGCAATCCCTATTATTGTATTGCTTTTCACTGCAATTTTCAAGTATTATTCTGGTCTCTTTCCTAAGTCTCATGCTCTAGTGCAGTAAAATAGAGGTTGCAGAGATAGAATTTGGTGTTTTGTCAGTATCAGGGATTAGTCCGGGTCACAAGTTGCCTTAGATAAATCATTTATCCTACTAAAACCTAGTCTTTGTTTTAGAAAAAATCCAAGATATTATTTGCAGCCAGGCACTGATGGCTCATGCCTATAATCCTAGCTACTCAGGAAGCTAAAATCTGAGGATTATGTTTCAAAACCTGCCCAGGCAGGAAAATCCATGAGATTCTTATCTCTGGTTAGGCACCAAAAAACTAAAAGTAGAGCTGTGGCTCAAGTTGGTAGAGTGCTAACCTTGAGCAAAAAGGCGCAGGGAACAGCACCCAGGCCCTGAGCTCAAGCCTTATGTCTGGCACCAAAAAACAACAAAAACAGGATATTATTTGCCATTAAGATTATTTTCTTTCTTTCTTTTTTTTTTTGGGTCCGGTCATGGGACCTGAACTCTGGGTCTGGGTGCTGTCCCTCAGCTCTTCAGCTCAAGGCTCTACCACTTGAGCCACAGTGCCACTTCCGGCTTTTTTCTTTTTGCTTATGTGGTGCTGAGGAATCGAACCCAGGGCCTCATGCATGCAAGGCAAGCCACCTTCCCAGCCCCCCATTAAGATTATTTTCTTGCCAGGTACCGGTAGCTCATCCATGTAATCCTAACTACTCAGGAGGTTAAGATCTGAAGATCATAGTTTAAAACCAGCCCAGGCAGGAAAGTCTGTAAAACTATCTCCAATAAACCACCAAAAAGCCAGAAGTGGAGCTGTGGCTTAGGTAATAGAGCACTAGCCTTAAGCACAAAGGCTCAGATACAGCACCAAGGCCTTGAGTTCAAACCCCAGGTTGGAACCAAAAAAAGAAAAGATTAGCTGAGGGATGGGAATGTGGCTTAGTGGTGAGTGCTTGCCTAGCATGCATGAAGCCCTGGGTCGGATTCCTCAGTACCTCATAAACAGAAAACACTGGAAGTGGCTCTGTGGCTCAATGGTGGAGTGCTAGCCTTGAGCTAAAGAAGCTCAGGGACAGTGCCCAGGCCCTGAGTTCAGGCCCCAGGACTGGCCCAAAAAAAGGTTTGTTGGGTATGTGGCTCATGTCAGCCTGAGCAGGAAAGTTCATGAAACTCTTGTATCCCATAAATCACTCAGAAAGAGCCAGAAATGGGGCTGTGGCTCAAGTGGTAGAATGCTAGCCTTGAGCAAAAGAAGCTCAGTATTAATTAGTACCTGAGCTCCTGAGTTCAATCCCCAAGACCCGTTAAAAAAAAAAAGATTATTTTCCTGATAATATTTCCATGGGCTATGCTTTATTCAGCTAAACATGAATTCAGCTCCAACGTTCATCAACTTTCCTGCAAAAGGAAAACCCAAACGTGGTGATACCTATGAGTTGCAGGTGCGAGGGTTTTCGGCTGAGCAGATTGCCCGGTGGATTGCAGACAGAACTGATGTCAACGTAAGTCTCCCTACTTTGTAGAAGTTATTTCCATTGCCCTCCTTGAACCATTCTGGGAGGCCATAATTGGACTTGTCTCACATCACTGAGGTAGTAGTACTTTGGCAGTTAACAGATTTCTCCTGATGGAGGGAGATTACAAAGCATCCTGGGCTGCCCTATTGAGCCCAGCCTGGAAACTACTCTCCTCAACTGAAGTCTACCTGTCTTTAGAAAACCCTTCTTCATCTAATAGGTGTTAGAATTTGAGTCACCTGAATATTAGATGTATTTCTTCCCATTTTAGGATATAGACTGCTTGGATTGGAATAAGGGGGGAAAAAAGTATTTTTCCTAAAAAGAACTCTGCTTGCTTTCATTCCCTTATGATTGCTTTCTATTTCCTTATTATTTAATTAGGAAATAAATTTTATACTTTAAAATATTTTCTCTCCTTTCTATTAGATTAGAGTAATTAGACCTCCCAATTACGCTGGACCTCTTATGTTGGGATTGCTTTTGGCTGTTATTGGTGGCCTTGTGTACCTTCGAAGAAGCAATATGGAATTTCTCTTTAATAAAACTGGATGGGCCTTTGCAGCTTTGGTGAGTGAATTTTAGAAGAAAAATTAATTGCATAGAACCGATCCTAATCCTGTGAGCCGGGCGCCGGTGGCTCACACCTGTAATCCTAGCTACTGAGGAGGCTGAGATCTGAGGATCACGGTACAAAGTCAGCCCGGGCAGGAAAGTCCGTGAGACTCTCCAATAAACCACTAGAAAACTGGAAGTGGCACTGTGGGTCAAGTGATAGAGCGTTCGCCTTGAGCCAAAGAGTGCACGGACAGCGCCCAAGCCCAGAGTTCAAGCCCCATGACCAAACTGATCCTGAGTTTTTAGGTAATTTTTGGGGGAGGAGCGTCAGGTCGAGGGCCTGAACTCTGGGCCTGGGCGCTGTCCCTCAGCTCTTCACCTCAAGGCTAGCACTCTACCACTTGAGTCACAGCTCCACTTCCGGCTTTTTTGTTTGTTTGTTTTTAGGTAAATTTTCATTTGCATGAGGAACAGCATTTTATTTCTAATCTGAGGGAATGGATTTTGGCATATTTTTCTACCTTATTGTCAGTTCATTTCTTCCACTATCTCATTAGGATAACCAAAGCTTCCCAGAACTGATAATATCTGCTCTGAGTGTGCTCGCATGTGTGTACATGTGTCCGTGGGGGGGGGGGGGGGAGGAAGGGAGAGGGAGAGAGAGAGAGAGAGAAAGAGAGCACCAGAGCATGCACACAAGCGCTCGTGAGTGTGCATACCAGTCAGGGGCCTGAACTCAGGACCTGAGTGCTGTTCCTGACTTTCTTTGATCAAGGCTGGCACCCTACCACTTAAGACACAGCTCCACATCTGGCTTTTGTGTGTGTGTGTGTTTAATTGGAGATAAGATTCTCATAGACTTCCCTGATTGGACATTGTCACCCCTTCCCTAGCTCCCTCCCACTATTTGCCTCCCATCCTCACCCACAAGTTGTATAATTCATTTTCAACATAGTGCATGCCTGTGATCTTAGCTACTCAGGTGGCTGAGATCTGAGTGAGTATCCTGGTGAAAAGCCAACTTGGGCAGGAAAATTTGTGAGACTCTTATCTCCATTTAACCACCAAAAACCCGGAAGTGAGCTCAGGTGGTTAAGAGCATTAGCCTTGAGCACAAAATCTCACGGACAATGCCCTTACCTTAGTTCAAGCCCTAGTAAGAAAATGCAGTGCTTTTCCGTATTTAATTTTAAAACTTGTCAGCTTAGTTATACTACTTTTTAAAATAGTGTTTACCCTTTTTTGAAGTATTGCTAAATTATGATCATCATTAATCTGAAAAAGTTACCTAATAGTCACACCTTTCTATATATCTATTAATATAATGGAGACAGGGCCTGAAGGACCATGAGTATTTGGTTTGTTTTTGTTTTCTAGTGTTTTGTGCTCGCTATGACATCTGGTCAGATGTGGAATCATATTAGAGGACCGCCATATGCTCATAAGAATCCCCATACAGGACATGTGGTAAGGAAATCTGGGATTGTTTTTCAGGATGTACCAAAATTAACCTAAAGAACATTGCCCTAGGAGGCTGTGAAGGTGGCTCAGTGGTAGAGCTCTTGCCTTGCATGCATGAGGTGCTGGGTTCGATTCCTCAGCACCACATAAACAAAAAGAAAAAAAAAGCCGGAAGTGGCACTATGGCTCAAGTGGTAGAGCGCTAGCCTTGAGCTGAAGAGCTGAGGGACAGCACCCAGACCCAGAGTTCAAGCCCCACAACCGGACCCAAAAAAAAAAAAGAGACATTGCCCTATAGGACCCACTGCCACCATAGAAAGGATCTATAGAGGAGTTTTGTTTGTTTGTTATGTTATGTTGGTCTTGAGGCTTGAACTCTGGGCCTGGACACTGTCCTGGAGCTCAAGGCTAGCACTCTACAACTTGAGCCACAACAACACTTCCAATTTTCTGGTGGTTTTTATTGGAGATAAGTCTCACGGCCTTTCCTGCCCCAGCTGGCTTTGAACTACAATCCTCAAATCTCAGCCTCCTGAGTAGGTAGGATTACAGGCATGAGCTACTGGCACCTGGCCAGAATGTTTTTTAAGTATAGCCCAAGCTGGTCTTGAACTCGTGATCCTCCTACCTCATCTTCCTTGGTTGATTACTGGCATGTGCCACCATGATCAGCAGAAGATTGGAATTTAGTGTATATTTAAAGGTTTCATTTTGTCTTCTCTCCCCAGAATTATATCCATGGAAGCAGCCAAGCCCAATTTGTAGCTGAAACACATATTGTTCTTCTCTTCAGTATCCTTTTATAAGAAGTCTTTGTAGGTCCATTTTAACGCCTGTTTTTCTCACAAGGTAGTATCCACTGTACAGCATTTGGTTGGTACTGCTTTCCTAATGCAAATCCATAATATCCTTTGGAAGTCATGGTTCTTGGGTCCTCCATCTTAGCCCACTAAGCTAAAGATCACCAAGGAAAAACCTAAAGTTTGATAAAGCTAGGTTTGTCACTTCATTGTTACACATCAGAAGTATTGATATCTTCTTTTTTTTCCCCAGTCCTGGGTCTTGCACTCAGGGCCTGGGCACTATCCCTGAACTTCTTTTGCTCAAAGCTAGCACTCTACCACTTGAGCCATAGCGCCACTTCTGGCTTTTTCTGCTTATGTGGTACTGAGGAATCGAACTCAGGGCTTCCTGCATACTAAGCAAGCACTCTACCACTGAGCTACCTTCCCAGCCCTTTATGTTGTATGAAGAAAAGATAAGCCTGGTGGTAAGGATTTGGAAAAAGAGTGGAATTGAGGTAAAATATAAATGAAGGATAGTCTTTGGGGATTTTTGTTGTGTGCTTTTTATTTGGGATGTTTGTTTTCTGTGTCAGTCATGGGGCTTGAACTCTGGGCCTGGGTGCTGTCCCTCAGCTCTTCAGCTCGAGGCAAGTGCTCTACCACTTAAGCCATAGATCCACTGCTGGTTTTCTGGTGGTTTATTGGAGATGAGAGTCTTAACGGACTTTCCTGCCCTGGCTGGCTTTTTAAAAATTTTTTTGTCGGTCAAGGGGCCTGAACTCTGGGCCTGGCACTGTCCCTCAGCTCTTCAGCTCAAGGCTAGCACTCTCACTTGAGCCACAGCGCCACTTCCGGCTTTTTTCTTTTTTCTTATGTGGTGCTGAGGAATCGAACCCAGGGCCTCAGGCATGCAAGGCAAGCACTCTACCACTGAGCCACCTTCCCAGCCCCTGTCCCTGTGCTCTTTAGCTCAAAGCGAGTGCTCCACTGCTTGAGCCACAACGCCACTTCTGGTTTTCTAGTGGTTTATTGGAGATGAGACTCACAGACTTTACTGCCTGAGCTGCCTTTGAACCCCAATCCTTAGATCTCAGCCTCCTGAGCAGCTAGGATCACAGGCATGAGCCACTGGTGCCCGGCTCCCTGGCTGGCTTTGAACCATGATTCTCAGATCTCAGCCTCCAGCATAACATGAGCCACTGGTGCCTGGCTGGGAGTTTTGCTTTTTAAACAAAGTTGTATATAGCCCAGGATGAGCTGGAGCTCATAATCTTCCTGTTTCAGCCTTACCTCCAGAATGCTGGAATTATGGACCTGCACCACTATGCCTGGCTTCTTTTGTTCTTTCTGCTTATGTTTGTTCTTTGCAGTGCTACAGATCAAATCCAGAGTCTTGTATATGAGTGTCCTACCTCTTCATCCTTAGGCCCTAGTATTGTGTTTAAGCTATTAAAACAGTGCTTCAGGGGCTGGAGATAGAGCTTGGTATAAAATAAAGTAACATAAAATTTTTTAGGGCTGGGAAGGTGGCTCAGTGGTAGAGTGCTTGCCTTGTATGCAAGAGGCTCTGGGTTCAATTCCTCAGCACCACATTAGCAGAAAAAGCCAGAAGTGGTGCTTTGGATCAAGTGGTAGTGCGCTAGCCTTGAGCTGAAGAGCTGAGGGACAGAGTTCAGGCCCCATGACTGACAAAAAAAAATTCTGATCTAGACCATTATAAGTGGACCCAAAGGTCCTTAGAAAATGAAAAATTTAAGATAATTTAGATTTTGTCTTAACAAAGTTTGAGATTTGTGTTGGTTGTAATTTAGGCTCCTTAGAAATTACACTTGTAGCTGGGTGCCAGTGGCTCATTCCTGTAATCCTAGCTACTCAGGAATCTGAGATCAGAGGATCGCTGTTGAAAGCTGGCCTGGGCAGAAAAGTGAGGCTCTTATCTCTAATTAATCACTCAAAAACTCGAAGTGGCACTGTGGCTCAAGTAGTAGAGTGCTAGCCTTGTACACAATTAGGCTCAGGGACAGTGCTCAGGCCCTGAGTGTAAGCCCCACAACCAACACCCCACACACACACACACAGAAATTACACTTGTAAATTGAGGGGTTTAAATCCTCCAGGAAAATAAAAATGCAGAAATGTAGAATGTTTCGTGCTTACTGATGTAATTTCAAACAATTTATGATTTTAGAGAACAGTTTTCTTTACTGCATAAGAAAGCAATAGTTAATTAACAATGCAGGTGTTACCAGGCACTAGTGGCTCAAGCTTGTAATCCTAGCTCAAGAGGCTAAAACCTAGAGGAATGCAGTTGAAAGCCAGCCTGAGCAGAAAAGTACATGAAACTCTGTCTCCAATATAGCAGCTGGAGGCACAGCTAAAGTGGTAAAGTACCAAATATGAGCAAGAAAGCTGAGCAAGATCACGAGGCCCTGAGTTCAAGCTCCGGTACTGGCAGAAACAAATATACCAACAAAAATACAAACATATAGTCCATGATCCAAAGACAAGCAGTTTCCAAAATAGAAGTCTTATTCATGAATCTGAGATCCTGGTAAAGAAAACCGGCAGAAATGATCCACCTTTGCTCTAATCAGGACACAAAGAACCTCAGTAAGGAAAAGAAAATCGCTGGAGAAAAGACTTGGCTGAGCAACTGAAAAGCCAGGCTGAATAGGCCTCATTCCTAACAAGAGCCTATTGAAGAGAGTGGAACATGGTAACAACCAGGATGAATCATGAGGTTGTAGAGCAAATTATGTATTCAGGGCTTCTTCTGAACACCTAGTTTTGTCTTTCTCTTAATTATACTACCCGCATGCTGTGGTACGCAGGACACATGCATGTATGCATAATTAATTTGAGGATGTTTTTGCTGCTGTTCGTGTTGCTAAATTGCAGGGTGAATTTCTTATTTCTGCTAGAAAATAATGTATTTATTTGGAACTTGATGCTCCTTATTTTTAACATCCAACCATGCAAATAGGTAGCTGCATTCCGTTTTCACAAAACTCCCATTACTAAGCTCATCTTCTAGTCTTAATTTTTATGTTTTTCTTTTTTTTTGGGTCCAGTTGTGGTGCCTGAACTCTGGGCCTAGGCGCTGTCCCTTAGCTCTTCAGCTCAAGGCTAGCGCTCTACCACTTGAGCCACAGTGCCACTATTGGCTTTTTTTTCTTTTTGTTTATGTGGTGCTGAGGAATCGAACCCAGGGCCTCAGGCATGCAAGGCAAGCGCTCTACCACTGAGCCACCTTCCCAGCCCAATTTTTATGTATTTGTACTACATAATTTCCAAACTATATAGATTACTAGTATGGGTTAATTTTCTTTTCTTTTCTTTTTTTTTTTTTGCTGGTTGTGGGGCCTGAACTCTGGACCTGGGCACTGTCCCTCAGCTCTTCAGCTCAAGGCTAGTCCTCTACCACTTGAGCCACAGTGCCATTTTCAGCTTTTTCTGCTTATGTGGTGCTGAGGAATCGAACCCAGGGCCTCATGTATGTAAGGCAAGCACTCTACCATTGAACCACCTTCCCAGCCTGGGTTAATTTTCTTGAAGCTAAGTGTTGAAGACTAATATTAATTCATTTAAATTATCTTCAGGAGAAATGGAATACTAAAGTTGGCATATATTTTGTGTCTATGTGAATTTCTCCTTAAACATGTTTTCCAAGATGGTGGGGTTACTTTAGGGATGGTGCTTTTATGTGAAGCTGCTACCTCTGACATGGATATTGGGAAGAGAAAGTGTAAGTCATTACCTTATGATAAAATAATAATGATAATAATAGTAAACAATGAAAACAGTTCTGCCTTTACTACAGGAAAAAGTAATAGCTGCCCATTTCCCCCCTTAGTTATAGAATAAGCATGCTATTTCACTCTTGTTAGTAGCTGGAATTATAGACCTGAGTTACTGTACCCATCCTTCTAAGACAACTGTTAAGATCTTAAATGAAGTTTGGGAACTGGTGATTTTGTTAATAAGACAGTTTTTGGGTGTTTTGTTTTGTGCCAGTCTTGGGGTTTGAACTCAGGTCCTGGGCACTGTCTCTGAGAATTTTTGCTCAAGGCCGGAGCTCTACCACTTCAGCCAGCTCCACATCTGGCTTTTTAGTGGTTAATTGGAAGGAAAGAGTCTCACGAGGGCTAGGTGGCTTAATGGTAGAGTACTTGCTTAGAATGCATGTAGCCCTGGTTTCGATTCCTTAGTACCATATAAACAGAAAAAGCCAGAAGTGGTGCTGTGGCTCAAGTGGTAGAATGCTAGCCTTGAGTAAAAGAAGCTCAGGGACAGTGTCCAGGCCCTGAATTCAAGCCCGAGGACTGGCAAAAAAAAGGGGGGGGACTGGGAAGGTGCCTCAGTGGTAGAGTACTTGCCTTGCATGCATGAGGCCCTCAGTTTGATTCCTCAGAACCACATAAGCAGAAAAAGCTGGAAGTGGGGCTGAGGCTCAAGTGGTAGAGCACTAGTCTACAGCTGAAGAGCTGAGGGACAGCACGCAGGCCCAGAGTTCAGGCCCCATGACTGACCAAAAAAAAAAAAAGTCTCATGAATTTACTGCTCTGGCTGGCTTTATACCTTAAAATGCTTTAAAAATCTTAAAAAAATACTCAGATCTCAGCCTCCTGAGTAGCTAGGATTGATTATAGGCATGGAGCCACAAATTTTAACAATAAATTCCTTTTTAAGGAATACATTATTTCATGGTGTTGAATCACTCAGGGATATAAATGGAGTTGCTGTTACATTGTAATGGGGCTGATTTAAAGGAAAAACACTTTCTAGAATATTAAATGGGCAAAACTGTTGGGAAGTTATCCATAAATTGCAACCCTTTTACTCTTTGCAAGTATAAACTAATATTTTTGCCCTGGTTGTTTATTTTATTCCAACTGCTCATTTTGCCGTCTTTCTGCTTTTCTGCAGTAATGTGCTTAGCTGGCATTGGACTTGTTGTGCTATTCTTCAGTTGGATGCTGTCTATTTTCAGATCTAAGTATCATGGCTATCCATACAGGTATTATTCTTATTTCCATTCACATAATGATTACCTATACTTACAGTGATTAGATTTCATATAGCTTTATAGTATTTCTTTTCTTGCTTTGCTATCAAGCAATTATGGCTTCTACAGAAAAAAATTTAATTTAGATATGTCAGCTATAACATTTTAAAATCATTTAGAGTATGATTGGCCATTGGTATATATATTGTCCGAGGACAATATGTTTATTTGTAAATTTATTCTGATGTAACCTATTTCAATCTACAAATCTGTACCATAATGATTAGAACATATTATACCATATCCTACACAGTTTTTTTTTTCTGTGTACTATATATCTCCTCGAAGAAGGAATATTTTTGTGTGTGTATCAGTTCTAGGTGTTAGACACAGGGCCTGGGTGTTCTCCTGTTTTTGTGCTCAAGCCTGGTGCTCTACCACTTGAGCCACAGCTCCATTTCTGGATCTTTTGGAGATAAGAGTCTCATGGTCTTTCCTGTCCCAGTTGGCTTTGAACCACAATCCTCAGAACTGAGCTTCCTGAGTAGCTAGGATTAGTAAGTGTGAGCCACCAGCACCTGGCTAAGGAGAGAGAGAGAGAGAGAGAGCGTGCGTGTGTGCGTGCGTGCGTGCGTGCGTGCGTGCGTGCGTGCATGCATGCATGCATGCGTGCATGCGTGTGTTCCTGAGCTTTTTAGCTCAAGGCTTTTAAGCCTTTTTAAAGCCTTTTAAGCCACTGTGTCACTCTGGTTTTCTGGTGGTTAATTGGAGATAAAAGTCTCCAATAAAATACTCATTAAAAGCAGCAAGTGGCCCTGTGGCTCTAGTGGAAGAGCAGTAGCCTTGAGCGAAAAAGGAGCTCAGGGACAAAGTCCACAGCCAGAGTTCAAGCCCTAGGCTTTGCCAAAAAATAAAAAAGAAGCTAGGAGCCTGTGGCTCATGCCTGTAATCCTAGCTAACACTTAGGAGGCTGAGATCTTAGGATCTCTGCTCAGAGCCAGCCCAGTCAGGAAAGTCCATGAGACTCTTTATCTCCAATAAACCACCAGAAAACCAGAAGTGGCACTGTGGCAAGTGGTAGAGCGCTCACCTTGAGCTGAAGAGCTGAGGGACAGCACCCAGGCCCGGAGTTCAAGCCCTATGACTGACAAAAAAAATTAAAAAATAAAAAGTAAAAAAAGAATATCCTCTTTTCTTCTCACAGTGTGATGCTTAGAGTGCTGTTTAATTAATCATGTCCAAGTGTAATTATTTGTCTTCTATCCATTGGATTAACTTGTAAATTTATAGATGTATTCTAGTTATGACAAATGAGGGAAACCATGTAACCTATGTTTCTTTGGGTCTAGCTTACTTCGCTTAATGTAAAATTTTCCAGATCTTTCCCTTTTCTTACGAATGGGGCAACATCATTCTTTCTGATGGAAGCATATTATATCTAGCTATATCTATATCTATATATATCACATTTCTTGATCCATTCATCCACTGGGGGGCATCTAGGTTGATTCCATATCTTAGCTATGTTATATATAATGCTGCATTGAATATGGTTGTGCTGGTGGCATCAGTGCAGGCTGGTTTGTAGTCATTTGGGTAAATGTCCAGGAGTGGGACCGCTGGGTCATAGGGAAGCTCTATGTTTAGACTTTTTAGGAACCTCCAGACTGCTTTCCCGAGTGGTTGAACAAGTTTACATTCCCACTAACAGTGTAGTAGCATTCCCTTTTTGCCACATTCCCTCCAGCATCTGTTATTAGTTTTCTTGATAATGGCCATTCTAACTGGGATGAGTTGGAATATCAATGTTGTTTTGATTTGCATTTCTTTTTTTTTTTTTTTTTTGCCAGTCCTGGGGTTGAACTCAGGGTCTGGGCACTGTCCCTGAGCTTCTTTTATTCAAGGCTACTAACACTCTACCACTGGAACCACAGCTCTACTTCTGATATTTTTAATGGTTAGGAGATGAGTGTCTCATGGGCTTTTTTGCCTGGGCTGGCTTGGAAACAATCCTTAGATCTCAGCCTCCTGTGTAGCTAGTACTATAGGCACGAGTCAATGGTACTCGATGAACTTACTCATTTTAAAATACAAATTTCAAAAATAAAGAAATCTCAGCCAATGCCATTTAGTCATGCATGTAATCCTAGCTACTCAGGAGGCTGAGATCTGAGTATTGCAGTTTGAAGCTAGCCTGGGCAGGAAAGTCCGTGAGACTCTATCTCCAGTTAATCCCCAGAAAACTGCAAGTGACACTGGCTCAAGTGGCAGAGCACTAGGCTTTTGAGCTGGAGAGCTCAGGGACAGCACCCAGGCCCTGAGTTCAAGCCCCACAACCAACCAAAAGAAAGAAAGAAATTTAAGCCAGGCGCTAGAAATGAGCCTTCTAACAGAATTAATTGAATTATTTAATTATTTGATCACTAGGGTTGATTCAGTTATGAATCAGTATTTCTATTCAAGAGACATTTTAACTTGAGGTTATATGTAGTTTCTTTCTAATACTAGCTTATCTCTTAATGTTTCTCACTTTGTCATTTATACTCAAATTGTCTGATATACGTGTAACAGATTGTCTGATATACATTAGTCTGTTCAAATCAGCACACTACTTATTTACTAGAGGTATATTTCTTTTCCTTCAGAGACTAATAGTTTGATAAATACTTTTGTTTCAGCTTTCTGATGAGTTAAAAGGATCTTAGAACCACATAGACACTGTACTAATGGAAACTGAACAAGAACCATATGTCTGGAAGAAGAATGCAACCTGTGTGTTTTGTATTACCTCTTTTTTTCAGTGATTTCAATAGTTAAATCATTTAACCAAAGAAGATGTGTAGTGCCTTAACAAGCAACTTTTTTTGGTCAAAATCATGAAGTATTTGAAATGATTCTCTTCTTAACCTTCCCTTCCCAGTGAACTTGGGGAACATTTTCTTTTGTAGAATTAAATACATTATACAGTTTTGAAGTTACTACTTCATTGTAATTAGAACAAAGCTCAAAATGACTTGTGAGCCTTTGCTCATCTGCTTTCCTCCTATCAAAGGTGAGAAATGACAGTTCTTACCCAGTCTTCGTGCAGATTGTGTTAAGAGATTACTGCACAGGAATCTGCTGGTTAGTTTTCCATCTTTGCATCTGTGTGCAAACATGACAAATCTTTCCTTTGGAGCCAAGAAACTACATGTATTCGGTGGTCTTCGGAAAATGAAACATTCTTCAGAGTACAGGTCTTGTCTTTATTAAGATTAGTTAGCTACCCTTATGCATGTTTTCTACTAAAATACAGCTGTCTGTTTCTTCACATCTGTAGACCCAAAGCAGTATCTCAGTAGACCATTAGGATTCTGCATGACTGCCATGTTAACTCCTTGTCTTTGAAGATATTTCACATTCACTCTATCTCCTTAGTTTCCTTCTATTTAAAGTTACCATCTCTACTAATAATGTAGTTTAATGCTTAAAATCACCATCACTTACAAATGGTCTCTCAAATGTCTGTGAAAGGTAGAGATTGTCACTTATTTTATTTTTACCTAACAAAATATAAGAAAAAAGAAAAGAAAATCATGAAACACTGAGTGTTGGCTGTATATAGAGGTGGGATGTTTATTGAAAGCTTTTCTGGGTTTTGCTATCATTTTAGGCTTTATTCTTCATCTAAAGTTACAGATAAAGCCTGCACAGTGTCCTTTCCTGTCTCAGCTACTTGGGTGACTGAGGGAAGAGGGCATTTCCTTGAGTCCAGGAATTTGAGCCAAGCCTAGAAACATAGTAAGACCCCCCCATCTCAGGAAGGAAAAAATCATGCAGAGAAAGCAAAAATATGAAGGAAATTATGTTTCAGTTTTGTGTTTTTTCTGACAGTGGTAATAACCATTCAAATCAAATTTCTGTGTAGAGCCAGGCACCTGTGGCTTATTCTCAAGGCAGAGATCAAGGTTCAAAGCCAACCTGGGCAGAAAACTCCATGAGACTCTTATCTTGAATTAACCAGCAAAAAGCTGGAAGTAGAGTTTGGTGCTAGCTTTGAGCACAGACGCTAAGGAACAGCATCCAGGCTGTGAGTTCAAGCTCTAGTACCAGCACCAGAAACATGTACACACAGCCGGGAGCTGGTGGCTCATGCCTGTAATCTAGCAACTCAGGAGGCTGAGATCTGAGGATGACGATTCAAAGCCAGCCCAGGGAGGAAAGTCCGTGAGACTCTTATCTCCAATAAACCACCAGAAAACCAGAAGTGGTGCTGTGGCTCAAGTAGTAGAGCACTAGCTTTGAGCTGAATTGCTGAGGGACAGCGCCCAAGCCCAGAGTTCAAGCCCCATGACCGACAAGGAAAAAAATGTACACACACACACACACACACAATTCTGTGTGGAATATCCATCCATGGTTTCATTATTCATGTAATTAGAGCCTCCCACATAGTTATGAAGAGTAACCTGAAATGCCACTGTTGGGAAAGTGGGAGGGCTGACGTGTAGCTCATGGTAGAGGGCTTGCCTAGTATGAGTGAGGCCCTGAGTTTAATCCCCAACACCTCAAAAAGAAAAAGTATGAGAATTATAATTGTGAAAAAATAATCTTAAAGGTATTACATTAAAAACATACTGTGAGCCAGACACCTGTAGCTCATGCCTATAATTCTAGCTTCTCAGGAAACTGAGATCTGAGAATTGCTGTTTGAAGCAAAGGCAGGAAAGTCGATCAGCCTTTTACCTTTAAATAACCACCAAAAAGCCGGAAGTAGAGCCTGAAGTGGTAGAGCACTTGCCTTGAGCACAAAAAGCTCAGGGATAGCAACCAGACTCGGGTTCAAGTTCCAGAACCTGCACAAAAACAAACAAAAGAAACACATACTGTGACTGTCTCCTGCTATTTACCATTAAACAACCCTCATGTGATAGAAATGTCCTATGCAAGAGCACTTTGTAGATGGAATGGAGATAAACATATGTGGGATTCTGTAGTCGATTTGGTGGAAAGCGGGGGATACAGTTGGCCTTTTGCTCTTAAATAGAGCCACCTTTGTCAATTATTCTCCTGTAATTAGGTGGTTCTCAATTTCTCATGTGCGATTCTCGTACTTGTCTCAGGCTATATTTATTTGTGCTGTTATTATTATGAGACCTGTATAAAGATGCCCTGGATTGTTGGGTCCCAAGGAACATTACTACCGTGCAGTCTGTATAGCTCAGCTATTTGCCATGGTCACTGAATGAATGACAGGGTTTTGTATTTGTTTTGTCTCCTCTTCAAAGAGCACATTTTCTTCTGTAAGGAGAAGGGCAGCATTTTGGATGAGTCTGTACAAAAGCAGATGAACTACACTTAAAAAAAAGGTGTTACTTTTGTGGAAAATTGAAAATTGGCTTTTATCTGAAGTGCCTTAAGTAGATTCTTAATTTCCTTTTTCTAGTAATGATACATTATAGTGGCAAAGATAACCAAATGTCTGGCTGTGTTCTTTTTGACTCTGTCAATAAACTTTACAACCTAATTTCTGACAGTTTTCTGTTTATTTGTCTGTCTTGGTTTGGGGTTTGTTTTGTTGTTGTTTTTCTGGTCATGGGGCTTAAACTCAGGGCCTGGGCACTATCCTGGAGTTCTTTTTACTCAAGGCTAGTACTCTACCACTTTGAGCCACTGTTCTACTTTCAGTTTCTGGTGATTAATTGGAGAGAAGTGTCTCATGGGGATATTTCCTGCCCAGACTGTCTGGCTTCAAACCATGTTCCTCAGATCTTAGCCTCCTGAGTAGCTAGGATTACAGGTGTGAGCCACCAGTGCCCATCTGTTCTTTTGTTTTGTTTGAGATTGGGACTTATTGTTTAGTCCAGGCAGGCCTCAAACACTATATACTCCAGGTTGGCCTTGAAATCATAATCTTCCTGCCTCAGCCTCCTGAGTGGTAAGATTTCTAGATATCTGACACCATGCCCTGCTTAAATTTGGAGTTTTTGATTATGTGTCTAATGAGAGATCTTTTAAAATACTAAAGGACAGCTGGGTGCTGGTGGCTCACACCTGTAATCCTAGCTACTCAGGAGGCTGGGATCTGAGGATCACAGTTCAAAGCCAGCCTGGGCAGGAAGGTCCGTGAGACTTATCTCCAATCAACAACCAGAAAACCGAAGTGGTGCTGTCTTCCATGGTAGAGTGCTCACACTGAGCTGAAGAGCTAAGGGACAGTTCCCAGGCCCAGAGTTCAAGCCCCATGACCGACAAAAAATACTAAAGGAAAACCAGGTGCTGCTGGCTCACACCTATAATCTTAGCTACTCTGAAGCCTGAGATCTGAAGATTATGGTTTGAAGCCAGCCCAGGCAGGAAAAAAATCCCCATGAGACTCTTATCTCCCAATTAACCACCAAAAAAGCTAGAAGTAAAACTATGGCTCAAGTGGTAGAGTGCTAGCCATGACCAAAACTACTCAGGTACAGTGCCCAGGCCCTTATTTCAAGCCCCAGGACTATCATGAAAGAAACAAAAAAGAAGAGAGAGAGGGAAGAAAGGAAGAAGAGAAAGAGCTAAGTGAGTACACAAAGCCCTGAGTTCAAGACACCATGCCAGTGCACTCTTAAGAAATTATAGCAACATCAAATGCCTTACAGTCCTAATGACAGTGCTTTTTGTTGTTGGTCGTGGGGCTTGAATTCTGTGCACTGTCCTGAGCTCTTCAGCTCAAGGCTAATGCTGTTATCACTTGAGCCACAGCACCACTTCTGGATTTTTCTGAGTATGTGGTACTGAGGAATCAAACCCAGGGTTTCATGCATGCTAGGCAAGCACTCTACCACTAAGCCACATTTCCAGCCCAAAATTAAAGCCGTTTTTTTGTTTCTTTTTGGTGGTACTGGGGTTTGAACTCAGGGCCTTATGCTGGGATCCTAGTCAAGCACTCTACCAGTTGAGCCATAGTTTTACTTCTAGCTTTTTTGGCGGTTAATTGAGAGATAAGAGTCTCATGATGCTGGGGCTGGGAAGGTGGCTCAGTGGTAGAGCACTTGCCTTGCATGCTCGAGGCCCTGGGTTCGATTCCTCAGCACCACATAAGTAAAAAGCCGGAAGTGGCGCTGTGGCTTAAGTGGTAGAGCACTAGCCTTGAGCTGAAGAGCTGAGGGACAGCGCCCAGGCCCAGAGTTCAGGCCCCACGACCGGACCCCAAAAAAAAAAAAGTCTCATGATGCTATATCTCAAATGGTAGTGTGTTAGCCTTGAGAACAAAATCTCAGAGTCAGCACCCAGGCCCTGAGTTCAAGCTCCAGGACCAGAGCGCGCACGCACGCACACACATACACATGCACACACACACGCATACACACATGCACATTGAGCCTTTTTTTTTTTTTTTTTTGTCGGTTGTGGGGCCTGAACTCGGCCTGGGCACTGTCCTTCAGCTCAAAGCTCAAAGCTAGCGCTCTAGCACTTGAGCCACAGTGCCACTTCCAGCCTTTTCTGCTTATGTGGTGCTGGGGAATTGAACCTAAGACCTCATGCATGCAAGGCAAGCACTCTACCACTGAGCCAC
Source organism: Dipodomys merriami (assembly GCF_024711535.1). NCBI lineage: Eukaryota > Metazoa > Chordata > Mammalia > Rodentia > Heteromyidae > Dipodomys > Dipodomys merriami. Next base: position 62,662,008 of record NW_027204492.1, read on the forward strand.
CTTCCCAGCCCACATTGAGCCTTTTTGCTCAAGGCTAGCACTCTGCCACTTGAGCCACAGCTCCACTTCTGGCTTTTTGACATTTAATTGGAGGTGAGTCTCTCATTGGCCAGGTGCTGATGGCTCAAGCCTGTAATCCTAGCTACTCAAGAAGTTGAGATCTGAGAATCACAGTTCAAAGCCATCCCAGATAGAAAAGTCCCCATGCGACTCTTATCTCCTTTTAACCACCAGAAGTGGTGGTGTGGCTCAAAGTGGTAGAGCACTAGCCTTGAGTAAAAGAGTTCAGGGCCAGTACCCAGGCCCAGAGTTCTTGCCTCAGGACCAACAAAAAAAATAGTCTCTCATTTATCTGCATGAATGTCTTTGAACCTCAGATCTCAGCCTCCTGAGTTGGGAGGATTGCAGATATGAGCCATCAGTGCCTGGAGATAAATTTAAAATTTGAATGGGTATAATCTGTGATAGGCAGGTTTAATGTTAAGTCAAATCAATCAAAAAGGCTGTTCTATAGTCAAGATTTCTTTTTTTTTTTTTTGGTCCGGTCGTGGGGCCTGAACTCTGGGCCTGGGAGCTGTCCCTCAGCTCTTCAGCTCAAGGCTAGCACTCTACCACTTGAGCCACAGCGTCACTTCCAGCTTTTTTCTCACTCTACCACTTGAGCCACAGCGCCAATTCCAGCTTTTTTCTTTTTGCTTATGTGGCGCTGAGGAATCGAACCCAGGGCCTCAGGCATGCAAGGCAAGCACTCTACCACTGAGCCAACTTCCCAGCCCTAGTCAAGATTTCTGAAGAAGATGTAAAATGCTGTTGGAGGCATTAGAACTACAAATAATTTCTTTTTGTGTTTGTGGTACTGGTGTTTAAACCCAGGGCCTTGTGCTTACTAGGAAGCACTGTATCACTTGAACCACACCTCCTGCCCCAAATCATTTCTTAGTATACATTGGAATCCTTTTTAGAAAGGATTCGCTTAGCTGGGAAGGTGGCATAGTGGTAGAGTGCTTGCCTTGCATGCAGGAGGCCCTGGGTTCAATTCCTCAGCACCACATAATCAGAAAAAGCCCGAAGTAGAGCTGTGGTTCAAGTGGTAGAGTGCTAGCCGTGAGCTGAAGAGCTGAGGGACAGCACCCAGGCTTTCAGGCCCCAGACTGGCCAAAAAAAAAAAAAAAGATTCCTTTACAATCAATATACTGAATATCTGTAATTTTAATGGCCTCTGTCCAGTGCTGAGCAAGGATGAGATAAACACTCAAACTGTATGATCAACATTATTGAAATTCAAAGCTGAAGAACTTTAGGTACCATGCAAATTAGTCTCTTCATTTTGACCGGTGATAAAAACCTGCCCTAGAAAAGTGAAGTCATTTGCCGAAGGTTATTCAAAGGAAATGCCTGTAGATTTCCCATTTGGCTGAAAATTCTCTCTGGATTCCTTTTCACTTGTAGGCACAAATTATACTGTCTGGCAAGTTGGAAACCATGGTCCACCTTGAGTGGTTCCAGACATCTAGATTGATGGAAGAAAACAGAGCAAGGGAAGAGGTAGTACTGTTCAAAAAGAAATGTACTCATTACCTGATTTATGTAACTGTAACCCTTCTCAACTTTACAATAACAATTTTAAAAAGTCTTAATGAGAGAGCTATTTACCTAGGGAGGCTGAGATTGGCTCAGAATTCCTAAGGAGGGAGGGTATTTGTGTTTTTGGTAGGGGGAGTTTGTAGTGGGTGTTTGTTTTTTTTGCCAGTCCTGAACTCAGGGCCTGGGCACTGTCCCTGAGCCTCTTTGTGTTCAAGGCTAGTGCTCTACCACTTGAGCCACAGCCCTGATTTCAGCTTTTTTTTTTTTTTTTGGTCTGATCGTGAGGCCTGAACTCTGGGCCTGGGCGCTGTCCCTCAGCTCTTCAGCTCAAGGCAAGTGCTCTACCACTTGAGCCACAGCGCCACTTCCAGCTTTTTTCTTTTTGCTTATGTGGTGCTGAGGAATCGAACCCAGGGCCTCAGGCATGCAAGGCAAGTGCTCTACCACTGAGCCACATTCCCAGCCCCTGCTTTCAGCTTTTTGGAGTAGTTTATTAGAACTAAGAGTCTCACGGGGTCTTTTCTGCCTGGCTTCCAATCCTGATCCTAAGATCTCAACTTCCTGAGTAACTAGGATTACAGGCGTGAGCCACCAGCACTCAGCTGTTGTTGTTTTTGAGATAGGGTTTCAATTCATTGCCCAAAACTGGCCTCAAACTGATAGTGATCATCTAGTCTCAGCCTTATCAAGGTTGTATTAGAGGTGTGCACCACACCTGGTAGGAAGTCATTTGTTTTTGAGTCAATATATACTTGTAACAAGGCATTTCATTGTGATTTCACCATATGTGCACACAGAGCACTTTGAACAAATACACCTAGGGGAGGAGCTTTGATCAGCCCCTTTTAAACTGTGAATGTGGAATTTAGGAGAGGAGACACTTTTATTCAGAAGGGAAGCTAGAACAATGATCTAGAAATAACATTTCCTGCCCTGACTGCCTTTGAGCCATGGTCCTCAAATCTCAGCCTCCTGAGCAACTAGGATTACAGGCATGAGCCAACAACACCTGGCAATTTCAAAGGCTTCACTACTGGTCAGTTATTTTTCCAAATTGTTCCAATTAAGTTCCCCACTTGGCTAATGTTGGGATCTGCATAATGCGGTGTTTTTGTTTTTTGCAAGAGTGGGGGGAGGCTGGAACTTGACCAAGATCGCACCCAGCCAGCTATGGAGTATTTGGTCCATAGTTTAACCTTTTGTGTGCTAGTCAGAGATGAGTATACTACAATGAATTATTTATTAAAGGTTTCCTTATGAAGGTGTACATTTCCTTAGCTCCCTTTAGGACAAGAAGCCAATAAAGCATTTGTGTACCATCCTGTATCTGTAACCTGTAAGGTTTTATCTTATTAAGGTGATGTACAGAGGGGTTACCATTTCATGAGTCTGGTAATAAGTACATTTGTTTTTGGGCAGTGTCACCCCTTCGCTTGCTCTCTCCCAGTTTTTCCCGCCTGTCCCCATGCACAAATTGTATAGTTCATTTTCAACATAGTATCTAATGAGTACCATTGCTGCACTTATTCACCTTTTGTCCCTCCATTTCTTTTTCTTTTTTTTTTTTTGGGTCCGGTCGTGGGGTCTGAACTCTGGGCCTGGGCACTGTCCCTCAGCTCTTCAGCTCAAGGCTAGCGCTCTACCACTTGAGCCACAGTACCACTTCCGGCTTTTTTGCTTTTTTGCTTATGTGGTGCTGAGGAATCGAACCCAGGGCCTCGAGCATGCAAGGCAAGTGCTCTACCACTGAGCCACCTTCCCAGCCCCGCTGTCCCTCCATTTCTGTGCCCCTGTTGTCTCCCCAAAAGACAGATAAGCAAACAGGCAAGACAAAAGGAACAAGAAACAAACAAAAAAAAAAACCAAAATAAACACAATGCCCTCTTGCCCAACAGCAGCAGCAGCAAAAAAAAAAAAAAAAAAAAAAAGCACCCTTCCATTCCTGGAATTCATTTTGATAAATATTATTTTAAATGTTCTGAGGCATTGTGCCTTTGGGTTCCTCCCCTGAGCATCCTCCTGTGTGTGCCTGTGGATTTTTTTTTAACTTTTTATTTTTTTTTATGCCAGTTCTGTGGCTTGAACTCAGGTCCTTGGCACTGTCCCTGAGCTTCTGTGCTCAAGGCTAGAGGCTAGGACTCTACCATGTTGATTCATATCTTGCTTTTTGCTAATTAATTGGAGATAAGAATCTCACAGAGTGGCTGGGAATGTGGCTTAGTGACAGAATGCTTGCCTAGCATGCATGAAGCCCTGGGTTCAATTCCTCAGTACCACAGAAACAGAAAAAGCTGAAAGTAGCCCTGTGGCTCAAATGGTAGAGTGCTAGCCTTGAGCAAAAGAAGCTCAGGGACAGTGCCTAGGCCCTGAGTTCAAGCCCCAGGACTGGCAAAAAAAAAATTAAAAAGACTCTCAGATTTTCCTGCCTGGGCTGGCTTTGAGCCACAATTCTCAGATCTCAGCCTCCTGGGTAGCTAGGATTATAGGAGTGAGTTGTACAGAGGGATTACTATTCCATAAATCAGGCAATGAGTACAACTAAGTTTTTTTTTTTTTTTTTTTTGGGTCCGGTCGTGGGGCCTGAACTCTGGGCCTGGGCGCTGTCCCTCAGCTCTTCAGCTCAAGGCTAGCGCTCTACCACTTGAGCCACAGCGCCACTTGCAGCTTTTTTTCTTTTTGCTTATGTGGTGCTGAGGAATCGAACCCAGGGCCTCAGGCATGCAAGGCAAGCGCTCTACCACTGAGCCACCTTCCCAGCCCACAACTAGGTTTTTTTGTGTGTTTGTTCTTTTTTTTTTTTTTTGGATGGTCATGGGGCTTGAACTTTGGGCCAAGGCGCTGTCCCTTAGCTCTTCAGCTCTTCAGCCTAAGGCATGTGCTCTTCCACTTGAGCCACAGCGCCACTTCCAGTTTTCTGATGGTTAATAAGGTAGGAATCTTAGAAAGCTGGGTAATCCTAGCTACTGAGGAGGTGAGATCTCAGGATCACGGTTCAAAGCCAGCCAGGGCAGGAAAGTCCGGGAGACTCTTATCTCCAATAAACCACTAGAAAACCAGAAGTGGCGCTGTGGCTCAAGCAGTAGAGTGCTCTCCTTGAGCGGAAGAGCTGAGAGACAGCGACTAGGCCCAAAGTTCAAGACTCCCTCCAAAAAAAAGTCTCACGGACTTCCTGCCCATGGTTGGCTTTGAACTGCCATCCTTAGATCTCAGCCGCCTGAGTAGTGAGAATTACAGGCATGAGCCACCAGTGCCAGACCCGAGAGATAACATTCTTTCACTAGAATCACAGTACCACTTCAGGCAATTTTGGTGGTTGTTAATTGGAGATAACAGTCTCACAGACTTTTCTACCTAGTCTTTGAACTGTGATCTTTATCCCAAACTTTTTTTTTTTTGTTGGTCGTGGGGCTTGGATTCTGGGTTGGGTGCTGTCCCTCAGCTCGTCAGCTCAAGGCTAGCGCTCTACCACTTAAGTTACACTGCCACTTCTATGAGTACAATTGTTTTTGGACAATGTTATCCATTCCTTTGCTTTCGCCGGTTTTTCCCTCTCCGCCCTGCCCACAAGTTGTTAAAGTTCATTTTCCAGGTAGTGTCTGCTGAATAACATAAGTGCATTTGTTTACCCTTCCTCTCTCCATTTCTGTACCCACTCCTTTACTTCCTGTGTGTGTGTGTGTGTGTGTGTGTGTGTGTGTGTGTGTGGTTGTGTGTGTGTGTGTGTGTGCGCTAGTCCTGGAGTTTGAACTCAGGGCCTAGATGTTGACCCTGATCTTTTTGCTCAAGGGTAGCGCCACTTGAGCCACAGCTGCACTTTTGGCTTTTTGCTAATTGAATATAAGTCATGGACTTTCCTAATAGAGCTAGCCTTGAATCGTGATCCTCAGATCTCAGCCTCCTAAGTAGCTAGGATTACAAGCATGAGCCACCAGTAGTAGGTTCCTGAAGGTTTTAATGTGACATTCAATTTAAACAGCTCACCTTTCCTAATAGTGATGAGGGCTTATATTTGGGTCAGGAATTTTGTAGCCTTACAAAGGCAATGTATTTAATATTTGTCCAATGCTAGGTGGCACCCTTTTTATGCCAATGAATACAATAGAGCCACAGTTAAAGCCACATACAGAGGGCTGGGAAGGTGGCTCAGTGGTAGAGCGCCTGCCTTGCATGCGTGAGGCCCTGGGTTTGATTCCTCAGCACCACATAAGAAAAAAGCCGGAAGTGGCACTGTGGCTCAAGTGGTGCAGCGCTAGCCTTGAGCTGAAGAGCTGAGGGACAGCGCCCAGGCCCAGAGTTCAGGCCCCACAACTGGACCCAAAAAAAAAAAAAGCCACATACAGAATGAATGCCCACCAATATCCTAAAAGACCTTAAAAGGGTTGTAAGTTTTATTCTGGAATGCAGAGAAACTCTGGATCCTATTAATTATAGTATCAGACCCATTTGTGTCTTCCCCCGCCAGACAACACTCAAGACTTTGACAGAACATCCAGATCCCTGAACTTGTGGATCATTGACAGCCCACTCCCTTTGTTCCAGGGCTGATAGAAGTAACATAGAGTTGCTGGGAGCTGGTGGTTCAATCCTGTAATCCTTAGGAGGCTAAGATCTGAGGAACTTGATTCAAAGCCAGCCTGGGCAGGAAAGTCCTAGAGACTCTTATCTCCAATTAACCGCCCAAAACCCGGAAGTGGCACTGTGTGGCTCAAAGTGGTAGAGTACTTGCCTTGCGCTGAAGAGGAGCTCAGGGACTGTGTCCAGGCCCAGAGAGAAGCCCCATGACCAACCAAAAAAAAAAAAAAAGCAAAGATATTAGCTAAATATGTTACATAATGGCATTGTCCTAAATGTGGAGTCTATTAGTCCAATATGTCTTTGGGAGAGGGCACAGTGGTGAGCAGCAGCAGTATGACTTTGTTTAGTTCCCTACGTCATATGTCATGTTTCATCTGGCTATGCACTGGACGAATCAAATATGTCATTTCCTACTCTGAAATTATTCCCATGATTTCATCATATCCTCCAGGCAATCCATAGTGACTCGTGTGTGTGTGTGTGTGTGTGTGTGTGTGTGTGTATACATATATATACACACACATATATATATATATAGATAATGTGGAAGGCCCTTTGTCACAGATATTTTTGTGGATTTGGGGTTTTTTTGCCAGTACTAGGGCTTGAACTTGGGGCCTAGATACCGTCCCTGAGCTTCTTTGCTCAAGGCTAGCACTCTACCGCTTGTGCCACAGTGCCCCTTCTAGCTTTTTCTGTTTATGTGGAAGTGAGGAATCGAACCCAGGGCTTCATGCAAGGGAGGCAAGCACTCTACCACTAAGCCACATTCCCCTCAATATATATTTTGATACAGGAAATCATAAAATTAATAGGACCAGTGCAGCAAATGTCCAGTTTCCAATGTCATGTGTGTCTTCATAACATATTTGGACCATATCCAGCCATTGCTACAGTTTCTGGAACTTCGTAGTATTGCCACATAAAGGTATGTGTTCTGCCCCAGTATTTACCAGAGCAAGAACATTTCATATATATTTCATATATTGTGGAGAGGAAAGCAATACACACACACACACACACAGAGTCCTATACAAGGCCATAAATTATGTATTCTCCTGCCCTCCTAATATGCAGGCCATCTCATCAGTTCTTTATTTCTTTATTTCTGAGATCCTCAGATCTCAGCCTTTTGAGCGGCTAAGGTTACACTGGCGCCCAGCTTTCATCAGTCTTTTTTTTTTTTTTTTTTTGGTAGCTGTGGGGCTTGAACTCTGGGCCTGTGCACTGTCCATGCGCTCTTCAGCTCAAGGTGAGCACTCTACCTCGAGAGCCACAGCGCCACTTCTAGTGGTTTATTGGAGATCAGTCTCATGGACTTTTCTGCCCAGACTGGGTTTGAACTGTGATCCTCAGATCTCAGCCTCCTGAGTAGCTAGGATTACAGGCGTGAGCCACGGGCGCCCAGCTCATGAGTCTTTTTTTAAAATACAACTTATAAAGTTACTGAACAGGGATGGCCCCTCTTTTTTGTGTTCCAGTCATGGGGCTTGAACTCAGCCTGGGCAGTGTCCCTGAGTTTCTTTTGCTCAAAGTTACTGTTCTTTTTTTTTTTTTCTTCCGCCAGTTGTGGGGCTTGAACTCTGGGCCTGGGCGCTGTCCCTCAGCTCTTGAGCTCAAGGATAGCGCTGACCACTTGAGTCACAGTGCCACTTTTGGTTTTTTCTTTTCTTTTTTCTTTTTTTTTGGGGGGGGGCCCGGTTGTGGGGCCTGAACTCTGGGTCTGGGTGCTGTCCCTCAGCTTTTCAGCTCAAGGCTAGTGCTCTACCACTTGAGCCACAGCGCCACTTCCGGCTTTTTTTCTTTTTGCTTATGTGGTACTGGGGAATCGAACCCAGGGCCTCATGCATGCAAGGCAAGTGCTCTACCACTGAGCCACCTTCCCAGCCCACTTTTGTTTTTTTCTGTTTAGGTGGTGCTGAGGATTGAACCCAGGGCTTCATGCATACGAGGAAGCACTCTACCACTTGAGCCACAGCTCCACTTCTGGCTTTTTGGTGGTTAATTGGAAATACGTCTCATAGACTTTCCTGCCTTGGCTGGCTTCAAACAGATCCTCAGATCTCAGCCTCCTGAGTAGCTAGGATTACAGGCAAGAGCCACCAGTGCCTGCCAAAAAACAAAACAAACAAAAAAACCACACACCATATTTTTGTTCCAAGGAAAGGTCTTTCTACCATGAAAATAGGATAGCTGAAGCCAGGTGCCGGTGGCTCACGCCTGTAATTCTAGCTACTCAGGAGGCTGAGACCTGAGGATTGTGGTTCAAAGCCAGCCTGAGGAAGGAAAGTCCGTGAGACTCTTATCTCCAATAAACCACCAGAAAACTGGAAGTGGCGCTGTAGCTGAAGTGGTAGAGAGCTAGCCTTGAGTTGAAGAGCTGAGGGACAGGGCTCAGGCCCAGAGTTCAAGCCCCACGACAGACAGAACAAAACAGAAGAGAAGATAGCTGTTGATTACCTGTCTATGTCAGCTGTGGTCACTAGATGTCCCCACATCATTAGGTGGGATACTTTTTATGGGTCCCCATAGCAGCTTGCTGTTTGTGTCCTGATTGGCTTTTATTTCTTCACCTCATTGTTTTTGTTATGTTTTGTTAGCATTTTATATTTCAGCTTTTATTAACTTCCAAAAATATTCTAACTTATCAGGAAGTAGAGGAAGAATGTGCTGACCTCCATGTGTTCGTTCCTCATACTGGTGCCCATCCTTGGGCTTGAACTCAGGGCCTAGGCATAGTTCCTGAGCTTCTGTGCTCAACAGTAGCACTCTACCACTTGCACCACAGCTCCACTTCCGGCAGGTTTTGTGTGTGTGTGTGTGTGATGAACTGAAGAGTCTCACTCACAGACTTCCTCCTTGGGCTGGCTTTGAACCACGATCTTCAGATCTCAGCCTTCTGTGTAGACAGGATTACAGGCATGAGCTATTTTTTTTCTTCCATTACATTAGGTGCTCTAAGGCATTTTGGGAGTTGTGCAGTGTGACAAAGGCATTGTGGTTGCCCAGAGTTCAGGCCCCACAACAAACAACAACAACAACAACAAAAAAAACCCGAAAAAAAAAAAGCCATGTGCTGGTGGCTCAGGCTTGTCACCTTAGCTACTGAGGAGGCTAAGGTCTGACTCAGTCACCTTAGGCAGATAGATTGGAGAGACTCTTATTTCCATTAATCATCAAAATACTGGAAGTGGAGGTGTGGCTCATGAGGTAGAAAGCAAGTGGAAAGAGCTAAGTGAGGGCCCCCTGAGTTCAAGCCCCAGTACTGACACATACATTAAAAAAAAAAAAAAAAAACCAACCAACCACCTGTAGATGGGAATATGGCTTAGTAGTAGTAGAGTGCTTGCCTAGCATACATGAAGTCCTGATTTCGATTCCTCAGTATCACATAAACAGGAAAAGCCCGAAGTGGCACTGTGGCTCACATGGTAGAGCACTAGCCTTGAGCAAAAGAAGCTCAGGGACAGTGCCTAAGCCCTGAGTTCAAGCCCCAGAACTGGCCAAAAAAAAAAAACCCGAAAAACAAAAACCAAAAAAACCCTAAAATATTGATTAGAGAAAAACAAAATAATTCTCGGGTGCCAAACTATACACATCACAAATGCCAAGGCTTTAATGCTTTATCTTTTCTGTGCATCTTGCAAATAAGAGGCAGCAGGATGACTCAGGACTCCTGGTGGTGGATGGCAATATTGAGGATGTTGAGAGACCACTTAGGCTCATTTGGTATGAGTTTAAGGACTCTCAGCTAAACCCTCTACCTGTAGCACAAGTGATGATTAGTGTATTCCAATGCATGCTTTGGAAATAATGACTCCCAGCTGGGGAAAACTCATTAGCATAACTATGTATTGGCTCCTTCCAGTATCCAGGCTCAGAAAGGATCTATTCAGTCTGAACTTACCAGCTATTAATACCTAATTATGGCTCTGTGGCCAAAAAGTATAGCTACAGAATGTAGGGTCTCAACTTCTTTTTATATTCTTCAGATAAAATGAATGAAATGCGTTCTCCTTTCCCACCCCATCCCTCAAACACCACTCCAACTTCCCAATATGGATTCTATATTTTTATTCTGTTTAGGATATTTTTTTTTTTTTGGTTATGGGGCTTGAACTCTAGGCCTGGGCGCTGTCCCTCAGCTCTTCAGCTCAAGGCAAGTGCTCTGTCACTTGAGCTACAGCGCCACTTCTGGTTTTCTGGTGGTTTTTTGGAGATAAGAATTTCACGGGGGCTGGGAAGGTGGCTCAGTGGTAGAGCACTTGCCTTGCATACATGAGGCCCTGGGTTCGATTCCTCAACACCACATAAGAAAAAAGAAAAAAGCCAGAACTGGTGCTGTGGCTCAAGTGGTAGAGCGCTAGCCTTGAGCTGAAGAGCTGAGGGACAGCGCCCAGGCCCAGAGTTCAGGCCCCACGACCAGAAAAAAAAAAAAAAGAGCTTCACCGACTTTCCTGCCTGGGCTGGCTTTGAACCATGATCCTCAGATCTCCGCCTCCTGAGTAGCTAGGATTAAGGTGTGAGGCACCAGTGCCCGGCTAGGACAATTCTTTTACTTCACTTTCTTTTTCTTTTCCAGTCCTGGGGCTTGAATTTAGGGCCTGGGCCTGGCCCTGAGCTTCTTTTGCTCAAGGCTAGCATTCTACCACTGGAGCCACAGCACCACTTCTGGATTTTTCTGTTTAAGTTGTACTTAGAAATCGAACCCAGGGCTTCATGCCTGCTCCTTTCCCAGCCCGGGATTCTTTTTATTTTTCTACTCTCTCCCTCTACCTTCCCCCTCTGTCTCCCTCCCTTCCTCCCTTTCTCCTTCCCTCTCTCTCTCTTTTTTTTTTTGGGGGGGGGGTCCTGTTGTGGAGCCTGAACTCTGGGCCTGGGCACTGTCCTTCAGCTCTTCAGCTCAAGCCTAGCACTCTACCACTTGAGCCATAGTGCCACTTCCTGCCTTTTCTGTTTATGTGGTGCTGAGGAATTGAACCCAGGGCTTCATGCATGCAAGGCAAGCACTCTAACACTGAGCCACCTTTCCAGCCCATGGAATTGGTTTTGATTGAAAAAAAAAATTTTTTTTTGGTCATGGAGCTTGAACTCGGCCTGGGTGCTGTCCCTCAGCTCTTCAGCTCAAGGCTAGTGCTCTACCATTTGAGCCACAGTGCCACTTCCGGTTTTCTGATGGTTTACTGGAGATGAGTCTCATGGACTTTCCTGCCTGGGCTGGCTTTGAACCATGATCCTCAGATTGCAGCCTCCTGAGTACCTAGGATTACAGGTGTGAGCCACTGGCACCTGGCTTTTGATTGAATTTTTTAAAAATCAGTTTTGAGATTTGAACTCAGGGCTTGTGCACTGTCCCTGAACTCTTTTGCTCAAAGCCAGCACTCTACCACTTTGAGCCACAATGCCACTAAGGAATTTTTTTTTTGCCAGTCCTGAGGCTTCAAGTCAGGGCCAGGCCACAGTCTCTGAGCTTCTTTTACTCAAGGCTAGCATTCTACCATCTGAGTCACAGTGCCATTTCTGTTTTTTTCTGGTTATGTGGTACTGAGGAATCCAACCCAGGGCTTAGTGTATGCTAGGCAAGCACTCTACCATTAAGCCATATTCCCAGCCCCTAGGAAGTGGTTTTAATAAGCAGCTGTTTATTATTTATGTATTTATTTATTTATTTATTGCCACTCTTGGGGCTTGAACTCAGGGCCTGGACACAGTCTCTGAGCTGCTTTTGCTCAAGCCTAGTACTTGAGCCACGGCTCCACTTCTGGCCATTTCTGTTTATGTGGTGCTGAGGAATCAAACCCAGGGCCTTATGCATGCAAAGCAAGCACTCTACCTCTGAGCCACCTTCCCAGCCCTCCTTACCTTTTTTAATCAGAATTTTCTTCCTTAACCTTTCTACTTGGAAAGACTCCAAGCTAGAAGCACAAATAGCTATCAGTCCTGATTCCTGACTCTGCCTCTTGAAGAGTAAGAGCATTTGAAGACAAGTAGATGACTATGACAACAGTATCTCAGGAATTTGGAAAACACCAGTGTTTTGGTGGTAAGACAAATAAACACCAAAATACCAGTGTTATCATTTTACTTTGGGATCAAATATACAGAAGTCAAACAACTTAGTAAAGAAAGGAAAATTGGGGCTGGGAAGGTGGCTCAGTGGTAGAGCGCTTGCCTTGCATGCATGAGACCCTGGGTTCGATTCCTCAGCACCACATAAGCAGAAAAAAAAGCCGGAAGTGGCGCTGTGGCTCAAGTGGTAGAGCACTAGCTTTGAGGTGAAGAGCTGAGGGACAGCGCCCAGGCCCAGAGTTCAGGCCCCACGACCGGACCACAACCCCCCCAAAAAAAGGAACTGCCTAATAGAGACCTACCTAGAACTGTTACCTGTTCCTTAAGATTAACATATTAAGGAGCTGGGAAGGTGGCTCAGAGGTAGAGCACTTGCCTTGCATGCATGAGGCCCTGGGTTCGACTCCTCAGCACCACATAAGCAAAAAGAAAAAAGCCAGAAGTGGTGCTGTGGCTCAAGTGGTAGAGCACTAGCCTTGAGCTGAAGAGCTGAGGGACAGCACCCAGGCCCAGAGTTCAGGCCCCACGACCGGACCCCCCCCCCCAAAAAAAAAAGATTAACATATTAAGCTGTGGAGTGGGAATGTGGCTTAGTGGTAGAGTACTTGCTTAGCATGTGTGAAGCCCTGGGTTCCATTCCTCAGTACCACATAAACAGAAAAAGCTGGAAATGGCACTGTGACTCAAGTGGTAAAGTGTTCGCTTTGAGCAAAAGCAGCTCAGGGACAGTGCCCAGGCCCTGAATTCAAGCCCCAGGACTGGAAAAAAAAGATAATAATCTGTGTTCATGAGTTTAATCCTAGCTAATTAGGAGCCTGGGAGCTGAGGATCAAAGACAGCTTGGGCAGAAAATCTGTGAGACTCTTTTTGTTGTTGTTGTTGTTTTTTGGTTGGTCATGGGGCTTGAACTCTGGGTCTGGGCACTGGCCTTCAGCTCTTCAGCTCAAGGCTAGCACTCTACCACTTGAGCCACAGCACCACTTCTGGCTTTCTGAGTAGTTTATTGGAGATAAGAGTTTCACAGTTTTTCCTGCTTGGGCTGGCTTTGAACCATGATCCTCAGATCTCAGCCTCCTGAGTATCTAGGATTACAGGTGTGAGCCACCAGCACCCAGCCTGTGAGACTCTTATCTCTAATTAACCCCCATAAAGCCTGAAGTACAGCTATGACTCAAGTGGTAAAGCACTAAGTTTAAGGGGGAAAAAAGCTCAGGGGCAGAGCTTAGACTTAGAGTTTAAGCTCTAGGACTGGTACATACCCAAAAAAATATTATTAGGAATGAATGTATGTATAAGACATATACTGAAAACTACAGAACACTGCTGAAATAAAGAATATGTAAGTTGAGGCCAGGCTCCAGTGGCTCATGCCTGTAATCCTAGCTACTCAGGAGGCTGAGATATAAGAATTGTGGTTCAAAACCAGCCCAGGCAGGAATGTCTGTAAGACTCTTATCTCCAATAAATCACTGAGAAACCCAGAAGTGGCGCTATGGCTCAAGTGGTAGAGCACTAGCCTTGAGCTGAAGAGCTGAAGGACAGCACCCAGGCCCAGAGTTCAAGCCCCACGACCAACAAATATAAAAGATAAAAAAAAAAACAAGAATATGTAAGTTGAAAGATAGACCTTGTTTATAGTTTAAATTCCAGTATTTGTTTGTTGGTTGGTTAGTCATGGGACTTGTACTCTGGGCCTGGGCACTGTCCCTCAGCTCTTCAGCTCAATGCTAGTGCTTTACCACTTGAGCCACAGCTCCACTTCTGGCTTTTTCTGTTTATGTGGTGCTGAGGAATCAAACCCAGGGCTTCATGCATGCCAAGCAAACACTCTACCATGGAGCCGCCTTCCAAGCCCTAAAATCCAGTATTGTAAGGCTATGAATTCTCATAATTCTAGTCAAAAGCCCAGAAAACTTTTGCATATGTGTGAAGATTGCAATGCTGATTTTTCAATTTTATATGGAAATGTAAGGGACCAAAAATAGCCAAACAAAAATGTTAGAATAAGGAGTTCCAAGGGACTGTCCCTGCATACAAACACTGTAAAACTGAGCAAACACTGTCAGAATCAGGGAGTTGGTAGATTATGTCTATAATTCTACTTTTCAGTAGAAAAGATCTTGATACCCTTATCTACCCATAGCTGGGGAAAATGGTGCATGCACATCTACATGAAATGCTGAGATTGAGAGGACTACAGTTCTAAGCTAACATGGGGTAGAATAGTCCATGAGACTTCTTTTCCAAGGAGAGAAGCTGAATGCAGTGGCACCTGCTTGTGATCCCAGCTAGAAGAGGAATCCTAAAAGTAGCAGATTGTAGGCCATGCATGACCAGGCAGGAAGGGAGACCCTCTTTAAAAATTACCCAGGGGGCTGGGCACCAGTGGCTCATACCTGTAATCCTAGCTACTCAGAAGGCTGAGATCTGAGGATAATGGTTCAAAGCCAGCCTGGGCAGGAAAGTCCATGAAACTCTTATCTCCAATAAACTACCAGAAAACCGGAAGTGGTGCTGTGGCTCAAGTGGTAGAGTGCTCGCCTTGAGCTGAAGAGCTAAGGGACAGTGCCCAGCCCAGAGTTCAAGCCCCATGACCGACAAAAAAAAAAAAAAAAAAAAAAAGAAAGAAAGAAAAAAAGAAAATTACCCAGGGAAGCGGAATGCCAGTATCTTACACCTGTAATCCTAGCTACACAGGAGGTTGAGATCTGAGGATCGCAGTTCAAAGCCAGACTGGGCAGGAACATCTGTGAGACTCTTATCTCCAATTAACCACCAGAAAACTGGAAGTGGCGCGGTGGCTCAAGTGGAAGAATGCTAGCCTTGAGCTGAAGAGCTGAGGGACAGCGCCCAGGTCCAGAGTTCAAGCTCCACAACCCCCCCCCCACACACACACACACATTACCCAGAGAAATCAGGCCTGGAAGTATGCAGCAGTATTATACCAGCCTGCCAGGTGTAAGACCTTGAGTTCAAATCCCAGTATTGAAAAATAAAATGTGACTGGGCTACGGGGTTAGCTAAATGGTCAAGTACTTGCCTGGCATCTCAAAGATGGCCATTTGCATACCCAGGATAGAGACCTGGTTGTAAAGAGCAGTGCAGACCCTGTTTACATTGTGTTTATCTGTGTCTATGTACCTGGGAATTTTCTGAAAGAATGACACAGGAGGCAGAACAGCAACCATGCACATGGTTTTCCTTGCAAACATTGGAAGGTAAATAAACAAGCTGTTGTTGCCTAGGACAAAACATTGCACTAGAGAGCCATGTGCTGGTAGCTCACACCTGTACTCTTCACTATGTGGGAGGCTAAGATTGAGAATACTATGGTTCAAGGCCAGCCTGGAGAGAAGCTCACCACTATAGACTCCTTCTCAATGGACACCTGGATTGATGTCTGGAGCCTGCTATTCTAGGTTTCCTAAAGTAGACAAATCAGGCCCAGGGTCACATTCAGGGAAGAAATGAGACTATCTAATCTTAAAAATAAACCAATAGAGCTGGGAGCTAGTGGATCATGGTTATAATCCTAGCAACTTGGGGGGCTGAGATCTGAGGATTAAGGTTCATAGCCAGCCCAGGCAGCAAACTCCCTGAGACTCTTATCTCCAATTAACCACCAAAAATCCAAAAGTGTAACTGTAGCTAAAGTAGTAGAGTGTTAGACTTGAGCACAAAAGCTCAGGGCTAGTGCCCAGGCCCTGAGTTCAAGCCCCAGAACTAAAAACAAAAATCCCTGTAATCCTGCTACTTGGGAAGCTAAGACGAGGATCAAAAGTTTGAAGCCAGCCCAAGTAGGAAAGTTGGTGAGCCTCTTATCTCCATTTAAGCACCAAAAAGCTGGAAGTGGAACTATGGTTCAAGTGGTAGAATGTTAACCTTGAGCATAAAAGCTTAGGGCCAGGCCCTAAATTCAAGTCCCAGGACTGGCACCAAAAAGCAAAACAACTGCTCCCCCCTGAAAAAATACAAATAACTCAATGAGTCTTTTGACAATCCCTGCCCACCAAAAAAAAAAACCAGTGGCAAAAAGGGCTGAAGACATGGCTTAAGTGGTTTAGCACCTGCCTAGCAAGTACAAGGCCTTGAGTTCAATCCCCTAGTACTGCTGTAAACAAAAGAAAAGCAAACAAAGTAAAATGAAGGCTCATATACCTAGGGCAGTCTGTGTCTCCATAAAGGTTTGCAAGGTCCTTCAATTTTCACCTCTAGTCTATCTTTAACTTCAATGCCAAACACAGGCAGGGAAAAGTTGTAACTGCAAAGGTTTTTGTAGTTATTAAAGGAGAATCTCCCTATGTTTAAAGAAATATCTGTCCAATCTCTAGCTGACCACTAAACTAATGGAAGAAGACTTCAGTGTCTGCATATAACAGAATACAGTCATTTCAAAAAAGAAAGTTAAGAAGTATCAAGATGCATTATACTTATAAACTGACATGTTGAATTGAAACTCTCTTGTAGAAATAAAGATTTTTTTAAGTCAAGACCAGGTGCCTATGGCTCACAGCTACTGAGGAGGCTGAGATCTGAGGATTGGGGTTCAAAGCCAGGCCAGGCAGGAAAGTCTGTGAGGCTCTTATCTCCAATTAAGCAACCCCCCCAAAAAAAAGCCAGAAGTTGGGACTGGGAATGTGGCTTAGTGGTACAGTGCTTGCCTAGCATGCATGAGGCCCTGGGTTAGATTTCTCAAGGACTGAGGACCGTCACGCACACACATACTCTCTCTCTCTCTCTCTCTCACTCTCTCTCTCTCTCTCTCTCTCTCTCTCTCTCTCTCTCTCTCTCACACACACACACACACATGTACACATGCACTAACACGTGCACACACATGCACACCCATCAAAAAGCAAAGCTGGGTGCCTGTGATTCATGTGTGTTATCCCAGCTACTCAGAAGGCTGAGAGCTGAGGATCAAGTTTTTAAAATTGTTATTATAAAGGTTATACCTGTACATAACCTGGGAATGTGGCTTAGTGGTAGATTACTTGCCTAGCATGCATGAAGCACTGGGTTCAATTCTTCAGTACCACATAAACAAAAAGAAGCCTAAGGGGTGGGTGCTGTAGCTCAAGTAGAGTGCTAGCCTTGAGCAAAAGAAGTTCAGGGACAGTGTCTAGGCCCTGAGTATAAGCCCCAGGACTGGCAAAAAAAAAGATTATTTATTTATTTATCCATTTATTTTTGTGGGTCATGGGGCTTGAACTCTGGGCCTGGGTACTGTCCCTCAGCTCTTCTGCTCAAGGCAAACGCTCTACCACTTGAGCCACAGCTCCACTTCCGGGTTTTTCTGCTTATGTGATGCTGAGGAATTGAACCCAGGGCCTCATGAATTCAAGGCAAGCACTTTACCACTGAGCCACCTTCCCAGCCCCACAACCATTCTTTAGAACATTTTTATCATTGAACAATATTTCCTCTTTATACCTTGACCTCAGCCTCCTTCCACTCACCATACTATTTTATGTCTTTGTGAATTTGACTACTCTATCTAGGTACCTTCTTTATATCTCAATTTTGTGACGGGCTTATTTGATTTAATATCATGTCCTCAAGATTCATCCATACTGTAATACGTGTCTGAATCCCCCCCCCTTTCTTTTTTTTCTCTGTCGTGGGACTTGAACTCTGGGCCTGGGCACTGTCCCTCAGCTCTTCAGCTCAAGTCTAGTGCTCTACCACTTGAGCTACAGCACCACTTCCAAAAAAAGGTTATGTATAGAGGGGTTAAAATTACATAATTTAGTTTGAGGACTGAGTTTTTAAAACCAATCCAGGGGCTGGAAATGTAGCTTAGTGGTAGAGTGCTTGCTTAGCATGCATGAAGTCTTGGGTTCAATTCCTCAGTACCACATAAACAGAAAAGCCCAGAAGTGGTGCTGTGGCTCAAGTGGTAGAGTGCTAGCCTCGAGGAAAAAATGCTCAGGGACAGTGCGCAGGCTTTGAGTTCAAGTCCCAAGACAGGCAAAAAATAATAATAAATAAAAAAACAAAACTACTCCAGGCAGGAAAATCGATGAGATTCTTTCTTTTTTTTGTGTGTGGGGAGGGGTCCAGTCGTGGGGCCTGATCTCTGGGCCTAGACACTGTCCTGCAGCATTTCAGCTCAAGGCTAGCGCTCTGCCACTTGAGCCACAGCAATACTTCCGGCTTTTTTCTTTTTGCTTATGTGGTGATGAGGAATCGAACCCAGGGCCTCATGCACGCAAGGCAAGTGCTCTACCCCTGAGCCACCTTCCAAGACCTCGATGAGATTCTTATGTCAAATTAGCCACCAAATAGCTGGAAGTAGAGCTGTGGCTAAAGTAGAGCACCAGCCTTGAGAGAAAAAGCAAAGGAGCAGTAACTAGGCATGTGCAAAAACAAAAAAACAATACAATGCAGCAAAAAGTAAAAGCAAAACAAAACAACCCCCCCAAAAAAAGTTTTGAATATGTAAGACTTGGCTACAAAATACATTGGTAGGGCTGGGAAGGTGGCTCAGTGGTAGAGCGCTTGCCTTGCATGCCTGAGGCCCTGGGTTCAATTCCTCAGCACCACATAAGCAAAAAGAATAAAAGCCAGAAGTGGTGCTGTGGCTCAAGTGGTAGAGTACTAGCCTTGATTGAAGAGCTGAGGGACAGCACCCAGGCCCAGAGTTCAAGCCCGACTGGAAAAAAAATTAATGAGATGAGGCAGGGCAAGGTGGCAGGTGAGCTGGGTGTTGGTGGTTCACACTTGTAATCCTATTTAGGAGCCTGAGATCTGAGGATCATGGTTTGAAGCCAGCCCAGGCAGGAAGATCTGTGACTCTCATCTCCAATTAACCAGCAAAAAGTCAGAAGTAGGGGTAGGCTCAAATGGTAGAGCAAAAAACAATTGAGCAAGAATGAGACTCAGAGTTCAAGCTCAGTGCTGCACGCACACACACACACACACACACATACAACAACAACAAACAAACAAACAAAAACAAACAAACAAAAAACATGGCATCATCCTTGGATGATCTCCTCCCTCACAGACACACCAAGTTGACCAACTAACTACACACCGAATGCCTTTACAAGAGCTGAGAAAATCAGGTGAGAGAGCGTAGTTTCTGCCTCTGGTATAATAAAATGAGAAAACACTTCAAAGAAGCCAGAAGGAAATATCTCATGTCTCATCCGCTCCAAGCCATCATAGAGAAATGCTTTCTGGTTGGGGGAAGAAGGAAGAACTAAGATGAGTCCTTAGACTTGAAATGCAAAATCAGGCCCCACATGGTGGACCCCACCCACTACTCTTCTGCCCAAGCCAACATCTGTGGTGTTGAACACATGCCCAGACAGCTGGATCACGGCTTAGTTCTGGAGCTCAATGTTAGGCTCACCACTGGGGGGGACCTGGTACCTGGGAGAAACAAATTATAATGGGGGTGTGGTCCTCACTCTTGTTTTTTTTGTCAGTTGTGAGGCCTGAACTCTGGGCCTAGTCACTCTCCTCAGGTCTTCAGCTCAAGGCTAGCGCTCTACCACTTGAGCCACAGCTGTACTTCCGGCTTTTTCTTCTTATGTGGTGCTGAGGAATCCAACCCAGGGCCTCATGCATGCAAGGCATGCACTCTGCCACTGAGCCACCTTCCCAGTCCCTCTTTTTTTCTTGTCGGTCATAGGGCTTGAACTTTGGGCTTGGACACTGTCCCTCAGCTCTTCAGTTCAAGGCAAGTACTTTACCACTTGAGCCACAGCTCCACTTCCGGTTTTCTGGTGGTTTATTGGAGATAAGAGTCTCATGGAGGCTGGGAAGGTGGCTCAGTGGTAGAGCACTTGCCTTGCATGCCTGAGGCCCTGAGTTTGATTCCTCAGCACCACATAAGCAAAAAGAAAAAAGCCGGAAGTGGTGCTGTGGCTCAAGTGGTAGAGCGCTAGCCTTGAGCTGAAGAGCTGAGGGACAGTGCCCAGGCCCAGAGTTCAAGCCTCACGACCGGACCCAAAAACAAACAAAAAAAAGAGTCTCATGGACTTTCCTGCCCACTGGCTTTGAGCTGGGATCCTCAGATCTCAGCCTCCTGAGTAGTTAGGATTACAGGTGTATGCCACCAGCGCCCAGCTTTTCACTCTTTTTTTAATTTATTTATTTACTTATTTTGCTTGTCCTGGGGCTTGAACTCAGGGCCTGGGTGCTGCCCCTGAACCTCTTTGTGCTTAAAGCTAGTGCTCTACCACTTGAGCCATAGTACTACTTCCAACGTTTTCTGAGTAGTTTATTGGAAATAAGAGTCTCTTGAATTTTCCTACCTGGGCTGGCTTCAAACCATGATCCTCAAATCTCAGCTTCCTGAGTAGCTACAACTACAGGCATGAGCCACTGTCTATTTATTTATTTAGCCAGGCCTGGGGCTTGAACTCAGGGCATGGGCACTGTCCTTGAGCTTCTTTTGCTCAAGGCTAACAATCTACCACTTGTGCCACAGTGCCACTTCCAGTTATTTCTTTAAATAGGGTACTGAGGAATCGAACCCAGGCCTTCATGCATGGTAGACAACACTCTACCACTAAGCCACATTCCCAGCCTATTTATTTTTTACATTGTTATTATAAAGGTGATGTATACAGTAATTACCATTACATAAGTCAGGTAAAGATTACATTTCTTTTTGGACAATATCACCCCTTCCCTTGAGCTCTTCCAGTTTTTCCCTACTGTCCTCATCCACAAGCTATATAGTTCATTTTCAACATAGTGTCTAGTGAGTATCACTGCTACATTTGTTCACCCTTTGTCCCACCATTACTGTCTTCCCCAAGATAGATAAACAAACAAGACAAAAAGAAAAGAAGGGCTGGGAAGGTGGCTTAGTGGTAGAGTGCTTGCTTTGCATGCCTGAGGCCCTGGGTTCGATTCCTCAGCACCACATAAGCAGAAAAAGCCAGAAGTAGCACTGTGGCTCAAGTGGTAGAGCCTTAGCCTTGAGCTGAAGAGCTGAGGGACAGCACCCAGGCCCAGATTTCAGGCCCCACAACCAACAAAAAAATAAAATAAGATAATATTGCTCAAAATGTACTCCAGCAAATGGAAACAAGCATTTTGTTGTTTTCTTTTCTTTTCTTTTCTTTTGTTGGTTGTGGGGCCTGAACTCTCGGTCTGGGTGCTGGCCCTCAGCTCTTCAGCTCAAGGGTAGAGCTCTACCACTTGAGCCACAGCGCCACTTCTGGCTTTTTCTGTTTATGTGGTGGTGAGGAATTGAATCCAGGACCTTCTGCATGTAAGGCAAGCACTCTACCACTGAGCCACCTTCCCAGCCCTCAATATTATTGTATATGATCAGAGGCACTTGGGCATTGCACCTTTGTGTTCCTCCCCTAAGAATATCCTCCTTTGAGCTGGGCGCTGGTGGCTCACGCCTGTAATCCTAGCTACTCAGGAGGCTGAGATCTGAGGATCGCGGTTCAAAGCCAGCCCGGGCAGGGGAGACCGTGAAACTCCTATCTCCAATAAACCACCAGAAAACCGGAAGTGGCGCTGTAGCTCAAGTGGTAGAGCGCTCGCCTTGAGCTGAAGAGCTGAGGGACAGCGCCCAGGCCCAGAGTTCAAGCCCCACGGCTGACAAAAAAAAAAAAAAAAAAAAAAAAAAAAAAAAGAATATCCTCCTTTGGTTTCACTGTGTGCAAATTTCTAGAGTCCTGAATAATTTATCATGTCCCAGTGTATTTTAGATCTTGCTTCTTCATATGACAGAAAACGTGCTGATTGTCTCTTTGAAATTGGCTTACCTCATTTGACATGATTTGTTTTAGGTCCATCCATTTCCCTGCAAATTAGATAATATTCTTTCTAATGGCTATGTAACATTCTATTGTGTGTGGGCTGCACATTTTTTTGGATCCACTCATCTATTGTAGGGCATCTTGGCTGTTTCCATATCTTGGCAACTGTGAATAGTGCAGCAATGAACATGAATGTGCAAGTGTCTTTATGATATCCTGTCTTCTGATGTTTTGGGTAGATGCCCAGGACTGTTATGGTTGGGTCATAGGAAAGATCTTTGTTTAGTTTTTTGAGGAACCTCCAGACTGCTGTTTAGCATGGTTATACTAATTTATATTCCCACTAACGGTGAAGTAGAATTCCTTTTCCCCCACATCTCCACCAACATTTGTTGTTGTTCAAATTCACAATGCTGGGATGAGATGGAATCTCAGAGTTGTTTTAATTTGCATTTCCTTTATGGCTAGGGATAATGAGCATTTCCTCGTGTGTTTCTTTGCTATTTCTTACCTATTCTGAGAAGACTCTTCTTAGCTCATTTGCCCATTTAGTCATTAGATTATTAGCTTTCGGAGGGCTTGCCTGCCTGCCTGCCTGCCTGCCTGCCTTCCTTCCTTCCTTCCTTCCTTCCTTCCTTCCTCTTTCTCTCTCTTTTCTTTCTCTCCCTTTTCTTTCTTTCTTTCTTTTCTTTCTTTCTTTCTTTCTTTCTTTCTTTCTTTCTTTCTTTCTTTCTTTCTTTCTTTCTTTCTTTCTTTCTTTCTTTCTTTCTTTCTTTCTTTCTTTCTTTCTTTCTTTCCTTCTTTCTTTGCCAGGGCCAGGGCACTATCCCTGAGCTTCTTTTGCTCAAGGCTTGCACTCTACGACTTGAGCCACAGCACCACTTCCAGCTTTTTCTGTGTATGTGGTACTGAGGAAGCAAACCCAGAACTTCATGGATGCTAGGCAAGCTCTCTACCACTAAGCCACATTCCCAGCCCTAGGGGTTAGTTTCTTAAGCTCCTGATATATTTTGGATATTTGGATGTATTGCTAGTACAGGTCTTCTCCCAGTCTGTTGACTGTCTTTCTTGTTTAGTAACTATATCCTTTGCTGTGCAGAAACATTTTATTTTGATATAATCCCATTTGTCAAGTCTCTCTCCTATCTGCTATGCCCCTGCTATGCAAAAAGTTCCTGCCTAGCCAGGCACCGGTGGCTCCCGTCTGTAATCCTAGCTACTCAGGAGGCTGAGATCTGAGGATTACCTTTCAAAGCCAGCCTGGGCAGAAAAGTCCATGAGACTTTTTTTTGTCAGTTGTGGGGCCTGAACTCTGGGCCTGGGCTCTGTCCCTCAGCTCTTCAGCTCAAGGCTAGCACTCTACCACTTGAGCTTTTTCTGTTTATGTGTTGCTGAGAAATGGAACCCAGGGCCTCATGCATGCAAGGCAAGCACTCTACCACTGAGCCATCTTCCCAGCCCTATCCATAAGACTCTTGTCTCCAATTAACCACCAGAAAACCAGAAGTGGTGCTGTGGCTCAAGTGGTAGAGGGCTAGTCTTGAGCTGTATAGCTCCGGGACAGCGCCCAGGCTCAGAGTTCAAACCTCACGACCAAGCAAAAAAAAAAAAAAAAAAAAGTTCCTGCCTATACCAATAAGTTCTAGTCTACCTCCTATCTCCTCTTGCACTAATTTCAAAGATTCAGGTCTAATGTAGTGGGTTTTTTTTTTTTTTTGGGTCTGGTCGTGGGGCCTGAACTCGGCCTGGGCGCTGTCCCTCAGCTCTTCAGCTCAAGGCTAGCGCTCTACCACTTGAGACACAGTGCCACTTCCGGCTTTTTTTTCTGCTTATGTGGTGCTGAGGAATTGAACCCAGGGCCCCATGCAGGCCAGGCAAGCACTCTACCACTGAGCCACTTTCCTAGCCCCTAATGTAGTGGCTTTTGATCCACTTTGAGTTGATAGTCATGCATGGTGTCAAACTGGTCCACTTTCCATTTTCTTCATATGGATGCTCAGTTTTCCCAGCCCCAGTTATTGAAGAGGCTATCTTTGTCTCCCTTATCAAATAACAGATAACTGTAAGTATATGGTTTTATTTCTGTGTCTTCTAGTCTATTCCATTAATCTTTGCGTCTATTTTTTGACATAGAAATTATTTTTAAAAAATAGAATGCAGTACTATGAACAATTATACAGAGGCTGGAAAGGTGGCTCAATGGTAGAGTGCTTTCCTTGCAAGTATGAGGCCATGGCTTCAATTCCTCAGCACCACATAAGCAGAAAAAACCGGAAGTGGCACTGTGGCTCAAGTGGCAGAGTGCTAGCCTTGAGCTGAAGAGCTGAGGGACAGTGTTCATGCCCAGAGTTCAGGCCCACGACTGACAACAAAACAAAACAACAACAACAAAAAAACAATTATACACCAAATAATTGTATAGGTTATATTAACAAATTCCTAAAAGTACATGTTGCCAATGATTGCTCAAAAAGAAAAAAAAAAATCTGAACACACCTATAGAAAGTCAAAACATTTAAAGAGTAAACAGAAATCTTCCAAGTAAGAAAAATTTCAGACCAGTTGGCTTCAAGTATGAATTCTAGGAAACAACTCAATGAAAATTTACTACTAGTTCTCTTCAAAGCTTCCAGAAGATAAGAGAGAACACTTTGTATCACACTGTAAGTAGCCAGCAGTTCTTGGATACCACTGTCTGAACAAGACAGCCCAAGAAAAGGAAATTGCACTACTGATGGAAATATTTTGAGGGCACCAGTGGGTCACTCCTATAATATTAACTACTGAGGAAGCTGAGAGCTGAGAATTATGGTTCAAAGCCAGCCTAGGTAGACACATCCTTGAAACTCTTTATCACCAATTAATCACCAAGAAACTAGAAGTTGAGTTGTGGCTCAAGAGGTAGAGCACCAGCCTTGACTGAAAAAACGAAGAGACAGTGCCCTAGCCAGCCGAGGCCCTGAAGTTAAGCCCCAATACTGGCACAAAAAGAAAGAAAAGGAGAGAAGGAAGGCGGGAGAGAGAGAGAGAGAGAAAGGGGGAGGAAGGGAAGGAGAGAGGAAAGACAGAGAAAGGAAAGAAGGAAGGAAGGAGGAAAAGAAAATAAAGTCTAAGCAAAATATAGAATTCATCAGCATATTAAAGGAAGTGAGATTTATCCCAGGAATGCAAGAGTGATAGGAAAAAAATAAATGTAATAAGCATCCCTAATTAATAGAATAAAGAAGAAAATAGCAGATTATTTCAATTTGACACTGAGAAAGCATTTGACAAAAATAGAATACCATATAATACCATAATGGGCATTTATGAAAATTCCACAACTATGTTTTTGTTTTTTCTTGTTGGTCGTAGAACTTGAACTCTGGGCCTAGGGCACTGTCCCTCAGTATTTCAGCTCAAGCCTAGAGTTCTACCACTTGAGCCACAGCACCACTTCTGGTTTTCTGGTGGTTAACTGGAGATAAGAGTCTCATAGACTTTCTTGTTTGAGCTGGCTTTGAACTGTGATCCTCAGATCTCAGCCTCCTGAATAGCTAGGATTACAGGTGTGAGCCACTGGCGTCTGGCCACAACTATGTTTTAAGGTAAGAAAACTCATGTGGCTAAACTATTTTTTTTTTTAGAAAATCGAGAAGAAATGACCATGATATTTTATCACTAGCTGCATTTAGGTGGGTTATGCAGATTTTATATATATATATATATATATATATATATATATATATATATATATATTTGCCAGTCCTGGGCTTGAACTAAGGGCCTGGGCACTGTCCCTGAACTTCTTTTGCTAAAGGCTATCACGACAGCCACTTCTGGATTTTTGGTTTATGTGGTACTGAGGAATGGAACCCAGGGCTTCATGCATGCTAACCAAGCACTCTACCACTAAGCCACATTCCCAGCCCATGAGCCCATTTCTTTTTGGACAATGTCTCTCACAGTTTTCCCCTCCCAGACCCACTCACAAGTTGTATACTTCATATTCAACATAGTGTTCAGTGAGTACTGTTGCTGCATTTGCTTTTTTGTTTTTTTTTGTTGGTCATGGGGTTGAACTTGGCCTGAGCGCTGTACCTCAGCTCTTCAGCTCAAGGTGAGCACTCTACCACTTGTGCTATAGCGCCATTTCCGGTTTTCTGGTGGGTTTTATTGGAGATCGGAGTTTCCCGGACTTTCCTGCCTGGGCTGGCTTTGAACCACAAACCTCAGATCTCAGCCTCTTGAATAGCTAGGATTACAGGCATGAGCCCCCGGTGCCCAGCTTCCGTTGCTGCATTTGTTTACCCTCTGTCCCTCCATTTCTGTGACTCCCCTTACACTCCCAAAGACATATGAATGAACAAAGAGAACAAAAAGAAAAGTAAACAAAAATAACAACTAGGGGAAAAATCTTCTTGTCTCCATTTCTTTTTTTTTTTTGGGGGGGGGTCTGGTCGTGGGGCCTGAACTCTTGGCCTGGGCGCTGTCCCTCAGCTCTTCAGCTCAAGGCTAGTGCTCTACCACTTGAGTCACAGAGCCACTTCCGGCTTTTTTTTTCTTTTTGCGATGTGGTGCTGAGGAATCAAACCCAGGGCCTCATGCATGCAAGGCAAGCACTCTACCACTGAGCCACCTTCCCAGCCCCATTGTTTCTTTTTCTTTTTCTTTTATGTGTGTCCTGAGGTTTGATTTTGGGCCTAGATGCTGTCCCTGAGCTTTTTGTTCTCAAGGCTGGTGCTCTACCACTTGAGCCTCAACTCCACTTCCAGCTCTTTGGTGATTAACTGGAGATGAGTTTCATGGAGTGGCTGGGAATGTGGCTTAGTAGTAGAGTGCTTGCCTAGCATACATGAAGCACTGGGTTCAATTCCTTAGTACCACATAAACAGAAAGAGTGCTAGCCTTGAGCAAATGAAGCTCAAGGACAATGCCCAGCCTCTGGAATTCAAGCTCCAGGACTGGCAAAAATAAAATAAAATAAAATGCATTGACACCTCTATAACAAAAAATAGTGGTGAGACAAAGGGTGAACCAATGCAGCAGCAGCAGTGGTACTTTCTAGACACTATATTGAAAATAAACTATATAGCTGTAAGGTCTGCACAGGGAGACCTCCCTACCTCTTGGCTACGTTTCTGCCCAGTATCTGTTACCTAGGCAACTGGCAGACCTGGAAGCAGTCACCTTCCCCTCCTGCTAGGTCACTTCCTAGGCCACCTCTGGTCACATGCCTTCCATCTGAACTTAGGAGGGTTCCAGACCCTGAAGTCATTTCCGGATCCAGTGTGGCCACAACTTTGCCCCACTTGGCCACACCTCTTCCTGTCCCTGACCTAGATAAGTCCTGGCTTGGGGTGGGTAGCCCCTTTCCTTTGCAGCCATGCTTCTTCACCATTCGCTGCAGGGGCAGCAGTTCAGTAAATAAACTTCTACGCCTGTCTGAATAGCACGTGGTGTTCTCTTCATTGGCTACCTAATGAAACCTACCTATTTAATACCTTACAACAGCTGGTGGGTGGGGACATGAGGGAAAAACTGGGAGAGAGCAAGGGAAGGAGTGACATTGTCCAAAAAGAAATGTACTCATTACCTGATTTATGTGGCTGTAACCCCTCTGTATATCACCTTTATAGCAACAATAAAAAATTAGTGGTGAGGGTTGGGAAGGTGGCTCAGTGGTAGAGCGCTTGTCTTGCATGCATGAGGCCCTGGGTTCGATTCCTCAGCACCATATAAGCAAAAAGAAAAAAGCTGGAAGTGGCGCTGTGGTAGAGCACTAGCCTTGAGTTGAAGAGCTGAGGGACAGTGCCCAGGCCCAGAGTTCCCACGACTGGCAAAAAAAAGAAAGAAAGAAAGAAAGACTAAAGTGTCTGAAAGCTTCTGCTGATTAAAAAATTGCCGGAATCTATGAAAATCATCAGAATGCTGTCACTGAAAAAGACTACAGTCTTGTGATTGCTGTGGAAAGCAGCAATCCTGTCATTGACTCCTGACAGCTATTATCCATTCCATAAAAAACGTAAATGGAATAAACATTCATGTATGCATTGCAGAAGATATTTGCAAATAAAATTAGAAAGTTCAATTTTGAGGGAACTGATTTGTGATTTGCAGAGATTGCCAATGAAGAATCAAATTAATGCTAGGAGCCTGAATGAAGCCGTAGATTGTGAACATAGTGGCACTAAGAAAAAAAAACAACCAGAATGTGGAAGCTGGAAAGTATTTTACAGACCATCTAGTTAAATCTCTTCTGTAATGGGGAATAAAAGTATTTAGATTGGCTGGTTTGGAAACTATACATCATCATGTGGAACTGGGAAAATGGCCGGCTGATGTGATGCTAGCTCCAAGTAGCAGTTTAGTTTATTCAGTATAGAAAGAATAGTAAGTAGATTTCAATGCGGTTATGTGTCATGTACATAAAGATATACATAAGCATATGTCCATATATTTGTAAGCATTTCGGAATGCTAAATATTCCATATTAAGTAGGCCGGAAAGAAACTGCTGGTATACTGGAATAATAGAAATGTATTTATATTGGATGGCCATATAAATTGGTGATTGAGAGTGTAGGTTAGGGGTGTAGCTCAGTGGCAGAACACGTTTTGTATAGTGTGTGCAAGGCCCTGGGGTCAATTAGAAAAAACAAAAAAACAACGAAAGAAAGGAGGAAAAAAAAAGCAAACCAAAACAGAGGGCAGTATGTGGTCTGAAATTCGCTCTGGTTTGTAATTTTGTGTCTTGGTTTCCTCATCTGAAAAACGTAGGTCTGATTTTAGAGGGTGCAAGGATCACAAGTGCTAAGGCAGATAAAAGATCAGTGTAGTGCTGGGCATATAGTAAATTCTCAATAAACGCATCCTGCTTTCTATCGTTTCACTCTTTAGATCCAAGCAAACACGGATGGATCCAAAGGAGCTTTTATGGAATAAAGTCTCCACACGTCATTTAGTCATTTAGCATTTTCAGGTCAACGAGGACCGATTTGGACCCTCTGTGCAAAGGTGGAGGGGGGATCAAATGACGTCGACCGCCTTAGCAACAGGCCCCCAAAGAAGGTGAATTTCCGTAGCCAATGAGACTCGGCGCTGGGGAGGAGGTAGCCAATGGAGGCCGGAAAGAGGAAGAGGGAGGACGCGCCAATTCTCCTGCCTGAGCCTCGGCCCAACAAAATGGCGGCGGCGGCGGCGTCGCTTTGTTTCCGCGGCTCCTGCGGCGGTGGCAGTGGTGACGGCTTTTGAGCTGGGGGCGACCATCCAAGCACCAGCTGCAGGCAACTCCTAGGACTCCCGTGCATTTCGACCGGCCTCGGACGCCAGGCAGTGCAGAGCGGCGCCCGAGGGTCGCAGAAGTCGCCCAGGCGTTCCAGCAAAAAAAAAAAAACCAAACCCAACCCAACCAAAAAAAACCAAAACATGACCGCTGAGCCCACGAGGTAAAAACGCCACCCCTTGTCATGGACCCTTGGCGAGCTGATCAAGCCCGGGCACCCATGCGACTTGGGGGTTATCTTGTAAATGACTTTTTTGTCTTGCTGGGGGTGACGCCCGTGTGGTGCTTAGCGGCCAGCGGCATCATTTTCTCTTTTCGGTGGGAAGATTGCTGTCCGGGCTGAGTGGGGTGGGAGGTGGGGGAAGGGTGGGTACCTGGGATGGGGTAGGGGGCGCAGCATGTGCTTTGGGGGTGCGGTGGGGGAGGACGCTTCTTGTACCTCCTCTAAGCCGTGTGAAGCTTTAGGTTGGCCTCGTCTTGTTTATTTCGTGTGTGCCTGTGGGATTGGATTGAGACCCCGAAGTCGGGGGCGGTCTTTGGCATCCTGATCATTCTTCTTAATCTTTGGGCCTAAGAAACTGCGTGGGGAAAGAAGCGCGCGGGAGGGGGGGCAGGGTGGGAAGAGGGGGAGGGGCGGCGGGAGGATGCGAGAGCCTGGGACGACTTAGTGGCGTTTACACTGCTGGAGACGGGAAGTACCCGGTTGTGGGATTTATTTTTCCTTCCCCCCCCCCCCCACCGGCCCTCCTGCAGCCCCTGGAGATTTGGCGGAAGAGGGGACATTTGGGATATCTTCCCCAGGTATTTCGATTTCTTCTCGACTCCCAATTCTGAACCTTATCGTTCGGTTTATCCTGGAGGGGGTGGGGAAAGGATACTTAATGAATGCAAGGTTTTGCTTCCTGAGAACCTTTGTACACTACTTTCTTTGTGAAGTCCGGCTTTTAGTGGGACTTCAAAAGATTTATTACCCCCCCCCCCTTGGGCAAATTTCGTATGGAAGTAATCGGACTATTTTTATTTATTCCAGAAGGGATGGGGAGCAGATTAACGGGGGCTCGTGTGAAGGAAGATTTATGGCAAGGGTATGTTGGCTGGAAGGCCGTCGGTTATCAATCAAATAGGTTTTTAGGTTGAAGATGTTTTTCACGCGTGTTTGTGATTTGCTGCCTGACAGTTGGATCGTGAATGTAAAATGTATACCACTTTCACGCAAGTGGCTGGCTTGCTTTTCAACTAGTTTATCTGACTTTTCATCCCACGAAGCGAATTAACGAATTTTACTCCTCCGCGTTACATCCTTAGTACCTAGTGGCAAAAGGAAATTACAGGGAGCATGGGTCATGATTGTGTTCACAGTTGGCAAAAATATGCTTATGAGTTACTATTACGGTGGCATATTATGTTTTTTTGAGAAGGGAGAATTGGAAAAGGAGCCTATAATCTGTTTTGCTGCATTAACAAGCAATAAATAGATGTTTTCCTTACGTCAGGGAAAATAGACTTTAATTCTTCAAGCCTGAGCTTGAGTTGTGTAAAGATGGTTGCTTCCTTTTCGAATTCGGGATAATTGCCTCAAGTATAACAAGTCTTTATTTATAGGGTATTTGGGACAGAAGAGGTGTCCGGCACAACTTCTGGGATGGTAGTTATCTGGCCTCCATGTTCCTAAGAACGAATAGTGTAGCTTCCAGTTAAATGTGTCTCACAAAGCCTGTATTTAAAGCCGTGCATTGGTGGAGCACGGGTAAATGCTTACACTTGTATTGTATTCAGCATTCTGGTTGGGGAGCCCAGACCACCCAGGCTACGTAGTGAAAAGGTGTCGGAAGAACAAAAAACCTGAGAAACAAAACGATACTTGGGAGCCCTGCCTGGTGGTGTGCCCGGCAGCCTCAGTGCTGGTGAAGCTGCAGCCTGGGGATCACTTTGAGCTCCCAAGTTCCAGACCAGCCTTAGGCAACCAAATGAAACCTAGTCTCTAATGAACAAACGAAACCAAAAACAAAACAGACATGGTACTCTGATTTCCTTCTAGTTTCTTTTCTCTTCCTTCTCCTTCCCCTCCTCTTCCCTTCCCTTCATTTGAATTCCATTCCATTTCTTCCTTCCCTCCCTTCTTTCCTTCTGAAGGTTGACATTTCCTTGTGAAGGGAGACAGAATCTTGCCGTGTTGCTCAAGCTGGCTTTCAACTCCTGGGCTTAATATTCCTGCCTCAGCCTACCTAGTATCAGGTACTATAGTCATATCCCACTGCTACCCCCAAGACCACTAGGCCCACCTCCTTTCCCTTTTTCTTTAGGAGGACAAATTAAGTATGGAATTTTGGATTAAAGATCTGGGGGTGTGGCTGTGAACTCCTGCTGGGCAATCTTGAGACTTTTCAGTTCAAACCCTTAGTATTGCAGGGAAAACGGGGAATTTTCAAGTAGGATACCTCATTTACTCCAGGCTCAATTTTCCTTACTGGTCTTGAATTTTTAGATCTAGTGATAAGGGTAATCATAATTAAGGTTGAGGGCATGTCATTTTTCTGACAATGTCAGTTATTCTTGAGAATAGCCTTGTAGGGACTACTGGATTTCCCCCATTTTACATGTAAGGGAGTAACTGAACCACAGATTTTAACTGAAGTTAATACTAAAGTTATATGGCTTCTAATTGGAAGCTAGAACCCTGTCTTGACTTTTCCTGTTTGGGCTGGCTTCGAACCATCATTCTCAGATCTCAGCCACCTGAATAGCTAGGGTTACAGGTGTGAGCAACCTGTGCCCAGCCTTTGCTGGTTCTTTTACTTTTTTTGTTGGACATGGGTCTTGAACTCAGACCCAGAACGTTGTCCCTGAGCTCTTTGTGCTCAAGGTTAGCACTCTATCACTTAGAGCCATACTTCCCAGATTTCTAGGCCTTAATTGGAGATAAGGGTCTCAGGGGGACTTTGCTGCCTGGGTTGGCTTTGAACTGCCACCCTCAGATTTCAGCCTCCTGAGTAGATAGGATCACTGGTGTGAGCCACGGGTCCTGGCATTTCCTTTTTAATTATTAACTGGTTAAACAAAGAGGTTACAATTCTGAGTCAGGTTATGAATACAATGTGTGTGTGTGTATGTGTGTGTGTATGTGTGTGTGTGTGTGTGTGTGTCCTGAACTCTGGGCCTGGGCATTGTCCCTCAGCTCTTCAGCTTAAGGCTAGCGCTCTACCACTTGAGCACAGCACCACTTCCGGCTTTTTTTGCTTATGTGGTGCTGAGGAATCGAACCCAGGGCCTCATGCATGCAAGCCAAGCACTCTACCATTGAGCCAACTTCCCAGCCCCAATGCATCTTGATTAAAGTCATTCTTCCCCATCTGTTTCTCTCCCTTTTCTACCCTCAAGTTAGGAAGTTCATTTTTTACATAATGTATATTGAATATAATGACTGCATTTGCTCACCCTTCCTCTCTTTAGTGCCCTCTCCTTTGCCTTCTCCCCCTAAATGAGTTTTTACTTCCTGGTATTCATCTTGGTAAACAGTACATTAGTTGTTTAGTGGAATTACAGCTTTGGACTCCTCCCCTACGTATACAATCCTTTAGTCAGTTTGTGTATATATGAATAGATCCTGTATATATTATCAAGCATGTTTGTATTTTCTATCTCTACAGGTTATTTTCCAGGTCTTTTGAGCTTTTCTGTCTACACTGGTGTTGGACTGTCATCTGTCTGCTCTCAACTGCTACAGTAGCTAGATTATAGGCATGAACTACTGATGCCTAGCGATAATGAATGCCCTCTTTTTAATATCCAAAAGTACTCTGTATAAGATAATGAAACACTTAAATCCAGGAGTGTCTTAATCCATATATAAACGTAGGGAATTAATTAAGAAGTGTAACATTCTCTGATGATTTACAACACAAATATTTCAAGTGGTAGGCATTCAGAACTGTCAGTCTGAAGTATCATTTATCTCCCAAGCCATAATCAGTTAAAATAATCCCACAGGTATACTGGATCCTTCAGGACTCTAGCTTCATTCTCTTTTCCCTCTCTTCCCTAAATCCTTTGCTTCCCAGTTTTTGAGAAGATCGATGTAACCTAAGCTGTCCTGGAATAGTATAAGCTGTTCCTCCTAAGTGCTGGGATTATAGGTGTGAGCCATCTTGCTGGGCTTGATTGTTTTTCACTATAAAGCAGAAATATAATATGAGCAATTCTATACATTATCATTAATTTGATTTTGGATAGTAGATCCTATTTTATCACATCTTCTATGATGTTTTTACTTGTGTTTATTTAAAAAAAAAAAAAGGGTTCTAGGATTCTGTGGGATAAAAGTGGCCAGAAGGCAAGAGGAAGGAAAATAAACCATCGGGTTTGCCTGGCTAAATCATAAACCAAATATTTCTTACCCTCCCCTGTTCCTTCCCTCCTTCCTTCCCTCCTTCCTTCCTTCCTTCCTTCCTTCCTTCTTTCCTCCCTCCCTCCCTCCCTCCCTCCCTCCCTTTCCCAGTCCAGAGCCTTGAACCAAGGCCCCCGGGCACTTTCCCTGAACTTCTGTTGCTCAAGGCTAGCACTCTACCTCTTGAGCCACAGCTCCACTTCTGGCTTTTTCTGTTTAGGTGGTACTGAGAAATTGAACCCAGGGCTTCCTGAATGCTAGGCAAGCACTCTCTCACTAAGCCACTTTCCCAGACATAAACTAAATATTTTCTTTTTTTGAGACAAAGAGCAGAGTGTTTCACTTCATTATCCAGGCCAGCCTCAACTCTCTACCATAATGTCTCAGCCTCCCAACTGGCCACACCTGCCTGGCTTTTACTATTTTATTTTCATAGTATTGGGGCTTGAACTCAAGAGTTTCTTGCTTGCTATGTGGTGTCCTATCACTTGAGCCACTTTCTCAGTCCTTTTTTGTTTAGTTTTCAAGTAGGGTTTCTCTTTATTTTTCCCTACCAGTGCTAGGCCTCAGACAGTTTCACACTATGATCCTCCTGTCCAGGATCTCCTGTATAACTAGGATATCATGTAAAGTAGCACTATGCCTGGTGGTGATGGGGTCTCTTATTTTTTGCTTGGGCCTTCTGTTTTTGTTTTTTGTTTTTTGCTAGGGCCTTCTGAGTAGCAAAGGTTATAGGTATGAACCACCATGCCCAGTCTGGCTTTTAGACTTTGTTTCCTCGTTAAAGGTTCCCCTCCACCCCTTTTGGTTGTTTTGAATAACATTGGCTTGTTTCCTCAGATTTTTCTACTTACGAAAGATGAACCTCTGACTGATAAACTTTACTTGCATATGAAGATCTTTGTCTTGAGATTTCATAGAGTTTGTCATATTAATTCTTGTAACAGTTGATTGCATGACTTATTTTTTTCTTTTGTTTCCTGGAGATCAAGCCTCTGGGCCTGCTGCTGTATCCCTGAGCCACTTTCCCAACCTAGCCTTAAGGCAGAAGTTGTCTAAAGATGAGAGATGCCAGATTCTGGAAAGTGGTAGTCAGCAAGCAGTAAACTAACTTTTGAAAAATGTTATCTTTGAAATATTTTACAGTTTTAGTATAAATAGTGTTAGGCTAGACCTGTGGAATGGGAGAAAGTACAAACCTTATGAGGTTTTTGTTTTTGTTTTTGTTTTTTTGCAAATATTCATCAAGTGTTTCATTCTATTATAGGTAGGGTTGAAAACCATATTGGTTTTCATAATTTTAGTTTTCATAGTTTTACATAATTTTGGTTAGACTTAGCTCTTATTACTACCAATCTTTGCCATAGTTTACCAAGAACTGTTGTGTCATATATATGCATATACATAATATATACATATATTATTTAAATTTTATTTTTGTGCCAGTACTAGGGTTTGAACTTAAGGCCTATGTGATATCCTTTAGCTTTTTTTGGCTCAAGGCTGGTGCTCTGCCACTTGAGCCACATCTCCGCTTTTTGCTATTTTTGGTGATTAATTGGAATGAAGAGTTACACAGACTTTTCTGCCCAGGCTGGCTTTGAACTGTGAGCCTTAGATCTCAGCTTTGTGATTACCTAGGATTATAGACACGAGTTTGTGATATTTCTGAATTCTATGGTAGCCTGTAGTATTTGTTTATTCATGTATCTTAGTACTTTGTCCATGTATGCTTGATAGCTGACATGCAGTATGTTTAATCTCCATTTCTTGTCTATAATACTAACTTTAACAGAAATTGAAGGAAGTAACATGGTTATATCAGCAGGTTTTTAGTCTTGTTATGCAACTCGTTTCAAATTTGTCATGTTCATGCCTCTCAGTTTGCTGAATGTTGGGATTACAAGTGTGCCTCACCATGCTCAGTGTAGCAACAGTGCTTAAAAGGCAGTAAACTAGCCAGATGCCAGTGGCTCAGGCTTGTAATTCTAGCTACTCAGGAGGCTGAGATCTGAGGATCAGGATTTGAAGGCAGGAAGTCTATGAGACTCTTATCTTCAATTAGTCACCAAAAAGTTGGAGGTAGAGCTGTAACTCAGGAGCTGGAGGGCTAGCCTTGGGGACAAAAGCTGTGGAACAGTAACAAGGATGAGTTCAAGCCGTAGCACCCAAACCAAAACAGAACAAAACAACAAACTAAAGCTTTTTGGGGGGTTATTTATTTTTGTTGTTGTGGGGCTTGAACTCAAGGTCTGGGCACTATCCCTGAGTTCTTTTGCTCAAGGCTAGTGCTCTAACACTTTGAGCCACAGCACCATTTCTGGTTTTTTGGTGGTATGAATGTTAATCATTTTTATTTTATCTCCTTTTGGCTAAGGAGAAAGATAGCAAGGAGGCAAAGTTTCTTTATTTAGTGTGTGTGCATCTATCCCCCCACTACAATTTAAATGGTTTGGGTATATGTATTTGGTTATTAATCTGTGTATTGTATTGTGCATATGTGTGCAGACATTTACTGGAAAGCAAAAACATTTTGTTGTAACGTGTTCTATTTGAAAAGATTGCTCTGGTATGTGTCTGTCCTTTTCTGTCTGTGGGTGGTACTTGTGGAAGGCCTCCATTAGTTCTAATCTATTGCTCTTTTTGCCCTGGGGATAGGTTCTTTGAATTTTGCCCTCTAGCCACTACTTTCTGATCCTGTCTCTGGGACTTTGTCTCTTCGTTTTGGCTTAATATAGACATTCTGGAGTCCAGTGCTCTTGTTCATTCTTCTACACTGTGAGTATGAAATGGTTGGGTGGCAGCCGTGTTCCCCTACCGGGACCTTGCATTCTGCTTCTGGGCAAGTGCCTGGAGTTTGTCCAATCCTGGCTAGCTAAGTGAAGGGGTGTGGTACGTCTTGGGCTTGGGTGTAAAAAGGGCAATAAAAATTCATACCTTAAGGTATTCTTTAAAATTTTTTGATTGTTATTATGAAGGTGGTATACTC
The DNA here is from genome assembly GCF_024711535.1 of Dipodomys merriami. Classification (NCBI taxonomy): domain Eukaryota; kingdom Metazoa; phylum Chordata; class Mammalia; order Rodentia; family Heteromyidae; genus Dipodomys; species Dipodomys merriami. The sequence continues at coordinate 62,698,609 of NW_027204492.1, forward strand.
AGGGTTTACAGTTACATAAATCAGGTAAAGAGTACATTTCTTTTTGGACAATGTCATCCCTTCCCTCCCTTTCTCCCTTAAAGTATTCTTAATCCTGGGAGGGAGAATGAGAAATCAACATGTGCTTAATCTTCTTTGCCTGTAATCAGAAAGGAAGGAAACACTGGCTTTAGGGACATCTTGGAAAGTTTGGAGAGGAAATAGTGCTCATTGAATCTGGAGTGACTAGCTTTTAAGAGATGGCTGTGTGTGAGAGGACAATCTAGGTAGAAAGATAGGATTTATTTAATTATACCTGTAATGTTTTTCTTTTTTGGTGCTGGTCCTGGGGCTTGAACTCAGGGCCTCAGGGCTTGGCTCAAGGCTATCATTCTACCACTTTAATCACAGTTCCACTTCCAGTTTTCTGCTTTGTTAATTGGAGATAAGAGTCTGAAGGATTTTCCTGCCTTAGTTAGCTTTGAACTGCAATCCTCAGATCTCAGCCTCCTGAGTGAGCCATCAGTACCCAGATACACTTGTAATCTTACCTACTTAGGAGGTTGAGATCTAAGGATCTTAGACTTTACTACCTGGGCCGGGTTTGAACATCCATGGTCAGATTTCAGCCTTCTGAGTAGCTAGGGTTACAGGTGTAAGCCACTGATATATGACTTTTAGTTGTCTTGCTTTTGAGTATTTGAAGTAGTGAGTTACTTTGGGTAACATGAGATTCATAAAATCCAAAATAAGGGCTGAGAATATGGTTTAGTGGTAAAGTGCTTGTCTTGCACGCATGAAGCCATAGGTTCGATTCCTCAGTACCACATACACAGAAAAAGCTGAAACTGGCACTGTGGCTCAAGTGGTAGAGTACCAGCCTTGAGCTAAAGAAGCTCAGGGACACCCGGTGCCGGTGGCTCACGCCTGTAATCCTAGCTACTCAGGAGGCTGAGATCTGAGGATCTCGGTTCAAAGCCAGCCCGGGCAGAAAAGTCTGGGAGACTCTTACCTCCAGTAAACCACTAGAAAACTGGAAGTGGCTGTGGCTCATGCGGTAGAGTGCTCGCCTTGAGCTGAAGAGCGCAGGGACAGTGCCCAGGCCCAGAGTTTAAGCCCCAGGACTGGCAAAAAAGCGTTTCAAATAATACTAGATTTGTTACTTTGCTTAATTAATTTAAACAAGTCATTTAAAAAATATTATTGGTGCTGGTCCTGGGGCTCTACCTCCGTGTGTGTGTGTGTGTGTGTGTGTGTGTGTGTGTGTGTGTGTGTGTGTGTGTGTGTGTGTGTGTGTGTGTGTGTGTGTGTGTGTGTGTGTGTGTGTTAATTGGAGATGGAAGTTTCATGGACTTCTCTGCTCAGACTGGCTTTGAACCAAGTGTGTGTGTGTGTGTGTGTGTGTGTGTGTGTGTGTGTGTGTGTGTGTGTGTAATTGGAGATGCGAGTTTCATGGACTTCTCTGCTCAGACTGGCTTTGAACCAAGTTTCCCAGATCTCAGCCTCCAGAGTAGCTAGGATTACAGGCATGAACCACTTGTGCTAGCTTAGTTTCTTTTTTAGTATTTCAAATTTAGTTCTGTTGCATTTCTTTATTTTTTTTTGTGGGTCATGGGGCTTGAACTCTGGGCCTGGGCACTGTCCCTCTAGCTCTTGAGCCACAGTGCCACTTCCAGCTTTCTGAGTGGTTTATTGGAGATAAGAGTCTTATGGAGTTTTCTGCCCAGGCTGGCTTTGAACTGTGATCTCAGATCTCAGCCTCCTGAGTAGTTAGGATTACAGGCTTGAGCCACCAATGCCCAGCTTCTGTTGCATTTCTTTCTCTGAAAATTTGGATTTGTTTTAACAAGATTAATAGATTGGGGAAGAATTTGAGCCTAAAGCAAAATTTACATTTGCTTTCACAGGATTGTGTTTTCTGGGTTAGAAGTCAGAAGCTAAGATCTAGCAATTAGTGGCCTTTATTTCTTCTTGTAAATAAAGTTGTATAGGAATTACCTCATGCCTGTATGCTTACATTTGTTGGCTGCTTTATAGTTCAGGTGCAGGGTTGAGTATAATCAGTGGAGGCCTTGTGGTGGACCAAGCCTGAAGTATTCACTACTTGGCTCTTTAATAGAAAGAGTTTGCTGATTTCTGCACTAGGTAAATTCAGGAAAGCACCAGAGCTGAATAGAGCTGCATAAAAATGCATGCATAAACATGTAGACCATTCAAGCTTCTGCCAGCTATGTAAGGTCAACACTGGTTAGAACTTTACATTTGGGGTGAGAAGCCACACCCATGTACCTCTGCTGTTAGAATTTTCCAGGATTCAGATTAATTTGTACTACTTGACCATAATTTTTTTTGGGGGGGTCCGGTCGTGGGGTCTGAACTCTGGGCCTGGGCACTGTCCCTCAGCTCTTCAGCTCAAGGCTGGCATTCTACCACTTGAGCCACAGCACCACTTCCAGCTTTTTTCTTTTTGCTTATGTGGTGCTGAGGAATTGAACCCAGGGCTTCAGGTATGCAAGGCAAGTGCTCTACCACTGAGCCACCTTCCCAGCCCTTGACCATAATTCTTGAACTGTAGCCCTGCCAGTGCCCCTTCCCAAATACACTTCTGGTGCATTTTTTTCAGGGTCAAATGTCCTGCCTATTGTACTTATATATTTCAGAATCACAGTAATGTATAAATGGTAAAACTGCTATTGCTTTTCTTAGGTTCTCATTGTGTGTGCTAGTACTAGAGCTTGAACTAGGTCCTAGGTGCTGTCCCTTAACTTTTCTGCTCAAGGCTGGCACTCTACCACTTCTAGCTTTTTGCCGATTAGAGATAAGAAAGTCTCATGGACTTCCCTGCCTGGGCTGGCTTCGAACCATGATCCTCAGTAACTAGGATTACAGATGTGAGCCACTCATGCCTGGCTTGTTTCTTTTCTCTTTTTTTCTTTCTTTTCTTTTCTTTTTCTTTTTTTTTTTTTTTTTTTGGTCGGTCGTGGGCCTGGGCACTCTCTCAGCTCTTCAGCTCAAGGCGAGGAGCACTCTACCACTTGAGCCACAGCACCACTTCCGGTTTTCTGGTGGTTAATTGGAGATAAGAGTCTCATGGACTTTGCTGCCCTAGCTAGTTTTGAGTGGCAGTCCTCAGATCTCAGCGTCCTGAGTAGCTAGGATTACATTATTGAAGAACTAGCTGTCACTGTTATACTCCAAAAAGTACAAATTCATTCATCAGGTATTTTGGGGTACTGTGAAGTTTAAATGAGTTTAATGGGCATTAAGCAGTTAGATTAGGGTCTGGGATAAAATAATTACTCAGATATTAGCTATTACTGATTATCATGTGCCAGAAACAGTACAGAGAACAACAACTCCATGGTGTTTACATTGTACTTTTGTTTCTTTTTTCTTTTTCTTTTTTTGCCAGTCCCGGGGCTTGAATCAGGGTCTGGGCACTGTCCCTGAGCTGCTTTTGCTTAAGGCTAACACTCTACCACTTGAACCACAGTACTACTTCCAGCTTTTTCTCTTTATGGGGTACTGAGGAATCAAAACTCAGAACTTCATGCATGGTAGGCAAGCACACTACCACTAAGCCACATTCCCAGCCCTACATTGTACTTTAAGAAATCTATATAAACATTGACTAGTGATTCAGACCTTTCCTCTGAATTATTTTCATATTATAAAGGATAGTTCAATGTCCATCTGCAGATCAAACACGCTTACTTGAAATAACGTTAGTGTCTGACTAAATAGTGCAATAGTCTATTACATTGTTTTATTTACTCTTTTGGTCTTAGTGATTGAGCCCTCAACACCAAATGATTTTTTTGGTGCCAGTACTGGAGCTTGAACTCAGAACTTCATGCTTTCAGTTTTTTTTTCCACTTATGGCTACTGTTCTAGCACTTGAGCCTCAGCTCTACTTATGGCTTTTTACTGGTTAGTTGAAGATAGAGTCTCATAGATTTTCCTGCTCAGGCAGGGTCAGAACCGAGGTCCTCGGATCTGAGCCTCATGACTAACCAGGATTATAGGTATGAGCCATGAGATCCTGGCTGATTTCTTCTTCCTCCAGTGCCTGGCTGATTATTTTCTCTTCCTCCCCCTCTTCCTCCTCCCCCTCCCCCTCCTCCTCCTCCTCCTCCTCCTCCTCCTCCTCCTCCTCCCCCTCCCCCTCCTCCTCCTCCTCCCTCCCTCCCTCCCTCCTTCCCTCCCTTTCTTCCTCCTTCCCTCCCTTTCTTCCTCTTTCTTCTCCTCTTTCTTCTTTTTGTCATAACTCTGCCTCCAGCCCCAAGTTTGCTAGTTGTTTTTGAGCTAGTCTTCCTTCCTGCTCTTGATTAGCTTGTTTTATATTATTTTAGATGTGTCCTTGCATTCAGCTCTTCCTTTATTTTTTATAAACATGTTTATACAAATAAATCTCATGTAAAAAATCTATTTAAATAATTCATTTCCAAAAAAAGCTTTAAAGTGATTTACTAATCCAGAATTATCCATATACATGAAATATATCTGTTTTGGGGGAGGTGGAGAGAGAAGGGAAAAAGAAAGGAGGTAACAATGCTCAATAGGAAATGTACTCATTACCTTACTCATGTAACTATAACCCCTCTGAACAGTATTTTTACAATAAAAAATATATACAAAAAAGAGACAGCTGCTAAGATTAGGGGTGAAAATATTGTTGCTCTGCAATACACAAATGTGTGTGACTGATAATGTGTGAAAACTAAATAGAAAGCTGTATTACTAAATATAAGAACAATTTAGATTGAAATGTCAAATATTATATAATATTGTCATTGAATATAAAAGAATTGATAAAAGAGAAGACAGAGGGGTAAAATAACACTGTTAGAAATGATCTTTATAACTTTGGGAGGAGTGGGGGAGGTAGGGGAGGTGGGGGAGGGAAGGGATAGGAGAAAAAGGAGGGGGTAACAATGTTCGACAAGAAATGTACTCATTAACTTTCTCATGTAACTGTAACCCCTCTGTACAGCATCTTTTTTTTTTTTTTGGGTCCGGTCATGGGGCCTGGACTCTGGGCCTGGGCGCTGTCCCTCAGCTCTTCAGCTCAAGGCTAGCGCTCTACCACTTGAGCCACAGCGCCACTTCCGGCTTTTTTCTTTTTTGCTTATGTGGTGTTGAGGAATTGAACCCAGGGCCTCTGGTGTGCAAGGCAAGCGCTCTACCACTGAGCCACCTTCCCAGCCCTGTACAGCATCTTTACAATAAAATACTTTAAAAAAGAAATACATCCAGGGCTGGGAAGGTGGCTCAGTGGTAGAGCGCTTGCCTTGCATGCATGAGGCCTTGGGTTCGATTCCTCAGCACCACATAAGCAGAAAAAAAAAAGCTGGAAGTGGTGCTGTGGCTCAAGTGGTAGAGTGCTAGCCTTGAGCTGAAGTCAGCTCTTCCTTTAGAAGTGGGTCTCATGAGTCAGGCACTAGTGACTCATGCTTATAACCTTAGCTACTCAGGAGGCTGACATCTGAGGATCAAAGTTCCAAGCCAGCCCAGCCAGGCAGGAAAGGCTGTGAGACCTTTTCAGCTTAAGGCGAGCACTCTACCACTTGAGCCACAGTGCCATTTCCAGTTTTCTGGTAGTTAATTGGAGATAAGAGTCTCATGGACTTTTCCTGCCCAGGCTGGCTTTGAACCACGATCCTCAGATCTCAGCCTCCTGAGTAGCTAGGATTACAGGTGTGAGCCACAGGCACCCAACTGAGACTTTTTAAAAAAATTAAATTTTATTGTCAAGATGATGTATAGAGGGCTTACAGTTACATACTTAGGTAATGAATATATTTCTTGTTGCTCATTGTTACCTCTTCCCTTGTTTTTCTCCCACTTTCTCTCCCTCCAACTCTCTCCCCTATCCTCCCCAAGTCCGTGAGATTATTATTATTATTATTATTTATTTATGGGGCTTGAACTCTGGGCCTCGGTGTTGTCTCTTAGCTCTTCAGCTCAAGGCTAGCACTCTACCACTTGAGCCACAGCGCCACTTCCAGTTTTTTCTGTTTATGTGGTGCTGAGGAATCGAACCTAGGGCTTTGTGCATGCTAGGCAAGCACTCTACTGCTAGGTCATATTCCCAGTCGTCTAAGAATTTTTTTTTTTGGTTTGTTGTGGGGCTTGAACTCAAGGTATTAAGCTCTCACTTGGTTTTTTCTGTTCAAGGCTAGTGTCCTACTACTTAAGCCATACCTCTTCCAGCATTTTTTGGTGGTTAATTGGAGGTAAGAGTCCAACTTTTCTGCCTAAGGTGGCTTTGAACAGAGATCTCAGACCTCAGCCTCTTGAGTAAGTAGAGTTACAGGTGTGGGCTATTGGTGCCTGCTTTAATCCATTAAAATTGTACTTTTCAGAAAGTACATTCAGAAAGTACATTTCAGAAAGTCAATTCTCTTTTAAAATCCCCCCCTTTTTTTTGCTGGTCGTGGGGCCTGAACTCTGGGCCTGGGCACTGTCCCTCAGCTCTTCAGCTCAAGGCTAGTGCTCTACCACTTGAGCCACAGCGCCACTTCTGGCTTTTTCTGCTTATGTGGTGCCGAGGAATCGAACCCAGGGCCTCATGCATGCAAGGCAAGCACTTTGCCACTGAGCCACCTTCCCAGCCCCTAAAATCCCCCCTTTTTTTGGAATGTTGGCACTTGAATTTGGTGTGTCATACATGCTAGGCCAGCTTCCAGGCCAACACCCTTTCTTAAAACCATTCAACACAGAAATAAGGAAGTGAAACTGTGGCTCGAGTGGTAAGAGTGCCAGCCTTGAGTGGAGAAGCTAAGGGAGAGCATGAGACCCTGAGTTTAAACCTCAGTTATCTGTGCAAAACAGAAATAAAAACTTTCCCCTGTTTTTGAGTGGGATTAGGAAGTGGTATATAGATGAAATGAACTGGTTTACAAAGTCAGAATCAGTGGGCTGCCCTTGATGACCTTCATTTTAATTTAAATGTTTTTTTTTGGGGGAAGTTCAGGTTTCTAGAATTAGATCTGCCTGGCACTTTAGAAGCCTGTGTTGGGTGGAAGCAGAAGCCTCTCTGGCCAGCTGGGCCTCAGATAACTGCATCTAGGCCCAATGCCTGTCCTGCCATCTGCCGTTGTCTTCTTGCTGCCAGGGCCACTGGAGCAGATGGCAGCCTCTGCAGTTGGTGTGACTCTGCTGTCAAGCACACCCTGGGTTCTCTCGTCACTGGGAGTTTCAGTAAGCATGACATTACTCAGGGTGCCTGGGTACCCAGCTGTTGGAGAAGTAGTAGGTGGCCCTTGCTTTGATGAGCTTAAATTGGTTTTGGAGTGTTAAGAACCCCGGGGATATTAAGTTCTGTGGAGATTTCATTGAGGTACTAAGTGTAGAACTGCAAGTAGATTAGTCTAATCAAGAGGTCATCTGGATGTGGGTAGCTACTCAGGAAGGTAAGATCTAAGGACCCCAATTCAGTTCAAAGCAAGCCCAGGCAAGAAAGTCCAAAAGATTCTTTTATCTCCAATTAAACATCCCCCAAAACCCAAAAAACAAAACCAAAACAAATAATAAAATGGAATTAGAGCTGTGGCTCAAGGGGTATAGAGCAGTAGCCTTGAACAACAAAGCTCAGGGACAGCACTCAGGCCTTGAGTTCAAGCCCTAGTAACACACACACACACACACACACACACACACACACACACACGCACACACACACGCACACACACACGCGCACACACACACACACACACGCACACACACACACACACACACACACAGTGTGCGTGCGTACCCCTCCAAAAAAGAGCTATAATTGATAGTGGATGTGTATAGTGTAAGGCTGGAAATTGCACCTATTAATATCTGCTTTGCTTCAAAGCAGCCGTAGAAGACAATGTGCCCTGAAACTATGGAGTTCCAGAACTGCACTGAGATGGCCTAGGGTTTTATGGCTGTGACTATTTGTGATGTAGAATAAAGTGCTTTCTTCCACAATGTTTTTTTGGCTCTGATGTACAGACACATTAAAAGTGGTAAGATCAAATGTAGATCTGATTTTCAAATTTGTTGTTACCACTATTTTAATTAATTAATTAATTGTCGGTTGTGGACCTTGAACTCTGCCCTGGGCACTGTCCCTGAGCTCTTCAGCTCAAGGTGAGTGTCCTACCACTTGAGCCACAACACCACTTCTGGTTTTCTGGTGGTTAATTGGATTTACGTGCCCAGGTTGGCTTTGAACTGCAATCCTCACATTTCAGCCTCTTGAGCTTGAGTAGTTTGGATTACAGGCATGAGCCACTGATGCCTGGCCATTATTTCTTCTTTTTCTTTTTCTTTTTTTTTGAGGAGGGCTCTTTCTTTGAAGTGTGTTTTGGCCTCAAACTTAGGATCTGTCTTAGCTTCTAGAAATGGTTACTCATGCTGGAAGGATTGAACTCGGCCTCAGGCTCGCTTGGCTTACTTGCTTGCTTGGATCATACTTCTAGTCTAGTTTTTTGTTAGTTTGGAGATGGAGTCTCTCTTTTGCTTTTTATTTATTTATATCTTAGAGTATTGAATATAAATAAAATTTTAATGTATATAATTCAGGGGCACTAAGTAAGTACATTTACCATGCTGTGCTATGCAACCATCATTTCCATCTAACTCCAGAATCCTGTGTCTCTTTTTTTTTTGGGGGGGGGGTCCAGTCGTGGGGCCTGAACTATGGGCCTGGGCGCTGTCCCTCAGCTCTTCAGCTCAAGGCTAGCGCTCTATCACTTGAGCCACAGCGCCACTTCTGGCTTTTTTCTTTTTTGCTTATGTGATGCTGAGGAATTGAACCCAGGGCCTCATGCATGCAAGGCAAGCACTCTACCACTTAGCCACTTTCCCAGCCCTCCCGTGTCTCTTATCCCTTGGAAAATACCTACTTTGTAACTTGGTAGATTTGTTGGTTCTGGAAATTTCATGCAAGCAGATCATGTACTAAGTTATAAAATATTGTATTTCTTTGTTTCTCCAGGGCTAGGGCTGGATGCCAGGGTTTGACATACTTTAGAGAGATCTATCACTGAGTTCATCTCAGCCCTAACTTTGTATTAATTTGTATGTGGTATAGAATGAGATTAGACGTTTCGTTTAGTATGTGAATATTCAGTTCTAGTACCATTATTATTATTATTTTATTTTTATTATGGGTCCTGGGGGTTGAACTCAGAGCTCCGGCAGCAGTCTCTGAGCTTCTTTTGCCCAAGGCTAGCATTCTTACCACTTAAACCACAGCGCCACTTTCAGGTTTTTCTGAGTAGTTTATTGGAGACAAATGTCTCATAGACTTCTGTTCTGGCTGGCTTGAAACCACAATCCTCAGACCTCAGCCTACTGAGTAGGTAGGATTATAGGCGTGAACCACTGGTGCCTGGCTGTACCATTATTATTGAAGAGATTTTTTTTTGCCATCAGATCTTATCTTTTCTTGTCCAATGTAGTGGACCATAGACATCTGGGTCACGTGGTTTCCTTGGATTTATATAGCTGTCCATATGCTAGTACCAACTGTTCTGATTGCTCTGGTTTTGTGTTTCTGAAATTAAGAAGTGAGATTTTTTTTTTTTTTTGACGGTCGTGGGGCCTAAACTCTGGGCCTGGGCACTGTCCCTCAGCTCTTCAGCTCAAGGTTAGTACTCTACTGCTTGAGCCACAGCCCCACTTTGGGCTTTTTCTGCTTATGTGGTGCTGAGGAATCAGAACCCAGGGCCTCATGCATTCTACCACTGAGCTACCTTCCCAGCCCCCAGATTTTTTTTGTGCAAATCTTGGGGCTTGACTTCCAGGTCTTGGTGCTGTCCCTGAGCTATTTTGTTCAATGCTAGCACCCATCACTTGAACCACAGCTCCACTTCTTGCTTTTCTGGTAATTGGAAATAAGAGTCTGATGGACATTTTTTTTTACACCTATATTGGCATCAGACCTCAATCCTCAAATCTCCTGAGTAGCTAGGATTGCAGGCGTGAGCCACCATAGCTTGGCGTAAGAAGTGATACTATTTTCTCTCTGCCTCTGTCTCGGTCTCTATTTCCTCTCTCTCCTCTCTCATAGGATTTCATTGTTTCCCAGGCTGTTTTTAAACTCTTCCTCTCAGCATCCCCCCCCCACTTTCACCCACATGTACTACCAAGCTTGGTCCCAACTTTATTCTTGTTTTCAAGAGTGGCTACATGATGTAGGGTCCCTTGAAGTTTTTCTTTCTTTCTTTCTTTTTTTTGTGTGCAAGTACTGAGGTTTGAACTCAGGGCTTGGGTGTTATCTCTTAGCTTTTCTGCTCAACTTCCACCTCTACTTCCAGCTTTTTGGTGGTTAATTGGAGGTAAATGACTCACAGGCTTTTCTTCCCAGGTTGGCTTTGAATTGGAATCCTCAGATCTCAGTCTCTTGAGTAGCTAGAATTACATTCATGAGCCACTGGTGCCAGGCTGAAGTTTTTCTAATTAATTAGTTAAAAGTAAGTAGTTGTGGGCTGGGAAGGTGGCTCAGTGGTAGAGCGCTTGCTTTGCGTGCATGAGGCCCTGGGTTCGATTCCTCAGCACCACATAAGCAAAAAGAAAAAAGCTGGAAGTGGCGCTGTGGCTCAAGTGGTAGAGTGCTAGCCTTGAGCTGAAGAGCTGAGGGACAGTGCCCAGGCCCAGAGTTCAGGCCCCACGACCGGACCCCCCCCCAAAAAAAAAAAAGAAAAAAAATAAGTAGTTGTATAAAGGTTGTATAAAGGGATGTCAATTCAACATGTCAGTTTATGAATCCAATGCATCTTGATCAGCGTCACTCCTTCCATCTTTCTCCCCATCTATTTCAACCTTCAAGATGCCTAGTTCCTTTTTTTTTTTGTTTGTTTGGTACTGGATTTTAAACTCAGGGCTTTGTGCTTACTATGCAGGTGCTCTACTGCTGGAACCTTGCTTCCAGTTCTAGGGACCTTTGAGTTTATGGTTTTTTTTTTTTTGGGTCCGGTCGTGGGCCTGAACTCTGGGCCTGGGCGCTGTCCCTCAGCTCTTCAGCTCAAGGCTAGTGCTCTACCACTTGAGCCACAGTGCCACTTCTTTTTTCTTTTTGTTTATGTGGTGCTGAGGAATGGAACCCAGGGCCTCATGCATGCAAGGCAAGCGCTCTACCACTGAGCCACCTTCCCAGCCCCACCTTTGAGTTTATGTATGAAATTTTGATGTTTTCATTTCTGTGTAAACACTTAACTGCTTTGATAAGAATTCTAGATTGAACAATTGCAGGACCTCTCTGAGCCATGCAGTAAGAAAGAAAGTCTGTGTAAAAATACAAAAGGAAGACTCAAAGCCATTATTTGCAGATGATTTAATAGTTTGTTTAAAAATTGTAATTAGAAGCAGGGTGCTGTGGTTCACACCTGTAATCCCAGCTACTCAGTTGGCTGAGATGAGGATCAAGGTTCAGAGCCAGCCAGGGCAGGAAAGTCCATGAGACTCTTACCTCCAATTAACTACCAGAAAATCAGAAGTGGCACTATGGCTCAAAGTAGTAGTGCACTGACTTTGAGCGAAAGAGCTCAGGGACAAGGCCTACGCCCTGAGTTCAAGTCCCATGACCAAAAAAAAGTAGGCCTATTGTTTGAGGGTTTCACCAAAACCAAACCAGTGCTTCCACAATTAAAAAAAAGCACAAGTGGTCAAATACAGTTTTCTGGTAGAGCACTTGTGTATGAGGCCCTGGGTTCAGTCCCCAGCACTGAAAATAAGATAAATGTCAGATGCTGGTGGCTCAAGCCCGTAATCCTAGCTACTCAGGAGTCTTACATCTAGGGATTGTAGTTTGAAGTCAGCCCAGGCAAGGAAGTCCATGAGCCTCTTTAAATAGCAAAATGCCTTAAGTGGAGCTGTGGCTCAAGTGGTAGAGTGCTAGCCTTGAGCTGAAGAGCTGAGGGACAGCACCCAGGCCCAGAATTCAAGCCCCACGACCGGACCCCCCCCCCAAAAAAAAAATACTGCTGGGTGCCAGGTGTTCACACCTATGATTCCTAACTACTCTGAGATTTGGAGGATGGTGCTTTGAAGAATCCTGGGCAGAAAAGTTATGAGACTCCATTTCCAAAATAACTAGGAAAAGCTATGGTAGAGCACCAGCTAAATAAGCAAGCAAGCAAGCAAGCAAGCAAGCAAGCCCAGGGTGTTCGAGGCTCTGAGTTCAAACCCTAGAACCAAAAAATCAATTTCAAAAGCACAAACAAATACTTTAAAATCCTGTGTCTGACAGAACCAGTTGTGTGAATTTGTTTAGATTTCCTGGCCTGTCTTTTGTTCACTTCTTTCACTAGCTGTAAGATGGGCACATTGGAAGTTGAGCTAACACATGAAAACCAATAAACCAGAATGACTAGTTAGTGATTTAGTGTCTGGTGAATGCTCACCACAGCCAGAGGAAGCACTGCTAGTAGGAATGGGTTGTCTGGCCTGCCTTTTCTCCCTTCTGCAGCCTCATACCAGTTGGCTGGTCACTGAATGGTGATGTGAGCAGAGTCTGGATTGCAGCACCACTGTGTCTCTGCAGTTGGAAGTTTGGGCTTTACTAGTGAGCCTTGACCATTGTGAAGTAGGGCCAGCTGCAGAGGAAGGGCTACAGCAGGGTGCCTAAGGAAGAGCATCCTGCCACACCCTTCTGGCTAGTATGGTGCGTGCTGATCTCCATCATGGCCTCCACCATTGGCACCAGCCCTGATTGGGCCCCAGAGGTTTCACTGCTTGCTCTGGTCAGTCCTGCTCAGCTTCTGGGTTGTGAGTGACTGATGTGGGCCACTCAGGTCAGGAGCTGGTGCTCACTCTTTCATTTCTAGGCAAGGTTTTAATATATAACCAAGACTAGACTTGAACTCTTTTTTTTTTTGTCAGCCCTGGGGCTGGAACTCAAGTCCTAGGCACTGTCCCTGAGGTAATTTTAAGAAGCTCAAGGCTAGTACTCTACCACTTGAGCCGCAGCACCACTTCTTACCACTAAGCCACATTCCCAGTCCCCTGGACTTGAACTCTTGATCCTCAGCCTCCTAAGTTCTAGGATTATAGGTGTGCAGCACCGTGTGTGGCCTTGTTCTTTGGATACTCTTTGTGCATGGAAGCGATTTGATTAATTTTCTGGATTTGGCTGGTATATAGCATTAGAAGTCCCTTTTTTCCCCCAGAAGCAGTCACATTTTATTGGCTTGGGACATAAACTAGTGAGAGAGACCCACTCCCCTATGGAAGATTGTATTGAACATAAAATGTTATGGTCCTTTGTGGCAAAATCCCAGGATCTAGCAGTATTGGGTTAATGGTAACAAAGGTTGACTGTCCTGCTGGTTGTGCCTGCAAGGGAGAATTCACCCGGAATTAGTGAGTACCTGATTCCATTTCATATAGTGTGCCCATTTATATGCCAGACCTTTTAGTAGTTATTGGAAAGTCCAAAAGCCAAACTTGGTAGTACATAACTCTGTAATCTCAGCATTTGGGAGGCTAATATAGGGTGTTTGCAGATTTGAGGCCATCTTGGGCTATAAGCAAGACCCTTTCTCCAAATATATATTTATGTAATATGTACCCTGACCTTCTTATCACTTTAGCCACTCCTTCCCTTCTGGCTTTTTGTTGGTTATTGGAGATAAAATCTCATTGACTTTTTTGCTCTGGCCCACTTTGAAACACAACCCTCAGATCTTAGCCTACTGAGTAGCTAGGATTACAGGTGTGAACCACCAGTAACTGGCCCTTTAAAAGTACATGTGTGTGTGTGCTGGCCCTTTACTTTCAATCATAAAAGTGATATAGGAAATTAGAATTTCATTTTTGAGTTATTTTTCTTGGTTTCCAGCTGAGATTGCTGCCAGGCTATGCTAGATTATCAGGATCACAGTGGGTCCAACCATTTAAACTGCTAGTCTGGAAAAACTTGGATCCCTTTCCCAGTCATTAAAGGGGAAAAGGATATATTTTCTAGTTACTTGGGTCTGCTAGCCCTGAAGAGGTCACTATTTGCCTCCATCTGCTTAGAACTGGCCCAAAGTTGTTTTTTTTAAATTTTATTTTATTATAAAGATGCTGTACTTAGGGGTTGCAGTTACATGAGTAAGATAATGAGTACATTTCTTGTCAAATGTTACCCACTCCTTTGATTTTCTCCCACTATCCCTTCCCTCCTCCACTCCCCTGTTTTTTTTTAAACTCCAGAAATTTTAATCATATTTTGACCACAAATGAATCTGCATCAATGTGTTGGATCTGAGAGGGGACAGATAGAGGGTCCAGTTAGATCCCCAGACCATTCCCCAGACCATTGCCTACAGCCACTTGGACAGGACCCATTCCTTCTTCTGGCCCTAATGAGAAAAACTGCCCATCACCAAAGCAAGGTTTAATAGGGAGATTGTCCAGATAGAGCTGAAGCAAACTGAAGATGTTAATTTAGGTGGAGTAAGCCCAAGGTCCTTGGGACAGAGAAATAGCTCTAGTTCTCAGCCACATGCCATTTAGAGTTTTCAACTGAGTCTAGGTTGTTTGTCCCAGGACTATATTATATTTAAATTATTTGGAAGGCTGAGAAAGCCAGTGGGTGGCTCTGGAGTACAATTTCCCTTTCCTATTCCATCCCTGCCTATGTTGTCCTCCCTAGGATGGCTAGTATGGGAGAGGAGAGCTTCCACCATGCCTAACAGGTATTTACTGATAAAGTTGCAAAGCTACAAGCTTTCCATACTTTACTGGAATCAACTGTTGGCTCAGGCTAGCCAGTGTCATGGAGAATGAATGGAGTTGTTCCCTCAGTTCCCCTGTATTCACACAAAATCACAGGTCCTTGAGATCCACGTGTGAAAAGCACTTCAGGGTGCCTCCCTCAAAGGAGAGTCTCACAAGGTGAAAGTATCAGTAAAGATTTATTTTAGTAGAACATGTTAGAGAGAGAAGCAGTTCGGGTTTCCCACACAGGAAATGGGAGTTAAAAACTCAAAATAGGCCAGCTGCAAGTGGGACTTGCCTGTAATCCTAGCTGCTCACAAGGCAGACATCTGAGGATCATGGTTCAAAGCCAGCCTGAGCTGACAAATCTGAGACTTTTTTTTGCCTTTTTGCTCACTTTTTTTTTAAATTGTAAAGGTGATGTACAGAGGGATTGTAGTTACATCAGTAAGGTAATGAGTGCATTTCTTTCTTTCTTGGCCGGTCGTGGGGCTTGAACTCTGGGCCTGGGCGCTATTCTTCAACTCTTCAGCTCATGGCGAACGAGCACTCTACACTTGAGCCACAGTGCCACTTCCAGTTTTCTGAGTGGTTTATTGGAGATAAGAGTCTCACGGACTTTTGGGGGGGAGGGGGAAGGCTGGGAAGGGATGTGAAGGGTAAACAAAGGAGGAGGCTGCAATGCTTGGTAAGAAATGTACACATTATCCTGCCCATGTAATTGTAACTCCTCTGTACAGTATGTTCACAAATAAAATAAAATAAAATTTAAAAAAAAAGAAAAAAAAAAGAAAAAAAAAAGAGTCTCACGGACTTTTCCTGCCCCGGCTGGCTTTGAACCATGATCCTCAGATCTCAGCCTTCCCAGTAGCTAGGATTAAAGGCGTGAGCCACCATGCCTGGCTACATTTCTTTTTGAACAGTGTTACCCCTCCCTCATTTTCCCTTGATCCCCCCCACCATTCCCTTCCCCTGTAAGTTGTAAAGTTCATTTCCAACAGAGTGTCTAGTGAGTATGGGTGTTGCATTGGTTCTCCTTTGTCCTACAGTTTCTGTGATTCCCTTTTTCCTTCCCCAAATCAGATAACCCAGATGCCCCTCAGTAGATGAATAGATCAAGAAAATGTGGTATGTATACACAATGGAGTTCTATGCTTCTATCAGAAAGAATGACATTGCCCCATTCATAAGGAAATGGAAAGACTTGGAAAAGTCTTATTAAGTAAAGTAAGCCATACTCAAAGAAATACAGGTTCCATGGTTTCCCTCATTTGGAATAATTAGTATATGTATAGTATAGTCCTAGCAGAGGATCACAGTAGGTCAATAGCTATGTATGTATGACCATATAAAATGATAATAATCGAAATGAACTACCAAAATATGCAAAAAAGAGTTAAAATTTTTTTTTGTCCGTCATGGGGCTTGAACTCTGGGCCTGGGCTCTATCCCTGAGCTCTTCAGCTCAAGGAGAGTGCTCTACCACTTGAACCACAGTGCTACTTCTGGCTTTCGGTGCTTAATTGGAGATAAGAGTCTCGGGGATTTTCCTGCCCTGGCTGCGATCTCAACCTTCTGAGTAGCTAGGATTACTGGCATGAGTCACTGGTGCTTGGTGGGTTGTGTGTGTGTATGTGTGTGTGTGTGTGTGTGTGTGTGTGTGTGTGTGTGTGTGTACTATTTGCAATTATTTTTTTCTTTCATTTTTTCCTCTTGTTTATTCCTTCCTGTCACTTTTTGATTTTGGTACCCTTTGTCTTGTAGATAAGTTTATCTCAGACTTATCTCCAGTCTATCACTGAGCTAGTGGTCAAGCTCCAGCTTTGGTGGGGGTGGGGAGGAGGAGATAAGTAGCTGTGTGGGGCTTTGATTTCAACCCCTGCTTAAGGCTGGGGGGAAAAAAGATTCAAAATGACAGCTGTTTCCTGCTGCCTTTAGTATTTCTGAGCTAGGGGAATACAAGTCTTTTAACAACTCCCAACCCTTAGGCCATGGCTCTGAATACCCAGGATGGGTGTTCCTTCGTATTTTACCTGGTGAGCTTTAAGGCTTCCTTACATAAGCCTCTTGTTTTACTTTTTTTTTTAAAATTGGGGGCCCGGGATCTTGAATTTGGGGCCTGGACATTGTTCCTAAGCTTTTTCCGCCCAAGGTGAGCACTCTACCACTTAGAGCCATAGCCCCACTTCTGGTTTTCTGGTGGTTTACTGGAGATAGGAATCTCCTGGGACTTTTCTGCCCAAGGTGGCTTTGAACCTCGATTCTCAACTCTTTGCCTTCTGAGTAGCTGGGATTACAAGATTTGAGCCACCAGTGTCTGGCTTTGTTTTACTTAATCTGCCCTTTCACACTGCCTGGCCAAGTTTTCACCAATTCACAGAGGGCAGGTTTAGAGAACCCCTTTTTAACTCTCCTTGTAAATTAGACCAATTCACAGAGGGCAGGTTTAGAGAACCCCTTTTTAACTATCTCCCTGTAAATTAGCATTTAAATAGAAGGGAGCTAACTGCTTTTTCTGTTGTTTTCTGGTTCCTACTTGAGTCAGCCCTCTTTTATATTTATCAAAAATAAATGTTGTTTCCATATCTTCTCGCCTGTCTCTCTTGCCACAGCACAGTATCTGGAGTTGCAGTGGTGCCTATTTGGATAATATGGTAAATGCAGGGGCTTAGGTCTGAGAAGTACAAACCAGATACCGCAAAACATTACAGAAATCACTGGGCACTGGTGGTCACGCCTCTGGAAGCTGAGACGTGAGGATCACAGCTGGAAGCCAATCTGGGCAGAAAAGTCTCTGAGACTCTTAGCCCAATTAACCAGTGAATGCCTCAAGTGGAGGTGTGGTGTGTGACCAGAGTAGCAGCTTTGAGTGAGAAAAGCCAAGCGAGAGCTCAAGTCTCTTGACTTCACGGCACACTCCCCAAAATACTTACTATCTTTTCCTTACTGTTCTTACTTTGTTAAGAATTTTATTTTAAACGACAGGTTATTGATTTTTGTAGCCTAGGCTGGGTCTTGGTGAGACATTTTGATTTTCTTTAGTTGTTGTTTAGCTCATTGAACATATCTAAGTAGTTATTAAATTGAAGTCTTCGGCTGGCTAGGGGTAGGAGTGTTATTCAGTGATAATTTTTTCTTAACCTGGCACCCCAGTTTGATCTTCAGCACCACACATATAAAATAAAATGAAGAAAGAAAAAGCAGGCAAGTGAGAAAGTCAGTTCCTAGCATTCCCAGTTTTGTTTTCCCCCCAAAAAATTCATGTTCATAATTTTTGTTGAAGAGTAGACATTTTGATGATTTTTTGTTTTATACGATAGCTCTGAAAATCAGATTTCTTCCTCTTTAGGATTTGTGTTCTTTTTTCTTTTGTTTCGTTCTAGACTGTGACTTGAACTCTATACCTGATGTGTTTGCACACTGGCTAGTGCTCTACCAACTGAGCCATGTCTCCAACCCCTGTTTTCTTTATTTTTTTGCAGTAATGGGGTTTGAATTCAAGGCTTTGTATTTTCTTTTTTTTAATATATATATTTTTTATTGTAAAGATATTATACAGAGGGGTTGCAGTTACATGAGTAAGGTAATGAGTACATTTCCTATTGAGCATTGTTACAGCTTGCTTTGTTTTTTCCCTACCATCCCTTCCCACCCCACCTCCCCAACTCCTCCCTCCCCCAAGAAGCTGTAAAGTTTGTTTTCAACATAGTGTCTTGTACATCTCATTGTTAAAACGGGTCAACCTGTATCCTTATTTCAGCATTTTGTTATTTCCCTTCTCCTCCCCAAATTAGAAAAATGTATATACAAGATGCAGGGCACCAGAATCAAGTACAGTGAAAACGGGGAAGAACATACAAAAGAAATAAAAAAAATCACACATTACAAGTACATTAAAAACAACAGCAACAAAGATAAAAACCTTGTTTCCCTATTTTGGGGTTCATTTCACTTAGCATCATCTTTTTTTTTTTTTTTGCCGGTCATGGGGCCTGAACTCTGGGCCTGGGCACTGTCCCTCAGCTCTTCAGCTCAAGGCTAGCGCTCTACCCCTTGAGCCACAGCGCCACTTCTGGCTTTTTCTGTTTATGTGGTGCTGAGGAATTGAACCCAGGGCCTCATGCTTGCAAGGCATGCACTCTACCGCTGAGCTACCTTCCCAGCCCAGCATCATCTTATATGGTCATATGTACATAGCTTTTGACCTTTTCTGCTTATACTAAACATATACTAGTTATTGCAAATGAGGGAAACCATGGGACTCATGTTTCTTTGGGCCTGGCTTACTTCAGTTAACATAATCCTTTTCAAGTCCTCCATTTCCTAACAAATGGGGCAGTGTCATTCTTTCTGATGGAAGCATAGAATTCCATTGCACACGCACACCCACATACACACACACATTCATTTACTGAGGGGCTTCTGGGTTGGTTCCATATCTTAGCTATGGTGAATAATGCTGTGATAAATATAGTTGTGCTGGTAGCTTCAGTATGGCCTTGTTTATGATCATTTGGGTAAATGCCCAAAAGTGGGATTGCTGGGTCATAGGGGAGCTCTACGTGGAGTCTTTTGAGGAACCTCCATACTGCTTTCCAAAGTGGTTGAACAAGTTTACACTCCCACCAACAATGCAGTAAGGTTCCCTTTTGGCCACATCCCCTCCAGCATCTGTTGTTATTAGATTTCTTGATTATAGCCATTCTAACTGGGGTGAGATGGAATCCCAATGTTGTCTTGATTTGAATTTCTTTTATGGCTAGGGATGTTGAACATTTCTTCATGTGTCTATTGGCCATTCTTATTTCCTCTTCAGAGAAGTTTCTCTGTAAGTCTTTAGCCCACTTATTTATTGGGCAGTTGTTTCTTTGAGGATTTGTTGTTGGGGGGTTTAATTTTTTGAGTTCTAAGTATATTTTAGATATGAGACCCTTGTCCGTTGTATGGCTAGTGAAGATCTTCTCCCAATCCATGGGCTTTCTACTGATTTTGCTAGCTATGTCCTTTGCCATGCTCTGAAGTTTCATGCAATCCCATTTGTCCCATCTTTCTTTGATTTGTTGTGTTTCTGGGTCTTTAAGAAAATTTTGACCAGTGCCAAGGAGTCCTAGAGTTTCTCCTATTCCTTTCTGTAATGTTTTCAAGGTGTCTAAGGCTTTGTATTTTCTGAACAAGAAGTATACCACTTGAGCCCTTTTTTTTGCTTTTATTTTATTTTTTTTGTCAGTCATGGGACTTGAACTCTGGGCCTGGGTGCTGTCCCTGAGCTGTTCAGCTTAAGCCTAACGCTCTACCACTTGAGCCACAGCGCCACTTCCGGTTTTCTGAGTGGTTAATTGGAGATAAGAGTCTCATGAACTTTCCTGCCCAGGCTGACTTTGAACCACGATCCTTAGATGTCAGCCTCCTGAGTGGCTAGCATTACAGACGTGTTACCAGCACCTGCCTTGTTTGATGTTTTGAATTGTGTGTGTGTGTGTGTGTGTGTGTGTGTGTGTGTGTGTGTGTGTGTGTGTGTGTGTGTGTGTGTGTGTGTGTGTGTGTTGGGAGGTGGTTCTGGGGCTTGAACTCAGGGCCTGGGTGCTGCCCCTGAGCCTTTGTGCTCAAGGCTTTACCTCTTGAACCACAGCTTCTGTACCAGATTTTTGCTGGTTAATTGGAGATAAGAGTCTCATGGACTTTACTGCCCTGGATAGCTTTGAACTGCTATCCTCATTATTTTGTCTGCCTTTTGAGTAGCTAGGATTACAGAGGAGCCACCAGTATCCCACTGTCCCTTAGCTTTTTCTGCTCAAGGATGGAGGGAGCTCTGTTTGCTGGTCATGTGGCTTAGTGGTGGAGTGCTACCCTAGCACGCATGAAGACCTGGGTTGGATTCCTCAGTTCTACCTACACAGAAAAAGCTGGAAGTGGTGCTGTGGCTCAAGTGATAGAGTGCTGATCTTGAGCAAAAGAAGCCCAGGCTCTGAGTTGAAGCCCAGGCTCTGAGTTCAAGCCCCAGTACTGGTAAAGAGAAAAAAAAAGGATGGAGTTCTACCACTTGAGCCACAGCTTCAATTCTGGCTTTTTTGTTTCTTAATTGGAGGTAAGAGTCTTATGGACTTTACTGCCTGGGCTGGCTTTGAACCATGATCCTCAGATCTGAGCCTCCTGAATTGCTAGGCTTACAGATGGCAGTCACCAATGTCCAGTCCAGTGTATTTTTATTTACCATGTGAGTGTTAAAAAAATCACTTGTTTTTGTGCACCTTGAGAGGCTAAGGCTGGAAGTCCCAAAGTTTGAGACAATCCTGGGCTACACAGTCTTGTCTCTAGGCCCCTTCCCCCAAATAGATGAAAGATTTTCCTTTTGCATGTCACCTTTATAATAGAATAAGAAGTTAAAGAAAAAGAAAAAAATTTCCCCTAAATCTGTTATTTTAAAATGGAGATTCCCAGTAATGATTTATTTGGGGTGATTTGTGCATTGTGGGATGTTGAGTACTCTCTGTTGCATCTGGGTATAAATGCCAGTGATAACTCTACCTACACCTGCTGACAACCCAAAAGGGCCTCAAGACATTTTCATCTGGATCCTGGGGCCAAAAATTTCCCTAGTAACTGGTGTCTATGTCCCTTGGAAATGGTCATGTGCAGTTACGTCAATTTCATCACATTTTACTGTCAGTTTTTCACTCAAAAATGATTTCAGTAGTTTTCATAGTTTTTCCCAACTTCTTAATAGACTGGTAAAACACATAAATTATAAAATGTTACCATCTTAACCATTGGGAGTGTACATCTCATTGGCATGAAACACATGCTGTGTTTAACCACTCCCCCTGTCCTTTTCCCATTCTTCTCATTATCCCAAACAGAAAGGTTGTACCATTAAGCTACTATTCCCTTTTCACTCTCTCTCTATAGTTTGTTTGGTTTCTTTCTTTTCTTTCTTTCTTTTTTTGTTCAACAGGGAAGGATATTCACGATTTTATTGGCAGGTTCTTCAATTACTCCTCTCAGCTTGGGGCCCTAGTGTTCCAGGAGGTGGCTGGGCACCTCACGTGTCCTCCAGGAGCTGCACTGGTTGGTTTAGGTTGTGGCCTGCTTTTATTCCAGGTGGCCTACTTGCTGTAGGGACTGAGTGGAGGCAGAATTACGGTGACGCCCCCTCGTGGTAAAGAGAAGGACCTGCAGTGTTTACTTGTTCCAGGCATTCCTAAGGTGGCCAGTTTTACTTCCATCCTCTTTCATAGTTTTCAGAGGTGTGTGTGTGTGTGTGTGTGTGTGTGTGTGTGTGTGTGTGTGTGTGTGTGTGTGTGTGTGTGTGTGTGTGTGTGTGTGTGTGTGTGTGTGTGTGTGTGTGTGTGTGTGTGTGTGTGTGTGTGTGTGTGTGTGTGTGTGTGTGTGTGTGTGTGTGTGTGTGTGTGTGTGTGTCTCCTGGGGCTTGAACTCTGGGACTGGGCGCTGTCCCTGAGCTTTTGTGCTCAAGGCTAGCATTCTACCACTTAAGCTCCACTTCCAGGTTTTTTGGTCCTGAATTGGATATAAAAGTCTCATGGACTTTCCTGCCCTGGCTGATTTCCAACTGTGATCCTTAGATCTCAGTCTCCTGAATAGCTAGGATTGCAGGCATTTGCCACTTGGGCCCAGCTGGCTAATAATTTTTTAAAGGTCCTTTAAGTAACATTGCTTTTTTTTTGTGATATGGTCTTGCTATTTATTCAGGCTGGCCTGCAACTCCTGATCTTGCTAACTTAGCCTCTTCACTGCTGAGATTAAAGGTGTATGCTACCATACATGAGTTAGAAACTGTTATTTCAGTAGAATATAGATGTTAATTTTTATCGATATTTGCTAGAGGCTTATTTTGGTGACACTGAGGTTTGAACTCAGGACCTTGCACTAGCTGAACAGGTGCCCTACTAATTGAGACACTCCACTAGTGTGTGTGTGTGTGTGTGTGTGCGCGCGCGCCCGCCAGGACTCAGGTTTGAATTCAGGGTCTGGGTGCTTTGAGCTTTTGTGCTCAAAGCTAGTGCTATACCACTTTCTAGGTTTTTGGAGATAAGAGTGTCATGGACTTTCCAGACCAGGTTGGCTTTGAACAGTGATCCTCAGATCTCAGCCTCCTGAGTACCTAGGCTTACAGGCATGAGCCACTGGCACCTGGCTTGTTTTATTTTTTTTATGGATAAAATTTTTTATTATATATCATAATTGTATCACAAAATATAGTGTTTCTAAAATTCAGAGACCAATTCAGAGTTAAGTTCCCCATCCCTCTCTGTGCAGTGCTGGCTGTTTTTGCTCACCCATCCCCCTGCTCTTTGTAATTTTTTTTTCTTTTTGCTGGGGCTTGAACTCAGGGCCTGGGCTCTGTCCCTGATCCTTTCTGTGCTCAAGGCTAGTGCTTTACCACTTGAGTCACAGTGCCACTTCCAGCTTTTTTCTGTTGATGTGATACTAAGGAATTGAACCTAGGGTTTCACGAATGCTAGGCAAGCACTCTACTAAGCCACATTCCCAGCTCTGTAAAAAATGTTTAAAAATACAATTTTAGGAGCTGGGATAGTCGTTCAGTGGTAGAGTGCTTGCCTCACATGCGTGAGGCTCTGGGTTTGATTCCTCAGCACCACATAAACAGAAAATGTCAGAAGTGGCTCTGTGGCTCAAGTGGGTATAATGCTAGCCTTGAGCTGAAGAGTTGAGGGATAGCGCCCAGGCCTAGAGTTCAGGCCCCATGACTGATAAAAAACCCCCACAATTTTATTGTTATCATTAAGGTGGTATATAGAAGAGTTAACACTTCACAATTCAGGTGGTTTTTTTTTTCTCTGTCAGTCTTGGGGCTTGAACTCAGGGCCTGGGCTCTGTACCTCAGCTCTTTCGCTTAAGGCTCCCACTCTATCGCTTTGAGACACAGCTCCACTTCTGGGTTTTGAGTGTTTAATTGGAGATAAGAGTCTCATGGGCTTTCCTGCCTGGGCTGGTTTTGAACCTTGATTCTCAGATGTCAGCCTCCAGAGTAGCTAGGATTATAGGCGTGAGCCACCAGGACCCCATTGTTTGCTATTTTTAAGATAAGGGTTTCACTTTACCCTAGGCTGGTATGAATTTTGATTCTCTCATTTGTGCTTTCCTTTGTTGATGGGATGACAGGTATATGCTACTGTGGAGCCATTGATTGAGATGGAGTCTCTTGAAATTTTCTTCAAAAATCCAAGGCTGGCCTTGAATTGAGATCTCCTAAATAGCTGAGAAACTTAAACCACCATGATTGGCAATGGCTTACGTTTTCTTCTCCTTTATTTTATTTTATTTTTAAAATGATTGTTATAAAGAAGATGCACAGAGGTTTTTGTTTGCAATGTAAAAGAAAGGCAGAGATTAAAAGTGGCACTCATTAAACTGAAGTTTGGTGGTGGTGGGGCCTGAGTGCTGTCCCTGAGCTTTTGTGCTAAAGGCTACTGCTCTACCACTTTGCTCCACAGCTCCACAGCTCCACTTTTGGTTTTTAGGTGGTTAATTGGAGAGGAGTCTCATGGACTTTCCTGCCTGGGCTGGCTTTGAACTGAGATCCTCAGGTCTTAGCTTCCTGAGTAGTAAATGAAGGTATGAGCCACTAATACCTGGCTGAAAAACAGTAATTTTTTGTTTTTTTTGGTTGTTGTGGCCGGCTCAGGGCCTGGGTGCTGTCCCTGAGCCTCTTGGTGCTCAAGGCCAGCACTCTACCACTTGAGCTACAGTGACACTTCTGGTTTTTGAGTGGTTAATTGGAGATAAGAGTAAGAGTCCCACAGCAGGGACTTTGCTGTCCATGCTGGCTTCAAACCGTGATCCTCAGATCTCAGCCTTCTGAGTAGCTAGGATCACAGGTGTGAGCTACCAGTGCCCAGCTGAAAATCAGTAATTTTGATGTGAATGTAAATGTTACCTTGTTCAGAGACTAGCCAGATCCAACCCTGCTTAGCTTCTGAAATCAAACAAGATCAGGTACATTCAGTATGATGTCCATAGACAGCATTTTTTTGTTGTTGTTGTTGTGGGATTGAACTCTGGGCTTGGGCACTGTCCCTCAGCTCTTCAGGTCAAGGCTAGCACTCTACCACTTGAGCCACAGCACCACTTCCAGTTTTCTGAGTGGTTTATTGGAGATAAGAGTCTCAGGGATTTTCCTGCCCAGGCTGGCTTTGAGCTGGGATCCTCAGATCTCAGCCTCCTGAGTAGCTAGGATTACAGGCGTGAGCTACCAGCACCCAGCTTTTTTTTTTTTTTTTAGTATGTTTGTATCTCTTTTTAAGAGTGACTGTATACTGTTTGGCTTTAGCTTCAATAACTAGGTGAGGATTTAACATATAGCTCAGGCTGGCTTTGAACTTCATTTCAAACCTGTATTTCCTGAGTAGTTGAGATTACAGGTGTGCATCACTACATCTGGCTGTGTATGTGGCATTGAAGATGGAACCCTGGGCCTTAGACACGCTGGGCAAGTACTCTTGCACAGAGTTATGTCCCTGTCATATTTTGAGTAGCTGTTAAAAAAACTTGTTTGATTTCTGGTGTTCTATTTGTCTTAACTTTTCCTTTCTCTAAAGCATAGCTCTAAAAATATTTATGCTGTAATTTAGAGGTTTACATGGTGTTGGATTTTCTTCTAAACAGTGACCATGAGGGTCTGGGAAGGTGGCTCAGTGGTAGAATGCTTTCCTTGCATACATGAGGCCCTGGGTTTGATTCCTCAGCCACCACATAAGCAGAAAAAGCCGGAAGTGGCGCTGTGGCTCAAGTGGTAGAGCGCTAGCCTTGAGCTGAAGAGCTGAGGGACAGCACCCAGGCTCAGAGTTCAGGCCCCACAACCGGCAAAAAAAGAAAAAGTGACCATGAGCCTATTTACTTATATTATAATGTCTGTTTTGCAAGCAAATTACTTAGGAAATTTTTTTGCTCGTTTGTGGGGCTTGAACTCTGGGCCTGGGTGATGTCCCTGAGTTCTTCAACTCAAGGCTAGTGCTCTAGTACTTGAGCCACAGCATCATTTCCGGTTTTCTGGTGGTTCATTGGAGATAAGATCCTCAGATCTCAGCCTCTTGAGTAGGATTACAGGAGTAACTAGTATTACCAGCTGATTTTTTTTTTTTGGGTCCAGTCGTGGGGCCTGAACTCTGGGCCTGGTCGCTGTCCCTCATCTCTTCAGCTCAAGGCTAGCACTCTACCACTTGAGCCACAGTGCCACTTCCGGCTTTTTTCTTTTTGCTTATGTGGTGCTGAGGAATCGAACCCAGGGCCTCAGGGCATGCAAGGCAAGCGCTCTACCACTTAGCCACCTTCCCAGACCCTTACCAGCTGATTTAAAAAAAATTATTTTATTGTAAAGGTGCCGTATAGAGGGGTTACAGTTACATGAGTAAGGTAATGAGTACATTTCTTTTTTTTGGGGGGGGCGGTCCGGTCGTGGGCCTGAACTCTGGGCCTGGGCGCTGTCCCTCAGCTCTTCAGTTCAAGGCTAGTGCTCTACCACTTGAGCCACAGCGCCACTTCCGGCTTTTTTCTTTTTGCTTATGTGGTGCTGAGGAATTGAACGCAGGGCCTCAGGCATGCAAGGCAAGCGCTCTACCACTGAGCCACCTTCCCAGCCCCAATGAGTACATTTCTTGTTGAGTATTGTTACCCCCTCCTTTATTTTTCTCATAATACCCCTTCCCTTCCACACTTTGCTCACCCCACCCCAAAGTTGTAAAGTTTATTTCCAACATAGTATCTTGTGAGTATCATTGTTACAATGGGTCATCCTGTGTCCTTGAAAAAATTTTTAAATAGCTCCTATTCATAGCCAGTGATGTTCCTCTAAGGAAGCATGGATGAAGCTCATATTTCTTTCAAGTAGTGTGGCATAGCTGTGATTTAATTTTCAATAATCAATTAAGTAAATTTAAAATAAAAGGACAGTTCCTCTTTAAAAAAACATCAACTGAGCTGGGCTCCAGGGGTTTAAACCTCAAATCCTAGCTATTCTGGAGGCTGGGATGAAGATCACTATTTAAACCAGCCTGGGCAGTAAAGTCCTTGAGACTCTAATCCCACATAAGCCACAGAAAAATCAGAAGTAGAACTTTGGCTCAAGTGGTAGAGTGCTAGCCTTGAGCAATAAAAAAGTTCAAGGACAGTGCCCAAACCCTGAGTTCAAGCTCCAGGACCTGCTTACACAGACAAAATAAGGATAAACTGTGCATTTCATATATTTTCTTTCATCAATAAGCTTTATGAAAGTCATTGTTTAAACCAACTCTTCCCTGATTTGGGGCCCGATCTCTGTGAAGATTATTTCCAGCAGGCTGATAAATTAAGATGACTGTAGAACAATGGGCCCTGTAGACTTATATGACAAATCTCAGAGTGACAATAGCTTGGTTTTCACTTTTTTTTTTTTTTGATTGGTCATGGGGCTAGGATTACAGATGTGAGCCACCAGTGCCTGGGTTTACTTATTCTTAAATACTGTTGGCAGATAATGAAGTAAATCTGAAGCTTTGAGTAATATTGAATGAGTCAAGGTATTTTCAGTATGTGGGACATCATATTATTAATAGAATGACATATAGATAAAGTATCAGACTAAGACCTTACTTTTTGTTACTTATATTTCTGGGTCTTCTGGTACCCATGAGACTCAGGTTTTACTCTTTATTTGTTCAGTACCCTGTAGTACAGTCTTTTATTTTTTTACATTTTCTTTGGACTCAGGACCTTACACACTTTCTTCTTTTTCGTTCATGGCTGGAACTTTACCTTTTTTTTTTGTCAGTCAAAGGGCTTGAACTCTGGGCCTGGGCACTGTCCCTCAGCTCTTCAGCTCAAGGCTAGTGCTCTCCCACTTGAGCCACAGCACCACTTTTGGTTTTCTGGTGGTTTATTGGAGATAAGAGTTTCATGGACTTTCCTGCCGGGCCTGGCTTTGAACCGTGATCCTCAAGTCTCAGCCTCCTGAGTAGCTAGGATTACAGGTGTGAGCCACTGGCACCCGGCTTGCTTTATCTTTTGAGCCACACCCCAGTCTACCTTTTTACTGGTTAACTGAACAAGTAACAGGTGGATATGTTAATTGAGCTTTTTTGCTTGCATTCGCTTCAAACTGCACTCCTCCAGGTGTCAGCCTTTTGAGTAGCTAGGATTACAAGTGTGAGCCACTGGTGCCTGGTCAGTCTTTAATTTTAATGTAGTTTAAGCCTAAAATTCTATCCCAACAATCTGTTTTATTATATAGTGGGTGAAATGAGGAAGGTGGGAGCATATTAGAAATCAGTTTAGAGCAGGGAAATACGTGAGCTAGACTTCTTTGGTCCAAGGGTTCTGTGAATTAAACAGGCAAATTGGGATCAATAATTGCAGAAAGAAAGGATGTTTCTCATAGTCTTACTCCCAGGAATGGAATGCAACAGATTGCTCTTAAATCTAATATGATACTGGATTGCTGGTTTGTTCCAGAAGCAAACTTTATAGCTGGAAGGTTTCTTTAACAGTCATCTCATTTTACAGGTGAGAAAATTGAGTGTTGTTGCAATTTGTTTAAAGTCATAGATGTAAGTACTAATTACAACATGAACCAAGATTATGACTCCTGGTTCAGAGGTTTTGGTGCAATTCTCTCTCCCTCCCCCTCCCCCTCTCCCTCTCCCTCTCCTTCTCCCTCTACCCCCCTCTCCCCCTCTCTCCCCCTCCTCTCTCCCCCCTCCTTTCTCCCCCCTCCTCTCTCCCCCCTCCTCTCTCTGTCTCTGTCTCTCTCTCTGTCTCTCTCTCTCTCTGTATGCGTATGCACTCAAGTGCATGTGCTGGTCCTGGAGCTTGAACTCAGGGTTTCAGTACTGTCCCTGAGCTTTCTTGCTTAAGGCTTATGATCTACCACTTGAGTCACAGCTCCACTTCTCCACTTCTAGCTTTTCTTTGGTTAGTTGGAGATGAGTCTCATGGATTTTCCTGCCCAGGCTAGCTTTCAATCATGATCCTCAGGTCTCAGCTTCCTGAGTGTATAGGATCATAGTTGTGTGCTACTGCTGCCCAATATAACTGTTTTTAATCAGCCTATTTTAGATGCTTTCTATGTATTTTATAAAGAGTCAGTAAGAAAAGTAAAATATTTTACAATAAGGCACATCAGGATGTCTGTTCCAGAACCTCAAGGACCCCATGATGTTTTAACATAATCGTTACTTTGTCCTGTCTGCCAATGTTGCAAGGAAGTTACAGTTACATGCGATGACACTGGATGTTTAGGGCTTCAGCTATATGATATTCAGATATTCCAGAGCTCTTTCATTACTATTGAATGGAGATGGGGTAATTACTCATGTTTTGTTTAGGCAGGTGGCTGGGGAATCTGAAGATTTTGCAGGTACTCATTGACACTTGCTTCTGATCAGGAATACTTGCTTTCTAATCTTTTTTTTTTTTTTTTGCCAGTCCTGGGGCTTGAACTCAGGGCCTGGGCACCGGCTCAAGGCTAGTGTTCTAGCACTTGAGCCATAGCACCACTTCAGGCCTTTTCTGTTTATGTGGTACTGAGGAATTGAATCCATGCTAGGCAAGCATTCTACTACTAAGCCACATTCCCAGCCTTTTATTTGTCTTGACTGGGTCTCAGTATCCCATGCTGGCCTTTATTTACCCTCCTCACTCCTCAGCCTCCCCAGTGCTGGAATCACAGGTGCACACCACTATGCCTGGCTTCTACTGATCTTTTTTTTTTTTTTTTGGGTCCCGTTGTAGGCCTGAACTCTGGGCCTGGGCACTGTCCCTCAGTTCTTCAGCTCAAGTCTAGCGCTCTACCACTTGAGCCACAGCACCACTTCCGGCTTTTTTTTTTGCTTATGTGGTGCTGAGGAATCGAACCCAGGGCCTCAGGCATGCAAGGCAAGCGCTCTACCACTGAGCCACCTTCCCAGCCCCTACTGATCCTTTTATAGTGAAAACGTATTCCTCGTTTGACTTTTACAAATGCCTTCTATATATTAGATTTTGCATGTTCCTATCTTGACTTGTGGCCACACCTTTCACCCCTAGCCATGATAAGTTTTGGCCCAGCCGGGATGGGGATGTGACCTCAGGGAGGGGGGTAGGTGACTGCCTCCACATGTTCCAGTTACCTAGGTGATTTGCGGGTACTGGGCAGAGACTTAGCCAAGAGGAGGGAAGAGTCTGCTCCGCCTTCCCAAGGCAGACCTTACACAGTGGGCTTCTTTGATCAGCATGGACTAAGTCCAGAAGATCAGAACAGATGTCTGTAGCTTCTAACAATCCTCCTAGTTTCTATACTCCTAAGTGCAGAATATAATTTTATGTAGTTTAAGGAATATGGAGATAACCAAAATATTTATACCCAACCATCCATAAAATCATGGTTTTGAGGTTGAGCCAAGCGTAGTTATAACTTTAATGAAAAATAAAAAAGATAAAGCATAGCTGGGCGCCAGTGGCTCACACCTGTAATCCTAGCTACTCAGGAGGCTGAGATCTGAGGATCGCGGTTCAAAGCCAGCCTGGGCAGGAAAGTCCGGGAGACTCTTATCTCCAATAAATCATTTAAAAACACAAGTGGCGCTGTGGCTCAAATAGTAGAGTACTCACCTTGAACTGAAGAGTGTAGGGACAGCACCCAAGCCCAGAGTTCAGGAAACATGACTGCCAAAAAAAACAAAACAAAACAACAAAAAAGATAAAGTAAGTTGCTTTTTTTTCCCCTAGGATATAGGGACTTGAAATAGGTCTTAAAACTTTCCTTGCTGGGTGCTGGTGGCTCATGTGTAATCCTAGCTAGTTAGGAGGCTGAGCTCTGAGAATCAACCTTCAAAGCCAATCCAGGCAAGAAAGTCTGGGAGACTCTTATCTCCAATTAACTACCAAAATCCAGAAGTGGAGATGTGGTTCAAGTGGTGGAGTGCTAGCCTTGAGTGAAAAAGTGCAGGGACATCACCTAGGCCCTGAGTTCAAGCTCCTAGGACTGGGACACAAAAACACATACATCCAGGGGCTGGGAAGGTGGCTCAGTGGTAGAGTGCTTGTCTTGCATGCATGAGGCCCTCGGTTTGATTCCTTAGCACCACATAAGCAGAAAAAGTTGGAAGTGGTGCTGTGGCTCAAGTGGTAGAGTGCTAGCTTTGAGCTGGTGCTGAGGGACAGCACCCAGGCCCCAAAACCGACCCCAAAAACAAAACAAAACAAAATTCAACAAAAAACACATATCCACAACCCCCTACAACACCTCTGCAACTTTCTTATATATAATAACTTTTTTTTATTTTGGGAAATGAGTATATTCAGAAGAAAACAGTGTAACAACACCCCTCCAATATCTATCTACCTTTTCATCAGTAATTATCTCATGAGTAGTTGAATTTCATTCATAGGGACTGAATTTCCTTTCTTTAGAGTAGATCATTTCTGAAATGATTTTTTTTTTTTTTTGGTTAGTTATGGGGCTTGAACTCTGAACCTGGATGCTGTCCCCGAACTTTTCAGCTCAAGGCAAGCGCTCTACCACTTGAGCCACAGCACTACTTTTAGTTTTCTGGTGGTTTATTGGAGATAAGAGTCTCATGGCCTTTGTATGCTCTGGCTTTGAATGGAGATCCTCAGCTCTCAGCTTCCTGAGTAGCTAGGATTACAGATGTGAGCCACCAGTGCCCACCTATGCTTTATCTTTTTTCTTTTTCTTTTTCTTTCTTTCTTTTTGTTTTTTGGTCCAGTCGTGGGGCCTGAGCTCTGGGCCTGGGCGCTTTCCCTCAGCTCTTCAGCTCAAGGCTAGCGCTCTACCACTTGAGCCACAGCATCACTTCCGACTTTTTTCTTTTTGCTTATGTGGGGCTGGGGAATCGAACCCAGGGCCTCATGCATGCAAGGCAAGCGCTCTACCATTGAGCCACCTTCCCAGCCCTCTTTTTTATTTTTCATTAAAGTTATAACTACCCTTGGTAGTTAGCCATGGGCGCCCAGCCTCAAATGATTCTTAACATTATTGTATAGAACTGTTTTTAAAAAATTAAATTGTTCATTGGGAATGTGGCTTAGTGGTAGAATGCTTGTCTGGCATGCATGAAACCCTGGGTTTGATTCCTCAGTACCATATAAGCAGAAGTGGTGCTGTGGCTCAAGTGGTAGAGTGCTAGTCTTGAGCAAAAAGAAGCTCAGGGAGAGTGCCCAGGCCCTGAGTTCAAGCCCCAGGACTGGCAAAAATTAAAAAAAAAATTTAGTGTTGCAACCAGGATTTGAAGTCATTGCCTTTTACCTTTTTTTTTTTTTTTTGGATCGGTTGTGGGACTTGAACTCTGGGCCTGGGCACTGTCCCTCATATCTTCAGCTCAAGGCTAGCGCTCTACCACTTGAGCCACAGTGTCATTTCCGTTTATGTGGCGCTGAGGAATCAAACCCAGAGCCTCATGCATGTGAGGCAAGCACTCTACCACTGAGCCTTTTACTTTTACTCAGTGCTTTATGTCATGGCAGATGTTCTATTGCTTGTGTCACACCTTCAGTCTGGCTTTTTGCTGGTGAGTTTGGAGATGATTCTTGCAGACTTTACTCACAGGCTAGTTTCAGATTATAGGTGAGTCACTTGTACCTGGCCATCAATTTTTTTTTTTCTTTTGCATTTCTGGGGATAGAACCCAGGGCAGTACCCTCAACTCTTTTTTTTGCTAGTCCTAGGCCTTGAACTCAGGGCCTAGACATTGTCCCTGAGCTTCATTTTTTTGCTCAAGGCTAGCACTGTATCACAATGCCACTTACAGCTTTTGCTGTGTGTGTGGTACTGAGGAATTGAACCCAGGGCTTCATGCATGCCAGGCAAGCACTCTATCACTAAGCCTCATTCCTAGCCTAGCACCCTCAACTCTTAAACAAACTATCCTACAGAGTGCTTGTCTAAAATGGGTTACTTATACAAATTGATTTTGTGTGTGTATATGTTTGTGTGCCAGTCTTGAGGCTTAAATTCAGAACCTGGGCACTGTCCCTGTGATTTTTCATTCAAAGCTGGTACTTGACTATTTGAGCCTCCCTCTACTTCTGGCTTTTTGGTGATTAATTAGAGAGAAAAATTTCTCAGGGAAGTCATGCTGTGTCTCAAGGTGGTAGAGTGCTAGCATGAGCAAAAGAGCTCAGGGAGAGCACCCAGCCCCTGAGTTCAAATTGCACTACCAACAACAACAATGAAGATTTTTTTGGATTTTTCTGCCCAGGACAGTGGCTTCCTCAGATCTAGGCCTTCTTAGTGGCTAGGATTATAGGCTTGAACCACCAACACCTGGCTTTCAAGTTGAATTAAAAAAAGTTGTATTATAATCACAAATTGCTTTCTTGGTTTCTTTTAGGTGATAGCTTTTCAAGTGTTTGGTGTCTATCAGAGAAGCTAATGTTCTCACTGAAATTTAATTTTTCAATATTTTATCATGAAATTTCTCTTTTTTTGGAGGGGGAGGATCCGGTCATGGGGCCTGAACTCTGGGCCTGGGCACTGTCCCTCAGCTCTTCAGCTCAAGGCTAGTGCTCTACCACTTGAGCCACAGAACCACTTCTGGCTTTTTTCTTTTGCTTATGTGGTGCTGAGGAATCAAAACCAGGGCTTCAAGCATGCAAGGCAAGCGCTCTACTACTGAGCCACCTTCCCAGTCCGAAAATTCTTTTTTTTTTTTTTTTTTGGGTCCAGTCGTGGGGCCTGAACTCTGGGTCTGGGCGCTGTCCCTCAGCTCTTCAGCTCAAGGCTAGTGCTCTACCACTTGAGCCACAGCGCCACTTCCGGCTTTTTTCTTTTTGCTTATGTGGTGCTGAGGAATTGAATCCAGGGCCTCAGGTATGCAAGGCAAGCGCTCTACCACTGAGCCACCTTCCCAGCCCCATAGTCTGAAAATTCTTAAGCTTAAAGAAAACTTGGAAAAGTATTAGTGAATGTTCATATACTTAAAACATGGATTCTATCTTGAAGAGTGAAATCATTCTTTTTTGAGGCTGGACCTCACTACATAGCAGAGGCTTGGCTTGAACTTGTAAGCTTCCTACTTCTGCCTGGCCAGTGCTGGGATTACAGGTGTGCATCATCTACCCTGCCCTAACATTTTATTGTACTTACCACATGTTTTATTCATCTGTCCCAACTTTCCACTAATGCAAGTCATTTTTTTCTCCCTCCCTCCTCCATACTGGGAATTGAACTCAGGGCCTCCATGCTTACTTAGGACTGCACTTGAGCCACACCCACAGCCCCCTCCCCTTTTTGCCAGTCCTGGGGCTTGACCTCAGGCCCTGGGCACTGTCCCTGAACTTCTTTGCTCAAGGTTAGTGCTCTACCACTTGGAGCCACAGCTCCACTTGTGGGCATTTCTGTTCATGTGGTACTGAGAAATTGAACCCAGGGTCTCATACATGGTAGGCAAGCACTATCACTAAGCCTTTTTCTCAGCCCTATCCAGAACCTTTTTAATTGATTTTTCAGTTAGGGTATCCTGCTAACTTTAGTCCTGGCTGGCTTCATACTGAAAGCCTCCTGTCATTACTTCCCTAATAGCTGAGATTACAGGTGTATGGCAAAATTCCTGGCTATGATTTTTTTTTTTTGTAAAGTACATTGTAGATTACCATTACATTATAACTGGAGTTCAGTTTTGGTTTTGTTTTTGTTTTTTTAAATTCCAATGCTGGGAATTAGACCTAGGGCCTCCTGCATGCCAGGCAAGCACTTTGCCCTTGAGCTACACTGTCAACCCAATTATATTTGCTTTTAACTCTTTTTTCTTTTGTTGTTAGGTTACTTATTATATTTTTAGATGGGGTATACTAGATTTTGAAATAAGGGCCTTGTACTTGTAAGGTGAACACTCTATCATTTGATCTGTGTCCCAAACCTTTTTAGCTTTTGTTATTTTTTTTCACTTTTTGTGCCAGTACCAGGGCTTGAACTCAGGACCTCTGGACCTCATTTAGCTTTCTAGCTGGTAGCTGGCACTCCACCACTTGAATCATACCTCCAGTCCTTAATTTTTGAGCTTTTACTTTGCCTCTTTTCTTCCCTCCCCTTTCTCCTTCCCTTCCTGCTTCTTTTTACTCCTCTGGCTTCCTCTTTGTTGAGTAGGGATCAACCTCAGGGCCCTGTACATGTTGTACCCCTGAGCAAAAACCTGGAAATGAGGGCTGGGAAGGTGGCTCAGTGGTAGAGTGCTTGCCTAGCAAGCATGAGGCCCTGGGTTCTATTCCTCAGCACCACATAAGCAAAAAGAAAAAAGCCAGAAGTGGTGCTGTGGCTCAAGTGGTAGAGCGCTAGCCTTGAGCTGAAGAGCTGAGGGACAGCTCCCAGGCCCAGAGTTCAGGACCCACGACTGGCCCCCCCCAAAAAAAAAACAAAAATAAAACCCCTGGAAATGGAACTGTGGCTCAGGTGGTATAGTGCCAGCCTTGACTGAAAAAGCCCAGTGCTGCGCGCGCGCGCGCGCACACACACACACACACACACACACACACACACACACACACACACACACACACACACACACACACACACACACACACACACACACACACACACACACACACACACACACACACACACACACACACACACACACACACACAAAAGCTAACAAGCCAAGTGCTCTTTTTTGGATTATGGTAATTTTCTTTGTGCACAAAGTATTCAGTAATATAAGCAAAGGAGAGTAGAGACACTGCTCAGCTCTAGAGTGCCTACATAGCAAGTGTGAGGCCTGAGATCAAATCCCCAGTATTTCAAATTTTAAAGAAAAGAAGCTAGGCACTGGTAGCTCATGCCTGTAATCCTAGTTACTCAGAAGGCTGAGATTTAAGGATTTCGATTTGAAGCCAGTGTGGGGAGGAGATTCTTATCTCAAATTAACCACCAAAAAGCTGGAAGAGGAGCTGTGGTTCAAGTGGTGGAGTTCTAGCCTTGAGCAAAACACTCAGGGATAGTGCCCAGGCTCTGAGTTTAAGTCCAAAATTGGTACCATAAATGAATGAATGAGTGAATGAATGAATGAAGAAATAAATAAGAAATGAGAGTTTACTGGATCACATCAACACAGAGCATTTCCATGCTAGCTTGTGAGCACTGTAATATGATGTTTCACTGCTAAGAGTTTGTGTGTGTATGGCTTCAAACTCTTTACAGACTCCTCTGGGGAGCTGGGTCTGGCACTGCAGCTCTGCTCTGTGTCATACTCTGGGAGAGGGAGACAACTCTTACCATTTCTGGATATTCCTACCCAACCAGTGCTTTTAGTAATCTGTGCTCTGCTTCCAGAAGGAGCAGGGAGGAAAAGGTCCTCCTGAAAGCCACCCTTCCTCCCCCTTTTGCTTTGGTCCGGTTGGGCTGTTGTCCTCCAAATCTTCCAGCTTGTCACCATGTGATCTGTAGGTTACCTTTCAACATCTTCAGGAAGTCACTGTTAGGGTTGATGGTTGTACAGGTCAGCTTGTTCAGACCAAGTTGCTATTGATGGCAGGGGTAGTGCTACAGGGATTCTGGAAGAACTTTGAACAGTGCTAGGAGCCAGAACCACTGCTTTGGTACCAGATAATGAACTGAAATAAATAAAAGCAGACTCCTGACTGGAGGAAAGGGATGCGAACTTGGTTGATTTTGTTAGCTTTCCACGTGATGGGCTTGAGGAGGTGGCATGGGGTTTGGGGAATCAGGCCTTTTTATTTTTGTTGTTGGTCATGGGGCTTGAACGCTGGGTCTGGGTGCTGAGTTCTTTTTGCTCAAGGCGAGTGCTCTACCACTTTGAGCTGCAGCTCCACTCCTGGTTTTCTGGTGTTTAATTGGAGGTAAGAGTCTCAGGGACTTTCCTGCCTGGGCTGGCTTTGAACCATGATTCTCACATCTCAGACTTTTGAGTACCTAAGATTACAGGTGTGAGCCACTAGTGCCAGGCCCAAGAATTTTCTTTTTGTTTTGTTTTGTTTTTTGGTCGTGGGGCTTGAACTCTGGGCTTGGGTGCTGTCTTTGTGCTCTTCAGCTCAAGGCCAGCGCTCTACCCCTTGAGCCACAGCACCACTTCCGGTTTTCTAGCAGTTTATTGGAGATAAGAGTCTCATGAACTTTCCCGCCTGGGCTGGCTTTGAACCGCGATCCTCGGATCTCAGCCTCCTGAGTAGCTAGGATTACAGGCGTGAGCCACCGGTACCTGGCGAGGCCCAAGAATTTTCTGTGTGTCAGTCTTAGGGCATGAACACAGGGCCAGACCATTGCCCACTAGCCTTTTTGCTCCAGGCTGGTATTCTACCATTTGAACCATAGGTCCACTTCAGGCTTTGTGGTAGCTAACTGGAGATTAATAGTCTCATCTTTAGATTTCAGCCTCCTAAGTAGCTAGGATTACAGGTGTAAGCCACTACCCTCTCCCCTTTTAAAAAAAATAGCCTTTTGTGAAATTCCTAGCTCTTAGTTTTTTATCTTTGTGAGGAATAGGTTCAAAAATTTCTTTTTGTGTGCCTCCATGGTAAGCATGTGTGCGGCGCGTGCGCGCGCACACACACACACACACACACACACACACACACACACACACACACACACACACACACACACACACACACACACACACACACACACACACACACACACACACACACACACACACACACACACAAAATCACTGAAGTGGTCGTGGGGCCTGAACTCTGGGCCTGAGCGCTGTCCCTCAGCTCTTCAGCTCAAGGCTAACGTTCTACCACTTGAGCCACAGCGCCACTTCCGGATTTTTTTTTTTTTACTTATGTGGTGCTGAGGAATCGAACCCAGGGCCTCATGCATGCAAGGCAAGCGCTCTACCACTGAGCCACCTTCCCAGCCCCTGAGCTATATCTCTAGCCCAGGATTTGGTTGTTGTATGGTTACTGTCATAAGAATAGATGAGGTTTCTCCTCAGCTTCCCAGTTTCCACACAAAGTCATATTCAGCATTTAGTACAGTTTATTCCCCAAGCTTGGTATTTTAGAAGGTTTACATACTTGAGGAACACAAATGAAAATCAAGGAAGAAAACAGTCCTTTTTTTTTTTGCCAGTCCTGAGACTTGAACTCAGGGCCTGGGCACTGTCCCAGAGCCTCTGTGCTCAAGGTAGCACTCTAGCACTTGAGCTACCACGCCACTTCTAGTTTTTCTGTTTATGTGGTACTGAGGAATCGAATCCAGGGCTTCATGCATGCAAGGTAAGCACTCTACCACTAAACCCCATTCCCAGACCCAGAAAACATTCTTTTTAAAAATTACCTTTAAGGGCTGGGAAGGTGGCGCTCTACCACTTGTGCCACAGCGCCACTGCCGGCTTTTTTCTTTTTTCTTATGTGGTGCTGAGGAATTGAACCCAGGGCCTCAGGCATGCAAGGCAAGCGCTCTACCACTGAGCCACCTTCCCAGCCCCATCCCTCACTTTTTTTAATTTTGTAGGGTATAAATTGTATTTTTGACTTCCTTCTCCCCCTACCTTCTCAACAATCTTTTTTTTGCCAGTCCTGGGACTTGAACTCTGTGCCTGGGCACTGTCCATGAGCTTTTTTTTTGTTCAAGGCTAGCATTCTACCACTTGAGCCACAGTGCCACTTCTGGCCTTTTCTGTTTATATGGTACTGAGGAATGGAACTCAGGGCTTCATGCATGATAGACAAGCACTCAACCACTAAGCCACATTCCCAGCCCTCAACAATTTTAAATATTCTTTTTTTCTTTTGGTGCTGGGCCTGGTGCTGTTCCTGGGCTCCTTTTGCTCAAGGCTAGTACTACCAGTTGCGCTATAGCATCACTTTTGCCTTTTTCTGTTATTAATTGGAGACAAGAGTGGAATTTCTGGCTGTGGCTGGTTTTGAACCATAGTCCTCAGATCTCTGCTTCCTGAATAGCTAGGATTATATGTGTGAACCACCAGAGCCTGGCTTGTCATATGTTTAAGTAATCAGTGAATTTTGATCTCTGGTTTCATCAACTATGCAGTACCATTTAGAAAGAGATGTAGTTGTATGCCTGTGGCTCACACCTGCTCTACCACTTGAGCCACAGCGCCATTTCTGGTTTTTTGGTGGTTAATTTTCCTTCCTGGCCTGGCTTTGAACCATGATCCTTAGATCTCAGCCTCCTGAGTAGCTAGGGTTAACAGATGTGAACCATTGGTGCCCAGCAAGAGTACATTTCTTTTTTTTTTTTTTTGGGTCTGGTTGTGGGGCCTGAACTCTGGGCTTGGGTGCTGTCCCTCAGCTCTTCAGCTCAAGGCTAGCACTGTACCACTTGAGCCACAGCGCCACTTCTGGCTTTTTTTTTCTTTTTGCTTATGTGGTGCTGAGGAATCGAACCCAGGGCCTCAGGCATGCAAGGCAAGCGCTCTACCACTGAGCCACCTTCCCAGCCAAGAGTACATTTCTTTTTGGACCATGTCAGCTGCTTTTTTTTTTTTTTGGGTCCGGTTGTGGGGCCTGAACTCTGGGCCTGGGCGCTGTCCCTCAGCTCTTCAGCTCAAGGCTAGTGCTCTACCACTTGAGCCACAGTGCCACTTCGGTTTTTTATTCTTTTTGCTTATGTGGTGCTGGGGAATCGAACCCAGGGCCTCATGCATGCAAGGCAAGTGCTCTACCACTGAGCCACCTTCCCAGCCCCTCAGCTGCTTTTTTTTATGGGGAAAATGGAGGGTACAGCAATGGAGGGATGAAGAGTGAAAATGCAAGCTTAGAGTTCAATATACACTATGTAAAAAGTAAACTATGTAACTTGTGGGCAGGGATGAGAAGGGGACACTGGGGGAAGATGAAGGAGTGACATTGTCCAAGAATTATACTTATTACCTGACATGGAATTGTGATCCCTTTGTACAACTCCTCAACAACAATAAAATTGTATTAAAAACTACACAAGCGTAAACTATCAGCTAGTGCATGGGGAAACTGTTACAAAACAGACTCTAAAGAGAGCTTTATTAAACAGAAAAGTATTTAATGATCAACTCGTGTATTTATAGCAAATTGGTATTACAAGTTATAGCTAGTATATTTTCATCAAATACTTCAAGAATAAAACATGACATAGTCTTAACAAAAACACAAACACCACAAATTGCTAAGTGCATATTCAAACATCTGTACATAGAAGCCGGGCGCTGGTGGCTCACGCCTGTAATCCTAGTTACTCAGGAGGCTGAGATCTGAGGATCGCGGTTCAAAGCCAGCCCGGGCAGGAAAGACCGTGAGACTCCTATCTCCAATAAACCACCAGAAAACCGGAAGTGGTGCTGTAGCTCAAGTGGTAGAGCGCTCGCCTTGAGCTGAAGAGCTGAGGGACAGTGCCCAGGCCCAGAGTTCAAGTCCCAGGACCGACAAAAAAACAAAACAAAACATATGTACATAGGTGTTAAACATGTATATATGCCTATATACATTAAACATGCACAGATACATGAAACTGGCATCTCCCTAATATATAACAAATTATAACCATTGATCAACATTTTACATATTTATAAACATAACCATTAATAACCATAACAGCAGGAAGAACTGGTGCTTTTTATATACCATTACAACATGGCAATCCAAAAAATTTAAGTATACCAAAAGAGCTGTGAAGATTGGCTAGGAGTCAGTTGTTAGCATCTATAATTGTAATACTGTGGAGGGTGCGATCTGAGGAATGCGGTTTGAAGCCAGTCTGAGCTGGAAAGGCCTTGAGACTCTTAACGAAGTAGAGGTAGGCTCAAATGGTAGATAATGGTAGCCTTGAGTGGAAAAAAGCTCAGGGACAGAGCCCAGGCCAGGATTTCAAGCCCTAGGGGAGGTACAAAAAAATAATTATTAATGTATGTCTAGAGAATCATAGTGTACATTGTAATTGGCCATTGGATTTAGAAAGAGTCCCAGACTTTGTCTTTTTACTGAGATTTTGATGCAGGTGGTTTTTGGCTCCGTGATATCTTGAGGGTGATTGTTGGGCTTTGGAATGTGTTTTGGAGGCGCTTCAACTTTTGTTGTGGAATGCAGATGTGCAGTGTGATTCTGCTTGCGTTTCGGTTTTCTGATTGGACTTTGCCTGATCTGTGGAAGTGGAGGTAGCTCTTGAAAACGACTCATTTCTGTGTTTGAGGTTGTCCTTGGAATGGCTTCTGTGCCTTGAGCTTCTCCTCCATTCATCATTTTCAGGAGAGAGATTTTCTGTAGGAATGCAAGGAGGTGCTCATTCGGCTACTGTCGAAAGTTCTAGAATATCCATATCTGTCTTTGATACCTGAGGATGTGTGCATTTTGGCATTCATTTCTTTTGGTGCCTTACGAGCTCCCCAGGAAAACTGTACGTTGATTTGCTGTCCACAAATCCATTTTTTGTCCAAGTTTTGTAACGCTTCTTTAGCGTCTTCAGCGTTCTTAAACTGGACATAAGCAAACCCGCCAGGACGTCCAGTATAGAAATCTAGTGGAACATACACGTCCGTCAAGGGGCCGAAACGACCAAATTCGCGGTTTAAATCTTCCAATTTGATACTCCTCATCACGTTCCTCACGAAGACTGTGGTTTTCCGGGGGCTCTGGGCACCAGTCCTGGTAACGGAGTTAGAAGTAGCCATGCTTCTGAGGCGATCTCTGGGACCAAGTGCACAGTCACACTTGCCGCTCCCAAGCTGCTTCCCTAGGCCACTGGAAACACCGCGTGAGAGGTCAAAGGCCATCAGAGTGTGTGTGTGTGTGTGTGTGTGTCTGTGGGGGTCATTCAGCCCCCTCTTCTCACGAGACTGCATTGTTCTCCTCCCCCAATATTTGCCATTGATTTAAAAAAAAATGGCGTGACCCGAGAAGTCAGAGGTGAGTAAGCTCCTGTTCTCTCGAGACTTCATTGACCCCTCCCCTCCCCACTCCCCTACCAATTGGAATTTAGTTAAGAAAAAATTCACATCGCCCAATGGGTCTGGAGACTTCACTTCCTGCATGTGGTCTTGCCAGCCATTTTATAATCTTTTTTTGTTTTTTCGTAAACTGTCACTTGGCAGAAGGAGTCAGATGATTCCGCCTCTCTTCTTACAATATTTTATCTCCTCCCCCCTCACTAATTTGTACCAGTATTATGGAGCTTAATTTTCAGACAAAATATTGACAACTTTTTCAACATTGCTATGGAGTCAAGGTGTGTACCACATTGTGCTTTCTGTGTGTTTGTGTATGGGTAGTTTATTTGTTTTATTGTGAAAATACTGTACAGAGGGGTTACAATTACATGGGCAAGATAATGAGTACATTTCTTATCAAGCATTGTTGCCTCCTCCGTTGTTTTCCCTTCCCATCCCTTCCGATCCTCCCCGCTCCGAATCCCCCCCCCCCCCCCCCCCCCCCCCCCCCGCGCGCGCACACCATAGTTGTAAAGTTCGTTTTTTCGACATAATGACTTGTACATCTCATTGTTGCAATGGGTCCACCTGTATCCCTAGTTAAATGATTTGTTTTTTCCCTTCCCCTCCATAAATTATACCAACATCAAATACAGTGAAAACACGGGTTGCGGGGGGGAGGAAGAGACATACAAAGCAACAAAGAAATCATCTTTTTTTTTTTTTTTTTGGTCGGTCGTGGGGCTTGAACTCTGGGCCTGGGTGCTGTCCCTCAGCTCTTCAGCTCAAGGCGAGCGCTCTACCACTTGAGCTACAGCACCACTTCCGGTTTTCTGGTGGTTTATTGGAGATAGGAGTCTCATGGTCTCTCCTGCCCGGGCTGGCTTTGAACCGCGATCCTCAGATCTCAGCCTCCTGAGTAGCTAGGATTACAGGCGTGAGCCACCAGCGCCCGGCAAAGAAATCATCTTATAAATATGTTAGAAACAATAGCAAGAAACAAAAATATTTGAATACTTACCTTGGGGTTCATTTCGCCTAACATCAACTTATCTGACCTTTTCTACTTGTCTTAGACATATACTAGTTATTGTAAATAAGGGAAGCCATGGGACCTATGTTTCTTTGGGCCTGGCTGACTTGACAATATAATTTTTTCCAAGTCTTTCCATTTCCTAACGAATGGGGCAATTTCATTCTTTCTGATGGAGGCATAGAATTCAATTGTGTAGATATATCGCATTTTCTTGATCCATTAATATATTCAGGGGCATCTGCACTATTTCCTTATAATGGCTATAATCAAGAACTCCAATAACAACAGATGCTGGAGGGGATGTGGACAGAAGGGAACCCTACTGCATTGTTGGTAGGAATGTAAACTTGTTCAACCACTTTGGAAAGTAGTATGGAAGCTCCTCAAAAGACTCCACATAGAACTCCCCTATGACCTGGCAATCCCAGTTTTGGACAATTACTCAAATGTTCACAAACAAGACTATACTAAACCTACCAGCACAACTATATTTATTGCAGCATTATTTACCATAGTGTGCATACTTTGTAAGAGCAGGCCAGGCAAGTCTCAAACTTGTGACCCTAACCCCATCTGGCTTCTGAGGTTTGCAGTTACAGGTACGGACTAGGCTACAGGTAATGTGTTTTAAATGTTTAATTGATTAATGGATAATTGATTAATTGATCCATGGATGATATTAGTATTGATTTATACAACCAAAAGGATACTCTAATGAAAGCTGTTATCAAAAGAGAAGTTGGAGACTGGGTAGGGAAAGAGAAAACAATAGAGAACATTATTTTAACTAAAATAATACATGCATGTCTAGCCCGGTACCCATGCTCACCCCTGTAATCCTACCTTCTCCGGACGCTGAGATTGGAGGATCTCAGTTCAAAGCTAGCCCAGGCAGAAAAGTCCCTGAGAGAGTACACCTCCAGTTAACCACCAGAAAACTGGAAGTAGCACTGTGGCTCAAAATGTTGGAGCACTAACCTTGAACACAGGTTCAGGGATGGTGCCCAGGCCCTGAGTTCAAGTCCCACAAATGATAAATAAAATGCACATATATATTTATATCTATCTATATATGTGTGTGTGTGCCTGAAATACTATGCTGAAAATCCTTACTGCAATTACTATACAATTAAAAATTCTGGGTGTTAGTGGCTCATACCTGTAAACTTAGTTACTCAGGAAGCTGATTGCTAAGGATCATGGTTTCAAAGCCAGCCTGGGAACGAAACTCTGTGAGACTTATCTCCACTAAAACTAACAAAAAAGCCAAGAAGTAGATCTGTAGCTCAAGTGGTAAGGTGCTACCCTTGAGCAAAAGAAGCTCAGGGACACCTCCTAGGCTTTGTGTTCTTCGGTGCCTCAGATGACACCAGAAAAAAAAGACAAGAAAGTAAATAAAATAGGCTTTGTTGGGGCATGTGGGTACCTGGGAGAGGAAGTTGGGCTAGTAAGAGGAGTAAATGAAGATAAATTCACTGGAATTAGTTTACATGTATGGAAATAGAATAATGAAACTTGTTGGAATTGTTTTAAGAAGTGGAGAAGATAAGGAAGAATATGGGGGTGAGATTGATTGGGATTATTTGTATAAATGTGCAAATATGACAGTGAACCATTCCTTGTATAACTAGTGTATGCTAAACAAAAGTGAGCTTCTTTATCTTCACACCTCATTCTTGCACAATGTGACAGTGGAGTTTTGACTTTTTTTTTTTTTTGGGTCCGGTCGTGGGGCCTGAACTCTGAGCCTGGGCACTGTCTCTCAGCACTTCAGCTCAAGGCTAGCACTCTACCAGTTGAGCCACAGCGCCACTTCCGGCTTTTTTTTTCTTTTTGCTTATGTGGTGCTGGGGAATTGAACCCAGGGCCTCATGCATGCAAAGCAAGCACTTTACCACTGAGCTACCTTCCCAGCCCCTTGACTTTTTTTTTTTTTTACCTTTATTGGTTGATACTGTTTATAACCCACTTTGCCATTTATTTCCATTTTTCCTTATTTCCTTCTTTCCCTGGTTTTATATCAGTTGGGTTATTTGCAGATTGACAATTGTTCTTTTTTTTTTCTTTTCTTTTCTTTTTCCAGTCTGTGGGTTTGAACTCAGGGCCTGGGGACTGTCCCTGAGCTTTGCTGAAGGCTATCACTCTACCACTTGAGCCACAGCGCCACTTGTGGCCTTTTCTGTTTATGTGGTTCCCAGGGCTTCATGCATGCTAGGCAAGCACTCTACCACTAAGCCACATTCCCAGCCTCTCCAAAGATTTTTTTTTTTGTTGGTCATGGGCTTGAACTCCGGGCCTGGCCACTGTCCCTCAGCTCTTCAGCTCAAGGCGAGTGCTCTACCACTTGAGACACAGCACCACTACCGGTTTTCTAGTGGTTTATTGGAGATAAGTCTCACGGATGTTCTTGCCAGGGCTGGCTTTGAACTGCGATCCTCAGATCATAGCCTC
The DNA here is from genome assembly GCF_024711535.1 of Dipodomys merriami. Taxonomy (NCBI): domain Eukaryota; kingdom Metazoa; phylum Chordata; class Mammalia; order Rodentia; family Heteromyidae; genus Dipodomys; species Dipodomys merriami. The sequence goes on from NW_027204492.1 coordinate 62,743,591, forward strand.
TTGAGTAGCTAAGATTACAGGCATGAGCCACTGGTGCACGGCTTCCAAAGATTGTATAGCATGGGTTATGTTCAGTTTATTCGAGGTTTAAACTTAGTTAATGAACCTCTTTACCTTTTTGTTTCCATAGTGAAAGCAAGTTGAATACTTTGGTGCAGAAGCTTCATGACTTTCTGGCACACTCCTCAGAGGAATCAGAAGAAACAAATTCTCCTCCTCGACTTTTGACAAATCAAAATATAGGTAAATTCAAAGTTCAGCTTCATCTCTTGTCTTTTGTGCAGATGTCTTTGTCTTGTTTTTGATGAAGCAGTTATTAAAGGCTTTCAACTTGTGGATAATGAGAATTTTAGCATGATACTAGTTGCTACTGTATATCTTTGCTGGTGTCTAGCATAAGAGATTTGAATTTTAGTAAGGAAAAATGGGAGTTTGTTCTCTCCCCCTCTTATAACTGATGTATACTAATAAATAAAATGGGAAAATCCCTTAGTTTGTATGATTGGTAGGAGCTTAGAGAAGAAAGCATTTGGTATGGTTTTATGTGTAATGGGAATGACTGACAAAGTCATGATTGCTGACTGATAAATACACAGTATTATAAGAGATATTTTAACAACTTGGTTATTTGGTCTTTGATCTTTAAGTGTGTGTGTGTGTGTGTGTGTGTGTGTGTGTGTTAGTGTTGGGGTTTGAACTCAGGGTTTTATTCTGCTCTTGCTTGTTTTTTTTTCCCCCCAAAGATGATGCTCTACCACTTGAGCCACAATCTGCCACAAACACCTTCACTTACACTGGGGCTTGAACTTGGGACCTGGGCACTGTCCTTGTGTTTTTTTCACTCAAGGCCAGCACTGTACCACTTGAGCTACAGCGCCACTTCCGGTTTTCTGGTGGTTAGTTGGAGATAAGAGTTTCACCGACTTTCCTGCCTGGGCTGGCTTTGAACCATGATCCTCAGATCTCAGCCTTCTGAGTAGCTAGGATTACAGGCGTGAGCCACCGGCGCCCGGCTTAATTTTGAAGTTTTTGTGTTGATTTTTTTGTCTAGATGACCTATGGATTTGTGTCAGTGGAGGTATTGAAGTCATCTATTATTATTACAGTGTTGAAGTCTGTTTTAGTGTCCTACAGTATTTGTTTATGAAATTGTGCATATTAATATTTGGTGTGTATATATTTGTAATTGTTAAATCCTCCTGATAGTTTGTTCCCTTGTCATTATAAAGTGACTTTCTGGGTTGGAAAATGGCTTAGTGGTAGAGAGCTTGCCTAGCATGCATGAAGCCCTGGGTTTGATTCCTCAGTATCACATAATCAGAAAAAAAACTAGAAGTGGCACTGTGGCTCAAGTGGTAGAGTGTTAGCCTAAGAAAGAAAGAAGCAAAAGAAGCTCAGGGACAGTGCCCCGGCCCTGAGTTCAAGCCCCAGAACTGGCAAAAAAAAGTGACTTTCCTTGTCTCTTAACTAATTTTGATTTGATATCTGCTTTGTCACATATGAGTATAGCTAGTTCTTTCTTTGGGGTTCTACTTCTTGGAATATCTTTTTTCCATTCTTTCACTTTAAGCCTGTGTTTGTGTTTGTCAGTGAGAGTGTGTTTATTGCACACAACAAAGAGTTGATTCTTGTTTTTAGTTCAGTCTGACAGTTTGTTTCTTTTTATTGAAGTCAAGATAATATTTGGAGATATTATTGAACGATATATACTAATTGCTGTCATTTTGCCTTCTTTGATTCTTTCCTAATCTTCATTCGTTCACTTACTCTTCTTGTTTGATTTATTCTTTCCCATATCCTCTTTGTTATGCTTATTTTCCTTTTTTGTGTATAGGATTCCTTTGAAGTATCATCTGAAGTGCTAGCATAGTGGCCATGAATTCCTTTAGTTTTCTTTTTTCTTTTTTGCCAATCCTGGGCTTGAACTCAGGGCCTGGGCAATGTTGCTGATAATTGTTGCTTAAGGCTAGCATTTTACCATTTCAGCCACAGGTCTGGCTTTTTAGTAGTTAAGATAAGAAACTGTGATCCTCAGATCTCAGCCACCTGATAAGCCCAGATTACAGGCATGGCCCACTGGTGACTGGCTCCTTTAGTTTGTATTATGGTAGGTTTTTAGGTTTCTCCTTCAATTTTGAAGGATAGCTTTGCTGGATATATTAATCTAGGTTGGAAATTATTTTCTTTCATAGCCTTCTTCTCAAGGAGTACTGTTATTCTGATGGGCTTGCCTTATATGTGACTTTGTACATCTAAGGTCAAATTTTGGGCTGTAGATTTCAATCACTTGTATTCTTTCAGTTGTTTCAATTGTATTCTTTCAGTTGAAGTCCCTTTAATTAGGAGCAACTGGGATAATGGCAGGGTTGAGATGCAATTTCTCCCCACTGGAATGCCAGTGTAGCTCAGAGTCCAACTTTAATCCACTTGCTTAGGCCCTGGGCCCAATCCCTTATGCCTTTCAGAGAAAAGAAAGCAGTAGAAGTCTTTTCTTTTTTTAAAGTTCCTACTTTTCAGGCTGGTTCTGTATTTGGCTGAGGGCAGGCCACTCAGAAGTCAGTTGTCAGCTTTAAGGCTTCTCACTTTAGAAGCTTCCTTTGATGTATGGGAGACTGCAGCTCACTTCACTAAGCTTGCATTCTATGGTCCAGGTATGTTCCCACTTGTTCCCAAGTGCCCCAGGAACATCAAGGGTCCAGTACTAGGTGCCCCCCCCCCATTTCCTCTGAATGATTCAGTGGAGAGAAGCCAAAATAGCACTTGTATTGTTGAAGAAGAACCTGGCAGACTGGTCTCAGCACTTTCTGACCCTGGTAGGCAGTTAGCCACTCTATGGGAGGGAGGAGGCTGAGAAATCCAGTGATCCTATGGACCTGGGCCCAGAGCTCTCAGTTCCACTTGGCAGCAAACCACGCACAGCAGGAATTCAACTCCATTAGCCAGAGAGTCTGTGAGCTATGGGCTTGGAGCTCTGACTCTCAGTGGCCCTCAGGTGATAGGGCTTGTCCCTTTCAGAGGGTGGGGCCGCTGAGCACACTGCTTAAACTTACCCACAAGCCCTCATCAGAAACCCCTTCCTTGCTCCCTTTGCTTGACCATATCTCATGGGGATCTCACAGCCAGTCACTATGGCAGGGTGTCCCCAGGCTCTCTGGTCTACAACTGTTTCTTGTTTTCAGGTCCCCCAAGTAGCTTAGTTTCAAACAAAAGGGATACTTCCCAATATATCACCTGTCTATAGCCTTCATATATAGAGAATGACAAAATGCCTATGTTCTCTAATGCTAGCTTTTCAAGCAGGCAGGATCACTGTTAAGCTAATTTACATCGTGTGTGTGTGTGTGTGTGTGTGTGTGCGTGCGTGCGTGCGTGCGTGCGTGCGTGCGTGCGTGCGTGCGTGCGTGCGTGTGTGTGTGTGTGTGTTGGAAAGCAGGACCTTGTGCTGGTACTCTACTGCTTGAGCCATACCCCAGCCTTTATAGCTTTAGTTATTTTTCAGGTAATATCAGACAAAATTCATCTTACCTAAGGCCTCCCATGCTCAGACCCAGCCATAGGCCGCCATACCCAGCTTATTGATTGAGATGTATGGGGTCTCTAGCAATCCTCTTCATCTCTGCCTCCCAAAAGCTAGGATTACCATGTCCTCACAACTCTACCAGATTTAAGGCTGAAGCCTGTGGCTAGGTCTGCCAGCATGTTGCCACTCGGTTTGCCTGTTTTACCCTACAGTTACAGCTTCTGCTTTCTCCTCTCCCCAGGAGCTGTGATTGGAGTGCTGTACATTGTTTCCTACTTTTCTCTGTGATGCTTCCTTTGTTTGCCCCTCTTGTTTGCCTGTCCATTTACCTCTTTCTTGATTCCCAATGCTTTTCCTTTCTATTTTTGAACATAGTTTGTCCACTGTTATCCTGACCCTTTTCATTCATAATCACATACAGTTTCTAATCTACTGTCTCGCTCTGCTCTCTGAGAATAGTCAGTTATCTATTAAAGGTGTGATATAATTCAGTAAAACATCTATGTCTTTGCTTTTCTTTGTAAGTAGTTTATTTTTTTTTTAATTTGAAGGGTAGGGACAGGTTTTAAACTCAGGGGCTTTGTGCTTGATAGGCAGACACTGCATCTTGACCCTTGCCTCAGCCACAATTGCTCTGGTTACTTTTTTATGTTTTTGTTGGTTATGGGGCTTGAACTCTGGGCCTGGGCACTGTCCTTGAGCCCTTCAGCTCAAGGCTAGTCCTCTACCACTTGAGCCACAGTGCTACTTCCTGGTGGTGAATTGGAGATAAGTGTCTCATGGACTTTGCTGCTGGTTTTGAACCATGATCCTCAGATCTCAGCCTCTTTTTTTTTTGTCGGTCATGGGGCCTGAACTCTGGGCCTGGGCACTCTCCCTTAGCACTTCAGCTCAAGGTCATTGCTCTACCACTTGAGCTACAGTGCCACTTCCGGTTTTCTGGTGGTTGGAGATAAGAGTCTCAAAACTTTCCTGCCAGGGCTGGGTTTGAATAGCTTGAGTAGCTAAGATTACAGGCTTGAGCCACTGGCATCCAGCTCTGGTTACTTGTGAGACAAGGTCTGTTTGTATGTGTGCACGTTTGTGTGTTGTGGTATGTGTATGTGTATGCCAGTCCTGGGGCTGGAACTCAGGGCCTGGGTGCTGTACATACACTAATTTCCTCAGTGCTAGTGCTTTACCATTTGAGCCACAGCCCCACTTCTGGCTTTTTTGTGTTTATTTGGAGATAAAAGTCATGGACTTTCCTACTTGGCTAGTTTTGAACTGTGATGTTTATATATTAACCTCCTGAGTAGCTAGGATTACAGGCATGAGTCACCAGCACACCAGCTCCAAGGTCTTATTTTTTTTTTTCCAGGCTGGCCTGGACCACAGTCTTTGTATTTATACTTCTCACCATAGTTGGGATAACAGACATGTCCTCCACCCAGCCTTTTTTTGGGTCGGTCGTGGAACTTGAACTCTGGTCTTGGGCACTGTCCCTGGCTCTTCAGCTCAAGGCGAGCGCTCTACCACTTGAGCCACAGTGCCACTTCCGGTTTTCTAGTGGTTTTTACTGGAGATAAGAGTCTCATGGACTTTCCTGCCCGGGCCTGGCTTTGGACCATGGTCCTTAGATCTCAGCCTCCTGAGTAGCTAAGATTACAGACTTGAACCACTAGCGCCTGGTTCCAGCCTTTTTTTTTTTTTGGTGGTGGTAGGGCTTGAACTCTGGGCCTGGGCACTGTCCCTCAGCTCTTCAGCTCAAGGCTAGCGCTCTACCACTTGAGCCACAGTGCCACTTCCGGCTTTTTTCCTTTTTGCTTATGTGGTGCTGGGGAATCGAACCCAGGGCCTCAGGCATGCAAGGCAAGTGCTCTACCACTGAGCCACCTTCCCAGCCCAGTTTTTTTTAAACGACTGATTTATTCTTTTTAACTGTTACAGATATAACTTTATAATTTTTCTTTGTCCTTTTTTTTCTCAGTTGTGGGGCTTGAACTTGGCCTGGGCGCTGTCTCTGAGCCTTTTTGTGCTCAAGGCTAGTGCTTTGCCACTTGGGCCACAGCTCTACTTTCAGTTTTTTGAGTGGTTAATTGGAGATAAGTGTCCTACTGGGACTTTTCTGCCCAGGCAGGCTTCAATGCACAATCCTTAGATCTCAGTCTCCTGAGCAGCTAGGATTACAAGTGTGAGCCATGGGCTCCCAGCTTTGGCTTTTGTTTTTTTTAGGCAGGATCTTGGTATTATAGCCTAGGTTGTTTAGGAATTTACTATGTAGCCTCAACTGGCCTCTAGAACTTGTGATCTTGCCTCAGCCTTTCAAGTGCTGGGATTATAGGAATGTACCACCAGGTACTACCATGTCTTGCTTGATTTTAGGGTTTGATAATATATTGAAAAGTTAAACAATGGGGGCTGGGAAGGTGGCTCAGTGGTAGAGTGCTTGCCTTGCATGCCTGAGGCCCTGGGTTCGATTCCTCAGCACCACATTAAGCAAAAAGAAAAAATCCGGAAGTGGCGCTGTGGCTCAAGTGGTAGAGCGCTAGCCTTGAGCTGAAGAGCTGAGGGACAGCGCCCAGGCCCAGAGTTCAGGCCCCACGACCGGACCCAAAAAAAAAAAAAAAAAAAAAAAAGTTAAACAATGATTTCTGTTGCCTTTTTTTTTTTAGATAAAGCCCGTGTTTCTGGAAATAATTCTGATATGATGGAAAATAATAAGGAAGAGGTAAGTATAATTTGGAACATTTTAAAAGGATTTAGTTATTTTCTCTTTTTTCAGTTTTTATTTATTTTTTATTTTTGTCAGTTGTGGGGCTTGAACTCAGGGCCTCAGCTGTTCAGCCCAAGGTGAGCGCTCTACCACTTGAGCCACATTGGCACTTCCTGTTTTCTGGAGATAAGAATCTCACAGACTTTCCTGCCTGGGCAGGCTTTGAACCATGATTCTCAGATCTCAGCCTCCTGGGTAGCTAGGATTACAGGCGTGAGCCACCAGTGCCTGGCTTCGGGTTTTATTTCATTTTATTTTTTAAAATTTACCTCATTGTTATTTAGAGGCGATATACACGGGGGGCTACATTTACATGAATCAGGTAATGAGTGCATTTCCTTTTGTACAGTGTTATCTGTCCCTCATTCTCTCTCAGTAAAGGGATTTATTAATTGCTAATAATCAACTAGAATGTATGCTATTATTTCCTATTAATACATATCTATATTTAAAGCTATTTATATGCCCAGTTGTTATTATGATAATTCACCATATTAGTTGTCCAGTTTGAGGAAGTGTTCACTGTTTTTTGGCATGTTTCACTTCAGTGGCTTTCCTTAAGTCAGAAAGTAGAAGGCTTGCTCACAGAGTGGTATTTAACTGTCATTTTATTGCATAGTTCCCCAGTTTTCAAGTTTCTTAAAATTTGGTATTCAGAGTCTTCCAAGTATTGTAATAACCCTCACAGAGTTTTTTTTTAAATCTCATATGCAGGGGTACATTATAGTTTGGAGATTTTTTTTCTGTCTAGTAGCAAAAAAACCTTACCATTTGAAAAGTTTTGAAAATAGATATGGCTTCACAATATTGTGACTATACTTAATGGCATTGAATTGTACGTATGAAAACAGTTGAGATGGTTTATTTTATGTATATTTACAAGAAAAGTCTTAAATCCACAAATGGAAAAAAGCAATTTGTTAACAGATTAAAAAATTGATACCTTGTAAAGTAATAATTAGTTAAGCAAAAAGTAAATTTAGGGGCTAGGAAGGTGGCGCAGTGGTAGACCGCTTGCCTTGTGTGCATGAGGCCCTGGGTTCGATTCCTCAGTACCACATAAGCAAAAAAAGAAAAAAGCTGCAAGTGGCGCTGTGGTTCAAGTGGTAGAGCGCTAGCCTTGAGCTGAAGAGCTGAGGGACAGCACCCAGGCCCAGAGTTCAGGCCCCACGACCGGACCTAAAAAAAAAAAAATTAAGAATTGCAGAACAAGTCATCAAAGTTCCTCTGTGCCATGTTAGTACAGAGGAGAAGGGCCAATTTTCAGGTCCTTTCTAGTGTCCTCCTCTGCTGTTATGTGATTATTTCTGCTCCTGTGGTGTGTCTTTGTTGAATGGGGGCAGTCTGTCCCCACCTATTGCCTTAGTAAGCAACAGCAACAATTAAGAAAGTATTAGAAATCATCTTATAAATATGTTAGAAACAATAGCAAGAAAGAAAAACCATTTGAGTCCTTATCTGGGGGGGGGGGGAGCGCCCTGGGAGGGGAAGATGGGAAGGGATGGGAAGGGGAAACAAAGGAGGAGGCAACAATGCTTGATAAGAAATGTACTCATTACCTTGGTCATGTAATTGTAACCCCTCAGTACGGAATTTTCACAATTAAAAAAAAAAAGTATTAGAAGCCCGGCACTGGTGGCTCACACCTGGAATCCTAGCTACTCAGGAGGCTGAGATCTGAAGATCGTGATTCGAAGCGAGCTTGGGCAGGAAAATCAATGAGAATCTTATTTCCAGTAAACTAACCAGAAAAATCCCACTGTAGCTCAAGCGGTAGAACACTAATCTTGAGCACAAAGAGGCTCAGGGACAGGACCCAGGCCATGAGATCAAGTCACAAGACCAGCCCCTCCCCCCCCAAAAAAGAGCTTGAAATCTGGGAGGGAATAAAGGAAGGGGGTGACAGTATCCAGAAAAGAAATGTACCCTTTACTTGACTTAGGTAACTAACCCCTCTGGATATCACCTTTATAATAATAGTAAAACACTAAGATAACAACAAAAAAGGAAGTGCTAAAGTGTTGCCTAGCCTGCATAAGGCTGTTTGTTCAACCTGTAGTCCCTACCAACCAACACACATGCACACGCATGATTTAGCACAGGGAAATGGTTAATTCTGTAGGGATGTTGCTGTGAACCTTTTACTCACCGTTGTCTTTTGTGTCACATTTAGGGAACTGGCTCTTCAGAAAAATTCAGATCTTCAGGATCATCAAGATCAAAAAGGTTAGTTGACATTGAAGGGAAAGGAAGTTATTTTCTTTTTCTGCTTTTTTTGATTCCTGTTTTTTAAATATATAATTTACTTTCTATACTTACATCAAGCACCATTGTGCTTACTAAAGTATTTTATACAGATAGACATATTTAAAAATTTAAAACTGTTGCATTTATCACTTGAGTTTAATATTGATCAATTCTTTCCAACTTGGAATTATAGAGGAATATTTTTAGAGAAGAATTTCTTATGTATTAGTGACATTTGTAATATATAGTTCTGTGAGTGTGTGTGTGTGTGTGTGTGTGTGTGTGTGTGTATGTATGTATGTATGTATGTATATATGTATATATATGTTCTGGGGCTTGAACTCAGGGTCTGGGCATTGTCTCTGAGCTTTTTTGCCCAAGGTTGATGCTCTGTCACTTGAACCACAGCTCCAGTTCTGGCTTTTTTGGTGCTTAATTGGAGATAAGAATCTCAGGGGCTTTTCCTGCCTGGGTTTGCTTTGAACCATGATCATCAGATCTCAGTTCCTAGTAGCTAGGATTACAGGAATGAGCCTTGCTCTCAGCCTCTAGTTCCTTTCTTTAGTTAGAATGAGTACTTTGAAAAAGGAGAAAAGGTGAGTTTGCTTACTGTCTTACCAGACCTTTTGGGTTTCTGTAGCATTAGTGAAGCTGTTCACAGCTGGTAGAAGTCATCTTGAGTTGTTACAGGGCGGGGGAGGGGGAAAGGGGTATCAAAGAGTAGCAAAATGTTTTCTTCTGATTTTTTTTTTGCCTGTCCTGGGGCTTGAACTCAGGGCCTGGGCACTGTCCCTGAGCTTCTTTGCCGAATGTACTGAATTTTTGGTGTTTCTAAGTAGTTGGAATGACTTTTATTTTTGTTTGTTTGTTTTTGGGTCCAGTCCTGGGGCCTGAACTCTGGGCCTGGGCACTGTCCCTTAGCTCTTCAGCTCAAGGCTAGTACTCTACCACTTGAGCCACAGTACCGCTTCCAGCTTTTTCTGCTTATGTGGTGCTAAGGCATCGAACCCAGGACCTCATGCATGCAAGGCAAGCACTCTACCACTGAGCCACCTCCCAAGTCCTGGAATGACTTTTAATACACACAGTTTGCTCGTTACAACTTATTGTCCAAGTAGTAATTCTTTTTTTTCTGGTATGAGTTTGGACTTAGTGTCTCATGCTCACTAGACTGATTACCACCACTTGAGCCCTAACATAGGGATTCTTTTTTTTTTTTTTTTTTTTTTTGTCGGTCGTGGGGCTTGAACTCTGGGCCTGAGTGCTGTCCCTCAGCTCCTCAGCTCAAGGCTAGCGCTCTACCACTTGAGCTACAGTGCTACTTCTGGTTTTCTGGTAGTTTATTGGAGATAAGAGTTTCACGGACTTTCCTGCCCGGGCTGGCTTTGAACCGTGATTCTCAGCTCTCAGTCTCCTGAGTAGCTAGGATTATAGGTGTAAGCTACCGGCGCCTGGCTAACATAGGGATTCTTTTTTTTTTTTGGGGGGGGGTGAACTCTGGGCCTGAGCACTGTCCCTCAGTTCTTCAGCTCAAAGCTAGCGCTCTACCACTTGAGCCACAGCGCCACTTACAGCTTTTTTTCTTTTTTTGCTTATGTGGTGCTGAGGAATCGAACCCAGGGCCTCATGCATGCAAGGCAAGTGCTCTACCACTGAGCCACCTTCCCAGCCCAACATAGGGATTCTTAAAGTGACTACTTTTAGAGGTGCCCTTGGGAGCTTTTATTTTTTTAAATTAAGAATTCAGTAGACCTTTGGTTTACTTAAATTAGCCTTCATTGATGGGATATAGAGATACATGCTTCTCTCCTTCATTCCCATGCACACCTGTGCTTCAGAGCTTCTGTTAATCATTTATGTTTTTGGGAGCATTTGTTCCAGCTGTCAGAAATGCCAGTAATTGGGCTGGGAAGGTGGCTCAGTGGTAGAGCGCTTACCTTGCATGCCTGAGGCCCTGAGTTCAACTCCTCAGCACCACATAAGCAAAAAGAAAAAAGCCGGAAGTGGTGCTGTGGCTCAAGTGGTAGAGTGCTAGCGTTGAGCTGAAGAGCTGAGGGACAGCACCCAGGCCAGAGTTCAGGCTCTCGACCGGACCGGAAAAAAAAAAAAAAGAAAGAAAAAAAGAAAAAAAAGAAATGCCAGTAATTCTATGGGCTTAATTTTTTTTATAGGAAACCTTCAATTGTAACAAAATATGTAGAATCAGATGATGAAAAACCTCTGGATGAAAGTATAAATGAAGAAGTTCCTAATGAAAACTCAGAAAATGATATTACTATGCAAAGCTTGCCAAAAGGTAATCTGTAATAATTTTTTTATATGGTGTTGAAGTATGTTTTAAAATATTACAAAATTGGTACTTGGGTACCAAGCAAAGTTGGCATTGTAGTTATAGCAATCTGGAAATAGATTAGTACGATAATACATTGTAGTAAAGTTAAAAATTTGAAATATTCAGTGTGTTTTCAAAATAACAAAATGAATTACTTTTTTCTTTCCAGCGAACTTTAAAAGTAAAACTCATTTACAAATTATATTTGAATATGGAAGCAGGTTTAAAAGGTTTTAATTGCTTGCCATATGTAAAAATGTATGAGTAGCCTTGAAATCTTAAAAAAAATTATAGTCTGGTTTAGTCTTGCTGAATTACTATTATTATTATTTTTTGCAGTGCTGAGGGTCTAACCGGGGCCTGTGCGTGTTAGGCAAGCATCCTGCCCCTAAACTGTTCCTCAAGACCCTGTTTTATTTTCACTGCAGTCTTAAATTATCTAAGACAAAAAGTTACCTGTTTAAGGTAGATTGAGGTGTGTTTATTGAAGTTTATATATATTTTAAAAACCTTGTCAGACACTTGTTGTCTTTCTAATGGTAAAACTTTCTTAATGAGATTAGGGGAGAGACCAAATGAAAATCTTGTACTCTTCATGGCTGAAGTCTGAGAGCATTGTGCCTAGAAAATGACAGAGTGACAAGGGACTTGGTAATTTCATGGTGTTTCAAGGACTCAAGGACTCAAAAGTTTAGACTTTCATCGTTGTTAAATACTATGTTCTAGTCTCTCAGTAGGATTTCTGAATGCATTCACAGTCAGCTCTTTCACAGCATTATTAACCTTAATTCATTGTCTCTATTTATGTTGTATGACACATTTTTAAAAATTCTGGAATTTAAATGAACATTATGGGTAGGAAGGATTGGACTTTGCTAAACTAGGACAAATTAGGAGTTATAAAATCTATTGAGAAAATGAAATGAGAAATGAAATGTAGAACAGGAATGAGGGAAACAGAAAGAAAGAGAAGAATGGAGGGGGCCTACCATTTTCTTGTTTTCTTGAACCATTTCTAACAATTTTGTGTAATCATTTTGATGAGTGATGGGACAAACAACTTGGGAGTCTGAATCCTGAAGACAATGAGTGACTTACTTTGGATTTTTTCAGTCTTAATAGATATCACTGGGAGTGCTTATTGTAATAACTAGAAATGCAAACCCTTCTTTTACTGGTACTGTAAATGGAGATCAGTATATGATGTTACTAACCTGAGTGTAGGTTAATCCTCTCATGTTAAAACAACTATAGACCTGTGTGTAAGGTTAAATCTGGGTGGTCATTTAAAATTTTTTTGAGTATGCATGGATACAATGAAGTCTTTAGAGAATTATCTTCTTCAGTCTTCAGAACAATGTGGTAAGGTAGTTATTGTTTCTACTGTTTGAGATAAACACAAAATTTTTAGTTGAAGACATTTTTTTTCTGCTTTAAATTGAAGAGCCAAGATTTCAGGTGTGACCTCCCTTAATCCAAAGCTAGTGGCTGTCCTTTGTAATTGTGCTGCTTCTTTGTTCCCATGTAGAGAAGGAGCTCCAGTTAGGAAAGCTCAGCTGTTTCTTTGTTAATTGAAATCATGAGCCCTTTTCAAATGTTGGCACCTCTCGTAGATGATATACCTAAAATAATTGCTGTAAATGACATGTTTGGGAGGATAAGGATTGTTTAAATTCAGCACAGCCTGGAAGCTCTTGATCTTCTTTGCCCTTTCCCTTGTTACCCTTTTCAGACTCAGAAATTCATCTGGTGACGAGATGCTCTAACTTGACAAACTATGCTTGTCCAGTTATATAGGCCCATGTTTCAGAGGAGCCCTGACAAAACTACCTTTTTAATAGTTGTCAGTAATGGCCCATTACTAAGCCCATGAAGGCAGGCAGATGTTGAGGCCTTGGAGCCTTTTTACTGAGCTGATTTTCTTTGCTCCTTACTTGTTATCTCCTCAGTTCACAGATTTTATAATTAAGAAAAGACATTCTGTTTAAAATACTTTAATAGGCACCCACAAATGATCTTATTCTAGAATTCATTTTATAATTTATTTATTACTTCAGTTCAAGTATTTTAGAGTAATTTTTACAAGACTTGAAGCTTTGGCATACTCTAGCAGATGCTGTAGAATAGGGGTAGCAGCAATAGAATGAGTGTCATAGTTCTCCTCCCCCCAAAGCAGTAGAAAACTACTCAGAAAAATCCCTCTCCATTTTCTGATTGGATTATAAGAAGAGTGTCTTTTTTTTCCTTTCTGCCAACCTCTTGTTTTATAAACTCTGTGAAACTTAGTGTGACTGCTCATATTCCTAACAGCTTTTGTGATAGGTATTATGCAAATTCAAAACTGGGCCAAGGTTTATTATTTGATTGACATGCCTGTTACAGTCAGTTTGTAAGACCTCCACTATTTCTAAGACCTATAATCCAACAAGTAAATTGTGGACACCAGGCCCTTCTACAACTTCCCTGTTTTATTTACTCTTGAGGTCCTTTCACAAGTATTTTAAGCTTGAAAGAAAACAAAATATGTACCAGCAATGTTGGCTTTATCTGAAGTCTAGTACTTCACTTGCACATTTAATATGTGTAATGGTTTTTTGAATGAAATCATTCTAGGTACAGTGATTGTACAACCAGAGCCAGTGCTGAATGAAGACAAAGATGATTTTAAAGGGCCTGAATTTAGAAGCAGAAGTAAAATGAAAACTGAAAATCTCAAAAAACGCGGAGGTAAATACAAATGAGAATGAAACATGAATTTCAAATGCTGTCTATGACCATATTGGAAAATCTGATATGCTTACTAAAAATACCTCCACTTTTCTGCCCATTGTTTTATTAAAAGCACTATTTAAAATGAACTTCTGTTTCTCTTTGAGCTCTGAAGCAGAAAAAGCTAAACACCGTTTTTCAAAACACCTTTGCCTTCAGTGGCTGCTTAGCTATCTCAAGAAGCTTAGCACTTCTTTCTTTCACTAGTTAGTTCTGTAAGATCTAGAATACCCCATACTCCCCTTACGTGAGAAGAATTGCAGATGGGGCAAAATTTTGCCTGTGGCTTCTAGGTAACTCCATACATATTCGGAATATTGTGAAATAGAGTCTTAGATATTGTACATTAGGTGTTACCTGAGGGTACTTACTAAGAAACCACAAATCCCTTTACTTTTCTCTCTAACTATTTGTGTTTCTGATCATGAGGTCAGGAAGTATGCCCCAGTTTCAAGTTGTTGATCCATGGATGCAGTACATAGATGAGTAGGAAAGAGAAGAAGGGAGTTTGAGCTAATAATGTCCTGCCATCTGTTGTGTCTGATCCACCTTCACTATGTACACAGCCATCTCTGGAAAGGCAGCTGCAGGAGCACTCCTTTAGAAATCTGAGGAGAGGGCTGGGAAGGTAGCTCAGTGGTAGAGTGCTTGCCTTGCATGCATGAGGCCCTGGGTTCAATTCCTCAGCACCACATAAGCAAAAAGAAGAAAGCCGGAAGTGGCGCTGTGGCTCAAGTGGTAGAGCGCTAGCCTTGAGCTGAAGAGCTGAGGGACAGCGCCCAGGCCCAGAGTTCAGGCCCCACGACCGGACCCAAAAAAAAAAAAAAAAAAAAAAAAAAGAAATCTGAGGAGACTATATGTCCCACTCATTTGCATGTGCTCTTAAAATAATGCCTATGTATAGTAACTGGCTGATTAAAACAGCCAGAATCTGTCATTGTAAAAGAATGAGTCTTTAAAAAAATGGAAATATAAGTATAATGTTGATGTATTCATTTGATATTGATCATGTTGTATAATTGTGGAATCATACTGAAGTTCACAATTGTGAAATTCTGAGTATTTTTTTTTCACTACCACAATTATCTCAGTGAAACTAGTAAAATATATCTGTACTTTTGAAATACTGGTTTTCAGATTGAATTGTTAGGTTTCAGGTTTAGATTTAAAAAAAAAATCAAGGAAATGTTGTTTAGTCTTTTGTCCACAAGAGGGAGTTCAACCCCCTTTGAACATAAAGACAATTAAAGAAATGAGATTCTAGTTCATGGCAGGAAAGCTGTCATTTCAGCAATACCAAGGGCAAGGTACAGTTATTAAAACTTAGGAGAATCAGCTAATATAAGATGATGCTGCCGGGCGCTGGTGGCTCACGCCTGTAATCCTAGCTACTCAGGAGGCTGAGATCTGAGGATCGCGGTTCAAAGCCAGCCCGGGCAGGAGAGACCGTGAAACTCCTATCTCCAATAAACCACCAGAAAACCGGAAGTGGCGCTGTAGCTGAAGTGGTAGAGCGCTTGCCTTGAGCTGAAGAGCTGAGGGACAGTGCCCAGGCCCAGAGTTCAAGCCCCACGACCGACCCCCCCCCCAAAAAAAAAAAAAAAGATGATGCTAAGAATCAGTAATGAGGGACTGGGGAGGTGGCTCAGTTGTAGAGTGCTTGCCTCACATGCATGAGGCCCTGGGTTCAATTCCTCAGCACCACATAAGCAGAAAAAGCCAGAAGTAGCGCTGTGGCTCAAGTGGTAGAGCACTAGCCTTGAACTGAAGAGCTGAGGGACAGGGCCCAGGCCCAGAGTTCAAGCCCCACATCCAAACCAAAAAAAAAAAAAAGAATCAGTAATGAGTTTATTTTGACTGGTCATTAATCCTCAAGTGAAGACAGACAAGTATGTATGCTGAATGGTGTTAGGATTAATATCTCAATGGCATATTTTGGAACGGGACTATATAGAGCAGTTAGCATCTGAAATGTGGATAAGGCTAGAAAGCAGAGTCAAAGAAGCACGGTGGTTGGGGAGAGCATTCCTAGTGTCATTTGGGTATGCAACTGGTATTATGTTTTAGCTGATAGGTTTTTGGGACATTTTATTGAGTGCCCATGTAAGAATGTTTCTATCATGCCTAAAGGAATATATATGTTTATAGCCAGTTAGTGGAGCCTGAATCTTTTGTTTTTGTTTTTAATCTAATGATTTGCTGCATCTTTTAATCTGTCAGTAATCACACAGGAAGTTTAATTCTAGGTTTTCCATACATATGTGTAGACTAGTGATCTGAGGCTATATTTAGTGTTCAGACTTTAAAAGTAAAGCCTGGTTTTGGAAACTATGAAAAATGTAAACTTTATATATAGCATAAATTGGTTTGGAAGAGACAGTTATGGTTCAGTGACCTAGCTAAGGTAGCCATTTTAGGAACCTTTTTTTTTTAAACTATCATAACCTGTTTTGACATACTTTCCCCTCTCATTAAAAATGTGTTCTACAACTGCCTTTTACTGAACTGTATTGGATTCAGAAATGAAAATATCCCTTTTCCACTCACATACTTTTACAATCTTCAGGATACTTCGTAACTAACAATCAAGACTTAAAACATAAGTATACAGAAACAAATACATAATGTTAAGTAACATTTCGACATTTTACCATATTTGCTTCAGATCTCACTTAAATAAAATAATGCTTCAGTCCTACTCTCATCCTTTCCCCTTCTTCCCACCCCACAGGTAATGATTGTCTTCAAGTTTTATGCATGTGCATGTGCATGCATGCTTTTCTATGCTTTCTCTGTATGCATTTACTTAAAACACATTTACTTTGCATTTAAAAAAGTAGGATTATATATATGTATATATATATGTGTGTATATATCCTTTTGGGAACATTTCTCATTCAATGTGTGTTTTGAAATGTATCCATGTCAGGAAATGTAAATCTAGTTTTATTTTTTTGTGCTTCTTTAGTACGCATACACTGCTGTTTATTTCCCAAATATGAAGTCACTTCTGATTTTCTAATTACTGCCCCAGTGAATATCCTCATATGAGATTTCTTTGATACATATGGGAGAAATTTTCCAAAGGATTAATTATGTTATTTTTAAAGCTCTTTAGTGAAGGGTCTGCACATAGAAGATTCTTATTAATAGTATTTAACATTGGATGAATATTCACATTGTATCTGTCATCTGTCTTGGTAGTTTTTCTGAATGAAATCATTACTGAAAATGGAAAAAAGTATTATTTGTTTCTGTTAAAACAAATAACTGACTATATAAATGCTTGATACCAAATATCAACATTGGACAAAGTGACTAGTTAAAATATTAGCAACAAGTACAGAAAATTTTCAAATCCATTTTTTATGTTCTGAAAAAGTGTGATTGTGATCTTGCACTTTACATTTTTTTTGTGCTGGTACTGGGGCTTGAATACAAGGTAAGGGTGTTGTCCCTTATCTTTTAAGCTCAAAGTTGGTGCTCTACCATTTGAGCCACAGCCCTACTTCTGTTTTTTTTTCGGTCGGTTGTGGGGCCTGAATGCTGTCCATCAGCTCTTCAGCTCAAGGCTAGCTTTCTACCACTTGAGCCACAGCACCACTTCCAGCTTTTTCTGCTTATGTGGTGCTGAGGAATCAAACCCAGGGCCTCCTGCATGCAAGGCAAGCACTCTACCACTGAGCCACCTTCCCAGCCCAACTTCTGGGTTTTTGATCATTACTTGGAGATAAGAGTCCATGGACTTTCTTGCCTGGGCTGGCTTTGAACCTTGCTCCTAAAATTTCAGCCTCCTGAGTGGCTAGGATTACAGGCATGAACCACCAGTACTCTATCACTTTAAAGGTTTTTTTTTGGCCAGTTGTGGGGCCTGAACTCTGGCCTGGGCACTGTCTCTCAACTCTTCAGCTCAAGGCTAGTGCTCTACCACTTGAGCCACAGTGCCACTTCTGGCTTTTTCTGCTTATGTGGTGCTGAGGAATCGAACCCAGGGCCTCATGCATGCAAGGCAAGCACTCTACCACTGAGCCACCTTCCCAGCCCTAAAGGTTTTTTTTTTTGGGGGGGGGGGGTCCGGTCGTGGGGCCTGAACTCTGGGCCTGGGCACTGTCCCTCAGCTCTTCAGCTCAGGGCTAACACTCTACCACTTGAGCCACAGCGCCACTTCCGGCTTTTTTCTTTTTGCTTATGTGGGGCTGAGGAATCGAACCCAGGGCCTCGAGCATGCAAGGCAAGCGCTCTACCACTGAGCCACCTTCCCAGCCCCAAGGTTTTTTTTTAAGCATGTACAAATAAAGATTTCTATAATCATATTTGGGTCCATAGTGCTTTGGACATTAAAACTAACAAAAAACCCCCAGAAGATTAAATGGTAAGAAAAATCTGTGTTGTTTTGTCTTTTTTTTTCTGTTGGTCATGGGACTTGAGCTCAGGGCCTGGGTGCTGTCCCTGAGATCTTCAGCTCAGTGCTAGCACTCTACCACTTGAGCCACAGCACCACTTCTGGTTTTCTGGTGGTTAATTGGAGATAAGAGTCTCATGGACTTTCATGCCCAGGCTGGCTTTAACCACGATCCTCAGATCTCAACCTCCTGAGTAGCTATAGGATTATAGGCATGAGCCACTGGCACCTGGCTTGTTTTGTCTTCTTTAAGGATACAGACAGGTCTTTCCTTTCAGTTGCTGCTTTTGTATATTCACTGGTCTCATTTGAATCATAGTCTTTTATCTTTTTTGGAGAAGGAGTAGGGGGTGGAATCTGGTCCTGGGAATTGAAGTCAAGGTTTGAGCAATGTACCTGAGCTTTTTAGCTCAAGGTTAGTAGCACTCTACCACTTGAGCCACCACTTCACTTCTGTTTGTTTTTGGTAAGAGTCTGACAGACTTTCCTACCTGGGTTGGCTTGGAACTGTTACCCTCAAATTTCAGCCTCCTGAGTAGCTAGGATTACAGACCTGAGCCACTAGAGCCCAGCTTCTTCTTCCTTTTTTTTAAAAAATACAATTGTGTTTTATTTGGATCAAGGTCTTGATTGTACATCAGGATCATCTGTTAAAAAATCCCTAAAAGGTTTCAATGCAGTATTTTAGTGAGAGTGATTATTTGTGATTGGGATTTATTTATTTATTGTCAGTTGTGGGGCTTTAACTCAGGATCTGGGTGCTGTCCTTGAGCCTCTTTGTACTCAAGGCTAGCCACGGCACCACTTTCGGCTTTTTCTGTTTATGTGGTGCTGAGGAATTGAACTCAGACCTTGTGCATGTTAGGCAAGCACTCTACCACTAAGCTACATTCCCAGCCCCACTTCAGTTTTTGAGAGGTTAATTGGACATAGGAGTCTCATGGGGACTTTTCTGCCGGGGCTGGCTTGGAACTATGGTTCTTAGATCTTAGCCTCCTGAGTAGCTAGGATTACAGGCCAAAGACACTGGCACCTGTTTGTGGTTGGGATTTTTGTTGGTGTTTGAGTATTGCTATGTTGCCAGTAGGCCCAACTGTCCTTCCTGCCCCAGCTCCATGAGTAGTTGGGACTGCAGAGTGTCTGATTTGAAAGAGATTCTGGATGATTCTGATGTTCACCTTGGGTTGGGAGTACTGTCCTAACAATAGTGGGACAAAAGTAAAGCTGGAGAGGTTTGTTTTTTTCTTTCTTTCTGGAGTAGGTTATCTTGAGTCTTTTCCTGCAGCCAGCACAGAGTGGAACTCTGCATCTTCCTCAAGCAGTCTGATGTTTGCTGCCAACATAGGTAGTCTTTACCATATCTTAAAATTACTTATGTGTGGAGTAAGCAATGGAGTAAACATAGAAAGAAGGCAGGTAAATCATATAATTACCATGTTTTTATATACCATATTGAGAGGATCTGTGCAGATGATTCTACTTGGAGGATGGCATGGCTAACTTCAGTATAGATTGAAAAAGAATCGGTTGCATATATGTTGCTTACTGCCTCATTCCCTAAGAACTCATATTGAATTAATTTGTAAAGCCATAGCAAAATTAGAAAGAACTCTTGAGCTTTATGTTTTTTAGAACTTTTTTTTTGTCAGTCTTGGAGTTTGAACTCAGGGCTCAGGCAATGTCCCTGAGCTCTTTTTTTTTTTTTTTTTTTTTTTTTTTGGGTCCGGTCATGGGGTCTGAACTCCTGGCCTGAGCGCTGTCCATCAGCCCTTCAGCTCAAAGCTAGCCCTCTACCACTTGAGCCACAGCACCACTTCTGGCTTTTTTCTTTTTGCTTATGTGGTGCTGAGGAATCGAACCCAGGGCCTCAGGCATGCAAGGCAAGGGCTCTACCACTGAGCCACCTTCCCAGCCCCCACTGAGCTCTTTTGCTCTAGGCTAGCACTTTACCACTTTGAGCAGCAGCTCCACTTCCGGTTTTCTAGTGGTTAGTTGGGCATAAGAGTCTCATGAAGACTTTTCTGCCCAGTCTGGCTTTGAACCATGATCCTCAGATCTTAACTTCCTGAATAGTTAGGATTACAGATGTGAGCCACCAGCACCCAGCTTTATTTATTTTTTTAGAACTTCTTTATGGGATTTTTTTCATGTTAATCAAGTGTGATCGTCTCTAACAGGAAAGAAGTTAGGCTTTGTAGCTCCATATTTGCAAAGGCTGTCATTAAAAAAAAGGCAAATAAGATTAACCTTTCAGATGTGTGTCCAAAATATCAGTTTCTTAAGGATTATTAGATATTTCATCTCTAATGCAAAGTTTGTGAAATACTGAGGTAAACATCTTGTTCTCATTTTGCGTTTATATGTGAATAACAGTCACTCCTTTTTCCTAGAAGATGGGCTTCATGGGATCGTGACCTGCACAGCTTGTGGACAACAGGTCAATCATTTTCAAAAAGATTCCATTTACAGACATCCTTCGCTGCAAGTCCTTATTTGTAAGGTATGTTATGATTTGTTGCTAAGGTTTTTGCCTTTGGAGGGTGTACACTGTATTGGGGATGATGGATGCATAACAATCTGCATCAGTGCCACTATATGGGAGATATTGTAGTCATGGACCACATAGGAAGCCTGTGTAATAATTTCCAGTGGAGGAGATAGAAGCTGATACTTGAAATAGGCATAAGAATTAAATTACCTTGGTGAAGGGAGATTGGTGGAGCCTATTCTATGCAGAGGTAACATGATATTCACAGGTGGCAGGTGACAGCCTGACATGTTGCAAAATCTCAACCTGTATGTGTGTTGTATTTTGAAACTTTCCTCATCTGTATTGTACTTCTCTGAATCTTCAGCTGAAACACTTTAAAAAAAAATTGGGGGGCTATTCATGGGGCTTGAACTCAGGGCTTGGGCATTGTCCCTGATTTTTTTTTTTTACCCTCCTTAAGGCTAGTGCACTACCACTTGAGCCCCATCTCAACTTTTGACTTTTTGGTGATTAATTGGAGACAGGAGTCTCATGGACTTTCTTGCCTAGGCTTGCTTGGAACTTCAATTCTAAGATCTCAGTATTCCAAATAGCTAGGATTACAAATGTATGCCACTGGTGCCAGCTGGAACAGGGTTTTAATAAAAGTTGGAGGGAATAGGTTCTTTTTTTTTTTTCTTTTCTTTTTTTTTTTGGGGGTCCGGTCATGGGGCCTGAACTCTGGGCTTGGGCGCTGTCCCTCAGCTCTTCAGCTCAAGGCTAGCGCTCTACCACTTGAGCCACAGTGCCACTTCCAGCTTTTTTTTTTTTTTTTGCTTATGTGGTGCTGAGGAATCAAACCCAGGGCCTCAGGCATAGCAAGGCAAGCGCTCTACCACTGAGCCACCCTCCCAGCCCGAGCAAAATTCTTTCTTGACAACGTCACCCCTTCCTTTGCTATACACACACATAATTTTTATTTCATTTTCCCCGATAATAGGTTTTTGAAATGTCTTATATAGATTGATTATAATTTCATGAGTGTAGGTACCTTTTTTTTAAATTTTTGGTCACGCAGCTTGAACTCTGGGCCTGGGTGCTGTCCCTCAGTTCTTCAGCTCAAGGCCAGGGCTGTTCCACTTGAGCCACAGCTCCACTTCCGGTTTTCTGGTAGTTTATTGGAGATAAGAGTTTCATGGACTTTCCTGCCTGGGTTGGCTTTGAACCACGATCCTCAGATCTCAGCCTCCTGAGTAGCTAGGATTACAGTCGGGAGCCACCAGCACCCAGCATAACATTAATTCTATATTAGTTTATTTTATTTTACTTATTTATTTATTTTTGTTGGTCATGGGACTTGAACTCTGGGTCTGGGCGCTGTCCCTCAGCTCTTCATCTCAAGGCGAGCACTCTACCCCTTGAGCTACAATGCCACTTCCTGTTTTCTAGTGGTTTTTATTGGAGATAATAGTCTCACAGACTTTCCTGCCTGAGCGTCCTGAATAGCTAGGATTATAGGCGTGAGCCACCAGTGCCCAGCTATTAGTTGTTTATTAATTAAAGACAAAAAGCTACCTTTGAAATGAAGGGGCAGGCCATATTTTCTTTGGCTTTTGAGTTCTAGATATTTTCTCTTGTGAATATTTGATAGATTCTGATCTATGTTAAAATTTTATTTTATCCTTGGGAAACTTGTTTTCCTCTTTGCCTTTAAGAGATTAGAGGGGACATGTTATAGTGTCTGCTTTTAAATTTTCACAATCAAAATCTTACATTGATGGATTCATAATCCCTTCCCCTTTCCTCTTCCCCCCCTCCCTTCTTCCTCTCCTCTCTCCCCTCTCCTCTTCCTTCCATTTTTTCTCTTATGCTAGTATTGGAGCTTGAACTCAGGACCTGGGTGCTATCTGTTAGCTTTTTCACTCAGGCTAGCACTGTCACTTGAATCACAACTCTCCTTCATCCTGTTTTGGTGGTTAATTGGAGATGTCTCACAGACTTTCCTTTTCAGGGCTGGCATTGAATTGCAATCCTTAGATCTCAGTCTCCTGAGTAGCTAGGATTACAAGTGGGAGCCACCAGCGCCCTGCTGCCCAGCCTTTTCTGTTGTGCCACTGGGCACATGGCTTTTTTTCCTCTTCATTTCTCCCTCCTTCCCTCCGTGCCTTGCTCACTCCATCCCTTCTCCCCCCCCCCTCTTTTTCTCTTTCTCTTTCTCTCTGTCTTTGTCTTTGTCTTTCTCTTTCTCTTTCTCTTTCTCTCTCTCTTTTTCATCATGGGGTTTGAACTTGGGGTCTGGGCACTGTCCCTGAGCTCTTTAGCTCAAGGTTAGTGCTCTGCCACTTTGAGCCATAGCTCCACTTTTGGTTAATTGGAGATAAGAGTCTCACAGACTTTACTGCCTGGGCTGGCTTCTAACTGCGATCCTCAGATCTCAGCTTCCTGAGTAGCTAGGATAAGAGGATGTGAGCCACCAGTGCCAGGCACAGCTTTTCTTATATAAATATATAAGAATATGTTCATCCATGGGCCAGTCTATTGGAAAGGAATTTGAAATCAGTAAAGCTTTTTCTTCCCTTTCTTTTGGTAGTGGTGGGGTTTGTACCTAGGACCTCTTACTTATTTGCTAGGCAGGTACTCTAAAACTTGAACCACACCCCTGGCCACAGTGACTGAGATGATATTTATTCTTCTCAAGTAGTTGGGCTGATATGTGCACACAACCATGTTCAGCTTTAAGAGGTGGGATTCTCATGACTGTTTTTTGTTTGTTTGTTTGTTTTGGTTGGCCCTGGGGCTTGAACTCTGGGCCTGGGTGCTGTCCCTCAGCTCTTCAGCTCAAAGCTAGCACTCTATCACTTGAGTTACAGCGCCACTTCTGGTTTTCTGTTAGTTTATTGGAGATAAGAATTTCATGGACTTTCCTGCCCAGGCTGACTTTGAACTGCGATCCTTAGATCTCAGCCTCCAGAGTAGCTAGGATTACAGGTGTGAGCTATCAGCGTCCAGTTTCTCATGACTTTTTTTTTCTTTTTTAAAGAGTAGCATACATTAGTTGTACAAGGTTTCATTGTGACATTTTCATACATAAGCACATGATGGATCCTGGTCAAACCCATACCCTTTTTTACTCTCCTACATTCTCTACCCACTACTAAAAGGATTTCAATAGGTATCATTATTCTACTATTATATATTCATCTTCATTCACTCTTTCCATTTTCCCTCCCACCCCCAGCAGAGTTTGTTTTACTTTCAGTGGGAATTAATTGTGCCAAGGGATTTCATTATTATATTTCAGATGTGTGTGTATGTGTGTAAATACACACACATATACGTACATAATATTTTAATGAAAATAACCCTCTCTATTGATCACAAGCTTTCACTGAGATTCCTTATACATAGTTGCAATGTGTTTTGAAATGATTCGCTCTCCATCTCTCTTTTTCCTCTCCCCTAGTTGCCCTAAAATGTCCCATAGTTAGAATCATGGTTTATGAGCCGGGCATTGATGGCTCACTCCTGTAATCCTAGCTACTCAGGAGGCTGAGATCTGAGGATCCCAGTTCAAAGCCAGCCCAGGCAGTAAAGTCTGTGATACTCTTATTTCCAGTAAACTACTCTGAAAACCAGAAGTGGCACTGTGGCTCAAGTGGTAGAGTGCTCGCCTTAAGTTGAAGACCTGAGGGATAACGCCCAGGCCCAGAGTTCAGCCCACAACCAACAACAATAAAAAAGAATCATGATTTATGTATACATATACATAGACACACACACACACACACATATACATGTCTATGAATATGTATATTCTTTAAGTTTAAAAAATTTAAGTAGTTTTACAAAGGAGTTGCCATTTAACAGAGCAGTTTATGAATACAATGCATCTTTTTGTTGCAAATTCTTTATTGTGATTAAGTGATTATGTAATTTCACAAATTTCACAGTATTGTGGGATAGTGATGCTTAGTTAAAGTCACAAACACATTCTAACTTTCATGGGGCAAATTGTCTATCGTGGTCTATAACATTTATGAGTTCTATGAGCTTTGACAATACAGTTGTTTCTTCCACATTGGGTGATATGCACATTTCTTTCCTTTTGCATAGTGTCAGCTGTTCCCTCTTTCCCACTCGTTCCCTCCCACCCATTGCTGCCATTGAGTTGTTTAGTTTGTTTTGATCAATGTCCAGTGCAGCTGATGGGTCCTGCTGTTGTATGTTTTCCCCTGATTCCCTCTAGTTCTGTGTCGTCCTCCTAGATTCTCTCTGGTGTGCACATATATACCATATATGTGATCAGCAGCATGGGGTTATTTAGTAGTGATTCAGCCAGATGAGTAGAGGTCCTTTGTTTCTCAAGTCTTGTTAACTTTGTCGTATCACCTTATGTTTTGGATGATTTAATATCCACTTATCAGGGAGACCATGTACCGTTTGTCTCTTTGCTCTTGACTTACCTCACGCAACATGATTTCTTCTAGTTCCATCCATTTCCCTGCAAATGCCATTATTTTATAAATGTGTACTTTCTTTCTTTCTTTCTTTCTTTCTTTCTTTCTTTCTTTCTTTCTTTCTTTCTTTCTTTCTTTCTTTCTTTCTCTTTCTCTCTCTCTCTCTCTCTCTCCTTCCTTCCTTCCTTCCTTCCTTCCTTCCTTCCTTCCTTCCTTCCTTCCTTCCTTCCTTCCTTCCTTCCTTCCTTCCCTTTTTTTTTTGTCGGTCGTGGGGCTTGAACGCTGTCCCCGTGCTCTTCAGCTCAAGACGAGCACTCTACCTCTTGAGCTACATTGCTACTTCTGGTTTTCCAGTGGTTTATTGGAGATAAGAGTCTCACGGAGTTTCCTGCCTGGGCTGGCTTTGAACCATGATCCTCAGATCTCAGCCTCCTGAGTAGCTAGGATTACAGGCATGAGCCACTGGCGCCTGGCTTTAAATGTGTATTCTTTAAGCCTATCTTCCACAGACAACATGATGATCTTTTCTTCAACTATGATCCTCCCCATTTTCCCCTTTTGAGTATCTTAGATTATAGTTGTGAGGCACTGCAATCTGCTCAGACTAGGATCTGAGTAACTACTTTCTTACTAGTTGTATTAGATATTATTTACTTTTAATGAACCATAGCCCTCTCCCTAGAACATCTCATGCACTGTCTGATAGATATTTTGAAATTTAAAGCTAATGTAAGATCGTTATCTGTACACATAGCTGCTGGCATATAATGATTATTACTGTGTTGCAACAATATCAAATACATTCTTGTACATTTTTGTTGGTATATATTGATTGTACAATGTGGGAGTTTCATTGGAATATTTCCATACATATATATAATATATTTGATTATATTTAATCTATTACTTTATATTTTTCCCTTATCTCCTTGAAAAAGTCTTTCTTTCAGTTTCTTTTTTTTTTGGGGGGGGGGTGGGTCCGGTCGTGGGCCCTGAACTCTGGGCCTGGGCGCTGTCCCTCAGATCTTCAGCTCAAGGCTAGCGCTCTACCACTTGAGCCACAGCCCCACTTCCGGCTTTTTTCTTTTTGCTTATGTGGTGCTAAGGAATCGAACCCAGGGCCTCAGGCTTGCAAGGCAAGCGCTCTACCACTGAGCCACCTTCCCAGCCCTCTTTGTTTCTTGTAAGTGCTTTTTATTATAAACTTTTCTTGGGTGCATACAATGTACTTCAATGATATTCATTTCTCCTTACCATTTAATTTTCCCCTCCCACCTCCTCCTGTTTGTCTCTGCAATACTTCCCCCATTTATATTCATGTCCATTTTTTTCTTTAGATTTACATTTTTAAAGTAAGACTTTGGTGTTTCTAGTTGTGTAGGATCAGAACTTTGTTAGGCTACAAAAAACCTTTTATGTAGTAAAAACTCACAGTGGTGCTTTGTCCTAGAGAACATTCAAAGGATTACTTTATTGAGGTGAGGTATTCCTATGCTACTATTCTATACCATACTGATTTTTGTTTGATTATCTGAAACACATTCCTTTTACTTTTTTAATGACCCCAAAATAAATTTTTGTCCTTTATGAGTGTTAGTCATTTTGAATGAAATTTCTCCTTCTGTTCTCTCAATAGAATTGCTTTAAGTATTACATGAGTGATGATATTAGCCGTGACTCAGATGGAATGGATGAACAATGTAGGTAGGTACTAAGTCAAGATGACTTAACTTTCAGTGTTGTATACTTTGGGAAGAGGCGTATTTTAGATCCATTTTTTTTTGCCTGTCCTGGGGCTTGAACTATGGGCCTGGGTAGTGTCCCTGAGCTTCTTTGGCTCAAGGGTAGGGCTCTACCACTTGAGCCATATGCCACTTCCAGTTTTTTCTGAGTAGTTTTTATTGGAGATAAGAGTCTTAGGACTTTCCTGCCCAGGCTGGCTCTGAACCGTGATCCTTAGATCTCAGCCTCCTGAATAGCTAGGATTACAAGCGTGAGCCACCAGCGCCCAGCCCAGCATAGATCCATCTTTTATGGTATCATTGATGTCCTCAGTGGATGATAATTTCTTTTCTGTGAAGCCTGACCTTTATGTCTGGTTTTAAGTGTTTTATAAAAAATACTCAGATGACCTAAATGACTACTAAAAAAATCATTGGTTAGAATTTTTAAATTTCTTTGATAATGAAGAAATTGAAATTAGTTTCATTGGGAATAATATTTTAATTCTTAAAATATTTCAGATGGTGTGCTGAAGGTGGGAACTTGATTTGTTGCGACTTTTGCCATAATGCCTTCTGTAAGAAATGCATTCTGCGCAATCTTGGTCGAAAGGAGTTATCTACAATAATGGATGAAAACAACCAGTGGTATTGCTACATTTGTCACCCTGAACCTTTGTTGGACTTGGTCACTGCATGCAACAGCGTATTTGAGAATTTAGAGCAGTTGTTGCAACAAAATAAGAAGAAAATAAAAGTTGACAATGAAAAGAGTAGTAAAATATGTGATCACACACCCAAATTTTCTCCAAAGAAGATTAGTTCCAGTTGTAATGGAGAAGAAAAGAAATTAGATGATTCATGTTCTGGTTCTATAACCTACAGTTATTCAGCACTAATAGTGCCCAAAGAAATGATTAAGAAGGCAAAAAAACTGATTGAGACCACAGCCAACATGAACTCTAGTTTTATTAAGTTTTTGAAGCAGAGTGAAGAAAATTCAGAAATCAGTTCTACTCTGAAATTACGTCAGCTTAAGGCTTTTAAATCTGTGTTGGCGGATATCAAGAAGGCTCACATTGCATTAGAAGAAGATTTGAATTTGGAAATTGAAGCTTTGGATGTTGTACACAAAGAGGAATATACCAAAGAGCTTAAAATCACAGATGCTAAGTGTGAAACAAAAGTACAAAAAGGAGAAAAACCCTGTACTTTGGAAAAGAGAGAGTTTTCCAAGTCAGAAGCTAAGCCTTCAAGAAAGCAGGTAGATGGTGAGGGACACACAGATCCGAGTGTTCCAACAGAGGAGCAGAGGGCAAGTAAAAGTACTAGTGGTGAACATAGGAAATCCGATGGGAAAGATGAACCTCAGTATGAACCTGCCAACACGTCAGAAGACTTAGACATGGACATTGTATCTGTTCCTTCCTCAGTTCCAGAAGACATTTTTGATAATCTTGAGACTGCTATGGAAGTTCAAAATTCAGCTGATCATCATGGGGATGGTACCAGTAGAACGGAGCAAGAGCTAGAGACTTCATCTGTAAAATTAAATATGCCAAAAGACAACAAAGGAGGTAGTAAGTCAAAAACTACCGCAGCTAAAGTAACAAAAGAATTATATGTGAAGCTCACCCCTGTTTCACTTTCTAATTCCCCAAAGAAGGGTGCTGATAGTCAGGAAGTTCCACAAGATAAAGATGGCTCTAAAGGTTCTGCACTGAACCTAAAATCCGAGAAATGTGGACCTGGACAGGAAAACAGTGATAATGAGCATGTTGAAGAAAATGAAGTTCCTTTAGTTTTAGAGGAATCTGATCTTCGAAGATCACCCCGTGTGAAGACCACACCCTTGAGGCGACCAACAGAAACCAATCTTCCATCATCCAATTCAGATGAAGAAAGTAATGAAACCATGAAGGAGAAACAAAAATTATTAGGTCCATTAAGAAAAAAGGATAAGAGAAATTCTTCTGACAGTGCTATTGATAATCCTAAACCTAACAAATTACCAAAATCGAAGCCGTCAGAGATCGTAGATCAAAATTCCGATTCTGATGAAATGATAGCAATCCTCAAACAGGCAAGCAGAATGAGTCCCAGTTCTTCTTCAGATACTGACATTAATGAAACTCATACAAATCATAAGACTCTGTATGACTTAAAAACTCAAACAGGGAAAGATGAGAAAGGCAAAAGAAAACGGAAAAGCTCTTCTTCTGGCTCCGATTTTGATATTAAAAAAGGCAAGTCAGCTAAAAGCTCTATAATTGCTAAAAAGAAACGTCAAAACCAGTCTGACTCTTCAAATTATGACTCAGAATTAGAGAAAGAGATAAAAAGCATGAGTAAGATTACGGCTGTCAGAACCACCAAAAAAAGAGTTCCCAATAAAAAAGACTATGATTCTTCTGAAGATGAAAAACGTAGTAAAAAGGGAATGGCCAAACAAAGGCCAAAAAGTGTGAAGAATACCCCAGGGGGATCATCTGATGATGCTGAAAGGAAACAAGAGAGAAAGAATTCCTGTCCTAATGAGAAAGACAAGACTGTGGACTCAAGAGATCAACTTTCTAAGAAGCAGCAGCCCAGTGTTTCCTTTGATGGTGCAGACAAATCATCTCCTGGGAAAGAGGAGAGTTTAAATTCTCTGGGAGACAAAAAAGGTGCTAAAACTAAAGAAAAGAGTAAGCATCTGAAAGCTAAAACATGTAAAAAGGCACCCATTGGCTTATCTGATGCTGCTGAGAAAGTCCACAGGAAAGAGCACAGTGATGAACTCTCTGAAGATGATAAGACACAGAACAAAAAGGAAATGGAAGAAAAAGAAAAGAAAACTACGGACTCAAAGAAGACAGTATTGAAGATGGAACAGCAGTACGAGTCATCGTCTGATGGCACTGAGAAATCACTTGAGGGCGAAGAAGTTGATAATTTTCCTAAGGATATAAAACCAAATAAGGATGACATAAGTGATGGAGAAAAGAAAGGTAGAAAATCAAAAGATAAAATGTCCAAAAAGAAAGAATTATCTGACAGTGTCGAGAAATTGCCAGAGAAAGGAGACAGTTGTGACTCTTCAGAAGACAGAAAGACAAAGAGTAGAGTATCTACTAGAGAGAAGAGAAAATGCAGGTTACCCATAAAGGCCCCACAGAAGAGTCAAGAGTGTTCATCATCTGATGAGAAATACTCCCTGAAAGAAGATGGTTGTGACTCTTCGGATAAGAAGCTGAGAAGAATAGAATTGCGAGAGAGAAGAAATTTAAATTCCAAGAGAAATATCAAGGGAATACCAAGTGGCTCATCGTCTTCTGATGCTGAGGAAAGTTCTGAAGACAATAAAAAGCTGAAGAAGCCAAGAACTTCAGCTAAAAAGAAGACAGGCAGTATCAAGGAGAAAAAGAGAAACTCCCTAGGAGCAAGTACTAAAAGGAAGCAAATGGAGATTACTTCCTCATCTTCAGATATAGGAGATGATGGTCAGAATTCTCTTGGTGAGGGGAGCAGTGATGAACAGAAAATTAAGCCTGTGACTGAGAATTTAGTCCTGTCTTCTTCCCACAGTGGATTTTGCCAATCTTCAGGTATGCAAAAATACATTAAAGCTTTTAGAATTTGTAACCCTGTCCTCTCAAATACATTATTTAATTTTCCTCAAATCCAATCAAATTCAGGATGACCATTCAGAAAAAGTCCATTTAAAATTATTCAGGCACTCACTATCAAGTCTTTCTTTATTTACTCATTTATTTTTATTCACACATAGGAGTTGTACAGAGGGATTACATTGTGATATTTCTATACATGTATACACTGTACTTTGATCATGTTTGCCTCTGTCTTTTCCCTTCCCCCACCTTCCTGGATTCCTTCTCCAACAGTGTCCCTCTTACATTCATGTATTTTGTTTATTTTTCTGCCATCCTTTGAAGGAATTTTAAACATTGCTTGTATTCAGCGTTAGGCATATCAGCTTTGTTGGATAAGTAATAACATTTCCTTGTCTATATTTAATGATTTTTTTCTGTGATAATGTGCAGTAGATTTTGAAAATGAAACTGATGCTAGTAGTTTATTAAGTATTTACCCACATAATTGCGATGAGCACTTGATACTAGTACTAACATGATGTCTGAAAGGTTTCTTTGAGTATATGCTGACCCTGGAACTTGAACTCAGCGCTTGGGTACTGTTCCTCAGCTTTTTCGCTCAAGTCTAGTGTTCTACCACTTAAGCCACAGCTCCACTTCTGGCGTTTCGGTGGTTAATTGGAAATAAGAGACCCACAGACTTTTCTGCTGGGCTAGCTGTGAACCATAATCTTCAGATCTCAGCCTACTAAGTAGCTAGGATTACAGGTGTAAGCTACCAGTACCTGGTTGTCTGAAATATTCTTTTTTTCAGTCCTTGAGGTTTTTTTTTTTTTTTGCTCAAGGTTAGTACTCTACCACTCTAAGCTTCAACGCCACTTGACAGGAAAAGGTATTTTTAAAAAATCCTACTGAAATAAAGGATGAAAAGATTTTAAAAAATGACACAAGAAAGGAAATGACAAAAGTGAAAGGATTACTCTGGTGAGACAGAGTAGAGTTTGGGCAACATGGTCAATTTTACCAACAACAATGTTTTCTTTTCTTCCCTTCCCCTTTTTTTGGGCCAGTTCTGGGGCTTGAACTCAGGGCCTGGGCGCTGTCCCTGAACTCTTTTGCTCAAAGCTAGCACTCTACTATTCTGAGCCATGCAACACTTTTGGTTTTCTGGTGATTAACTGGAGATAAGTGTCTCATGGGCTTGCCTGTCTGGACTGGCTTTGTTTGTTTTTGTCGGTCGTGGGGCTTGAACTCTGGGTCTGGGCACTGTCCCTGAGCTCTTCAGCTCAAGGCGAGCCCTTTACCAATTGAGCCACAGCACCACTTCTGGTTTTCTGGTGATTAATTGGAGATAAGGGTCTCACAAACTTTCCTGCCTGGGCTTGCTTTGAACCATGATCCTCAGATCCCAGCCTCCTGAGTAGCTAGGAGTACAGATGTGAGCCACCAGTGCCTGGCAGTGTTTTCAGAAACAGTTTTATCATAAATGTACAAAAGCAACATAATGAAACCCAGTTAAAATTGTTCAAAAGGAGGAGCAGGACAAACGGGGGTTAGGGAAGAGTAATATAAGTCAGGTGCTAGTGACTCAAACCTGTAATCCTAGCTACCCAGGAATCTGAGATCTAAGGATCACTGAAGTCAACCTGGGCAGGAAAATCCATGAGGCTCTTTTCTCCAATTAACCACCAAAAAGCTGAAAATAGACTAAGGTTCAGGTGGTAGAATGCCAGTCTTGAACACAAAAGCTTAGGGAAAGTGCGCAGGCATTGCACACACACAAAGAGAAACAACAAAGCTACAAATTTCTTTTACTGAGCACATATTTTATTTAAAAACCAAGTATGATTTGAATTGGTTGATGCTGGGTATGGGGCTTTACCTACATGGCTATTCTAACAATAAAGTTCCTAAAGAACATTCACACTTGGACAATAGCAGTTAAGGTCAGGTTTTGTTGCCAAATGACATTTTGTACCATCTTATGCAAATTTCCAATTCTGAAAATTTTTTGAATTTCAGAATTGTGTGTAAATGGTTGTGGGTTTGTAATTTAAACACAGAATTTAATAGTTACTTTGATAACAATCTTTTCATTTTTGTAATTTAAACACAGAATTTAATAGTTACTTTGATAACAATCTTTTCATTTTTGTAATTTAAACACAGAATTTAATAGTTACTTTGATAATCTTTTAGCTATTAGATTAGTTGTGATAAACCCTAAGGCTTGGAATATAAAAATAATAAATTTTCCTAATTGTATGGGATATTCCCATTGGCAAATGGAAATTGAAATAACCTTAAATTTTAGAATTAATCTTAAACTAACCTTAAATTTTAGAATGTTGGTTAATGTAGTGTAACAGTTTCCCTGGTGAAATCAACATACTTGATTTCAAATATGTTAGTAATTTTCATTGTGCTCTTATTTGACATATATAAAAGTTTCTGTGGTATACTTTTCATGTTTAGACTTATAAATACTTAATTTAATAAGTAATATCCTTTAATTAGACCTTAAGCAAAGATGATAACAGATGGCAAATACTCAAAGAATGTGTCCTCTCTTAATTCCTTTACCCAACACAAATTTGTAGATTATTGTGTTCTGTTTTGATATTTGTAACCTGGATATGAAGGGCCAATGGGTGGAATAGGTGGTAAACTATTTTTTGACTGTGTATCCAGAGAAACCTTGACTTCATTAGATGCCAGTCTTTGATGTGTTTGGAAGCACAAATATTATTTTGGGGGGATGGTTCTTTAGCTATTTCTTGGGTCTACATAGATTACTTTGGATGAAAAGTGGAAGATAAATTTGCTGAGTTTTGCCAATCAAAAACTGGGCTTTTCCAGTAGAAATACTTAAGTTGAGTTGAATATGAAAGGCCTTGAAAATAAGCATTATGTAATAAGTACTGTTTTTCATAGATAACTTGGGTGTGAGCCAATGATAAATGACATTCTTTAAGAATTTACTTGCAGTCAGGCATTAATGGCTCATACTTGGAATCCTAGCGATTCAGGAGACAGATTCAAAGATCCTTTTTTGAAACCAGCACAGGCAGAATAGTCAGTGAGACTGTTACCTGCAAGTGACCACCAGAAAAACTGAAAGTGGAGCTGTGGCTCAAGTGGTAGAGTGCTAGTTTTGAGCACAAAAGCTCAGGAACATTGCCCAAGCCCTGAGCTCAAACCCCAGGACTGGCAAAATAACAAAAACCTACAGTGGGGATGTGTGATAAATGGAGTAAGCTACGAAATATTTCAGGGAAAAGCTAAGAGAACAAGTTGTGTTTGAACTTTGAAGTTTAGGTCAAATTTTGGAAGGTGGAATCACAGTGGAGTGACAGGAACATTACTAATAATGTTTCATTTGAAGTTTAGTCTGTTTTGATGAGAAATTTTGATGGAATACTGTGAATTTTTTTGTTGCTTTTTTCTTGTGCTAGTCCTGGGGCTTGAACTCAGGGTATGTGTGCTGCTCCTGGACATTTTTTGCTCAAGGCTTGGGTCACAGTTCCACTTTTGGCTTTTTGGTGGTTAATTATAGACTCTTATCTGCCTGGGCTGGCTTCAAACCAAGATTCTCAGGTCTTAAACTCCCAAATAGCTAAGATATGGGCATGAGTCATTGGTGCCTGACAGGGTAGCTCTTTTTTGCCCTTCTATAACTTTTATTTTGAAATCATTTCTAATTCCTATGAATCTATAATGATTCAGATTTGAATAGCTTTTTTTAAAAGAAAATAAAGACTGACTATTCATTTATTTTTTTTCTTTATTTTTGAGAAGTGATTTTGCTGTACAAGTCCGATGACATTGCATTTTACATGTAGCCCAAACTGGCCTTGAGCTCCCAATCGTCCTGCTTCTATCTCCCAAATGCTTAGATTTCAGGGATGTGTGAGCACACCTGTCTAGATTTCAGTAGTTTATATGCATTCATTCCTGTGTATGTACTTCTCTGCAGTTGTATCATCTGTGTAGCTTTGTAGCAGCACCATACATCGAAGACACCAAACTGTTGCATTATCACAAAACTTGTCTTTCCTTTACACATCTCTTTTCTTATCTCCATTACTAATTCTGAGAGCTGGTAATACCTGACTGTGATTTTGTTATTTGAGATGGATGATCATGAAGTAATATTTTGAGATAGTCTGTTTTTATTTTTCCTCAGTAATGCTCTTGACAGCTTTAGTACATTTGAGTAAATGCTAAACCACCAATACACTTCTTCCTAAATCCTTCAACATGCGTAGTATTCACTGGAGCTAAATATTTTACTTTGGTTTTCTTTTGAGGTGAAGTTTATATACAATGAAATGGACAAGTCCTACTATTCTTGACTTTTC
This sequence comes from Dipodomys merriami, assembly GCF_024711535.1. Lineage (NCBI taxonomy): Eukaryota > Metazoa > Chordata > Mammalia > Rodentia > Heteromyidae > Dipodomys > Dipodomys merriami. Next base: position 62,778,218 of record NW_027204492.1, read on the forward strand.
TTTTGGTCAGCGTTGGGCTTTGATCCTAGGGCATGTTAGGCAAATGCCCTATTATCCTTCCCCTCCACAGTCTTCTCTTTAGATTTAAAAACAAAGAATAGAAATGAAATTGTTCTACTTTTTCAGTAGAAGTAGGGTTTGAATTCTGTGTGTTTGCTTGCCAGGCAGGTACTCCATCACTTAAGCCATGCCCCCTCCAGCCCTTTTTGCTTTTTTTTTTTTTTGAGATAAAGTCTTATGTTTTTTCCCAGGGCAGATTAGGCCAAAGTTACCCTATTTATTCTTCCCCAGCATAGCTGGAATGACAGGTGTGCAGCATCACCCTTTGTTTTTAAATTGGCTGAGTTGGGGTGGGGAAACATACTTTTTTTTGCCTGGAATGACTTCAGACCATAATCCTCCTGATCTCTCCCTCCTGAGTACCTAAGGTGAGCTACCATGTCCTACTAGAAATAGAACTTTCAATTAGAAAATAAGTTTTATTATACTTGATTATGTCTGTGTACCCTAAGTTATGGATATCATAAGAATTCAAATGCATTTTTCAATTACTTATACCAAAACATTAAGAGCAATTTGGCTGTGATACAGTTAGACACCTGTTAACTTCAAACTTGCAATGAGTGATACAAAGGTTACTGCACCAAAAAAATCTGTGCTAATGATAGCAATTGAATTGTTCCTAAGAAGGTTGAGCTTAAAACCTTTGTGCTGTGGGAAGGAACCTAGAAATATAACAGGCCTATTTTATTATTTTACTGCTGCTACTTCATATACAGTCATCCCTCACCGTATCGTGGTTCACTTTTTGCGGTTTCACTGTATCATGGTTAGTGATCCCTCACCTATTGTGGGAGCTACATTCCAGAGACCCCCACAATTTGTGAAAATCCACGAAGTAGCAATAAGTGAACCACGATACAGTGAGTGGACAACTATGTAATGCTACTACTTCGAAGATTTTGATCTATTGGGGGTCTCTGTAACATAACTCCTGCCATAGGCAAAGGATCACTGTATTGCCAATTAAGCTTTCTGTCACCACTGCCTTCAGTCATGGTTTTGGTTTCAGAGTAGTGTTGAAAACCCATTAGCTTGTTCAAAAATTGTTGGCTTGTTTTATTTTAAATGGTTTTACTCACATAGATAATTTCAAACTAATTTTAAGTACACTTTTTCCCCCTCTAAGGAGATGAAGCCATATCTAAATCAGTGCCTGTCACAGTGGATGATGACGATGACGACAATGACCCTGAGAATAGGTATGATTCCATCTGTAAGGACTTTAAAAAGATTATAACACACCCTAGGCGTGGGCGCAAGCCACAACACCGGAACAACAAGTTGGTTGTAAAAATCAGGAGAGCCTGCCTTAGAAAGCCTCACTCCCAGCCCCAGCCTTCCTGCAAGTTGGAAAGAAAGGCCAGAAATTGGGCTAAAACTCAGAAACCTTAAGAGAAAGTCATTGCCAGTATTAACACACCTAGCATAGGGTGTGTTATAAGTTCAGAACTGTCAATTTTGTGTTTCCATGGAAACTGTGATAATTTTTTCAGACTATTATTTTCAGATTAATTTTTGGATGAAAGTGAATCCTATTAATAAATTGGTGACAAAAGACATCTCTTCATATTTGATTATTGCTAATTGTCCTTCACTATGGTAATCTCATGAAGATCTGTTGAGAGCAAAATAAGTGATCACTCAGATACTGAAAAATAAAGCAAGGGTGACAGAGAAGTTAAATATACCTCTGGCATAGTGGAGAAAAAAATAAGGTATTAGAGAGTAAAACCAAGACATTTTTCCATATATTTTAAACATCTCCTGTAAGATAGTATAGTATCCATATAACTGTAGAGACCTTTGCTTTTTGATGGTACTGGGATTTAAACTGGGCCTTGTACTCACTAATCATTCTACCACACCCCAGCTCTTACAGTATAGGACTCATCATCTTCAATAAGAAGGTAGTAGGTACAGTATATTGAATTGAAATACTGGGAATAGAGGTAATTGACTTCTAATTTTCTAACATTTCTATAACTGTGTGATCTTGGGCAAGTATCTTCTTCTTTTTTTTTTTTTTTTTTTTGGCAAGTCCTGGGACTTGCACTCAGGGCCTGGGCATTGTCCCTGAGCTTCTTTTGCTCAAGGCCAGCACTCTACCACTTGAGCCACAGCACCACTTTTAGAGTTTTTTGTTTCTGTGGTAGTAAGGAATCAAACCCAGGGCTTCATGCATGCTAGGCAAGCACTCTATCACTAAGCCACATTCCTAGTCTGTTTTTTTTTTTTTTGTTTATTTTTATTGTGAAAATACCATACAGAGGCCCAGCCTGTTTTTATGTCTAATGTGAAATGGTTGGATGGAATTTTCTCAAATTTTATCACTGAAATGTCAATGATAAATCATAAAGAACACTAGAGTAAACATCTGTTCCTAACAGTAAGCTCTAGTATTAGGAAAACATGGAAATAAACCTGTAATTTTTGTTATAATTTTGTGAGATATTAACTGAATTACATATGCTATGGGCTAAGTTGAAAACTCTAGCACTGTTTTGTACCTTGGTGATACTAATAGCTTTCACTGTTTCATAGATCATTCTTCTGCTAGTAAACAATATTTTCATTAAGCTGACAGACCATATCCATATCTAGATTACACTTAAATAAAACTCAATTTTCAACATACACTCACCTTTTACTTTCCGGTTTTTTTTGTTTTTGTTTTTTTTTTTGCCGGTCATGGGGCCTAAACTCTGGGCCTGGGCACTGTCCCTCAGCTCTTCAGCTCAAGGCTAGAGCTCTACACCTTGAGCCATAGGGCCACTTCCGGCTTTTTCTGTTTATGTGGTGCTGAGGAATCGAACCCAGGGCCTCATGCATGCAAGGCAAGCACTCTACCACTGAGCCACCTTCCCAGCCCCTTTTACTTTCCTATTTACTTGATAAATATATGTTTCATTGTTTTATGGGATATGAATGGCATCCAGTATAGAGTACTGAAGGCATATTTATTCATCTGGATTTTTCCCCCTCAGTCCTGGAGCTTGAACTCAGGGCCAGGGCACTGTCCCTGAGCTGCTTTTGTTCAAGGCTAGTGCTCTACCACTTGAGCCACAGCACCACTTTTGGCTTTTTTTCTGTTTATATGGTACTGAGAAATGGAACACAGGGCTTCATGCATGCTAGGCAAGCACTCTACCATTAAGCCACATTCCCGGGTTTTTTTAAAAGTAGACCATCACAGCTAGATCTGAAAGACTTGAGAGTTTGATTCTTTTTTAAAGATGCTTTTATTCTTCATTTACAAAAACTCTCCTATGCATTTTGGAGCCTTAAATATTTAGTTACTGGTAGTGTTAATCATATTCAAACATTCTGTCCTTATTTAACTGTGAGAGATGATTTTTCTTATTTAGCCACCAAATAAGAATGTTGTAAAGGTATAATTTTTTTGTTACAGCTTGTCAAAATATAACACTTTAATCCTTTCTGTAATTGATAAGCATTTTATTGGAAAGTATCTCTAATTCCATCTTGTATTTAAGTTAAAAAAAAACCCTACAACATTGTTGACTGCCTTTGAGAGGAGATGAGTTTTTCTTGTGTGTCTTTCTTTATGTTCACTTTTACAAAATATACAATTAATGACTTGTTTAATATCCACTATACCAAAGAGCTATATACTATGCATGAGTTATTGCATCGTGATGGGTATCCATTATGTACTTGCATTATTTTAATATAGGTGATGTATTTGAGAATTGTTGAATATGCACTAAGCAACTTTTAAAATTTGATGATCATTACTAAGTCTTGGCATTTTTTGTGATTTCATATTTTTGAGTGGGATATATTTTGGTAGTGGGAATGTTGTAATTGTGAATTTGTACACAATTGTGTAATTGTGTATAAATTATGTATACATTTCGTCAGCTTTGTCCTTTAGTAGTATTGTAATACATTTCACTGTTGATATTTCAGGAGAGGTAAAATAGTGTATTGTTTCAAATGCTTAACTATTATTTGGACACAATAAATTTGTGTAAAACTTTTTCTTGGTCAAGCACTTAATTTTAACTAAAATGCCACTTTTCACAAGCACTCTTATGAATTTGTTAGAATTGACATATAGAGACGAGTTTATAGCCAAAGAAGTTTAACATTCTTGAAATGAAGAAAGTAAATACTTTTAATTTCCCAAACTAATATACTTAAAAATTGTATGACAGTTGGAGGAAAGATTTTATAGCTATGATATTAAAAAAATAAAACCTTGGTAGCTTTTGAGGTGATTAACCACATGTCAAATACTTTAGTAGAAATAAACTTGCTACTTAACATAAAGCATTATTTATCTATCTATCTACCTACCTAACCTGGTCTGTGTTCATTTCTGTGTTCATTTCCCAAGGTGCTAGGACAGCAAGTGGGAGCTACCATACCCAGCTTAAGACTTTCATTTGGTACTTGTACTGTTAATTAAGCTCAGTACTGGGATAGTGTGTTAAACTTTAATAATATTAGTGGTGAGGATTATTATCATTGGACTATTCTTTATATATTTTATAGAAAAAGTATTACAGTTGTGATTTTGAGAATAAAAAATCCAGTTTACTATCACTATTTGCCTGAAAGTTGAGTTTTTTTCCCCCAGTCCTGGGGTTTGAACTCAGGGCTTGAGTGCTGTCTCTGAGCTTCTTCTTCTTCTTCTTCTTCTTTTTTTTTTTTTGGCTCAAGGCTAGCACTCTACCACTTGAGCCACAGTGCTACTTCTGGCCTTTTCTGTTAACATGGTACTGAGAAATTGAACCCAGGGCTTCATGCATGCTAGGAAAGCACTCTACCACTAAGACCCATTCCCAACCCTCACATTACATTTATTTTTTGTTAAGGAATACTTATTTTATCCTAGCAATGTTCTAGAAGTTTTTCTCTTGTTTCTTTGTGGGTGGGATCACAGTTTGTTTTTTTCATAGAAACAAAATCTAATATGGAACTTTTGAGGAAACTGCCCAGTGTGTATGCAGGCTTTCTTTAATTATAGTGGGACTAGATTATTTTCCTCAAAAAAGAGTTTGGCTTTTAGTGTCAGTGGATGTAACTCATTTTTTGACTTCATATTTGTCCTTAAATGACAAATATGACTTGAAGTAAATTCTATTTTCATTTATCAGATATAAAAAATACTAAACTGGTTCTTTAATATGACCAAATGCTCTAAAATTTTCAATGCTAACATTTTTTTCTCTAAGCCTTTAGACCTTTTCTTTTAAATCAGAGAATATACATTTTATATCAGGCCAATTTAAACATCATATCCTATGCTTAAGTTATATGTAACTACAGACTTATTTTTGTACATCTTTAATTTTTCCTTTTGTTTTTGTGTGCTGATAATGAGGATTGAACTTCAGGAATTGCATTTCCTTGGTTTGCTTGCTCACAACTGGTGCTTTACCACTTGAGCAGCATCTACAGCCTGGCTTTTTAGTGGCTAATTGGAGATGATGTCTTGTAAATGTTAATGCCTTGCATGGCTTCAATCCAAATCTTTTATGACTTGGCTTCCAGAACAGTTAGGATTACATGTATGAGCCACCAGTGTCTGGTTTTCCAATTTTTTTTTTTTTGCTTCTTCAAGTCATTTGATAATTTCCCTGGTGATCTCACCAAAAAAGAAAACAGTACTACTTGTAGGTAGTGTGACTGACTGCAAAAGTATATTGAATATTGTTTAGCTTTTGACTATTTGGTGACCTTACATTATCTCCTGAGTTCTTTCATTTTTGGTAACTGACATTTTAATCAAACTTTTTTCTGTCAGTCCTGGGGCTTGAACTCAGAGCCTGGGTGCTGTCCCTGACCCTTTTTTGTACTCAAGGCTAGCACTCTACCACTTGAGCCACAGTGCCATTTCCTGCTTTTTCTGAGTAGTTTTTTGGAGATCAAAGTCTCATGGACTTTTCTGCCCAAGCTGGCTTTGAACTGTGATCCTAGATCTCAGCCTCCTGAGTAGCTAGGCTTATAGATGTGAGCCATTGGCATCTGGCTAGGCATACTTTTTAATAAGTAAACTTCATATCAGGATACTAATTTTGGACCTAAAGATTAAAATTCATGCTAGCATAACTTTTGAAGAATTCTGTAGTAATTCTACAAAATGTTTTCTTTTAAAGGAAATTAACCCTTAAAGTATAAACATTTATTAGAACAGAACCTGACCCTCTATTGAAAGCAAATCTCTTTACCACCCTTTCCTCACAGAAAATGTCCAAATGTTCCTTAGCTATAGTACTTTGAATTGTTTTACAAACCAATGTAAAAATTTGATGTAATGTTTTAATATACTTAGACAATTATTTTGTGTACTTAGTATGAGCTTAAGCCTATGCCTTTTTCAGAATTACGTTAACTATAGTATTGTGGTATTATACACAGAATGTGGGAAAAGTTTTTAAACAAATCATATTAATCTTTGTATATGGTTTCAGTTTTTTGGCCTTTAAAACTTGTACTTTTTATTTGACAGTTTACCTCTAACCTAGTTCTAGAGCCTTTGAAAGATAAATAGCTGTAGGATGTTTCTCAGATGCCTGTTTTTTTTGTGGCAATACTGGGGCATGAACTCAGAGCCTGGATACTGTCTGTAAGCTTTTTCACTCAAGGCTGGCATTCTACCTTTTGAGCCATACCTCTACTTCTGGCTTTTTGCTGGTTAATTGGAGAGTCTCATGGACTTTGTTGCCTGGGCTGGCTTCAAATTTTCAATCCTAGGATTACAGCATCCTGAGTAGAGGATTACAGGTATGAGCCAATGGTACCCAGACTTTAAAAAAACAAACAAAATGACTCTTAAAAAAAATCAAAGATTGGATTCTTCCATTGACATACATTTGAAATCTATGTAACATGTATGTAATATGTATATGTATACCTACCATTTTGCCCAGGCATTAGCACAGTAGTGCTTACTGCATAGAGAGTATTATACAGGCATAGAAAACTCATAGCAGATTGAAATTCAGATTCTTAGGTTCTATTCCTGGCTTTGTGTGCTCCAAGTTAAGTCATTTCTTTTCTCTTACCCTGTTTCCTGAACTATAAAATGACATAGTTGGAATTGAAGATTCTTTCTTCTAGCTCTAACTTTTTGTGTTGCTTTTGTTATGGCTCTTTAAGTCTCCCTGAGGCAAGAGATCCTTCTCTTAATTGTTTCTTTTTAAGAAAGCATCAGTTCCACATTTTGAAGTATTGATTGACATCCTATCAAGAGACTGTTTACTTATCTTTCTTTTTTTTTTTTTTTGTCAGTTATGGGGCTTGAAGTCTGGGCCTGGGCGCTATCCCTCAGCTCAAGGCAAGTGCTCTACCACTTGAGCCACAGCGCCATTTCCTTACCTATCTTTCTTACTTGAGTCTAAAAAGGAAGCGCAGTACTCAGTTCCTTTCTAGCTAGTATCATAATTTTTTTTTTGTCGGTGTGGGGCTTGAACTCTGGGCCTGGGCGCTGTCCCTCAGCTCTTCAGCTCAAGACGAGCGCTCTACCACTTGAGCCACAGTGCCACTTCTGGCTTTTTTTCTGTTTGTTGCTGAGGAATTGAACCCAGGGCCTCATGCATGCAAGGCAAGCACTCTACCACTGAGCCACCTTCCCAGCCCTAATATCATAATTACTAAAGGTCTTTTTTATCTTTCTAATTATGTTTTTTCTGATTGTGTTACTGGGCTCATTTTTATGTTCTTTTTGCTTTCTTTTAGTAGAGGACGGTGTAATAAGGCATTATCTTAGTGTTCATTATGTAATTTAGAAGATTTTATTTTGTGAGCATTTTGGGGTCCTGTTATTTAGTTCTCATGCACCAATTCCAATCACTGTTTGTGGAGGTTTCCCCTCCCTCCCATATTGTTTTGCTGTCTCCCCCTCTTCCTTCCCTGCCTTTCAGGAAAATAGAGGAGTGGCTCCACTACCTCCGGCTCTGCTCAGGTTATCTGCCACCAGAGTGGCACAGCCTGTGCTTCTAATGCTTCTAATAGAGTCATGGCTGCTTTGGATGCTACACCTGCCCCAAGATGTAATATTGAGCATTGAGATTTCAGGGGCAGTACCTTGTTGCCTGGATGATTTTCTCAGAACCGTCTTGGAAAGCTTCAAGAAAGGAAACTTCAGAGCAAACAGAATCAACTAGGGATCATGACTATACATCCAACACAGGCATACCAGCATGGGTCCAGCCGAGGCCTCCAAAATGATGCTTTGCCAGCGTCAGCTGGTTCTCAAGTGATGATGTCCTTGAAGTCTCTGTGGCCCGTGACTCCAGAGTTAAGGTAGTGGAGTTTCCCTTTAAAGCATCTCACAGCAGGCTTTGTAGATGGGACACATCTCAACCTCAGCATGCTTGCTGACTACTAAGGTTGAAGGTCAGCCTCAGCCCTAGCCTCCTTTAAATTTTGAGATAAAGTAGGTTAGATTTGAGTAATCAATTATCATTTATGCACTGATCATAATTTTTGCAGAAAGATTTTATTAACATTCTTAATTTACTTGGTTATATGTAAGATTTTCCTTTTATCAAAAGAGTGATGTGGGGGCAAATATAAAACTTTTATCTTCCTTAGCTAGGTGAAGCTTAGGGAGTTGCTATCACTCAATATTTAGTAATTTGGAGAAAAATCACCATTCTCTGAAGTTTATACTTGTCCTGCTTCTAAAGTGACTATAATTATTCAGTTTCTGAAGGTTGGTGATAAGTTGTAATTCTTCAGTATATGGCTTTGATTCCATTTTCTGTAATTTTATGATTTATTAATTGATATCCAATTGTATATTATTATCTCATGTGCATCATATTTCTCTGTTTCTTGACAGTCCAGAACTTGAGATTGAATTAGGTAGGTTGACATATTTTGACCTTCCATTTAGTAGAGATGTTTTTAGGAGTCTAGAGATTGAAAAAAGAAAATTTATGCTGCTGTTTAGAATTATGCCAGATTTTCCACAGCTGATATGGAATTTTAGAGCTTTTGGCATTTGTGAATACAAACTGAAATCAGGTATTAAAGTAACACTTAGGGTAACGAGATTCAGAATTTAGTTTTGGTGGCTCTTACTGACCTACCCAAAGCTTTTAAGTTCTTGTGAACTATTTGACCACTTGGCAATCCATTAGTCAACACTGTACAAGTTTTGTTTTGTTTTGTTTTTGTTGGTCATGAGGCTTTGAACTCTGGGCCTGGGCACTGACCCTCAATTCTTCAGCTCAAGGCGAGCGCTCTACCACTTGAGGCACAGAGCCACTTCTGGTTTTCTGGGGATGGGATGGGATGGGATGGGATGGGGGGGGGGGTTATTGGAGTCTCATGGACTTTCCTGCCCAGGCTGGCTTTGAACTATGATCCTCAGATCTCAGCCTCCTGAGTAGATAGGATTACAGGTGCGAGCCACCAATGCCCGGCCACTTTATACATTTTATATACTTGCAGATTTATTTTAAAATTCATTGCCCAAATTAACTAGAGAACATTTTTCCTGTTGCATGAAAAATAAGAATATAGCTTTTATGAGAGATTTTATAATTTTTTTTTGCCAATTGGGCAGCTTGAACTCTGGGTCTGGGTGCTCGCCCTCAGCTCTTCAGCTCAAGGCTAGCACTCTACCACTTGAGCCACAGTGCCATCTGTTGATGTGGTACTGAGGAACCCAGGGCTTCATGCATGCTAGGCAAGCATTCTACCACTAAGTTACCTTCCCAGCCCTAAGATTTTAGAGATTTTTTTCCCCCCATAAAGATGCTTCCATTCCATTTGAAGTACATTTCTTTTATTCTGAAACTGTTTTGACTTGGAGAGGAGGATGTGTTAGATGTAGTTCTTATGTAAAATGAAGGAAGTCAAAATGATTTACATTTACTTTTCTTTCTTGGCAAAACAAGAGGCTATGACTTTTAATAGTCTCAGCTTTTAAAGTATTAACTGTATACAATCATAAGTCAACAAACCACTGATCTAGAAGTATAAAGAACAAAGCTTTAGAATTCAATTCCAGTAAGACTTAAATTAAAGTGATATAATCTATAGTCCCTTGAAATATAAAACAGAGCAGAAATCCCTCAGAATATCAAATTCATGTGTGGTTTCTTTGACCAATTAATGATTTTCTATGTTCTTTTAATATTTCTAATTCATCTGTTTGAAAGAGAAAGCACAAAAAGGCATATAATAAACATTTATGAAAGTGATTGCCTATTTTAGTTCAGTCTAGGCATTTTGGGGTATAAATAGCAAGGAACATTCCACTTGTCAAAACTGAGGAAGTCTTATAATTAACATCTCCTACCATTGAGTGCATTCCTTTTTGATTTTTGGTGAATAAGGATGATGTTTCAACTTGGGGCCTCTTCCTTGTTTGTTACACAATCTACTGCTAAGCAATACTGCTAGCTCTTTTTTGCAGTGGTTATTTTGAGATAGGGTCTCATTTTTTCCCCAGGTCTGTTCTTGGCCTACTGTCTAAGGTTTCCTGCTATAGCTGGGAGACAGGTTACATCTAGCTTGTTCCATTGAGATGGAGTCTTGTGAACTTTTTTCCTGGGCTAGATGGAAACTGCTATCTTCCTAATCTCAGCCTTCTAAGTAGCTGGAAAGACAGGTTCATGCCACTGCACTGAGAAGGAGTATAACATTGTTTTGCCTAGGGAGGCATAGAACTTTGAGCCTCTTGATCAGCCTCTCAGGTAGCTAGAATTCAACTTGTGAGCCATCATGACCTAGTCCCATGAATGAAAATTCATTCATTCATGCTTCGAAATGTGAGTACAATCAAGGAAGTAAAAAGAGATGTTTCAAATTCAAAAATCAAGAAAGATTGTATAATCTCATCTGTTAAGATTTTGTTGAGCTGGTCAGTCTTGATTACCAAATGTATAATTATACCATGGAAATTAGCTCATAGCAAACTACTGGACTCTTTGTCATCTTCTTCCTTGAATATTTATATTATGTATTCATTTGTTACTGTGATTTGTGAATTTATGACAAGAATACCTACCCTGATGAAGTCCCTTGTCTCACAAAAGCTTCATTACTTTAATTTGACATTTTCAGATTATTTAAATTAGTACAGATATACACATATGATAGGTATATGTATATATAATGTGTGTGTGTATATATATATATATATATATATATTCCTTTTTGGTGCTGGCACTGGGGCTTGAACTCAAGGTCTCATACTCTTGCCTGACTGTTTCGCTCAAGACCAGCACTCTACTACTTGAGTCACAACTCCATTTTCAGTTTTTTGCTGGTAAATTGGAGATAGAAGCTCATTAACTTTTCTGCCCTGGCTAGCTTTGAATCTTCGTCCTCAGATCTCAACCTCCTGAGTAGCTGATGTGAGCCACTGGCGCCTGACATTCATAGGAAAATATTTTAACATGATAATATTAGTAAAAGAATTATTTTCTTGGGGCTGGGAAGGTGGCTCAGTGGTAGAGTGCTTGCCTTGCATGCACGAGGCCCTGGGTTCGATTCCTCAGCACAACATAAACAGAAAAAGCTGGAAGTGGTGCTGGGGCTCAAGTGGTAGAGTGCTAGCCTTGAGCTGAAGAGCTGAAGGACAGTGCCCAGGCCCAGAGTTCAGGCACCATGACTGGCAAAAAAAAAAAAAAGAAGAATTATTTTCTCATGTGCTTTTAGTAATTGATTTTTCTATTAACAAATTGGTCTCTGAGTAGCATCATAAGACATTTTATTGAGAGTGAATCTACTGTGCTGTTTTTCTGAAAATGATAACTCATAGTAATGTGTACTCTTTTACTGTGTATATGAATAATGCTCATGTTCCTTCTCTGCCCTAACTTGGATATTATTAGATTCCTTATTGCTTTAGTGCCTAACATTTGGTGATACTTTTCATCTGGTTAACAGATTTATGGAGTAAAGTGAAATTGAGGTTCAAATATATCCTAGGTTGAGTCACTGTTTCATAATAGAATGATTTATTAATACTCAGTTTCCGGCAATATGTTTTGCTGTTGAATAAAACTTCTCTGGAATTTTGTCTGTGTGATTTACCACTACTGGCTTGTCTCCCATTGTGTTTGCTGGATGATGGTAGCAATAGAAACATGTAGCATCACGTTGGAATTGTTCAAAATAGTCATAAAATGTACAATCTATTGACACTTCAATTTTGATAACAGAATTGTCTTTTTAATTGGTATATTGGTCTTTTTAATTGGTATATTTCACCCCCAAATATATAGTTTAAAAAAATTTTTCTTACTCTCAAGAATTGCCAAGAAGATGCTTTTAGAAGAAATTAAAGCCAATCTTTCCTCTGATGAGGATGGGTCTTCAGATGATGAACCAGAAGAAGAGAAAAAAAGAAATGGAAAACAACTTGAAGTCAATCCAGGAGATGAAGGTGAGCTTATTAAAATATTTGAAACTTTCTTGCTTTTACCCCTGAATCTCTTGTAATAATTATGGACGCTATTCTCATTTTGTCAGTTACTGCCAATAAACAGATGAATTTTGAGCAAAATATGATTGGAAGTGATAGGCACTGGTGATATTTTAATAATAGTATATCAAGTGTGATGTGCAAGATTACTTGTCACCAGTGCTACGATGTATGCACAGCTCTGATGTCTGCTTTGTTATGCTACTTCTTACTAATAATAGTTTTGAAAAACTTTTTTTTATTATTGTTAAGTAGTTGTATAAAGGGTTTGCAGTTCCACAAGTCAGGTTATAAGTATAATGCATCTTGGTCAATGTCACCCTTTCCTTTGTTCTCCCCTATTTTCCCTCCTCATCCCTGTCCTCAAGTTATGTAGTTCCATTTTTTGCATAATGTACATTGAATATAATGATGACTTTGCTCACTTTTCCTCCCTCCATTTGTGTGCTCCCCTTTGTCTACTTCCTTAAAACAGCTTGGAAAACATTTTAAAGGAAAAAATGGGTTTATTGATATGCGTTTCTCATTTAGACACAAAAAATCCAGTCAATTCTGAATCAGATTCAGATTCTGAAGAATCTAAGAAGCCAAGATACAGACATAGGCTTTTGAGGCACAAGCTGACTGTGAGTGATGGAGAATCTGGAGAAGAAAAAAAGACAAAGCCTAAAGAGCAAAAAGAAGCCAAAATTCGAAGTAGAAGGAAGGGTAAGATATTTGCATTCTGATTAGAAGAAACATACTGGTTTCCTATGCTAATAACAGGAATGAGATAAATAGAGCCTATGAAACAATTGGCCTACTCAGACTGAGAAAGCATCAGCTGGTCTCTTACTTGCGGGAAATAAGTTTTTAGAGTGGGAAGATGACCCTGAGACTTGAGACAAAACTGAGTATTTTAAACCTTTTTGTTGTTATACACATTCACAGTATAATGATCAATAAATATGACTTAATATAAATTTATAGGCAACATATAAAACAAAAGATTACACAAAACTACTAGAAAAATGCTTTCTTTTGGAAACTATAAAGGCTAGTAATCATATATAAAACTTGACTTGTAAGTAGTTAAATTATTTTAATTATACTAGAAGTCTGAGATTTCTCTTTTGGTCCTCTTGTTCATTGCAGTACTAAATTCAGAGCATTATACTTCCTCAGCAGGCAATCAGTGGAACCATATCCCTAGTTTTTTGGTTTTTTTTTGGTTGGTCATGGGGCTTGAACTCCGGGCCTGGGTGCTACCCCCAGCTCTTCAGCTCAAGGCAATCTCTCTACCACTTGAGCCACAGTGCCACTTCTTGTTTTGTGGTGGTTATTTGGAGATAAGAGTCTCAAGGACTTTCCTGCCTGGACTGGCTTCAAACTGCAATCCTCATATCTCAGCCTCTTGAGTACCTAAAATTATAGGTGTGACCCACCAGCCACTGGGCCCTAGTTTTTTTTTTGTAACCACAGCTACTTTCCAAAAGAGTTTTGCTTTTTGCCTGAGTAGACTACGCCACAATCCTGTTTATGTTTCCATATATCTAGAATGACAGACCCAGATCACCGTGTCCAACTTTTAATTGGTTGAAATAGAAACTTGTGAACTTTTTGCCCATGCTATCCTCAAACTATGATCCTCCTGATCTCTGCCTCCCAAGTATCTAGAATTATAGGTGTGAGTCAAGTCACTGCATTCAGGTTTTTTTTTTTTTTTGGTGGGGTGGGCCTAACAAGTCTTAGAGCGTGAACTAGGGCTTGGGGATTATCCCTGAGCTTTTTCTATTTAAGGTTAGTGTTCTACCACTTGAGCCACAGCTCCACTTCCACCTTTATTTTTTTTTCTTGGTGAATTAGAAAGAAGAATCTCATGGACTTTGCTGCCAGGACTGGCTTGAACAGTGATCTTTAGATCTCAGCCTCCTAGGTAGCTAGGATTATAGCACCTGGCTTTTTTTTTGGCGTGGAGGGGGGTGGGGAGTTTAAGATAGATTCTCACTCTGTAGCCCAGGCTAGCCTTGAAATGAAGATCTTCCTGCCTCAACCTCCTGGGTGGTGGGATAAAAGATATGTGCCAACATGCTCAGAATGAGTCTTTATACATTGAGGGACTTCTAAATCCACATTAATTACTAATGATACAAAAATGAATAAGGAGAGATGATTGGTAAAATGGTTTTCAGTCACTCCATGTGAATCACTTTGGGGAGTGTTTTTTTTTTTTTGTTGTTGTTGTTTTTTGTTTTTGTCGGTCGTGGGGCTTGAACCTCTGGGCCTGGGCGCTGTCCCTGTGCTCTTCAGCTGAAGGCGAGCGCTCTACCGCTTAAGTCACAGTGCCACTTCCAGTTTTCTAGTGGTTTATTGGAGATAAGTGTCTCACGGACTTTCCTGACTTTCCTGCCTGGGCTGGCTTTGAATCTCGATCCTCAGATCTCAGCCTCCTGAGTAGCTAGGATTATAGGCGTGAGCCACCAGCGCCCAGCTGGGGAGTGTTAAAATAGGTGAAACAGGGATTTTTGAAATGAAATCAGGCATAGGAAGACATATACCACATGTTCTTGTGTGGAAGTTAAAACAAGTTGATTTCATGTAGTAGAGAATGGAATTATAATAGTGGTCACTAGAAGGTAGGAGGGGGGCATAAAAGGAGTTTGAATAACACATGCTACGGTATAATTAGATAGGACATTATAATTCATATGAATTTATTACATATTTTATGAAGAGCTAGAAGAGATGATTATGAAGGTTCCCAGCACATAGAAATGTTAGATGATTCTTTTTGGTAGCAGTACTGGGATTTGAATTCAGGACCTTGCAATCTTGCTTAGCTTTTTCGCTCAAGGCTGGAGCTCTACCACTTGAGCAACATCTCTGCTTCCATCTTTTTGCTGTTAGTTGGAGAAAAGAGTCTCATGGTCTTTTCTGCCCTGGGTTGGCTTTGAACCTCACTTTTCATATCTCAGTCTAATATCTATAAGGAGATAATTTGTCTAAGGCACCCATGTATAGACACACAATTCATGGATTCATTAATATGTGTTACCTTATGAACAGGTCTTAGATATAAATTTATACAACATTCCTAGTGCACTTTTGCATTTTGACAGCAACTCCTCATCTGATACAAAATACGACATTTTCTAGTTGTAGATGCATATTGACATACTTCAGATTTTGGGTAATTTTGCATTTTCTGATGAGGGCTGCTTATAACATTTCAGTCATTAAAAGGTATATTCTATAAGCTGTAATATAAAGCCATGCATATTCCTAATGTTCTTATGATACTTTAAATTATTAATGTGAATTTATTGGCAACTTAAGTGAATTTTGTTTCTGTAGTAAAATGCTTAGCAATTTAATATATATATTTTTTAATTAAAGTGAGCAGTGAAGACTCAGAAGATACTGATTTTCAGGAATCAGGAGTTAGTGAAGCAGTTAGTGAATCTGAAGATGAACAGCGGCCTAGAACAAGGTAATACTGACGTTTTTTTCCCAAAACTTTTACAGGAGTAATCTCAATAATTGTGCCTTCACATGATTTGAAAATAGCTTTTATTACAGTAAATTGAATATAATGTGTAATATTTTTATTTCAAACTATCTGTAAAGTAAAATTAAAAAATATATTTTGTATGTTTATACTTGAAAGGATACTTTATATGCAGTTGAATTGTCCATTGTACCTGAGTTGGCTTTGCGATTTGCAGAAATATTCATTACTGGAGGTTTTGGTTGATAGGAAGGGCTTTTGCCCCATCCCCTTAATAAATACCCATTTGAATTTCTATGGATTTATCTATTTTGGACATTTCATATAATTTAATTCATATAGCATGTTTACTTTTTTTTTGGGGGGGGTCCGGTCGTGGGGCCTCTACTCTGGGCCTGGGCGCTGTCCCTCAGCTCTTCAGCTCAAGGCTAGCGCTCTACCACTTGAGCCACAGCACCACTTCCAGCTTTTTTTTTCTTTTTGCTTATGTGGTGCTGAGGAATCGAACCCAGGGCCTCATGCATGCAAGGCAAGTACTCTACCACTGAGCCACCTTCCCAGCCCCGCATGTTTACTTTTATGAATAGATTCTTTAATGTATTATTTCCAAGGTTCGCTCAGATTTTACTCTGCATCAGGGCTTCATCACCTTTATGTTGGCCTTTGTAGTGCTGGGGAATAGTTTCTTAGTGTACATGTACACTGAGCTATATATACTCCTAGCCCATTTTCATTTTTGTACTAGTAGTGGGCCTTGAACTCAGGGTCTTAGCTTTTTTGGTGAAGGTTGGTACTCTAGTACTTGAGTCACACCTCACTTCTGACTTTTTGCTGGTTAATTGGAGATAAGAGTCTACCCAGGCTAACTTTAAACTGTGATCCTCATATGTCAATCTTCTGGATGGCTAAGATTAAGGAAGGGTATGAGCCACTAGTGCTCAGCACTTCATTACTCTTTAATAATAAAATCATTATTAAATTATTAGTGGGGCTTGAACTTAGGGCTTTCCCACTCTTGCTTAGCCTTTTCATGCAAGGCTGGTATTCTACAACTTGGAATCATCCTTACACTTCCTGCTTTTTGGTGATTAATTGGAGATAAGAGCCTCACAGAGTCTCATGGACTTTTATGCCTGGGCTGGCTTTGAACTACACAATCCTTAGATCTGAGCCTCCAGAGTAGCTAGGATTAAAGCTGTGAGCCACCAGTGCCTCACTTAAATGATTATTTTCAATGATGGAAAAAATATAACTAGCATAAAATTTGCAATCTTTACTATTTTAAATGGTGACTTAATAGTGTTAAGTACACTCATTATTTATTTTTGAAACCATTCTTTTTTTATTTTCTTGTGCCGGTACTGGGGCTTAAACTCAGTGCCTGGGTGCTGCTGTACCTTAGCCTTTTCAGTTCAGACTGGTGCTCTACTACATGAATCACAACTACACTTCTGAATTTTTCCTGGTTATTTAGAGATAAGAGTCTCAGGTACTTTGCTGTCCGAGATAGCTTTGAACTACGATCCTCAGATCTCTGCCTCCTGAGTATCTAGAATTTCAGGTATGAGCCACTGGCACCTGGCACAACCTACCTTCCTTCCTTCCTTCCTTCCTTCCTTCCTTCCTTCCTTCCTTCCTTCCTTCCTTCCTTCCTTCCTTCTTTCCTTCCTTCTTTCCTTCCTTCCTTCCTTCCTTCTTTCCTTCCTTCCTTCCTTCCTTCCTTCCTTCCTTCCTTCCTTCCTTCCTTCCTTCCTTCCTTCCTTCCTTCCTCCCTCCCTCCCTCCCTCCCTCCCTCCCTCCCCTTCCCTCTGTCCTCCTCCCTCCCTCCCCTTCCCTCTGTCCTCCTCCCTCCCTCCTCCTCTCCCCCCCCCTCTTTACTTTGTCAGTCATGGGGCCTGAACTCTGGGCCTGGGTGCTGTCCCTCAGCTCTTCTGCTCAAGGCAAGCCCTTTACCACTTGAGCCACAGCTCCACTTCCAGGTTTTTCTGCTTATGTGGTGCTGAGGAATTGAACCCAGGGCCTCATGAATTCAAGGCAAGCACTTTACCACTGAGCCACCTTCCCAGCCTCACAACCATTCTTTAGAACATTTTCATCATTGAACAATATTTCTTTATACCTTGACCTCAGCCTCCTTCCACTCACTATACTATTTTATAAAGTCTTTGTGAATTTGACTATTCTATCTAGGTACCTTCTTTATATCTCAATTTTGTGACTGGCTTATTTGATTTAACATCATGTCCTCAAGATCCATCCATGTTGTAATACGTGTCTGAATCCCCCCCCTTTCTTTTTTTTGTCTGTCGTGGGGCCTGAACTCTGGGCCTGGGCACTTTCCCTCAGTTCTTCAGCTCAAGGCTACCGCTCTACCACTTGAGCCATAGCCCCACTTCCGGCTTTTTCTGCTTAAGTGGTGCTGAGGAATTGAATTCAGGGCTTTATGCATGCAAGGCAAGCACTCTACCACTGAGCCACCTTCCCAGCCCCTGAATCCCTTTTAAAAGCTGATGAGTAGCCGGGCACTAGTGGTTCTTGCCAGTAATCATATCTACTCAGGAAGCTGAGATCTGAGGATCACAGTTCAAAGCCAGCCTAGACAGGAAAGTCTGTGAGACTCATCTCCAGACTCTTACCACCAGGAATCCGGAGCTGTGGCTCAAAGTGGCAGAGTGCTAGCCTTGAGTGAAAGAGTTCAGGGACAATGTCTAGGCCCTGAGTTCAAGCCTTACAACTAACCAAAAAAAAAAGCGCTGAAGAGTGTTTCATATTTTTGTCCACTCATTTATGAACACTTGGT
Organism: Dipodomys merriami; assembly: GCF_024711535.1. Taxonomy (NCBI): domain Eukaryota; kingdom Metazoa; phylum Chordata; class Mammalia; order Rodentia; family Heteromyidae; genus Dipodomys; species Dipodomys merriami. Next base: position 62,796,983 of record NW_027204492.1, read on the forward strand.
TTGCTCCTACCTGTTGGCAATTGTGAATAATGTAATATGAGCATGGATGTACAAATAATCTCTTCTGTCCAGTTTTCAGTTCTTTTGGGTATATGCTCAGAAGTAGTATTGGATCATATGATGTTAATATTTTTAACTTTTGGGGAATCTCCATATCACTTTCCGTAGTAGCCACATGTTTGCCTGTAATGCACAAGTGTTCACTTTGTGTCATTCTGACCTGGCACTCAGTATTTTCTGAGCTTTGGTTTTTGGTTGAGGTTAAATGGCTTTTTGTACCAATTTCTAACCCTAGAAATACTTATTCCACTAAAATTTGTTGCTATTTAAAAAATATTTTAATGACCTGTCAAGCACTGGCAGCTCATACCTTTAATCCTGCTCAGAAAGATGAGATCTGAGGATCATGGTTTGAAGCCAGCCTTGGCAGGAAAATCCCTGAGACACTTATTTCCAATTAACCACCAAAAGATCAGAAGTGGAATTATGTCTCAAGTGTTAGAACCTTCAGCAAAAAAGCTCAGGGACAGTACCTAGGCTCCGAGTTCAAGTCTAGGACTGGTACACACACATGATATTCATTACCTTTTTTTTTTTTGGTTCTGGTCGTGGGGCGTGAACTCTGGGCCTGGGAACTGTCCCTTAGCTCTGCTCTTCAGCTCAAGGCTAGCACTCTACCACTTGAGCCACAGTGCCACTTCCGGCTTTTTTCTTTTTGCTTATGTGGTGCTGAGGAAACGAACCCAGGGCCTCAGGCATGCAAGGCAAGCGCTCTACCAGTGAGCCATCTTCCCAGCCCTCATTACCTTTTATGAGTCTGCTGAGGTTTTTTTGGTATGACATTTGCATTCTTAGCAGAGCAGTCCTAAATTGACTTCATCTAACTTGCTATCCATATCAAATCTCCCTTCCCTGAGTACCTTGAAATGTTGGTCACAGTTTCTGTTGGAAAATCTGAAACCAATTTTTTTTTTTTGCGGGAGGCTTCTGTTGGAAGATCCATTTAAAACGTGCTAATTTTTTTTGGCTACTGTTGGAATATCCTTTTGAAACCTATTACTTTTTTTGCCTTTTGTTTTCCTTTTCATTTAGGAATGTGCACAGATATATAGTATTTCCCAACTCATCATGAAATATTTTATTTTGCATTTAAAATTTTCTTTAGGTCCGCAAAGAAAGCAGAATTGGAAGAAAATCAGAGGAGTTATAAACAAAAAAAGAAAAGGCGACGCATTAAGGTTCAAGAAGACTCATCCAGTGAAAACAAGGTAATGTTTGTTATGTGCTTGAATTATAATTGAAGTACATAGTAATAAATACACTATTGCTTCTTTGTATTCTATTCATATGTTACATTAATTAATTTATTTACTTTTTACATTTTGGATGGACCAGTTTATGGAATGTATAAATATGTAAAATTATTAATTTGAGCTATTATCAGTTTTGTCTGTACCTTAATTTTTATCTTTGCTGTTTTTTATTTTCCTGTGATTATTTCCAGTTCATAGTTCCAAAGTAAATGAAACTAACCAAATTCTTCCAAAGCATTTCTATCAAAGATTTTTTTTCATTAATTTTTTTTTTTGCCAGTTCTGAGGCTTGAACTCAGGGTCTAGACACTGGCCCTGAGCTGTTTCTGCTCAAGGCTAGCACTCTACTACTTGAACCACAGTGCCACTTACAGCTTTTTCTGTTTATGTGGTACTGGGAAATCGAACCTAGGGCTTCATACATGCTAGGCAAGCACTTTATCACTAAGCCACATTCCCAGCCCCTTAATTTTTTTTAAATTATATTTTCATTCAAGTAGTTATACAAAGGAGCTACCATTCAACAAATCAATGTATAAATACAATGCATCTTAATTGATACCACCCCTTTAGCATTCTTTCCTGTATGTACTTGAATTTCTTTTTTTTTTTCTTTCTTTTTTTTTTTTGTCGGTCGTGGGGCTTGAACTCTGGGCCTGGGCGCTGTCCCTCAGCTCTTCAGCTTAAGGCGAGCGCTCTACCACTTGAGCTACAGTGCCACTTCCGGTTTTCTGGTGGTTTATTGGAGATAGGAGTCTCATGGTTTCTCCTGCCCGGGCTGGCTTTGAACCGTGATCCTCAGATCTCAGCCTCCTGAGTAGCTAGGATTACAGGCGTGAGCCACCAGCGCCTGGCTGTACTTGAATTTCTAATGGAACTTTCAGACCATTCTAATTTCTTTTTTTACATTTATAGGGATATGGAAATTATGCAATGTACTCCATTTTCCAACAATATAAAACACTTTATCCTGAATGTGTCGCATATAATAAATACATTTCTAGCAATGAAATTAGCCATTTTGACCTTCCTTCCTTCCTCCCTCCCTCCCTCCCTCCCTCCCTCCCTCCCTCCCTCCCTCCCTCCCTCCCTCCCTCCCTCCCTCCCTTCCTTCCTTCCTTCCTTTGTTGAACTCTGGGCCTGGGCACTATCCCTCAGCTCTTCAGCTCAAGGCGAGTGCGCTACTGCTTGAGCCACAGTGCCACTTCCGGTTTTCTAGTGGTTTATTGGCGATAAGAGTCTCATGGACTTTACTGCCCGGGCTGGCTTTGAACCGTGATCCTCAGATCTCAGCCTCCTGAGTAGCTAGGATTATAGGGGTGACCCACTGGCGCCCAGCTGAGCTTCTTGTATTAAGAAAAATTGCTGATATATGTCTGATTCTCTTAACACTATTTTCTCATGGTGAAGAGTTACTTTTTGTTGTGGTGGTAGTACTAGGAATTGAACTCAGGGCCTGGCACATACTAGTCAAGCACTTTACCACTAAGACAACCCCTCTTTAGATCAGAGGGGATGATTAAAGAAGTTACTGTTCTTTATATTCTAAAGTATATAATTTAGTGGCATTAATTACATTCACAAGGAGAAACTCTATACCCATTAAACATCAACCCTTATTTCCTGTCTACTCCTCAGTTGTTGGTAACCTCTATTTTAATTGCTGTCTCTATGAATTTGCCTTGGGGGGGGGCGTCTGGTCATGGGGCCTAAACTCTGGGCCTGGGCACTGTCCCTCAGCTCTTCAGCTTAAGGCGAGCGCTCTACCACTTGAGCCACAGTGCAGCTTCCAGCTTTTTTCTTTTTGCTTATGTGGTGCTGAGGAATCGAACCCAGGGCCTCATGCATGTAAGGCAAGCGCTCTACCACTGAGCCACCTTCCCATCCCTGCCTTTCTTTTTTGCCAGTCCTGGGCCTTGAACCTGGGCCTTGGCACTGTCCCTGAGCTACTTTTGCATAAGGCTAGCACTCTACCTCTTGAGCCACAGTACCACTTCTGGCATTTTCTGTTTATGTGGTACTGAGGAATTGAACCTAGGGCTTCATGCATGCAAGACAAGCACTTTACAAGGCAAGCCACATTCCCAGCCCATGAATTTGCCTTTCTAAGAGCTTCTTTTGTGGGGGATTGTACAACTTTCTTTTGTATGTGTATGTTTATTGAGTATTTGATTTATACGTTTTAAAGGTTCAGTTATGTTGAAGCATGTATGAGAATTTGATTCTTTTTGAAAGTGGGTAAGCCATTGTGTATGTCCACCATATTTTTTTTTATCTGTTCATGTATTGACAAATAAGATTTGTTCCTTCCTTTTGATACTTGGAATAATGCTGTTATGAGTGTGACTGTACAAATATCTATTTGAATCTCTGCTTTTAGTTCCTTTTGGTATGTATAGAATAATGTAATTGCTGGATCATATAATAATTCTCCCCCTCCTCCTTCTCCTCCTTTACTCCCCCTCTTCCTGTCTCTCCCTCTTGATGTTTATCTTTTTTTTTTTTTTTTTTTTTTGTCGGTTGTGGGGCTTGAACTCTGGGCCTGGACGCTGTCCCTCAGCTCTTCAGCTCAAGGCGAGCGCTCTACCACTTGAGCTACAGCGCCACTTCCGGTTTTCTGGTGGTTTATTGGAGATAGGAGTCTCACAGTCTCTCCTGCCCGGGCTGGCTTTGAACCGCGATCCTCAGATCTCAGCCTCCTGAGTAGCTAGGATTACAGGCGTGAGCCACCGGCGCCCGGCTGATGTTTATCTTTTTTAAGGATTTCTCACTCTTTTTCTTTTCCCTTCCTTTCCTTATTCCTTCCTTCCTCCTCCTCCTCCTCCTCTTCTTCCTTGTTCCCTTCGTCCTTCCTTTCCTCCTTCCCTTCCTCTTTTTGTGCCTTTACTGGAGCTTAAAAATAAGGGCCTGGGTGCTGTCCCTGAGCTTTTTTTTTCAAAGCCAGAACTCTACCACTTGAACCACAGCTCTACTTCTGGCTCTTTGGTGATCAATCAGAGCTAAGAGTTTCATGGACTTTCACCTCCTGGCTGATTTCAGACCATGGTCCTTTGATCTCAGCCATATGAGTAGCTAGAATTACAGACATAAGCTACTAGTGTCTGGCTATTCTTTTCTTTCTTTTTTTTTTTTTTTTTGTCGGTCGTGGGGCTTGAACTCTGGGCCTGGGCGCTGTCCCTCAGCTCTTCAGCTCAAGGCGAGCGCTCTACCACTTGAGCCACAGTGCCACTTCCGGCTTTTTTTTTCTGCTTATGTGGTGCTGAGGAATTGAACCCAGGGCCCCATGCATGCAAGGCAAGCACTCTACCACTGAGCCACTTTCGTTTTTCTGGTGGTTTAATGGAGATAGGAGTCTCACGGTCTCTCCTGCCCGGGCTCGCTTTGAACCATGATCCTCAGATCTCAGCCTCCTGAGTAGCTAGGATTACAGACGTGAGCCACCAGCGCCCGGCTTCTTTTCTTTTTCTAATGTGGATTCACTACCAGTTTTATTAGGAATCACATGCATACTCTTTTCCTATATTGGCTGAATCTTTTGAAACTCTTACAAGAACTGTACTAGACTTCCAAATTCTCCATATTATTGTCAAACTTTTTTCTTAGTTTTGCTTTTGTTATTCAGTAATAGTCATTGCAGTGAGTATGAAATGATGTATACTTGTGGTTTTCATTTACATTTCCCATGTTGAGCCTCTTTTCATATACTTATTAGCCATTTATGTACTCATTTTTTCCAGATGTGTCTATTCTACTTCATAGCACATTTTAATTGGATTATATTTGACATATTTTTGGAGGTCATGCCATGTAGTCCAGGTTGACCTTGGTCCTTCTGCCTCTTGAGTGCTGAGATTATAGGCACACTCCACCTCTTTATTGCTGAATATAAGTATAAGGCATTTCAGCATATTGTCTTCTGTCGTTTTTTGGTATTTTAAATTGTGGCATATAAAACTGTCAAGTTAGAAAATTTTTATTGTTTACCTCTGTCCTTTAAATTTCATAGAGCCATTCTGAGGAAGAAGGAAAGGAAGAAGAGGAGGATGAAGATGAGGAGGAAGAGGATGAAAATGATGATTCTAAGTCTCCTGGAAAAGGCAGAAAGAAAATCCGGAAGATTCTTAAGGATGACAAACTAAGAACAGAAACCCAAAATGCTCTTAAAGAAGAGGAAGAGAGACGGAAGCGTATTGCTGAGAGGGAGCGTGAGCGAGAGAAATTGAGAGAAGTAACAAACATTTCTTTTTCAACTATTACTTGCAGATATATAATATTGTTGTATTTCAGTATTTTGAGAGTTGAGTTGTAAACAACTACAGATTTCTAGTTAAAACTGTTTCTTACCTATAAGCAGTTTTTGTATCTTCATTAGGTTGTTACAGTATTATTAGATACACAAGAAGATCTGAATTTTTTTGCTAGACCAGGGGCTTGAACTGTGGGCCTGAGTGCTTGCTGTCTTGAGCTTCTTTTGCTCAAGGCTAGCACTTTACCCCATGAACCACAGCACCCCTTCGGGCTTTTTCTGGAGATAAGAGTTTCATGGGAAATAAAGAGTCTCATGGACTTTTCTGCCTAGGCTGGCTTTGCACTGTGATCCTCTGATCTCAGCCTCCAGATTATCTAGGATTAAAGGTGTGAGCCACAGGCACCTGGCTTAATTTTTTTATTTTTAATTTTTATTAAAAAATTATTTTTGGCTTCTGGGCCTGAGAGCCTGGCTCCTGAGCTTCTTTGCTCAAGGGTCTACCACTTGAGGCATACATAGCTCCCCTTCTGGCCTTTTCTTTGATTAGTGAGAACTAAGAATCTCATGCAGTGTGCTACCTGGGCTCAGTTTCTTGAGTAGCTAGGATTACAGCTATGAGCCACTAGCAACGGCTTGAAATTTAATTACCAGAAATGATGATAGTATACTTGGGTAGAAAAATGTTCATCTTTGTTTGCTTGCTTGTTTGGTTGCGTTATGATTTGAATCTTGGGCTTCAAGAGCTCTGCCACTTTAGCCACACCTCCAGCCTGGAATGTTAATGTTATATAATTCACTCATAATGTATTTCTTGTTTTGTGGTGCTAAGACTTTGAACATGCTAGGCAAGTACTCTACCACCAAGTTATATCCCTAGCCCAAGGAAGGACCTTTGTTTGTATTATAAGAATTTTCAAATATTCACATGGAATATTGCAGTAAATCCTGTGTACCAAATTTCATGAGCCAGTTTCATCCGTTACAAACACAGGGCCACTCTTAATTCCTTTATTTACATATCTTCAGATAATTTTGGAGCAGATCCTAGAATATAATGTTAGAAGATGAAGATCTTTTAAACATTACTGTAATTCTGTTACTATGGTTTGGTTTATTTGTTCACTTAAGTAATAGTTTTTGAAAACTACTTGGTTTATTTCAGGACTCTATTTGGATACTATATATATATATATATATATATATATATATATATATATATACACACTTTCCTTTCTCAATGCCACCACTCTACCACTTGAACCATAGCTTTACTTCTGGCTTTTTGGTGATTAATTGGAGATAAGAGTCTCTTGTACTTTCCTGCCCCAGCTGGCTTTGAACTGATTCTCAGACCTTGGCCTCCTAAGTGGTTAGGATTACAGGTGTGAGCCACTGGTACCCAGCTGATATTATATTTCTTATCAGTTTTGAATCTGTAGTTTCCCATTCTTACTTTATTTTTTTGCCAGTTGTGGGGCCTGAACTCTGGGCCTAGGTGCTGTCCCTAAGCTCTTCAGCTCAAGGCTAGCACTCTGCCACTTGAGCCACAGCACCACTTCCTGCTTTTTGTGCTTATGTGGTGCTGAGGAATCGAACCCAGGGCCTCATGCTTGCAAGGCAAGTGCTCTACCACTGATCCACCTGCCCAGCCCCACTCCCCCCATTCTTACATTTAACTTGTTAATGAAACTGCTTGAGTAGAATTCCCCATATTTGGAGTTTTGAGGTTACAACCCTGTGGTGTTGTTTCACTGACTCCTATTTTCCTAAAGTGGTCTTATAGAGGCCTAGTGAGATTTAGATTTAGCTCTTTTTTTTTATTTGAAAGGTAATATGTACTTCTCCCATCTCAACAAAAGCTTTTTATTTGTAGTGTTAATTTATTATTTTTGAAGCCATTAAATCCAACATCATCAGTTTCTTATTGATCCTTATTAATATGCCTACAGGTGCTACACATAAATGTAATCACTGACTGCATGTGGTATATACTAGATTTTTTTTTCCGGGGTCTAATTTTTTTTTTTAAATTGTAAAGATACTATACAGAGGGTTACAGTTACATGAGTGAGGTAATGAGTACACTTCCTCTTGAACATTGTTACCCCCACCATTGTTTTCCCCCTACCATCCCCTCCCTCCCTCCCTTCCCTGAGGTTCTTTTTTTTATATTGTGATTAAGTGATTACATAATTTCCCGAATTTCACAGTATTGTGGAATAATGATGCTCATTTAAAGTCACAAGTTCATTCTAACTTTCCTGGAGCAAATTGTCTATCACAGTCTGTAACATATAACGGTGTTCACATGTTATATACCATATATGTGATCAGCAGCATGGGGATATTTAGTAGTGGTTCAACCAGATGAGTGGGAGTTCTTTGTTTCTTAAGTCCTGTTAGTTTTGTCGTATCACCTAACATTTTGGATTTAGCATCCACTTATCAGGGAGACCATGTACCGTTTGTTATATACTAGATTTTTAATATTAATATTTATAAATTAATATTCATAGATTCCAAGTACTCTTAGTATGCTTATCATGTTTTTTTTTTCAGGTAAGGGGTAGGTTTATTCATCTTTCAGGCTGGCACCAGGCCATCTTGGTCCTCCACGTGGTGGGGAAAGGCCTGGGAAAGAGAGAGCTGGGGAAAAGAGCTAAGAGAGAGCTAGAAAAGAGAAGAGCTAGAGAAGAGCAGAAAGAAGGCGTCTGGGCCTGGGCTAGGCCTTATCTAGGATATGGGCGGAGAAAGATGTGGCCACATCAAATTCAGATGTGACCTCAGCAGATGCAGATGTGACCTCTTCCAGGTATCCCAGTTGCCTAGGTAACGCAGGTACTGAGTGGAGACTTTGCTGCAAGGAGGGTGGAGTCTGCTCGCCAACCAGGAGTGGACCTTACATTCCAGCCTTTTAATAATCATGAAATAGGGCGCAGATTCTCTCTGGCTACTTCCTGCTGACAAGGGGCATTGACATTAGGGGTAAAAGGCTGGAATTTGGTCCCCTCCCAGAGAAGGCAGTGAGCAGCAGCTGTCCCTTGGTGGCGCGAGTCCTTAGATGAAGTCTGCAGAAGGAAGTCTTATGAGCATTGAGGGGCTGGAAAAAAAATACTAGAGAGCAAATAAATGGCAAGAGGAAGGACTTGGGGTTGAAAATGTTGGTAGAAATGTCCCTAGCTACTTCTGACATCTGGCGACTAGGTAGAGAAGTCAGATGACAAAGGCAAGAATATAAATTCTGTTCAGTTAATAGGTAGACAGGTATAGGCATTGGATGGGCAGGCTTCTTACTTCTACTGACCTCCTGGCTCTGGTTAATTTTGAAAGGGCAGGCACAAAGTTGGTGATGTGACATCTCTTACTCCTGTCCATGGTCCCTTGTTCCCCAGACTGGCTGAGTCTAGGTGCTTGTTGCTGAGATGGCTTGTCCCAGTTGGTATTCAAGGTTTGGACTCAAGGCCTGGGTACTGTCCCTGAGCACTTCTGCTCAAGGCTAGCACTGAACCACTTTGAGTTATGGTACCACTTGCAGAGTTTGGCTGGTTAGAGATGAGAGTCTTGAGCCATGCTTCCAGCTTGGCTCTTTGCAGGTTAGCTGGGAGATGGAGTCTTAGGGATTTTTCAGCCTGGGTTGGCTTTGAACTGCAATCTTTGCCACAAAAGCCCTTTATTATTTCCAATTAAAGCAACAAGAAGATCAAGTAGAATAAGTAGAGCTTACCTGGTTCTTATCAAGAATTGACCGACAAATATTCTGGAATGACAAAACTTCTTAGATGTGAGAATCTTAGCACAGATATGCCCAATATTTTAGAATCATGTAGTCAGTACCAGAATACACAACACAAAACAAAAAAGGCAAAACTCAAAACCTAAAACTTTGACAACGTTTAGATATTTTTGCTAACAAAGCACATCAGATGGTTGGGCCTCAGTTACCAGGGCCTGTGCAAAGAGCAACTTGTTAGCAAGGCACCTTAGAATAGATGGATGGTTAAGTGGAAGGTTAAGGGTCAGATGGGGCCAAACCCTTAACCCACAATGTGGCCAAGATGGCGAATTTCTGAAAAAATGCAAAGAAACCCTGAACAAATAGATCAAGCCTACATTGGCTAGCCTTTGAGATGGAACCTAGAGGGGGGTCCCTGGGACTTCAGGACACAAACCAAAAGGTAGAAAAGAAAGGGAGAGATAGGGAAAGTTGGACATGACTGGCAGAGAGAGAGCAAAGAGAACCTGAAAGTAAACAGACTTCTGACCATTTACCATTGCAGAGGCAAAAACTGTGTACATCTGAGAATGGCATAAAAATAAGGCGCTCTGGCTTTCCAGGGAGCACAGGAGGCATTTCATAGGGGTTTCACGGCTCAGGCCTGACTCATAGCACCCCATTAAATGTGTAGGAGAGTCAGTCTGGTGAGTGAAGGAGAGCTGACCAGGCAGAAGCGGCATCCCAACTTCCCCCAGAGCCCTCTAGAGAGACATGGCCAAGCCCCCAAAACCAAGCGTTCTCAGCTTCGGAGGTGACTGGCCTTTCAACTAAAGGCCATAGGAGCTCTCTGGCGTGGCGCCATGTCTGGACAGAGACTGAGCAACAGAGAGCAGTAGATAGTAGATTCACTCACCAGAGTAGAGAAGTGGTGTGGACGTGGATGTGAAGGCAGCAATGGTATCTAGGCACTGTGTCCGCAGCAGACAGACCGGTTCACTAAAGGCCGTCAGAACTGTGGGTATTCCTCAGAGCAAAAAGGGAAGAACAAACAGAAAAAGAAAAAAGAGGAAAAAAACCAGAGAGGAATCCCACCTATCCTGACTTTAAGCCATTTATCCGAGTCACGGCACCATTTATGTTAGGTTTTTGTAAAAAGAGGTAGCCGAGTAAGAACAGCACCAGCACGCACATGGTATTCAGGTAAGGGGTAGGTTTATTCATCGTTCAGGCTGGCACCAGGCCATCTTGGTCCTCCACGTGGTGGGGAAAGGCCTGGGAAAAGAGAGAAAATAGCTAGAAATGAGAAGAGCTAGAGAGAGCTATCATGTTTATTTTTTATATCATGCTTATTTTTTAAGTAAAATTTTGTACTCATTCAATATATATTCTTTGTTAGTAGAAAATATTACAACCAGGCCAGGTGCTGGTGGCTCATGCCTGTAATCCTAGCTAGGATTTGCAAGCATGAACCACCAGCATCTAGAAGTTTTCTATTCTATGTGTGTGTGTGGTATTGGGGATCCAACTTAGGCCTTTGTGTATGCTAGATAAACAATCTACCATTGAGCTATACATCCCAATCCTGAAGTTTTCCTTTAAATGGTGAATTTAAGATAGTTGTTACCCCTTTGTAATGAGATTGTATTATATATTCATGTCATGCCTTTTCAGCTTGTCATTTTGAAACCTGTGTTTTTAAATGTTACTTTCCTTTTTATAATGTCTTTATTGATTTTCAGTCATTTTAGAAGAGAGAGTTCTTTTTTGGGATTGTCTTTCACATTGTAGAATTTTTATTTTTGTTTTTCTCTTCCACTTTTTCTACAGTTAATACCAGCCATAAGCAGTCTTTGTGTTAACTGTGTGTCCACACACAATTTCACATGCCCTGTGTAGGAATTCAGTTGGCCTTTGTTGGGTGCCATATGTCCATTCAAATTGTAGTAGCATGGTGATAGAACAATTGGAACAATCTCACCTAATTGTTACTGAGATGTCTGCTTGAAACCTGTAAGTTTAATTGCTGGCATTACGGTAGCAATTCCAAATCCTTTTGTGGGTTTGACTTTGGAAGGCTTAGAACCTAGACTTCATCCAGCACTATTGGACCAGAAATATTGGATGTGTCGTGTGGGATACATCTATAATTGTGGAAAAGCTCCCTTGCTAAGATTGATGCTGTATCCTCACTTGACAGATTTCTATGACCTTAATTGTGAACAACTCCTTTTTTTTATAGGTCATAGAAATTGAAGATGCTTCACCCACCAAGTGTCCAATAACAACCAAGTTGGTTTTAGATGAAGATGAAGAAACCAAAGAACCTTTAGTCCAGGTTCATAGAAACATGGTTATCAAATTGAAACCCCACCAAGTAGATGGTAAGAGATTACTTCATGGTTCTATTATTTTTAGTTAGACTTTTAGCAGTTTTTCATTTTCTCTGTGTGCTTCACATTCCGCTAAGTCTTATAGATCCCTTGGTCCCTGCTCTTTGGGAGCTCATAAGCAAGTGAGGAAGAACCTAGTTGGCCAATGGTCAGCTGCAAGTGTTTTAAGCAAGGAAGGTACAAGTAAAAGTGTGGCTTACAAATGGGTGGTAATAAATAGCAAGTGGGGTTCACTAATCCACAGTGGTTGACTAAAGCCTGGAGGAAGATACAGATCACTTTGGGAAATGTTACTCTAGCATTTTCAGCTTTTTTGTTGTTGTTGTTGTGGGTCTTGAGCTCTGGGCCTGGGCGCTATCCCTCAGCTCTTCAGTTCAAGGTGAGCACTCTACCACTTGAGCCACAGTGCCACTTCAGGTTTTGTGGTGGTTAACTGGAGGTAAGAGTCTCACAGACTTTCCTGCCCAGGCTATGAACCATGATTCTCAGATCTCAGCCTCCAAAGTAGCTAGGATTATAGGTGTGGGCCACTGGCACCTGGCTCAGCTATGTTTTATTTTTTCAGTCCTGGGGCTTGAACTCAGGGTCTGGGCACTGTCCCTGAGCTTCTTTTGCTCAAGGCTAGCACTCCATCACTTAAGCCACAGCACCACTTCTGGCTTCATGCATGCTAGCCAAGCACTCTACCACTAAGCCACATTCCCAGCCTCAGCTATGTTTTTAAGCATGTTTTTAAGCAATATTCCTGCATTAGTGTTAAAATGCTCCTCAACTACCTTATTATATTCCTGCTCTTTGCTTGGTTAGAGTATTTACTAGGTCAGTTTTGAATGTGTACGTGAATTAATTCATAAGGTGGAAACCACACAATTCTAACTTCTTGGGTTGGTAGCTTTCTTTTTCCACGGTTGAATAAACAGGAAGTGATGAATTATCTCCTGGCATTTCCCCCACAATGGGTTTAATAAGTTAGTAAGTATATTCGATAGTAGACTGTTTCTCTTTCTATAATATTTTTGTTTTAAGGAATACTTTCTTGTTTAAGATTTCTGTTAATATACATTAGTTGTACAATGGTTCTTCATTGTGATATTTCCATCATGCATATAACCTCATCCCCTCTGTCACTGTCACTTATTCTCCCTCTCACTTCTTAGAACAATTTCATCAAGTTTCATTGTTCTCTTTTCATGCATACATATAAAGTACTTCAACTATATTCCCCTTCTTCCTACCGTTTATACTCACTGTCCAGCAGAGCCTATTTTACTTCCCTGACATTCATTTATTACTATTAATTGTACTAGGGGTGCACCCATGGTGTGGTGTTTTGCATATGCATATATTTTCATCAGACTATCTGTCCCTTATTTCTCTGTACTTTCTCATCTTTCCAGCCCTTTATTGTTCAATAGCTTTCAGTGAGATTACTTATGCCATATTTATCCATAGGCACAATGTATTTCCACTTTATTGAAGTGTTCTTATGTCACTTTGGACCATCTCAGGATGTGAAAAACATCTGTGAATGCCCTATTAATGTGTGTGTGCCGTGTCTTGTTTCTAATGTATTTGGAGGAAAAAAAATTCATTTGCCTTTAAAAATTTATTTACTTCTCAATGTTGTTTTCTTTTTTTGGTCTTGGGGCTTGAACTCTGGGCCTAGGCACTGTCTCTCAGCTCTTCAGCTCAAGGTGAGCACTCTACCACTTGAGCCACAGCACCACTTCTGGTTTTCTGGTGGTTTATTGGAGATAAGAGTTTCACGGACTTTCCTGCCTGGGCTGGCTTTGAACCTTGATCCTCAGTTCTCAGCCCCCTGAGTATCTAGGATTACAGGCATGAGCCACCGGCACCCAGCTAGTGTTTTTTTTTTTTTTTTTAATGTGATTTCCTAGCAATTTTGATTGTTTCTGATGTGCATATATGGAAAGAGTTTTAACTTCGACTTACAAACTGAACTTACTGAAACTTGTTTTTAGGTGTCCAGTTTATGTGGGATTGTTGCTGTGAGTCTGTGAAGAAAACAAAGAAGTCTCCAGGTTCAGGGTGCATTCTTGCCCACTGCATGGGCCTTGGTAAGACTTTACAGGTAAGAAAGAAGTACCATGAAAATATCCTGTTTTGTGCAGGTGTGAATGTACAGTAGATTCTGTTATGTTCTTGGTACAGGTGTTGCTGCAAATGAAGCAGTGAAGACAATAACAAGATCTCTCCTTAAGAATCTTATTTTCTAGTGGGGAATAAAATAAGAAGTGTGCTTGTAGGTTGTAAATGATAAAGGAGGATTCAGGGATAAGGAAGGCATCTTGAAAGAGGTGATATTTGAGCACAGACCCTAATGAAGTAAAGCTGTCAACTGTAAGGACTCATGGGAAAATTCACTTTTCTTCCTTTTGGAGGTACTGAAATTTGAACTGCAAGTGCTCTACCACTTGAGCCACACCGCCAGTCAGAAATCAACTTCTTGTACAACTTTTAGCAGTCTGTGATACACAGTAACAAGAATGTAAAAATATTTTTCACTGTTAAGATTACTGAATATTCTAGGCATAGAGTGTAGTTCACTGGCAGAAGGCTTGTGTAACATGCACAAGGTCCTAGCTTTAGTTCCCAGTACTTCCAGGAAAAGAAAGTTGCATTTTTAAATGGCCAGAGTTGTACAAATGATGTGAGATTAGTGAAAAATATAATTTCAGACCATAAGGTAATTCTTAGAAGATTCAGCTAGTCAAAATTATGCCAATGGAAAAGTACTCAAATACTCTTCTAAACGGGCAGTAATATTTTCTGAAGGGTTTTTTGAGACATTCTGTGAAGGCCACAAAATTTGTTTTGGTGTGACATCTTTGTATTATTTATATTGATCATAGAATCATGAAAACTTTACAATTGTAAGGATCTTATAGATTACCTAGTTGAATGTTCTCATTTTAAGTTACATTTCTTTCCCAGTATCTTATGTGGGTTGGGAATTAGACAATTATGCTTGGTTGGTTGGCTCATTGTTAAACACAAAACAAAAGTATTAATATGGCAATTTGTTTTCTTGTAGGTGGTAAGTTTTCTTCACACAGTCCTCCTGTGTGACAAATTGGATTTCAGTACAGCTTTAGTGGTTTGTCCACTTAATACCGCTTTGAATTGGATGAATGAATTTGAGAAGTGGCAGGAGGGATTAAAAGATGATGAAAAGCTTGAGGTATTACATTTTAACTGTTTTCTATTAAAATAATTTAATGAACTTGATACACTGTTTTCATTCCTTTGAATTCATATTTCATTGGGAATATTTAGTATTCATTCATTTCAATAGCTATAATAACTGTTCTTATTTTCCCATACAAGGTCTCTGAGTTAGCCACTGTGAAACGTCCTCAGGAGAGAAGTTACATGCTTCAGAGGTGGCAAGAAGATGGTGGTGTGATGATCATAGGGTATGAGATGTACAGAAATCTTGCTCAAGGAAGGAATGTAAAGAGTCGGAAACTGAAAGAAATATTTAATAAAGCTCTAGTTGATCCAGGTAAGGTGTTAACAAGCATTGACATGAAGAAGTATATTAAAAATTAAGTGGTTTTGTTTTATGGAACAAATACTAATATTTCATTGGTCCTTCTGCTTTTTTTTGTGTGTGGGGGGGATCTGGTCTTGGGGCCTGAACTCTGGGCCTGGGCGCTGTCCCTCAGCTCTTTAGCTCAAGGCTAGCGCTCTACCACTTGAGCCACAGCACCACTTTTTTTTTCTTTTTGTTTATGTGGTGCTGAGGAATTGTACCCAGGGCCTCATGCATGCAAGGCAAGCGCTCTACCACTGATCCACCTTCTCAGCCCGGTCCTTCTGGTTCTGACTTTTTTGGTTCTTAGTATCAGCACCACTTCAGTAAGGTCAAATCATCTGTCTGTTCTGTTTGTTAATGTTGACTTTTTTTTCTGAGTCTGCAAGTTTTCAGGGGAGATCTCATAACAGTAAAAACTCTCTTCACATTTGAGTGTGGTGATGTACCCTTTTATTTACAGCACTAATGAGGCTGAGGCAATGGATCCTCAATTCCAGGCCAGCTTAGATTATATTATGAGACCCTGTGTCCAGATAGAAAGAAAACCTGCTAGCCCTAGAATTCTCTCCATACTTCGATATGCTGAAAATAGTTGTCTTTTTCCAATGTGTTAGAAGAATTGCGGCTAGTTTATCTATATTGAAGACATCACAATGGGAAGTTCATATTTCTAATGTCTTTCTTGCCTGACTCCCTCCCTCCTTCCCTCCCTCCCTCCCTCTCTCCCTCCTTCCCTCCCTCCCTCCCTTCCTTCCTTCCGTTGATGGTACTGGGGCCTGAACTCAGGGCTTGGGCACTCTCTATTAGCTTTATTTTCAGTTGTGGGGCTTGAACTTGGGGCCTGGGCACTGTCCCTGAGCCTCTTTATGCTCAAGGCTAATGTTTTACCATTTGAGCCACAGTCCACTTCTTTCTGCTTGGGCTGGCTTCGAACTGTAATCCTCAGATCTTAGCTTCCTGAGTAGCTAGGATTACAGGCATGAACCACTGGTGCCTGGCTCTCCATTAGCTTTTTCAGTCAAGGACAGTGCTCTATAATGTGACCTACTTTGTCATTTTTGGCTTTTTGCTGATTAATTGGAGATGAATCTCATGGACTTTTCCTGCCCCAGGCTATATTCTACTTGAAATCTTTAGATCTCAGCTTCCTGAGTAGCTAGAAGTAGCCAAGTATTTAATTTTTGTGTGTGCCTGTTCTGGGGCTTGAACTTAGCTTGAGCCTGAACTTAGCTTGAGCCTTGTCCCTGAGTTTTTGTTCTCAAGACTAGTGCTACTCTACCTCATGAACCACAGCTTTACTTCTAGCTTTTTGTTGCTTAATTGAAGATGAGAGTTACACAGACTTTCCTGCCTGGGCTGGCTTTGAGTTGCCATCCCCAGCCTCTGGAGTAGTTAGGATTACAAGTGTAAGCCACTGGCATCCAACTCACCCCAATTCGTATTGGCAAAATGTGGTAGCAGTCATGTTTTATTATCTTTCTGGTTTTAGTGGCTCAAGAGATTTTAGACAGACATGTCTAGACAGTCCCTAACATTTTTTATCATTTTTCCCTAATATTTTCTGAAATTTTATTTATTTTTAAATTACTAACAATTTAGTGAATGTCTTTTAAATGGTTTTTTATTAAAAAAAATCTACCAATAGGTGGCAATATAACATACCAAAAAATTTATATTTAGATGTTGTATAACAGTACCTGCTTATCTCCTAACCTATCAGTTATTTTGAAAGCCTTTTTTCCCTTTTAGTGTAGTTAAGTTGGTCGGTTGAAGTTTTCTGATTTAGTTTGTTTTACAAAGGATGTTCTAAAGTTCATAATTTGTTGTTCTCTCTTTTTTACTCTCTCTATACTTTTTTTTTGTCAGTTGTGGGGCTTGAACTCAGGTCCTGGGAGCTGGCCCTGAGCTTTTTTGCTCAAGGCTAGCACTCTATCACTTTGAGCCACAACACCACTTTTTTGAATAGTTTACTGGAGGTAAGAGTCTCACAGACTTTCCAGATAGACTGGCTTTTGAAATGCAGTCCTTAGATCTCAGCCTCCTGAGTAGCTAGGATTACAGATGTGATCCACCAGTGCGTGGCTCTCTCCCTGTACTTTTAGATTTAAGCAATAAGATCTGTCCATGTAATTTTTTAAAGTAATGATAGATACCCATACTGTATTAAACTATCTTAAGTTAATAGGTTCTTTCTATACGGCTTTAATTTTGAACAGAGTAAGTCTCTCCCTTCCCCTTTCTTTTCTTCTCTTTACCCTTCCTTCTTTCCCTCACACGTCCTTGTCCTTTATCCTTTCTCTCTCCTTTCCTCCCTCTCTCCTTCCCTTCTAGGGTCTCATGCATGCTAGGCCTTTGAGCTTTTATCCCCAGCTCCTTCCAAATCCTCTTTTCTTCTCTTCAGACCTTCATGGCTGTCATTGTCTCTGTTCTTTCTGTAAAATGATTTCTAAGTATTTTCGAACCCTACTACCTCAGTTTTATGTTGATATTTGTGAATGCAGTTTTCCAGAAAATAGATTTCCAAGATCATCTGAAACATATTTCTTTTCTCCATTTGAGACAGTCTTGCTACTTTGCCTATGTTGTCTTCAAATTCCTGGACCCAACTGATCCTCCTGCCCCAGCTTCTGCCATTACTGAAATTACAGGTGTGCAGCAACACACCAACTAAGCCATTAAAATTCTTTAAAAATTTAATTTTAGAAATTGTTCTCTCTCTCTCTCTCTCTCTCTCTCTCTCTCTCTCTCTCTCTATATATATATATATATATATATATATATATATATATATATATATATATTTCAGTTAATAAATGAAATGTGAATGATGGCGATTAACTTCGTGTATAGTCCCTCAGGTAACCTTGCTAAAGATACTGCTTTCTTTCCTTCTGTTGCCATAGTAACATATACTTTGAATTCAGAACATCATAAAAGTGGCACATATTCTTTTTTTATAATACATTTTCTTTTTTTAATTTTAATTTTAATTTTTTGTGAACATACTGTACAGAGGGGTTACAATTACATGGGCAGGATTATTCTTAAGCAAAATAGAAGCAGTAAAAAAAAAAAAAAAAGATGCGTATCGAGAAGTCCAAGCGCTGTTCCTTCTAATCTGACCTCTTGTGTATATTCTTCCTGAAGTTGGTTTTTTTTGTTTGTTTGTTTGTTCTTTTGGTCTGTAGTGGGGCTTGAACTCTGGGCCTGGGTGCTGTCCCTCAGCCCTTCAGCTCAAGACTAACACTCTACCACTTGAGCTGCAGCGCCACTTCCGGTTTTCTGGGGTTAATTGGAGCTAAGAATCTCATGAACATTACTGCCTGGGCTGGCTTTGAACTGTGATCCTCAGATCTCAGCCTCCTTAGTAGCTAGGATTATAGGCGTGAGCCACCAGTGCCTGGAAACTCTTCAGTTCTTGAAGATATGAAAAGATGCCGTGACATAACTGGGTCCCCCCTCCCCCAAATCATGTTAGTGCCACAGACTATCATAATGTTCCAAATCCTCCAGGTTCACAAAATACTCTGGATATCAAACACAGACTTTGCCTTGGGCAAAATTAATCCTTTAAGTCATATTTATGCATTTACATGTAAAACCTACCTATTTGAGGTGATTTTTATTTTTTAGCCTAAATTAATTGTTCAAAGGGATTTCACTCTGATGTGTCCATAGTATGCACAGTGTACCTTGATCAAACTCACTCCAATTCCTGCTCTACCTCATCCTTTCCCCTCTTTCCAAACCAGTCTCAACAAGCTTTTGTTATTCCAATTTCATACATGTACATAATGTAATTTGCCTTCTTCACTGTGTCCCTCGCTAGTACCCATACCCAAAGAAGACAAGACATAGTTCACCTCTCTCATATAAACTTTTGTCATGTGCATGTTGTTCAATGAGGCTTCACCATATTTCATATTTCATACATGCATATACTGTACTTTAATCAGATTGATTATTTATCATCTTTATGTCTGAATAATACTACTGCATGTATATGTGTGTTTGTGTGTGTGTGTGTGTGTGTACACATACATCACATTCTCTTGATCTATTCATCAGTTGTAGTTTATCTTGGCTGTTTCCATATCTTGGGTATTGTCAGTAGTGCTGCAATAAACACAAGTGTGTAAGCACTTTTGTTTTATTCTTTGTCTAACTGATACTTCTGGATCATATGGTAGTTCTACTTTTGTTTTTTGTTTTTGTTTTTCTTTTTTGCCAGACCTGGGGCGTGAACTGAGGGTGTGGGCACTGTCCTTGAGTCTCATTTGTGCTCAAGGGCAGTGCTCTACCACTTGAGCCACAGCGCCACTTCTGACTTTCTTTAAAAAAAAATATTTTTTTGTGTTTATGTGGTACTAAGGAATCGAACCCAGGGACTCATGCATGCTAGGCAAGCACTCTACCACTAAGCCATATTACTACTGCCTATTTTTAGTTTTTTGAGATGTCTCCATACTTATTTTCATATTGTTTGCACTAGTTTATATTCTGAGTTGGTTGTTTGAAAATGAGATCATACTGTAGAATATTGCAATGATGAGGATGGGTAGGTTTCAGATGTATCATCTTAACGAATTTTCAATTTTATGATAGTAAGAATGTGATGTACATTCAATAGAAATGACTTCTCCCAATAGAAAACATTTTAGGATTCAAATAATAATACCTGGTCTTTTAATATAAAACTAGTATAGATTTTAGTTTTAGGATATATATATATAAGTAATACTTCTTACTACTTGGGTGACCTTGTCTAAGTTCTGTTATTTGTTTTGTCATATTGGAAAAGTTACTTCTGAAAATCATGCAAGTGAAATTTTTAAAATGTGTGACACAGAGAAGGCAGTTTGGCAGCTGCTATTGTTTTTTTGTTTGTTTATTTATTTATTTTTTGTTGGTTGTGGGGCTTGAACTCTGGGCTTGGGTGCTGTTCCTGCACTCTTCAGCTCAAGGCAAGCACTCTACTGCTTGAGCCCCAACACCACTTCTGGTTTTCTAATGGTTTGTTGGAGATGAGTCTCACAGAGGTTCCTGCCCCCTCAGGCTTTTAACCGTGATCCTGAGATCTCAGCCTCCTGAGTAGCTAGGATTACAGGCATGAGCCACCCACCAGCGCTCAGCTCTGGCAGCTGCTATTGTTGATCTCAATATTTATATTGTGTATATGTTAACCAGAAAGGAAAGCAATGAAATTTTGTAGGATACTTAAATAGATAATAAACTTTATTTTAAAAATACAAATATAGAGGGCTGGGAAGGTGGCTCAGTGGTAGAGTACTTGCCTCACATGCATGAGGCACTGGGTTCTGATTCCTCAGCACCACATAAGCAGAAAAAGCTGAAAGTGGCACTTTGGCTCAAGTGGTAGAGCACTAGCCTTGAGCTGAAGAGCTGAGGAACAGTGCCTAGGCCCAAAGTTCAGGCCCGACTACCAACAAAAAATAAAACAAAAACAAAAAAATCCATATATAAGATGTTTTATTAATACTCCTCAGAAAGTTCACTATTTTGTTAAATATTGTTTAAGTTTTGTTATTGATAAGCTTTTGCTACAAGCAGAACTTTTATTTTGGTCATTTTCAATTTTATCGTATTTGAATTGTGTTGTTTTGTACATCTTATAGGTCCTGACTTTGTTGTTTGTGATGAAGGCCATATTCTTAAAAACGAAGCATCTGCTGTTTCCAAAGCTATGAATTCTATACGATCAAGGAGAAGGATTATTTTAACAGGAACTCCACTTCAAAATAACCTGATTGAGTGTGAGTTAATACATTGACTATTGACTGTTGCAGCTGTTGTGTCAGATATGTTTTTGCAGCTTTTGCCATCTGTCTTTCATGTGTTTAGCATAGTCCGTGACCATGATCTGTGTTGGTCCCTCTAGGTTACTGTGAAAGAGCATCATACTTTCAAGTGAGGTACTTTATAATATGAGCAATAAACTAAAGTGAAGATATGTGGCATTATGATTGTTCAGATATAAATAAGGAAATTGAAAGAGTTAACAAGTATTAGAAAGTCTCAATGAATGCTTATAATTACTTAGTAGATATTGTAAGGATATAGAGTAGTTTATGGAGCGGTAACCATTAAGAAATACAAAAGAAATGTCAAACATGAACATTGCAGAAAGCTGGAGAAGGTAGGAGCACTGTGCTATATCCATGGAAGAATGGCTGAGAACAGATTAAATGCCTCCGGGAAGTGACTTAGTTATTTCCCTTGTTTTCCTGTGGGTGGTGAAGCTAAGCACTACAGGGATATTGGTTATCACATAACAATTGAAATTTCCCATTGTAATCTGCCACTTTTAAAAATGTTTTTTTATTTATCTGTTCATTTGCCTTTTTTTCTGTTCTGTTATCCTTTCACAGAAATGCCATTTCAAATTGTGATGCTAATTAGTATAGGACAATGATAACACTCAAGTCTTCTGAAACTAAGTTAATAGAAATTTTGGTTTGGTAGTTTATTATCTGTTTGCATTTTTCTATTTGGTATGTTTTCTTCACAAGATACTCTCACTGTCCATAAAAAAATCATGGCTACATTTATAGACATATCTTGATTAGTGATTTAGAATAAAATGTCCTTAAATGTTTTTAAAAATAATATTCTTGTTTAAGGATGAATTTTATTTTAAATTCTTATGTGTGATTTAAGTAATTCAGAGCTGGGTAGGACTTAAAAGCAGTGTTTACACTTAGCTTGATATTTCAAGTCTTTAATTATCTTTAACATCATTAAGGTTTTTAATAAATTAATGTCTTCTTTTTAGATCATTGCATGGTTAACTTTATCAAGGAAAATTTGCTTGGATCCATTAAGGAGTTCAGGAACAGATTCATAAATCCAATCCAAAATGGTCAGTGTGCAGATTCTACCATGGTAGACGTCAGAGTGATGAAAAAACGTGCTCATATTCTCTATGAGATGTTAGCTGGCTGTGTTCAGGTATGGACAAAGTCCCAAAGTATACAATATTCTTATTTATGTTGGATTCTCAAAATATTTTCTTTGAGTTTAAACCTTATAATTATTTTTGTTCTCTTCTTCTACTTTTTTAGTCTATACTGTTGCATTGTCTTCACAAATGTATTTAACATTCTAGTGTCTTAAAAAAATTATAGTGAGGGGCTGGGGGTTTAGCCCAGCGGAAGGGTGCCCGCCTGGCGCGCCCAAGGCCCTGGGTTTGGTTCTCAGCCCTGGTTTAAAAAAAAAATTATAGTGAGGGGGTGGAAATGTGGTTTATTGATAGAGTGCTTGCCTACCATACATACAGCACTACATTTGATTCCTCAATACCAAATAAACAGAAAAAACCTGTAAACAGAAAAAAGCTGCAAGTGGTGCTGTGGCTCAAGTGATAGATTGCTAGCCTGCCTAGGCCGAGTTCAAGCCCCAGAACTGGCAAAACAACAACAACAAGAAGAAAATTATAGTGAGAAGTTTAAAGTGGAGTTATTGGTTCATTGATTCATTTGCTAAATGCGAAACATCATATTTTATTAATGTTTACATTCTTTGTAAGACAGAGAATCCCTGTAGATAGCACAGCTGTTATGATTAAGATAGTCCTGTACTAGAAGCTTTCTCAAGTGGTAAAGGACCTAACTAGCATGCTTGAGGTCCTGGGTTCAATCCCCAGTACAGTTCAACACTCCTCCCCCCACATATAAAAAGGAAGAAGGAAAAAGAGATAATGAAATGAAAAAGAAATTTCTTACAATCACTGGTTCTATAGTATTGTATTCTAAACATTACTATCTGAAATGTTTGTGGAAGAGTAGAGTATTAATTACGCGAGGAACTATTTGTTTAAGTAATCATTACCAATATTATTGCCTTGAAGTATATTCAAAAAGCTGGGTGTGATGGTACATGCCCATAATTCTAGCATTCTAGAGGCTGGAACTAGAAATTTACAAGTTCGAGGACAGCCTGGGCTATATTGTGAGGCTGTGTTACAATGACAAGCACCAAGTATATACACAACCACTGGGAAAGGCTAATACAGACCTTCAGTGAATGTATATTCCTGAGTAGGATTATTGAAAGTGAGTTGTCAGCCAGATGCCCACTTCTCTTTAGACACTAAACATTGATGACAGCTACACAGATGTTTTATACTTAAACAGGCTGTGCTTTTGGATGGCACTACTGCCGTCCTTCATGACAAAGCCACCCTATTTGGTCTGGTTAGTTACATGTGCTAGCAAGTACTTGGTGTCTTTCTTTTTGCTGGTATTAGGGTTTGAACTCAGGGGCCTGAGTTAACTTGGCTTGATTGCCCAACCACTTGAGCCATGCCTCCAGTCTGGCTTTTTGCTGGTTAAATGGAGATGGAGTCGCTTAGACTTTGTCGTATGGGCAGATTTCAAATTGTGATCCTCTAGATCTGTGTTGTGAGTGGCTAGGTTTATAGGTGTGAGCCACCATTGCCAAATACTTTTTAGGGGAAGGATACCAGGCATTCTACAACTCTAGCCATTCCCTCTTTTCTACCCTCCACTCTCCCCTCCTCCTGAGCCCTTGGTGTTTATATTTCACTGCTATCAATAGCCCAGACAATATTTTCCTATGTTTAAATATTCTTTGTGCCTTAGTGCATTGTGTTCTTTTGTTTTCTATCCCTATAATTAAATGGTTTAAAGAGTATTGTACATGGCTTGTATTCTTGGATGGGTAAATACCCTTCTGTGTGTTATTGTTTGGCATATTGCTACATCATGCTCAGAGGTGACTACTTAAACTGCATTAATGTTTTTTTGAGACCTGGTCTCCCTGTGTAGGTCAGGCAGGCCTTGAACTCTTACTCCCCTGCCTTAGCCTTCCAAGTGGCAGGATTAAAAGCATATGTCATGCCAGGTGCCAGTAATCCTAGCTACTCAGGAGACTGAGATCTGAGGATTGCAGTTCAAAGCCAGCCCACGCAGAAAAGTCCTGGGAGACTCCAATTAACCAGAAAAGTGGAAGTGGCATTTTGGCTCAAAGTGGTAGAGTATAGCAAAAGAGCTCAAGGACAGCACCTGGGCCCTGAGTTCAAGCCCATGACCAATGACAAAATAAAAAAGCATGTGCTGGCTGTATTAGGCTTTCAATTCATAGGTGTTGCTATACGAGTAAACCTTCAATTTTTCTAGCACCACCTGTTGAATTCTCTTTAGTGATTTTCTTTTTCTTCCTGAGAAAGACCATCTTGAGAATTTGAATTTTGTCATATGGCCACTTTAAAATTTGTTTGATATGCTTCAATATCTTATATCGGTGTATCATATTGTGCTGTCAGATAAAGTACATTAAATTGAGCATGATGGCACATACCTGTAGTCCTGGACCTTGGGGGGCAGAGGCAGAAAAATTTCAAGTTCAAGGCTGTATGGCTATCATTTAAGACACTGCCTCAAACAACAAACTGAAATGCATGAAGCATATTCATATGTGAATGATTGTGTGATTTTTTCTTTTTTGGTCTGGTTGTGGGTCCTGAACTCTGGGCCTGGGCACTGTCCCTCAGCTCTTCAGCTCAAGGCTAGTGCTTTACCACTTAAGCCACAGCGCCACTTCCGGCTTTTTTCTTTTTGCTTATGTGGTGCTGAGGAATCGAACCCAGGGCCTCATGCATGCAAGCGCTCTACCACTGAGCCACCTTCCCAGCCCTGATTGTGTGATTTGAAAAGGGTGTGTTGAAAAAATACTTCGTGACTGTGTGCATCTTTCTAATAAGCGTGACAAATTCTTAAAGCAGTTTATTAACTATTTTTCTTTCTCTTTCTTGTTAATTACAGAGGAAAGATTATACAGCATTAACAAAATTTTTACCTCCAAAACATGAGTATGTGCTGGCTGTGAGAATGACAGCTATTCAGTGCAAGCTTTACCAATACTACTTAGATCACCTAACAGGTAACGGGCACCGAACTCTTTGCATCTTTATCTGAAGAGCGCCATGAGCGCCATCTTGGTCATTTTTTTCCATATCTGTTCTCTTTGTTTTACAAATGATAAGCTTGAACATCTCATTTTTGAGAAGACTCTAATATTTTCAAATCAAATTGAAGCAAAAACCAGGTACAGTGAAAGAATCTTTGCTTTGTAAACATGGGGCCTGGGCCAAATACATCACACGTAAATAAAAGCCGTTAATTTTAAAGAGCTATTGCAGAACAGTTAGAAATGTGGAATAAATCCATGCTAAACTACCTAAGCTAATCTTTTAGGAAAAGCAGTACATTTTAGAGTAAAATGATAATGTTGTTCTTCCAGAAACTTTCTGGAGAAAATGGGGTTTGAATCTTAGTGTTGTTCAGATTTTTTTTCTATCTTATGACCCAGAATTTGCATCTGTCTTCCCAGCTATGTGGGAAACAGATCCAGGAGTATGAAAGTTCTAGGCCAGCCTGAGCAAAAGTTCAAGAGATGCATTAATGCTAGTAATTTTAAAAAAGTTATATGTAGTGCTTCATTCCTATAGGCCATACTTACAAAGTAATAATGAAAAACACCAATAACTAAAAGAGCGAAAGGGTATCACTACTGACCTTACAAATATAAAAAGAATTGGGGGCTGGGATGTAGCTCAGTGGCAAAGCGCTTACCTAGCAAGTGCAACGTCCTGGGTTCGATCCCCAGTACCAAAAAAAAGAAAAGTTGAAAAAAAGAAAAAAAAGAAAAAGAATTAAGCCAGACACCATAGCTCACACATAGTTCTAACTGCCTGGGAGGCTGAGAGTGAAAGGTTCATGATTTGAAGCCAGCCTTAGGCAAGGAAAAATAGTGATTCCATGTCAACAGAAAAAGGTGGATGTAATTTTATATACCTTTCTACAACTCTTAAGTTATGGTAGGACACACAAAACAGGAGGATCGCAGTGTAGGTGTACTTTCCAACAAAAAGGAAGACTCTGTCTCAAAAATAACCAGTGTTAAATAAAGCTGCAGCCAGGCGCCAGAGGCTCACACCTATAATCCTAGCTACTTAGGTGGTTGAGATCTAAGGATCTCAGTTCAAAGCCAGGCCAGGCAGGCAAGTCTGTGAGACTCTTATCTCTAATTAACCACTGCAAAACCAGAAGTAGCACGGTGGCCAAAGTGGTAGAAAACTAGCCTTGAGCTGAAGAGCTCAGGGACAGCACCCAGACCCAGAGTTCTAGTCCCACAACTGATCCTACCCAGGCCCAGAGTTCTAGTCCCACAACTGATCCAAAAAAAAAGAGCTGTAAGTGTGACTAGTATCAGGCTTCATAGGCTGGCCTTGAGTTAAAATTCCCAGTATTGCCAAAACCAGAAAGAATTAAGAGAGTACTGTGAGCACTTATGCTGTGATGAATTAGGTACTTCATTTTCAGAGCAATGGGTTTCATTATACACAGTGGAAATGCCTGTATCAGGCAGTGTAATGCCTGAAGATTTTTTAAAAATGTATTTTCATTATTGTTATTAAGGTGTTGTACAGAGAGATTACTATTTTTTCTCAAGATTTTCATGTAGTGTGTGTGTGTGTGTGTCTGTGTGTGTGTGTCTGTGTGTGTGTCTGTGTCTGTGTCCCCTAGTTTTCTCTCATCAAGACTTGATAATTATTGGTTAACTTACATTGAAACAGGACAGTAGTGGTGGGCTATGGTTCAGTGTACTTTGTTTGATATTCTGGATTCAATCCCCATACAACTAAAAAAACTCTGAAGAGGAAACTATGGTATTACTAAATGCTATTATTTCCTTTAAAAAAAACCTTTTTTGTGCTGGTCCTGCATCTTGAACTCAGGCCTGCATGCTGTCCCTGAGCTTTTGTGCTTAAGGCTAGTGTTCTACCACTTGAGCCACAGCTCTACTTTCAGCCTTTTTTGGTAGTTAATTAGGGATAAGAGTCTTATGGGCTTTCCTTCCCAGGCTAGCTTTGAATGACAATCCTTGGATCTCAGTCCCCTGAGTTAGTTAGGATTATAGGTGTGAACCACCAGTGCCCTTTTAAACCATTGTTTTGCATTTTATCCCCTTTGATAATTTTGTCATACAAATGAAGCCATATTAATTTCCCTTTAACTTTATTTTTCCCCACTTTCTGTAGTTCATTACAATAAATATTATTTTGTATGATTAGAGACACATAGGCATTGAGTCTTTGTGTTCCTCTCCTGAGAGTATCCTCCTTTGGTCTGGCTATGTGTGAATGCAAATAACAGGAATACAACTATACCTATACTACTGAAACAAAACATACAAAGTTGTGAGCCTATCTCCTCAGGAAGAAAAAAATTAATAACCATATTACTGAAGGTTAGTCAGATATAATTAAAATTCCAAACAGTTGGACCTTTTTAAAAAAAAATTATTGTAAAGGTGAACAGGGGGGTTAGAGTTTTATAAGTAAGGTAATGAGTACCATTGGGGTACTCATTTTCTCCTGCTTACCTCTCCCTACGGCCCCACTCAAGTTGTATAGTTCATTTCCATCACAGTGTCGAATATCATTTTTGCATTAGTTCATCTTTTATCCTTCTGTTTCTGTGATTCCCTTTCCCTTCCATGGATTGGGATAAACTTATATACAAGACAAAGGGTATAGAAAACTAAAACAGAAAAAAGGAAATAACTGCATACATGTCCTGTACAATTTAAATTTTCTTTATATGAAAATATCCTTTTGAAGCTGGGCACCGATGGCTCATGCCTGTAATCCTAACTACTTGGAAGACTGAGATCTGAGGATTGTGGTTCGAAGCCACATGAGATAAGAGTCTCAGAATGGGAGGTAGTGCTCAAGTGGTAAAGAACTAGCTTTGAGCACAAAGAAGACAGGGACAGTGCCCAGGCCCTAAGTTTAAGACCCACAACCAACAAAACAACAAAACTATCCTGATGAAGTTATTCCAGACAGAAATTTCCAGAATAATTACTTTTTGTACATCAAAATCATGATTACTTTCAGAAGTACCTTTTTGGAGTTCACATAGTAGGAGAGAGTTGCTAAAGGGCTATATGCAGTTAAAGGGGAATTTTAAATCTAGGGTTTGTGAATTAAGTTATGGAGATTTTGAGTATTTAGGGGGCAGAACTAGAGATTGAAATCAAGGTCTCCCCCTTGCTAGGCAAGTGCTTTACCAGTGGAGCCACACCCCCAAGCTAGCTTTTAAGATCTGGAATAAGCAAATAAAATTACATGCTTTTAGGAACCTTGGAGTAAAATGGCAACCTTTTGTTGAATAACGTGTACAGATAACAGATACAGTGGTATTAGTGTTACACTTGACTTTGTTATCAAAAGAAACTGAAAAGTATTTTTCTATAATGTTGCTCCCAGCATCTCCAAATCACCTATGTTGGTTAATATGTCAAAGTTCTGGGTGTTCATTGCACCTGTTGGGTCTTCTTTACTACTGAATGCATTACAAGTTGTATATTTCTATATCACATATTTCTGTAAAGTAGGTATCCTTTATAATGCCAGTTATTTTATGTATTTCAAAATGTTTTTTGAAGCTGGGTACCAGTGACTCATATCTGTGATCCTAGCTACTCAGGAAGCTGAGATCTGAGGATTATCATTTGAAGCCAGCCCAGGCAGGAAAGTAAACTACTCAGAAAAGGCCAGAGGTGGTGCCATGGTTCAAATGGTAGAGTACTAGCTTTCAGCAGAAGAAGCTCAAGGACAGTGCCTAGGCCCTGAGTTCAAGCCACAGGACTAGCCCCCCCCCCAAAAAAAAAAAAGTTCTTTTAAGAAACAAGATAAGTTTTTCACATTCGGAGTCCAGGTGATAGCTAAGGGCAAAACGTGGAATTTAGAAACATTGTGGTTGAAGAATTGTGTGTCTTCAAACTGTACTTTCTTTCGATCAGGTGTAGGGAATAACAATGAAGGTGGCAGAGGAAAGGCAGGTGCAAAACTTTTCCAAGATTTTCAGATGTTAAGTCGAATCTGGACTCATCCTTGGTGTCTGCAGCTGGACTACATTAGCAAAGAAAATAAGGTAAACCAGCTCAACCTCTTGTATTTTTAACTCATTTCTATGTGACTTAAATATTTTTTTTACTTGAGCCTATTTTAAGTAAAAACCCTCTACTACATTGAAATAATTGACTACCTATAGAAAAGTTACAAAAGTAGTGGAGAGCTATCTTGTACATTTGACTCATTTTTCTCTCATTAACATCTTAGTGTAACCATAGTAAAGTTATCAAAATTAAGAAACTCAGTTTAGTATAATAGTAATATAGTATTAGTATAATAGCAGCAACAGTCTTTATCATGTTCATCGTGTTTTCTTTCATCTTTTTCCTGTTTTCCATTCCATCATGTCTCCAACATTTTCTGCAATTTATGATAATTCCTTATTCCTTCCATTTGTCATGTCACTATATGTGTCCTTAAAGGAAATTAAACATTATTATACATCTTCAGTATATGTTGAAATGAAGTTACTACTTTTTTTGTCTTTTTTTTTCCCCTTTAGGGGTATTTTGATGAAGATAGTATGGATGAATTCATAGCTTCGGATTCTGATGAAACTTCCATGAGTCTAAGCTCTGATGAGTATACCAAGTAAATCCAGCACTGTTTGTGCTCTGTATTCTCACATTTAAGATATCCCTTTGCTAATTGTCATCTGATAATTTGTTTTATATCTTTAGTATGCTTTTCTCATGTTGGGATTTTTCTATTTTCAGAAAAAAGAAAACAAAGGGGAAGAAGGGGAAGAAAGACAGTAGCTCAAGTGGTAGTGGCAGTGACAATGATGTTGAAGTGATTAAGGTCTGGAATTCCCGGTCGAGAGGTGGTGGCGAAGGGAATCTGGATGACACCGGAAACAACCCCTCTGGATCTTTAAAGCTGGATGAAAGTGAGTCTTGTGCCTGTTGCCTCTTGAAGAGAACATTCATTTAGATATCAGGTCTTAGTGCTTTCCTTTTAGTCATTTATTATCTGTGCTCACTGATGGACTCAAAATGGAATTGAGGAGAAATGAGGCTCAGAATTATATTTTATTTTATTTTTTTGTCGGCTCTTCAGCTCAAGGCAAGCGCTATACCATTTGAGCCACAGCACCACTGCTGGCTTTTTCTGCTTATGTGGTGCTGAGGAATTGAACCCAGGGCCTCATGCATGCAAGGCAAGCACTCTACCACTGAGCCACCTTCCTAGCCCCAGAGGCTCAGAATTATAATAGCTATTTGATAATGTTTCATTATAGTCTCTCTGGTATTTGGGAGGAAAAAAAGAATTGTTTATTTACATGTATATACCACAATCTGATTATTCTTCAATATGCTAATTCTTGAGTGGCCTCGCTCTGTGTGTGTGTGTGTGTGTGTGTGTGTGTATGTATGTGTGTGCGTGCGTGTACAGTGACTTGAAATCTGAGCATGGGAATTGTTCCTAGATTTTTTTCCCTCAAGGCTAGAGCTTTACCACTTAAGTCATAGCTCCACTTCTGTCTTTTTTTTTTTTTTGTCGGTGGTGGGGCTTGAACTCTGGGCCTGGGCGCTGTCCCTCAGCTCTTCAGCTCAAGGCGAGCGCTCTACCACTTGAGCTACAGCGCCACTTCCGGTTTTCTGGTGGTTTATTGGAGATAGGAGTCTCACGGTCTCTCCTGCCCGGGCTGGCTTTGAACCGTGATCCTCAGATCTCAGCCTCCTGAGTAGCTAGGATTACAGGCGTGAGCCACCAGCGCCCGGCCACTTCTGTCTTTTTAAAAGATTGATAGAACTGGGATTCAGACCAAGATCTGTGTATCTAGTTGCAAGCCACCATCATATTTCCATAACCAGAAACATTTCAGGTAATGAAGTGTGATTGTACTTATTTATTTATTGAATCTAATTTTACTCTCTTAGATGTTTTCTTTTCTCATTCTTGATAATCTCTAATTTGTCTATGTTTTGTTTC
Organism: Dipodomys merriami; assembly: GCF_024711535.1. NCBI lineage: Eukaryota > Metazoa > Chordata > Mammalia > Rodentia > Heteromyidae > Dipodomys > Dipodomys merriami. The sequence continues at coordinate 62,828,107 of NW_027204492.1, forward strand.
CCTCTACTATACACAGTGTTCCCTTTTATTTTCTCTCGTGTGTATGAAAGTGAAAACAGTCTGTGATTGAACTCTGCAGTGGCTTAACTTGCCTTGGCACATCTGTGTATGGAGGGATCAGTGCTGACCTTCCTGTCTTACCCAGGTCTGACTGACTAGATGGAAAAGATCTCTAGAGCTGGGAACAAATCTAACAATATTTGATATATCAAGCACAGGAAGAGAGAATCATGTGATGGTTCTGAGTACTTGGCATTTAAGAGGTGTAGAACAAAGCAGTTACCCATGTGTGAGCTGAAAAGAAACAGGCCTGGGGGAATCTGAGATCCACTGTTGATCCAAATGAGTGATTTCTTGATAAACATTTCTCTCGTCAGTACCTCTAATGAGTAGGCAGGTGGCAGCCTAAGCACAAACCCTGGCTTCTCCATGAAATGGAAGGAGCTGGGAAAATTAAACCACCAAATTTCCTTTCTCATTCTTCTTTCCTTGTACCCATAAAGGCAGTTTACTATCAGTGTTTGTCTTCTGATTAGTTTTAAAGAATATTGATTTTTTTAGTTTGTTTTGTGCTGGTATTGGGGCTTGAACTCAGGGCCTAGGAATTACCCTTTATCTTTTTCACTCTATTACTTGGGACATAGCTTTGCTTCTGGCTTATTGATGGTTAAAGATAACCTGGTAATCTCTAGCCTGCCTGGGCTGGCTTTGAACGACTATCCTTAAATCTCAGTTTCTTAAGTAGCTAGGATTACAAGTGTGAACCACCAGTGTCCAGTTAAAGAATATTTTTATCATAGGAAAACGGAAAGTGATTATAGGTTAAGATAACAGGAAACACGTTATTGCTTCCCTCAGTTTACCCTTTTTTTGTCTCAGGGCCTTCACATGCCTGTTCCCTGCTTGTCTCAGGTCAAATGTTACCTCCTCAGAGAAGAAACCCCCCCTTATACAATGACTTCTGTACCCACTCACATCAGCACATCACTTATTCTGAAATTGCTTATATCTGAAATTATCCAATTTATGTATGCATGTATTGTGGTCCAATGTCAGTACTATTCATTGATAAGAGACTGATTCTCTAGTGACAAGAACAGTACTTGACACTTAAATTTTTTGGTCAGTCGTGGGGCCTGAACTCCGGGCCTGGGTGCTGTCCCTCAGCTCTTCAGCTCAAGGCTAGTGCTGAACAGCACCACTTCTGGCTTTTTCTGCTTATGTGGTGCTGAGGAATCGAACCCAGGGCCTCATGCATACAAGGCAAGCACTCTACCACTGAGCCACCTTCCTAGCCCCTCAGTTTACCTTTTGAGTTACATTTGTCATCATTACATCTTATCATTACAAATGGTTTATGTGTTTCTGGGACTAATTTTCTACAAATACTGTTGTTGAGGTTTCTCCTAAATTTTGGTTGAGAAGAGAAGGATACACTTTCGAGTGCTGTAAATAGGTTATGTAGAAACGTTGGCTGATGTTGGAGGTGGGGAGGAGTCTGTTGCAATTGTATCACTTCAAGAAATGAGTGGCCTCTTCCATGTTTCCCCGTGTTCTGTAAAAGCATCACAGTTTCCATATATGTGATTATTAGAATGGTTTGCACAGAACCCAGGAAGAGCTTAGAAGTCTTTATGTTGTAAGCCAGAAAGCAGACAGGAAAGATCATAAGTCAAGAGAGACAAACTTTTTTTTTTATGTGTATTGGTTCTAGGGTTTGAACTCAAGGTCTAGGTGCCCTCTCAGAGCTTTTGTATTCAAGGCTAGTGTTCTACCACTTGAGCTACAGTTCTGCATTTGGCCCTTTGATGATTAATGGATGATAAGAGTTTCACGGACTTTCCTGCCAAGGCTGGCTTTGAATCATGATCCTTAAACAGTCTCCTGAGTAACTAGGATTATAGGCATGAGCCACTGGCACTGAGCTAAGAAAGACAATTTTTCTTTTTCTTTTTGTTGGTCATGGGACCTGGACTCTGGGTCTGGGCACTGTTCCTCAGCTTTCAGCTCAAGGCTAGTGCTCTACCACTTAAGCCACAGCACCACTTCTGGCTTTTTCTGCTTAGGTGGTGCTAAGGAATCGAACCCAGGGCCTCCTGCATGCAAGGCAAGCACTCTAGCACTGAGCCATCTTCCCAGCCCAGAAAGACAAATTTTTGATTGCTTGTCTAGTGGGGTGTGTGTGTGTGTGCGCGCGCGTGCGTGTATGCGCATGCACGTGTGTGTGTGTGTGTGTGTGTGTGTGTGTGTGTGTGTGTGTGTGTGTGTGTGTGTGTGTGTGTGTGTGTGTGTGTGTGTGTGTGTGTGTGTGTGTGTGTGTGTGTGTGTGTGTGTTCCATTATGGGCTTTGAACTCAGGGCCCTGATCTTGCTAGCTCAAGCTTGCTATGCGTCTATCTGTTATACATGCTCATTATTTCTGAGATAGGGGTTTGCTTGCTCCGTGGGTGCAACCTGTATCCTGATCCACTTATGTTTCAATTATTGATTGGACAATTATGAGACAAGTCCTTGTTTGTGTTTTCCAGAATTCTAGTAGTAAAAACAGCAAAATACATCCTATCCCTAGAAAGCTTGGGCTGAGTTATGGTTTCTCTCTTCCCTTCCCCACTATTTCTTGGAGTACATCTTGGGGAATTGATCCTCTTAGGCCTAGGGGGTTTCCATCCCTTAGCATCTCTGAGTGCCTCCGTTCTACTTCCAGGGTCTGCCTCATACTTGAATTTTCTCAAAGCCCATTCTTGTTGCTACCATTGGCATTGAAGCCAACCTCCACTTCTTCATGCTTGTCTTTCAGTGTAGAGCTTTTTTACTCTGGTGTGGGATGGGGTGGGATGGTGGTGGTGATGTTTGTGCATGGGCCATATTTTTTTTCTCCCTAAATTGGTGTACTTCTGTTTCTCTTGATCTTGTTCAGTTTTACCTGACTGACCAATGTCAATTAATTATTTAACCTATGTTCCCTTTATTTTATTTAGGTAAAGCTACGTCAGCTTCTAATCCAAGCAGCCCAGCTCCAGACTGGTACAAAGATTTTGTAACAGATGCTGATGCTGAGATTTTAGAGCATTCTGGGAAAATGGTACTTCTCTTTGAAATCCTTCGAATGGCAGAAGAAATTGGGGATAAAGTGTAAGTTTTTTCCCCCTATACTTACTGAATTGACAAACCTGTTCATAATCTGTTATTTCAGCAATTTCCTTTGTAATTTCTTGTCATAGCACTTCCTTAGTGGCAGACAGCTGGGAGTTCTAGTCAGGTGGTGTCTTCAGTGCTCTTTTCCCTTTTGAGCTGTTGCCCCTTGGACGGAATCCTTGGCTCATGTGTCTAGTTAAGATTTATGAAAACATACTTTTTCAGTCCCTGTAGTGTGGCTTCTAACTTGTCACTGTACCAAGATGTTTTTCTTCCTACAATCACTGGTGAACACTGAATCCCTAGACTTAATGATTACCTTTCAGACTCTTATCTGTTTTATGAGTCTGTCTTTATCATATCTGTGCCCACCATCTCACCCATTGGATCATTAGCCCCAAACCATTGTCCAAGCTTTAAACCAGACTTGCCATATAAGCTGTTACAGAGTCTCAACATATGATCATGAAAGATTTTTAAAACATGTCTGATGCTTTGAATAATTAACATAATGCTGAAAAAATACTCTTTAAAGGAAGAGGTCTAATGTATCAATTAGCCCTTCTGTAAACAGGCATTTGTTACTTCCCATACCACCTTTTTAAAAATAACTAGTTCTCAACACATTCCAATGTACCTGTTTGCTTATGTCTTTGTACCAGACCAGTAGGCTTACTTAAAGACACATTCCATTTTTTCTTGTTTTGTTTTGGGGGAGGCAGTCCTAGGGCTTGAACTCAGGTCCTCTGGGTCTAGGTGCTATCATTGAGCCCTTTTACTCAAGGCTAGTGCTCTACCACTTGAGCCCATAGCTCCACTCCCAGCTTTTTGGTTCTTAATTTGAGATGGAGATAAAAGTCACTGGGATTTGTCTACTTGAGCTGGCTTCAGATTGAGATCCTTGGATCTTAGCCTCCTGAGTAGCTAGGATTACAGGTGTGAGCCACCTGCACCTAGCTTTTTATTTGTTTCTATTCACTATACCTGGCATCTGTTCAGTGCTCACTAAATTTTTTAGTGAGCCACTTTGTCTTTATATATTTATTTACATATTTATTTTATGGTGCTGGAGTTTACACTCAGGGCCTCATGCTTGCTAGGCTGGAATTCTACAGACCTAATTACCATTTTATACAGAAACATAATTTCAGGTAAATTATGATGCTGCCCTATTTTTAAAAATTTATTCTTTTAAAAATAGGATCTCACTATATTTCCCAGACTGTCCTTGAACTTATAATACTCCTGGCTTTGCTTATTGAGTGCTGGGATTATAGGCATGCACTACCATTTCTTACTTATTGCTTGAAAATCAAGTATTAAAATTGAGATAAAGTATATTTTGGAGTAGGGATAATAAAATTTGATAGATTAAGGGCAGTAAGGAGAGAATAGTCTAAAGAATGGTTCCTAGACTTCCAGCAGAAATGACTTGCAGAGTATGCTATTTGCCAAAATGGACAAGATTAAAGAACTAGTTTTTTGTTTTAGTTTTTGGGTTTGTGTGTGCCTGTGCATGTGTGTGTGCACATGCATGTGTGCGTGTGTATGTGCTTGTGTGCCAGCCAGTACCAGGGCTTGAATCCAGAGCTCCATGCTTTCACAGGGCTGTTTTTGCTTGTAGCTTGTGGGTGCTGTGCTGCTTGAGCCACACCTTCATTTAGGCATTTTACTGCTTAATTGGAGAAGAAATTTCCTGTACTTTTCTGTCCTGGCTGGCTTTGAATTGTAATCTTTAGATCTCAGCTTCGTAAGTAGTTAGGATTATAGACATGAGCCATCAGTGTCTGGCTTTCATTTTTTTAATGTAAATTATAATTTTTTTTGTGGGTTGTGGGACTTGAACTCTGGGCCTGAGTCCTATCCCTGTGCTGTTCAGCTCAAGGCTAGCAGTGTACAACTTGAGGCATAGCATCACTTCAGTTTTCTGGTGGTTAAGTAGAGATTAGAGTCTCAGGGACTTTCCTGCCCCAGCTGGCTTTGAACCACGATCCTCAGATCTCAGCCTCCTGAGTAGCTAGGATTACAGGCATGAGCCAGTGGAGTCTGGCTCAATTCTTTATTTTTTAATTTTAAAAAATGTTCCTAACTGTAGAAAGTAGCCAGAGAATTAGTAACTGAATTGAATTCTTACTAATGGTTGCATTTTATATGTGTTTTCATTTGTGTGATCTAATATAGAAGTATGTTATCGTTGTCTGTGAGATTGTTTCATGTTAAACTTAATCAACTAAGTTTCTTTTTCTATACAACTTCTTTCAAATCAGATTCCCCCATTCTTTTTTAGGGCAGGGGAGGGGGTCCTCTCCTGCAGTTTGAATTAGGGCCTGGGCGCTGTCCCTGAGCTCTTCTACTGAAGGCTAGCATTCTATCACTTCGAGCCACAGCTCCACTTCCCAAATTCCTCCATTCTTTATTCATGCAATTGATTTTTGAGTTTTTGAGTTTCAAGCCCCAGTCCTTGAGGTTCTTTTGCTCAAGGCTAGCACTCTACCACTTGAGCCACAGCACCACTTCTAGCTTTTTTGTTTATGTGATACTGAGGAATCGAACCCAGGGCTTCACCCAGGCAAGCACTCTACCACTAAGCCCCATTCCCAGCCCCATGCAATTGATCTTTTAAACCCAATGTACATTTGATATTTCACAGGGCTGGAGAAATAGGATTTTTTTAGTCAGTGGTGTGCTCTTAAGTAACAGCTGCCCTTCCATAAAATAATAATGAAAATAAAGAGAAAAGGCAAGCAATGAAGAAACAACCTGATTTACAAAATTTGCTAATTTCCATAATATAAATATTCCCTCCATGGTCAAACTCAAGCTATCAACATTATATCAGATGTGGGAAAAGACTATAACAATGAACTTTTTTGTTAGAGGCTAGTTATAGCCAACTCCACTATTCCACTACATTTAGCTTGACCAGTCTATTAATAAACCATTAAACATTGACTAAATCCTGGTATGCATGACTTGCATAAGTATTCTGTTGATATTTTCATGTAAATCATTAATAAAGCAGGAAAACCAAAATGATTTATGCAGATATGAGCAGAACCCATCAAGATAATAGATCATCATATTATCTTCAACTAGGAAAAGTCAGAGATGAACATTTGTGTATTACCACAACTCTTTAGCTGTTTCCAAGTGATTTAGCTTAATGGTTCCTAGACTGCCTTACTTGCTAATTAAAAAACATCAACTTTCTTTCCTACTTTAAGAGCCTGCATTCCAGATTAATTTCAATTAGTTATTTCTAGGAATTTCACTTTTCCATGTCAGGGCATTAAGGATATGGAAAAGATAGTAAGAAAGCTGAGGAGAGATAAGGCATACTTGAACTTTAGCATTTAAGTTGAGAGTCAGTTCACTTCCTTGCCAATAATGTAGTAGAGATAGTAGACTAGTAGGGCAGAGCTAAGCAGGGAAGCTGTAGAATAGAAAATGAGCATACATGTGCATGTGGTTCATTCTAGTGGCTCCAAGCTCTAGTTCATTTTCACTCTGCTAAATCGAATGCTTTCTGGTAGTGAGTGTTGTAAGATCTTGTAGAATCATAAGCACTTCGATAATCAAACTTTCAGGATCAAAACAAAACAATGCATATTGCCACAAGGAGTTTCTTATGTGTTCACCTACTTGGTATATATAAGGGAAAGGAGATCTTCTTACATTCTCTTTCTAGACTGTTTTCATTTCCAGTATTCAATTATGTCCCTTCTCACCTATGAGTTGGAGCTGAGCACTGGTTTTCAAATACTTCTCTGAGCACTTACAAATAGGTGACCTTGAACACAAAGTAAAGGACCACTGACTTCTCCCATAAGGCCTAAAGTAACTTGAAGATTTTTCTCTGCATTTTCTAACCTCTCTATTACTTTTATATTATATCTATATACTCTCTTTGAATTAATTTTTTCTGTAAAGCATGAAGCTTAGACCAAAATTTATTTTTTACATATGCATATTGATATAACTAATGCTAGTTGTGAGCAGCCTATCCATTGTTTTTGTTGTTAAATTGTTTTTGCCTTGTTGAAGATTATTGAACCATGCCAAATGACTATATGGCAGTATTCTTTTCTGTTCCATTGATCTCTTCTTCTTCCCTCACTGCAATGACAATGTCTTTTTTTTTAACAGTAAAGCCAGGCAGAGTTAAGACTTCTAACTTGCTGGTTTTTTCCAAATTTGTTTTGGCTACTCTGTGCTTAGCATTCCCACATGAGTTTTACAATTAGCTTGTTAATTTTTACAAAAAAATATTATGCTCAGATTTTGGGAATTTGGTTATTAAATGTTAAGTTTATAGATCAATTTAGGAAGAAGCAATAACTTTGCTAGGTGAATCTTCTAATGCATGAACCCCCAATCTGTTGCTTTAGACTTGTGTTTAGCCAGTCTCTCATATCTCTGGACTTGATTGAAGATTTCCTTGAGTTGGCCAGTCGGGAGAAAACAGAAGATAGAGATAAACCTCTTATTTATAAAGGTGAGTTTTTAACATGTTTATATCATTCATATATATATATATATAGCCTCAATATATCAAATTTTTCCTCATCCTTATCCACAAAAATCTGGTCTTTTTGTGGTTGTTTTTGTTCTATAATCTGGGCTAACCTTGAACTCATGATTTTCCTGCCTTAGCCTCTTGATTGCTGACATTACAGATGTTTGCCACCACAACCAGCTTGGTCATTTTTTTAACTATCCTCTATGTATACTTGAGGTTTGTAGCATGATACAATGGGATACAAATAGTAAAATGGCCCTCATGGTGAAGCATATTACATATTACATATGTCATCTCATATAGTTACAGCTAAAATCTGTTAGCAAGTTCTCTAATACAGTAATATTTATTATTGCAGTTATACACTTTCTAAAAAGTCCTGTACAGTTCACCCATTTAAAGTTATTTTAGTGTATTCACAGATTTTATATATATATATAGCCAGTACCACAGTCAACTTTTGAACATTTTAATCATCAGTAAATAAAACCTTTAGTTACCACACTGCTGCCCTGTCCTTTCCCACTGAGGACCACCAGTCTGCTTTGTATATCGGTGCTCACTGACTATTTTACACTACTATTGGGATGCAGTATGCACATTTCTTGACTAACTTCCTTCATTTCACAGTCTTTTCAATGTTAATCTATTTGGAGCATGCCTTAAAAAATTTATTTTAATCTTTGGTCAGCCATGGGGCTTGAACTTGGCCTGGGTGCTGTTCCTTAGGCTCTTCAGTTCAAGGTAAGCGCTCTACCACTTGAGCCACAGCACCACTTCTGGTTTTCTGGTGGTTTATTGGAGATAAGAGTCTCATGGGCTTTCCTCCCTGGGCTGGCTTTGAATCTTGATCCTCAGATCTCAGCCTCCTTAGTAGCTAGGATTACAGGCATGAGCCACCAGCATCTGGCTGAAGCATTGTGCCTTTTATGGCCTAATATTTCACTCTGTGGGTAATAGCACAGTTTGATTATTCTTTGATTCATTCATTGGTAGGTGTTTGGGCTGTTTTTACTTTTTGTCTTTTAGGGTCACCAGCAAATGATGTGGGCTTTTCTTGGCTTCCCAATTTCCACACAACATTATAGGCCTCCTTTAACAACCCCCAACCAATCCTTAGGTAATAGTTCTGGCTGGCCAAGGTGGGCGTTATTTGGCCTTCTAATATATGGTAATGTCTCTGGCCTACCCAAAACCTGGGGAGAATAGGTAAGCTCTAGGCTACCTTTTCTTAGATAAGCTTCTAGACTTATTGTCTCTACTTATCCACACCAACTGGTGTTGTGTGTTTTGTTTTTACCATTTCAAAGCAGAGACTAGGTTTTTTTTTGGGGGGGGGGTGGTCCGGTTGTGGGGCCTGAACTCTGGGCCTGGGCACTGTCCCTCAGCTCTTCAGCTCAAGGCTAGCGCTCTGTCACCTGAGCCACAGCGCCACTTCCGGCTTTTTTCTTTTTGCTTATGTGGTGCTGAGGAATCGAACCCAGGGCCTCAGGCATGCAAGGCAAGTGCTCTACGACTGAGCCACCTTCCCAGCCCCGAGATTAGGTTTAGAGAACTAGCCCCTATAAATTCTTGATGAATTGGCTTTAGTTGTTAGGGGAGGGTAGTGCTGGGGTTTAAACTTGGCCTGGTGCTCAGGCTAAAGCAGTTGCTTTATCCCTTGAGCCAGGCCTACAGTCCCTTTTCCTGTTTTAGTTAGTTGTCCAATAGAGTGTCATGTATTTATGGAGGGGTAGCCTCAGACCACTATCCTATCTGTGGCTGCTTCTATCGCTGAGATCACAGGTGTGTACCACTACACCTGGCTCATTGGTCAAGGTGGGCTTTGCTAGCTTTTTTCCCAGGCTAACCTGAAACTGCCATCTTCCCTATCTCTGCATTTTGAATAGCTGCAACTACCATAAGAATGGAATTTAATTCTTTAAATATTTTGTAGAGTTCAACAGTGAAGTCATCTTAGCCTGGAATTTTCCTATGGGGAATAGCATTAACACATTTTACTATTTTTACGGAGTAAAATGGATGGGAGAAAATATTTGCAAATCATTAATTTGATCAGGATTTCACATCAAGAATAATCAACAACAAAAACTAGCATAATAAAATGGACAAAGTCTTGAACAGACAATTATCTAAGAATGCTATGCAAATGACTACCATCACATTGAAAGGCAGTCAGCATCATTAGTCATTAGGAAAGTGCAAACTACATCCACAGTGAGACTCTACCACACAACTGTGAGAGGGTTTACTATTAAACATTTTTTGTGAGAATTTTAAGTAATCAGAACCTTGTGCAGCATTGGTAAAAATGCAAACTGGGGGTCTGGCATAGTAGTACACACCTGTAATAGCTACCAGGAGGTAGAGATGGGAGGATCATGGCTTGTGGCCACTGGGGACAAATAGAATAGAATATGAAATGTCACTTCTGTTAAAAGGTGTGCGAAAGTTTCTAAAAATTAAAAATAACACAGGAAGATTCAGCAGTATCATTTCCTCATCATTTCTTCATCATACTCCAAAGAATTTAAAGTAGGGACAAAAGCCAGAAAAGGCAAAAAGCTAGAAATAGAGCTGTGGCTCAAGTGGTATCGGGGCTAACCTTGAGTGAAAAAGCTAAGGGATAGCACAAGCCTTTGAGTTTTAGCCCCAAGACTCGCACCAACAAAAGAACACAAAAGAACAAAAGTAGGGTCTTGACAAGAGACTTGTGTACTTAAGTTCATATGCTAATAATGATGGAAAGTTGGAAGCAACCTAAGTGGCCATCTTCAGATAAATGAAAAAACAACACACACACACACACACACACACACACACACACACACACACACACACACAGTGGCCATCTTCAGATAAATGAAAAAACAACACACACACACACACTTCCTTGAGAAGGGAGGAAGCTCACATGGTAAACTGTAGTTGAATCTTTTTTTGTTTACTCATCCTGAGTAAAAATTTCAGGAACTAAAAATTGTTTTCTAAATTTATATATAATTAAATTGCTATATTGTGGAAAAAATCAGAATTTCAAGGGATTTAAAATATATAAAATTGCCATGAGATCTGAGGATCGTGGTTCCAAGCCAGCCTGGGCAGGAAAGTCTGTGAGATTCTTATCAGTGAGTCACAGAAAAAGTCAGAAGTGGTGCAGTTGCTTAAATGCTTGAATGCTAGCTTTGAGCAAAAGAAGCTTAGGGACAGTGCCCAGGCTCTGAGTTCAAGGCCTAGGACCAGTTAAAAAGAAAACCCCAAAACCAAAATTGGGGTTTATGACTATGTATTCACTCCGAATACTCACCTAGACATCAATGTCTTTTCTATTCACTTTTCAAAATGAAATAATGGGATTTCTCAGGGCATTTTCCTGTATGTATATGATATAGTTTAATCATATTCATTCCATCACCCTCTGAGGTTCTACTCTGCTCTCCTGGTAGTCTAATTCTCCCCCAGTAGCGTATAGTTCCCTTTATAAGTTTATACTCTATTTTTTGCTAGCTTGTTTTTAGGGCTAGTTTCCACATATGAGAGTAAACATGATAATTTATTACTTTGCATCTAGCTGGTTTTGCCTAACAAGATGATTTCCAGTTTCATCCATTTTCCTCAAATAACTTAATTTCATTCTGCCTTATGGCTGATTAATACTCCAGTGTGTGTGTGTGTGTGTGTGTGCGTGCGTGCGTGCGTGCGTGCGTGCGTGCGCGCGCGTGTATATGTGTGTCTGTATCATGAATCTTTTTATCCCTTCTCCATTGTTGGGCATCCAAATTAATAACATATGGGACTGGGAAGATGGCTCAGTGGTAGAGCGCTTGCCTTGCATGCATGAGGCCATGGGTTCGATTCCCCAGCACCACATAAGCAAAAAGAAAAAAAGCCAGAAGTGGCGCTGTGGCTCAAGTGGTAGAGTGGTAGCTTTGAGCTGAAAAGCTGAGGGACAGCGCCCAGGTCCAGAGTTCAGGCCCCACAACCGGACCCAAAAAAACAAAAACAAAAACAAATTAATAACATGTTGCCAATTGAGGATTGTGCTACAGCAACATGGGTGTGCAGGTATATCTGTTATATGCTGATTTAGATTCCTTTGGGTTTATAGTGAGTTCTAGAATAGGGTAGGCTGCATAGTGAGTTGCTGTCTCAAAAAAAAAATCCTATGGTGTTTAGGACTCAAGGCCTTGAACTTGCTAGACAAGCCTTTTACCTATGCTTATGTTCATATGCTAATAATGACCGAAAGTTATACAGATATTTTCTGAGTTTGAAAAGGTACCTGTAAATAAAACCTTGAACACATTATTCAGCCATGTACTCAGGCTCACTTTTATGTTAGTTACTTTTCAGATCTTGTCTTCTATTTTAGGTAAGGCTAGCCTCAGAATGTGATCCTCCTTCCTATGTCCTTAGTAGTTGAGATTACATGTACATCCTGCCATGCCCAGTTTGTTTGTTGAAATAAGATCTCACTATTCTGTTAGCCCAGCCTGGCATCAAACCACAATTTTCTTGAGATTATATCAATTTATCATATGGCTGGGATTACAAGTGTATACCATCACACCCAGTCCTAAAATAGGCTTTAAAAATACCTGTGCTCAACCAGTGGCTCTTGCTTCTAACCTTATCTACTTAGGAGGCAGAGATCTGGAACATCACATTTTAAGACCAACTCAGACAAAAAGCTTGTAGTACAGAAGTTTACATTTCAACATAAGGAGCTGGATGTGAGCCACTGGCTGAGTGTGAGGTTGTTATTTTGAGGATAGCTGTGTACTGGCATTTGAACTCTGGGCCTTGCCCTTGCTGGGCAGATGCTCTACTGCTGAGCCATGCCTCCAGACTTTTTTCTGTACTATGTATTTTTTAGATTGCATCTCTCTTTTTTGTTTAGGCCCATGGCTGGATAGTGATCCTCCTTTATTTTTTGCTTTGTAGCTGGGGTGATAGGCAACACAACAACATGCCCAGCTTCCAACTTGGAGGTGGAGTCTTAGACATTTTTGTCTGGGTGGTCTGGAACCATAGTCCCAAAGTGTGAGCCACCACCACATCCAGCTATTGGTTAAGAAGGGTCTCATAAAGTTTTTGCTTGGGCTAGTCTTGAACCAATCTTCACTTCCTAAGTAACTAGGATTTCAGCATAAGCCACTAGTACCCAGCTTGTTTTGTTGTTTTGAGACAGGGTCTCCCTCTGAGTCCCCTGGCAGACTAGAACTCAAAATCCTCCTGTCTTAGCCTCCTGAATGCTGGGATTCCATGAATGCACTACCATACCTCACCCACCTGTCTTTTGTGTGTGTGAGCGTGCGTGCGTGTTTGTAGGTATGTGTGGCACATGTTCTAGTACTGAGCTTGAATTCCAGGCATGTGCACTGTCCTTTAGCTTTTTTCTCAAGGCTAGAGATCTACTCCTTGAGCCATAGCTCCACTTCTGGCTTATTTTTGGTAGTTAATTGGAGATGAGTCTCATGAACTTTTCTGCTTGGCTTGGCTTTGAACCTTGATCCTCAGATGTCAGCCTCCTTTGTAGCTAACATTACAGGTATGAGCCACTTGTGCCTGGCTTCAGCTACTTGTAAGCGAGGAACAAGGAGCAAAGCCTAGTATGATTAGCAGAGCAATATACTAAAACCTGTTGTGTTTTTCTTGTTGACTTCTTAGGTGAAGGGAAGTGGCTCCGCAATATAGACTACTACCGTTTAGATGGCTCTACCACTGCACAGTCACGCAAGAAGTGGGCTGAAGAGTTCAATGATGAAACCAATGTGAGGTATGAACCTTGAAGTCTATGTACAAAGATTTGCATGACTCTTTTTATTTTACATACAGTAAAATTCACACTTTGTATACTTGTACAATACTTGATAAATGGAAGATATAATCAAGACAACACAATTTCATCACTTTCCACCCCATAATTACTCAGGGGATCACTTTTTCTGTTTAGTGAAATGCACTTGAACTCCATCTGTGGTTTTGTAGCTGTGAATATTTTATTCCTTTCTATTATTGAGTAGTATTCCACCATAGGAATGTAGCTGAGTTTGTGTTGCTCTTTCCTTTGAGGGCTATTGGAGTTGTTCCCATGTTTAACAATTAAAGCTGAAACTCTTCTGAACATTTGCACACAGATTTCTGTGAGCACAAAGATATTTCCCTAAGTGTATGAAAATCTCAGATTGTAATTGATGGACACAGTGGCTCATGCCTGTTAATCGTAGCTACTCAGGAGACTAAGATTGTGGAGTTTGAAGCCACTGTGGGAAAAATGTTCACAAGATCCTATCTCACTGATAGTAGGACATGGTGGCACATGTCTGTTATCCCACAGATAGGAAGATCATATGCCAGAGCATCAACTTGAGACTCTATCTCCAGTAACTAGAGGAAATAACTAGAGGAAAAGGGGGGCATAACTCAAGTGAGAGTGCTTGTCTAGCAAGTGCCAGGCCCTGAAAACTCCCAGTACCACCAAAAAAGAAACACCAAAAGCAAACAGCCAGTCTAAAGGGGAAAGATCCACTGGTATAAACACACTTTTCCCCTTGCATTTTTCCCAATCTAAATTTTTATCCTATTTACCTGAGTCAATTTGAAGTCTTTTATTGTGGCTCTGGAAATATTCTTTTTTTTTTTTTTTTTTTTTTTTTGGTCGGTCGTGGGGCTTGAACTCTGGGCCTGGGCGCTGTCCCTCAGCTCTTCAGCTCAAGGTGAGCGCTCTACCACTTGAGCTACAGCGCCACTTCTGGAAATATTCTTAAGGCACTGAAAAAAATTACTTTTCATATATACCTGTTTATTTGGGCTGTTTTTACCTTAGGTTTTTTTTCTCCTAACATATCTCATTGATTCATTATCAAATTCTCCTAATCTAGCACTCAATACCTCAGTTTGTCATGTTCCTGGAGCACTCCCTTCCTGCAACCCTGTGTGTTGCTCCTGTTTGAGCTATTTGAGTGCCTTGTATCTGCCTTTCTGTCTGTATGTTCACATGCTATGCAACAGGTGTTTGCTTGAGTCAGCCCTGTTGCACTTGGTTCCTTTAGTATTGTCCTTCATTTAGATTTTCTAGGGTTTATTTCAGTTCCCAGCACAATAGGATCTTGGCAGTTATACAGCTATTTTCTGAGTTTAGTAGGGTACCTGTAAGTAACACAATGAACACATTATGAACATATGATTTTCATACTCATCTTTATTTTTAAAAATTTTATTGTGCTGATACTGGGGCTTGAACTCAGGGCCTCATGTTCTTTGCTTTGCTTTTTTACTCAAGGCTGGTGCTCTGCCACTTGAGCCACAGCTCCACTTGCAGCTTTTTGCTATTTAATTGGAGATAAGTGTATCACAGACTTTCCCTGCCCAGGTTGGCTTCAAACTGTAACCCTTAGGTCTTAGCTTCCTGTGTAGCTAGGATTCAAGGTGTGAGCCATCAGTGCCTGGCAAGTAGATTTTAAATGTAAATATTCATCTTTATTTTTAACATCAGACATTCATTTTTCAGCAATAAGGTTTGGGGGGTGGTGTATATAAATAAACCTGACTCTTCCTGTGTTTGATTTTCTTTTGTAAGAAATGAATTCTGTGAAGTCTTGATCAGAAAACGAACTTAAGACTCAAAAGTCTTATCATCATTAAGCTTTTCTTTCATATTTCCATTTTCAGAGGGCGATTATTTATCATATCCACCAAAGCAGGATCTCTTGGAATTAATCTGGTAGCTGCTAATCGAGTAATTATATTCGATGCTTCTTGGAATCCATCCTATGATATCCAGAGTATATTCAGAGTTTATCGCTTTGGACAAACAAAGCCTGTATATGTATATAGGTTCTTAGCTCAGGTATGTTTATAATTTATATATTCTTTTACATATTGAAAAATTGAGTGAGACTGGTGATAGTTTAGAGGTACTGAACATAAATGGATGGAACTGATTGCATTTTATTGCTGCAGAACACATATGTATTACAGAGACAAAGTTGAAAATACTATTCTTATATAGAAAATTGGAAAAGTAAAGCTTGGACTCTTTAGGATTTTCTAGTTGAAGTTCATCTGTTTTTATAATGTCAGCTTTCCAGGTGCAAATTGTTTTGTATTTTCCTACTAGTTCAGGAACGTTAAACATTTATACTTCCCCTTGCTTAGCATATATAGGACGATGAATAACAAACTAATTTTCTTAGTAACGACAAGGTCATTGTTTTCCAATGGCCACCAGTAATCTCTTAACGTGAGCAAATAAGAAAAGAAATAATATATGAACAATCATGATAAAAAGGCTATTTAATGTTTTCTAGTCAAGTCTATTAAAGTAATGTCCTTGAAATACAAACCAAGGTACTTAGAAGCCAGTTGTAAGTGGTTTCATGGCTGTGATCTTCGGCACTCAGAATGCTGAAGCAGGAGGATTGAGTCGAGGCCAGCCTGGCTACACAGTTTAAAAAAACTGTCTCAAAACAAAAGCAAACAAAAAACCAAAGCCCAGAAACTCAAATTCAAGAAAAAAAAGTAAAAGCAAAGATATGAATATATTTGGAGGTAATCTACATTTATAGAAGCAAGTTGTTTTTTTAACTGGTGTATTTGCTATATAACAGCAGGCATTACCATTCTCCACCTGTCTCCTCATCTGGGCTTCCAGCTAGAGCCTGTGTTTCACTGCTGAAGATCTTTGCTTATTTGATCTCCTTTAGTATGTGAAAACATTGATAGCCTCATTGTATATTCTTTCCTGTTATTTAAAAGCACAACTTCTTTATATTCTAGCTTTTAAGTAATTGACACAGAATTTCATGTTAGTATTTTTTGGCTCTAAAATATAGAAACCAATGCTTGATACAAAAATAGTTTAAATAGAAACTAACACCCGATAGTAGTTTGTGGTGATTATTGATATCTTACTATATTACACTGAAGAGGAATTGAACTGTTTATTGCATTCAAACTTCAGTGCCCACCTTATTCTTATTTCACTTGTTCCTTTTATATCTCTCTGCCCTGGTATCTGCCTGCTCTTCCTACTTTCATCAAATCTAGAAATACATGGAACAGCACAGGAAATGTATTTTGGGGATAGATAATTTAGAATGATTATCACTAATTTTCTTAATTTGTTATGGTAAACTATGCTAAGAATTGAAGTCTTTCATGAATTAAGCAACACTGGTAATGATTATTTCTTTATGGCAATGCATGACCTTGAAGTTTTAGCACTTCCTATTAAGTAGTAACTATATTTCTACTTGATTAAGGTTCATACTTACAAGAATGTTTTTGTGTATTCCTTCTTTTCCCAAAGGGAACCATGGAGGATAAGATTTATGACCGGCAGGTAACTAAGCAATCTCTGTCTTTCCGAGTTGTGGATCAGCAGCAGGTTGAGCGGCATTTTACCATGAATGAGCTTACTGAACTTTATACTTTTGAGCCTGACTTATTAGATGACCCTAATTCTGAAAAGAAGAAGAAGAGGGACACTCCCATGCTGCCAAAGGTAAGGAGGCTTATATTAGTAGCTTAAACAAAGCCAGCATGATCCAAGGTTAATATAGCTGCTACTCTGAAACTTAGTCATCTGATGAAGTCTGTATTTCACAGTTTTTCATAGAGAATAAAATTTTATTGAATTAAGTAAAAGCATGGTTGATCACTTCTCCATGTAGCAGAGAAAGATAGTCTATTGTGAAGTACATGCTTTATCCCCAATAAAAATCTCCACCAAGAATGATGGAAGGGGTGACATTGATCATAATACATTATACTCATAAACTGGCATTGAAACTCCTTTATGCAACTACTTAACGTTTTTTTTAATGTGGGGGAAAAACCCACTAGGGCTGGGAAGGTGGCTCAGTGGTAGAGTGCTTGCCTTGCATATATGAGGTCCTGGGTTTGATTCCTTAGCACCACATAGGCAGAAAAAGCCAGAAGTGGCACTGTGGCTCAAGCAGTAGAGCGCTAGCCTTGAGCTGAAGAGCTGAGGGACAGTGCCCAGGCCTAGAGTTCAGGCCCCCCAACTGACGGGGGCGGGGGGGGGGAACAAAACCCACCATCCAAAAAAATGCCTGCATAGAAACCTGAAAGGAAAGAGTATGAGTTAATAAACTTATAGCAATTCAGGTGCTGGGGGCCCATGCCTGTAATCCTAGCCACTCAGGAGGCAGAGATCTCAGGATTGAAGTTTGAAGACAGCCTGAGCAGGAAAGTCCGTGAGCCACTTATCTCCAATAAATTACTCAGAAAAAGCTGGAAGTGGTGCTGTGGCACCACTGTGGTAAATCACTAGCCTTGAGCACAAAGAAGTACAGAGAGACAGTGGTCAGGCCCTGAGTTCAAGCCCCAGGACCACCCCTCACCCCCCCAAAAAAGATGTTACAAAGATGATTCCTATTATTATAGTACAGTTGTAAACACATTCTTTTTTTAATGTCCCTGCCTCCTTATTATGTAGTTCTTTTGTATTTCTGTTCTTAGTTTCTTTTACTTCCCTACTTTCTAGATTTACTATCTCAGACTTAATTTCTTAGCCACTCTATTATTTTTTGTCAGTATTTATGCAGCTCTTTGAAGGCAAGAGCAATAGTCCCTGCTCCTCCTCTGTCATCCACAGTGAATGACAAATGGTGGGCACTTTGATCTGGCCTTTTTTGAATTTCTGTATAGTAATATTTAACTGGACTTCTATCATTCTGCAATGATGTGTGCCTCTATTGAGAGGTGGCATTAGACTTAGACTTACTGTACCATCAGTGAAATTGAAATCTGTCATAGTGGGTTTATGAAGGGAAGAAAATTGGGGATTTACTTTGTATCTTTAGTTCTATCTTTAATCTGCCATGTTAGTATACTTCATTCAGCATCCCCTCATTGGACTCTGTGTGTGTGCATGTTTACACATGTACACGTGTGTGCACATGCACACACCAGTACTAGAGATTGAGCTGAGAACCTCAAGTTCTTGCTTGTTTTTTTTGCTCAAGGCTAGCACTCTGTCACTTGAATCACACCTTCCTTTCCCACTTTCTACTATTTCATTGTAGATAAAGAGTACCATGGATTTTTCCTGCCCAGGTTGGTTTCACACTGTAATCCTAATATTTCAGCCTCCAGAGTGGTTAGGCACTCATATCCTTCATTGGCTGCTTCTTCTTTTTTTTGTCAGTCATGGGGCTTGAACTCTGAGCCTGGGCACTGTCCCTCAGCTCTTCAGCTCAAGGCAAGTGCTCTACCACTTGAACCACAGCACCACTTGCACCACTTTCGGTTTTCTGGTGGTTTATTGGAGATAAGAGTCCCACAGAATTTTCTGCCCAGGTTGGCTTTGAGCCGCAATCCTCAGATCTCAACCTCCTGAGTAGCTAGGATTACAGATATGAGCCACCCGTGCCCTGCTTGGCTTCTTTCTTAATGGTTGTTGCTGCTGATTTTTTCTTTCGAAATACAACAATCTCAACCATTCTAGTGGGTTTTTTTTTTTCAAATAAATCGATGACTGAACCTGTCTACTGTCTATTCATTGCCTTAGTTTTTGCAGCCAATGTTCCCCAGCCATTTAACTTACAATTTGCACAGAACAAGTTTGTAGTGATGGGCTTGTCAAATGATTTTTAACTATTTATCTTTTAAATATTAAAGTGATATTAATCTTCCATGAACATGTGCATTTTATTTGGGAAAGTGCTTTTTCTAATCATGAACTTGTAAATTCCATAGATGTCAAAGATGAAACTCTGGGACAAGGTCATGTTTCATAAGGTTTAAGTGGATATTCTGTTTCTCTTCAGTACAGTGTACACAGCTGAGCTCTGTAGGCTTTATTAAGAAACACAGGAAACACTGGATGCCAGAGGTTCGTGCCTATAGTCCTAGCTACTCAGGAGGCTGAGATCTGAGGAATCACAGTTGGAAGCCAGCCTGGGCAGGAATGTTGAGACTCTTATCTCCAATTAACCATCAAAAGCTGAAAGTAGAGCTGTGGTTTATGTGGTAGTGTTCTATCTTTAAGCAAAAAAACCCTCAGGAACTGCACCTGATCCTGAGTTCAAGCCTCAGGACTGGCAACAAGCACAACGCCCCAGGCAGTAAAAGTGGCACACACATTTTTGTCTTTCCTGTCAAGCACTATTCTACCTGAGGTTGATTTTACTCTTACTTGCTCCACCACTTAATTATGTAACATGGAACCTGAGCAAGGGTTAACATCTCAGTATTGTTTTGTGTGCCTGTACTGGAGATGAAACCCAGGCCTGCTGTATGCTAGGCAAGCGCTCTGCCACCTAACTACATTCGCAGCCCCTCTTAGGTCTTTTTAAGTGGGGACTGCATGTTGGTAATTATAGGGAGAACAAAATAGGGATTTAAGCTAAGTGAGGCTTTAGGTTTGCTTTCTCCACCCTGATGTTGTGTACAATTTTTCCCCCTTGTCTTTAGTCCTTCCTGCGAGCTTTAATACCTCTAAACATAGTTTACTGAACAGAGATGTTATTGTATGGTTTTATCAGCCATAGTGCGTGGTAATGGAAAGGTTTTACCTTATTCCTTTTACCACTAGAGTGAAATTTCACTCCATTTCCACAATTTAATGTGACATATGAAAGAGCTAATCAACCTGTTTCAGGAACCTTTTCGAAACTGATATTAACTTCTGAGAATAAAGGTTCAGAAGGACTCATTTAATTAACTGTAGTACAAGTGTTAATAGCATGTAACCCATTTTACAGGGCAGGGAACAGGTGGCTTGGAAAGATAAACTGCTCAAGGACATAAAGCTAGTAAGTGGTAGAACTCAGATTTAAATCCACTTAAGAGCCTGGATCTGAAGTGTCCATACAAGAGTCACTAGCCACATGTGGCTGTTTACATTTACATCATTAAAACTAAAGTTTAAAAAGTAAGTTATTTAGTCATACTACTTCTACTGACTCAAGTGTTCAAGTGACTCATGTCCTGAGTGGCCAAAATACTGGACAATACAGAGAGAGAATATGCTACCTCCATCATTGTATAGCTATCTATTACTGTTGGCTGGCATTGCTGTTAAGAGCTATTACCCAATATCTGTATGTGGCTCAGGTGGTACACTCCTTGTCTACCTTGCTTGAGGCCCTGGGTTCAATCCCCAGTATTACTGCATATAAATCTCCCAGTTTACAAAGGTACCTACCATTTTTGTATTTAGGCGTGTATTAAACTTTCATTCAAAATTCAATGTTGAATTCAAGTGTTCTATCATGATATCCCTTGTAGGGAAAAGCTTAGATAACAAGGCTACATAGCCTTTTGTCTTTTTATTTTCCATTTATTGAAATTTAGAAGGATACACCAAACATGTTGTTAGTTCCTTTTTTTTTTTATTGAAACAATGATTTTTGTTAGTTCCTTATAGTCAATAATCTTTCATGAATACAAGTATTTGAGCACTACAGCTTGTGTAGTATCCTAAAGCGCTGTTACTCTGTTGCTTGGCTAATTCAGATGTAAGTCTTGCACATGCTTGTAGTCCTAGAACCCCAGGTAGCTGAAACAGGAAGATCACTGGATCAAGGCCAGCTTGCACTACACAGCCAGACCCTGTCTCAATTTTTTTTTTTTGGTCAGTCGTGGGGCTGAACTCAGGTTCTGGGCGCTGTCCCTGAGCTTTTTTTTTTTTTTTTTTTTTTTTCTTCTCTACCACTTTGAGCCACAGTGCCACTTCCGGTTTTCTGGAGATAAGTCTCATGGACTTTCCTGCCCAGGCTGGCTTTGAACTGTGATCCTCAGATCTCAGCCTCCTGAGTAGCTAGGATTACAGGCATGAACCACTAGTGCCTGGGTTCAAAATTTTTAAAAATATGTGTTTTAACACTCAGAGGAAGATGAGCAACAGACAGTTTAAGCTGTGATACTTGCAGGCAAATTGAGTGGGTGACATAGCTCACTTTTGTTTTTTCAATTACTAGATTGCATGGCTAAACGGGTTATATCAGACATATTATTTTGTACTCTTGAAGAATATAATAATGCAGGAGAAATTTGATGAATAAATGATTTCTAGATGTCTTATGTATCACTTATTTTATTGTCAGTTGTGAGGCTTGAACTCAGGGCCTGGCTGTTGGATCTAAGCTCTTTTTGCTCAAAGCTAATGCTCTACCACTTTGAGCCTCAGTGCGGCTTCCAGTTTTTGAGTGGTTAATTGGAGATAAGAGTCTCAGAGGGACTTTTCTACCTGGGCTAGCTTGAACCACAATCCTCAGGTATCAGCCTCCTGAGTAGCTAGGATTACAGGTGTGAGCCACTGGCACTCAGAAACTTATTCTACTATTATTTATCACTCATTTTCCTATGTTTCTTGAAAATATAAGTTGAGCTGGTAAGTAGCTACTTTCGTGTGTGTGTGTGTGTGTGTGTGTGTGTGTGTGTGTGTGTGTGTGTGTGTGTGTGTGTGTGTGTGTGTGTGTGTGTGTGTGTGTGTGTGTGTGTGTGTGTGTGTGTGTGTGTGTGTGTGTGTGTGTGTGTGTGTGTGTGTGTGTGTGTGTGTGTGTGTGTGTGTCCTGGGGCTTAAACTCAGGGACTGCACATTGTCCCTGAGTTTTTTCACTCCAGTCTGCTACTCTATCACTTGAGCTGCACCTATACTTTCTGGCTACTTGGAGATTAAGATTCTCACAGGCTTTCCTGCTCCAGCTGGCTTTGAATCAAGGCATGAACCAACACTGCCCAGCTTCATTCCTATTTTTGTGTGTCTTCTTGATTCCTTGTTACACCATACCTATAGCTGAGTTAAAGGATGTTTAGAATGAGAACTGATTTCTAATTCAGTCTGTATTTCAAACGCTGCAGTCTAGAAAATCACCGTAGTCATAGAAAGTGTACAGTGACAGCTTTCTACCTCACTGTGGCATATGGCATGTGTCATAATTGTAACAGATAACCAATTTTTAAAGGTTAAATGCTGAAAATAGTATCTACTTCTTTAAATGTTAAATTAAGGAGAAAACATTCTTATCAAAGTCACTTTGGCAGGCTTGTCTTTTCACTATCTTATTTATACCAACAATTTAGGGATCTCAGTATATTTATAAATGCTCCTTGGCAAAGGTTATGGTGGTCTTGACCCAAAAAAATCTGATATGAAGTGTTTGGTGCACTTCATTCAATAAGCTCTATGGTTACTTATCAAGTGCACTATGTTTTTTCCAGTGCAGTTTGTGAAGAAACAGACTTCAAATTCACAAGTAGAAGCTTTTTTGACTAGGAATATTAAATTTCTTTACTAAAAATCTAGCCTTCTTTAAGTAGTAAAAGGAATTTTTCATCGTGTTTTGAGTGGGTCATATGGCAGTTAAGTATTGTAGTGACATTTTATTTCCAGATACTCTGCAACTCAAATTGAAACTGATGGCAAGCAAAATCTTTGTGAAACGTGGCAAATCCCTACCTTACCCCCAGGCAAAGCCTTGATGGTTTTTTAACAATTTTATTTTCAAGGTTGAATTTCAGAATTAATTAGATGGGAATTTTTGTCAGCTTGCCAAATACTTTAAACTTCTAAATAAATTAACTTAAACTTCTAATTTATCATTAATTTTGTTTTATTAATTGAACTAGTCATTTTTCAAGCTTAAACTAATTTAGGTTGTTAGCTAAAATATTGACCATGCAATTTTTTTTCAGTTTGTTGGACTTTTTCAGTTATTGAAGCAAAAAATAAAGTTTAAACGAAGAAAAGGTACACATTTGGATGTAATTTAAACCTCATTTTGATGACTGTTGGCTTAGTGATTATAGATTCTGTTCCAGTATTGTTTTCAATAATAGTGTTACTATAGCAACTAATATAAATGCTGCTTTAAAGGGGAAAAACAAAAGCCTCTCCACTGATTGTATTGTATATGGGATGAAATTTTTCCTTTATTAACTTTTATAGCTTGTTCTGAACTTTGCAAAACTTTTTCCCAGAGACATAAGCTGAGGATCCTGTTACAAATACTTTCCTGCCCTCTTGATCTCATCATTTGTTTCTTGTATTGATAGAGTACTGCAATTAGTGTACAACTAGAAGATTTGGAAACTGTGATCTCTTTTCTCTTATTTGGATCTCACACAGAAGCAGCACTCTGGAAGAAGGGAAGATTTCTGCCTTCCTGTTTCTTAGCTATTGTATACAACAAATTGCTAGTTCTCAAAAAATCAGTTAACTTAGTAGTAGCTCTTCTGGTTGATAATGAAGATTATCATACACATCCTTAAGTCCTTGAGAATTATTAGTGAAATCAGTAGATGAGCAGGTAAACAAAATATATTAAAATGCTCCCATGAGCTCATTTCATTGCAGATTGTTCAAAGAACAGGAAGCAGTCTTAATGTTTGAAAAAAATCTCCTAAGGGATTGAATAGATGATAAGAATAGATAAAGTTTGGAGGCTGGGAAGGTGGCTTAGTGGTAGAGCGCTTGCTTTGCATGCCTTGAGGCCCTGGGTTCGATTCCTCAGCATCACATAAGCAAAAAGAAAAAAGCCGGAAGTGGCGCTGTGGCTCACGTGGTAGAGTGCTAGCCTTGAGCTGAAGAGCTGAGGGACAGCGCCTAGGCCCAGAGTTCAGGCCCATGACTGGACCCCCCCCCCCCCCCAAGAAAAAAAAGAATAGATAAAGTTTATCTCTATGATGTAAGCTTTGTGCAGCTTAGCCATTAAAAATGAAGAATATTTGCATTTGATGTAAAATTCAAATGTCCATGGAAAGATATTAAGAAACCAAGTAGGCTTCAAGATTAAGTATTAATACATTGCCATTTTTATTCAAAGCTGGGTGGTGCAGACACAAGTGTCTGTGTAAGTGTGTGGTGCGAGCAAGTTACCTCTGGGTTTTGTAGTTGGGTATTCCTATTCTCCTTCATTTCTTTCAGTTTTTTTTTTTTTTTTTTTTTTTTTGTCGGTCGTGGGGCTTGAACTCTGGGCCTGGGCGCTGTCCCTCAGCTCTTCAGCTCAAGGCGAGCACTCTACCACTTGAGCTACAGCGCCACTTCCGGTTTTCTGGTGGTTTATTGGCGATAGGAGTCTCATGGTCTCTCCTGCCCGGGCTGGCTTTGAACCGCGATCCTCAGATCTCAGCCTCCTGAGTAGCTAGGATTACAAGCGTGAGCCACCAGCTCCCGGCTTCTTTCAGTTTTTTGTGAAGAGAATATGTAGTAGTCATAAGAAGCAATGTGGACAGGTTTTTGCTTTGATGGAAGGAAGGAAGAGATGTGTTGGGAACAAAGGGTCCAAAACTTATTCATGATGGAAAAAGAAAGTCACATGAATTTTCCTGTTACTTGAATTTCAGTAGCCCATAGGTCTAAAGGGATTGTATGGGCAAAGACCCAAATCTCCCAAACCTGACCTTAATTAGATGTTCATGCTTGATTTTTTAATAGGCTATATTTTGTGAGAGAAAACTTTATATTTGAGATTTCCCAAAATTATATCTCCTGAAGATGAACTTAGTTTTCTTTCATTAAATTAACAAATGCTAATTTTAAATTAAATTAAATTTTGTTGTTATTATTAATGTGATATACAGAGTAGTTATCATTTTATAAATCAGGTTAATGAGTACATTTCTTTTTTTTGGATAATGTCACCCTTTCCTTTGCTTTCTTTCAGTTTCCCCTTCCCATCCCTGTCCTCAAGTTATATAGTTCATTTTCTACATTCTGTTTTTGTGGGTTTTTTCATTAAATTAAACAAATGCTATTTTTCAAAAGTATAAAATGTTAAAAAGTTACAAAAATAGACCTATTTACATTTCCCTATCCCCCAGAATCCTTCAGAGGATTATCTTTTTTGTCTAATTAAGTGTATTTGGGGAATAGAGCAACTATGCCTTAAGAAAACAAGCATTCTTTGTAAAGGAGTCCGAAAATTTAGTTTTCAGTCTCAGCTAATCCTTAGCTGTATAATTGCAAGAGTTTCTTTGTTCCTCTGATTCTCAATTTCTCCTTGTTCCAAGGTAATAGATTTGGGCTTTGAAAATTACAGGGTACTACGGACTGCCCTGATAGGCTGTCTGATCTGTCATTCTTAAAGGGTGTGTGTGTGTGTTCATTTGTGTATTCACATGCATAAATGAATTTCTGGGAAAGTTTTCCCTACACACATAAAAAGCAGTGTCTGAATTGTGGTGCTTATAAGTGAGAAGTAAGAATATACTTAATTGACATAGTATATATTCTCAAGGAATTAGATTTTTTTCTTTATTCTGGTGGGGTTTTTTTTGTATATCATCCTGTTGTCTATAAGCAGCAAATATTTCTTCCATGTTTCACATTCAGACAAGCTAAGTTATTATCTAATGTTATAGAGAGAATGAATATAGTGGCACAGCCAAAAATTAATTTAGTTCCTAGGATACATTCTCTTGGTCTTCTCTTTAGTAGCTGTTTTTGGGAAGGGAGAAAAGTGGCTCACGCCTGTAATCCTAGCTACTCAGGAGGCTGAGATCTGAGGATCACAGTTCAAAGCCAGCTTGGCCAACAAAGTCAGTGAACCTTTTTTTTTTTGTATTTTGTTTTTAAAATTATTGTAAAGATGATGTACAGAGGGGCAACAGTTACATAAGTCAGGTAATGAGTACATTTCTTATTTATTTATTTATTTATTTATTTATTGCTGGTCATGGGGCCTGAACTCTGGGCCTGGGCGCGGTCCCTCACCTCTTTAGCTCAAGGCTAGCACTCTACCACTTGAGCCACAGCACCACTTCCAGCGTTTTCTGCTTATGTGGTGCTGAGGAATCGAGCCCAGGGCCTCATGCATACAAGGCAAGCACTCTACCGCTGAGCCACCTTCCCAGCCTGTACATTTCTTTTTGAACAGTGTCACCCCCCTCCCTCTTTTTTTTTTTGCCGGTTATGGGGCTTTGAACTCTGGGCCTAGGCACTAGTGCGTCCTTCAGCTCTTCAGCTCAAGGCTAGCACTCTACCACTTGAGCCCAGTGCCACTTCTGGCCTTTTCTGCTTATGTGGTGCTAAGGAGTCAAACCCAGGGCCTTATGCATTCAAGGCAAATCCTCTACCACTGAGCCACCTTCCCAAGCCCCCCTCCCATTTTCTCCCAGATGTTCCCCTCCTGACCTCCACCATGACTTTTCTCTCCAGTTAACCACCAAAAAGCCAGAAGTGGAGCTGTAACTCAAGTGTTAGAATGCCAGCCTTGAATTTTGAAAAAGCTAAGGGATAGCATCTAGGCCCTAAGTTCAAGTCCCAGTGACTGGCACCAAACAAAAACAAACAAAAAACAAAAAAAAGAAAAACGTACTGATACTGACTATGGTTACAATAATCATGTAATGCTAAGTAGAAGTAAAATCAGGGAGAATCTGAGAACATCTGAGTTCTGTAATTTATTAGATTATAGATGTACTGACTTTTCTAATTATATTTGTTATGATCACTTAAAATTAGTGTTTTTTTCAGTTTTAGAATTTCTTTTACTAAATTATATCTCTTCAGTCATGCTTGAGGGGTAGATATAGGAGTCATACCTCTAAGATAGTATTTTATCTTTGGGCGGGGGTGGGGGGTTGGTAGTTACTAGGGTTTGAACTCAGGACGAGCTTGCTAGACAGATATTCTACCATTGAGCCATACCCACAGCCCCTTTTTGTACTGGTTATTTTTAAAAAATTTATTATTATAAAGGTGGTATACAGAGGGATTATAGTTACATAAATCAGGTAAAGAGTGCACTCCTTTCTGGACAATGTCACCCCTTCCCTTGTTCTCTCTCAGGTTTTCCTTCCCATCCCCACTCACTATACTGGTTATTTTTGAGATAGTGTCTAGCTTCCTACCTAGATGCTGAGCTAGAGCTAAATGTGCCACCTTTAGGCCTACTGTGGTAGCTAGGATGACAGATATGTGCCACTACTCCCAGTTTCTTTCCACTGAGATGAGATCCTGTAGATTTTTGTGTCAACCTCCCACAAGACTCAAAATGACAGGCTTGTGCCAGTTTACCCAGCTGTAGTAGACAAAAGGGATCTTTTCTGTCCCTTTTCTTCCTTCCTTCCTTCCTTCCTTCCTTCCTTCCTTCCTTCCTTCCTTCCTTCCTTCCTTCCTTCCTTCCTTCCTTCCTTTCTTCCTTCCTTCCTTCCTTCCTTCCTTCCTTCCTCTTTTTCTCTCTTTCTTTCTTTCCTTCTTTCTTTTCTTTCTCTCTTTCTCTCTCTCTTTCTCTTTCTGTTTCCCTCCCTCCCTCCCTTCTCTCCCTCTCTCTATCTCTCTTCTTTCTCTCATTCTTTCTCTCATTCTTTCTCTCTTTTTCTCTCCTTCCTTCCTTCCTTCCTTCCTTCTTTCCTCTCTCTCTTTCTTTCTTTCTCTCTCTTCTTTCTTTCTCTCTCTTCTTTCTTTCTTTCTTTCTTTCTTTCTTTCTTTCTTTCTTTCTTTCTTTCTTTCTTTCTTTCTTTCTTTCTTTCTTTCTCTCTCTCTCTCTTTCCTTCTTTCTTTCTTTCTTTCTTTCTTTCTTTCTTTCTTTCTTTCTTTCTTTCTTTCTTTCTTTCTTTCTTTCTTTCTTTCTTTCTTTTTTTATGGAACGCTTCACGAATTTGCGTGTCATCCTTGCGCAGGGGCCATGCTAATCTTCTCTGTATCGTTCCAATTTTTGTATATGTGCTGCCGAAGCGAGCACAAAATCAGTAGCTTTTTTTCTTTTTTGTCAGTCATGGGGCTTGAACTCTGGGCCTGGGTGCTGTCCTTCAGCTCTTCAGCTCAAGGCTAGTGCTCTACCACTTGAGCCACAGTGCCACTTCCTCTTTCTTTCTTTCTTTCTTTCCTTCCCTCTTCCCTCTTTCCTCCCCTCCCCTCCCCTTTTGCCTTCCTCCTTCTCCTCCTCCTTCTCTTCCTCCTTCTCCTCCTCCTTCTCTTCCTCCTCCTCCCCCTCCCTCTCTCCCTCCCCTTCCCCTCCCTTCTTCTCCCTTCCCTCCCCTCCCCTCTCCTCTTTCTCCTGAGACTTCAAGTCAGGACCTGGACACTATCCCTAAGCTTCTTTTGCTCAAAGCTAGCATTCTACCACTTGAGCCACAGCACCACTTCCAGCTTTTTCTGTTTATGTAGTACTGAGGAATCAAACCCAGGGCTTCATGCATGCTAGGTTAACACTCTACCACTGTGCCACATTCCCAGCCCAGCATTATTTTTTAATACCATGAATTAATACAGACTGGTACATCTCCCTGTCTTCCTACTTAGTAACTAACTATACTTTGGAAGTTGATGTAGTGATGAAAAGCCTATTCAAAGTGCCATAGACAAAAGAAGTCAGATTTGGCCGGGTGCCAGTGGCTCATGCCTGTAATCCTAGCTGCTCCGGAGGCTGAGATCTGAGGATTGAGGTTCAAAGCTAGCCTGGCAGGAAAGTCCATGAGACTCTTATCTTCAGTAAACCACCAGAAAACCAGAAGTGGTACTGTGGCTCAAATGGTAGAGTGCTAGCCTTGAGCTGAAGAGCTGAGGACAGCGCCCAGGCCCAGAATTCAAGCCCCATGACCGACCAAAAAACAAAAACAAGAACAAAAGAAGTCAGATTTGTTTGGTAGATTTCTACATTGGAGGAGGAGAGAATTGAATCCCTCTCTTTGTATGGTCTTTTAATGTTTTCTAATTTCAACAAAGAAAATAACATTATGAACGTCAAATTTTAAGTTTTTTGCAGAGACTTTGAAGTCAGGGCCTGACACTTGACTAAGCTAATACAATACTGCTGAGCCATACTTCCAGCTCATCTATATTTTCTACTTGAAAGGAAATACGTGTTTCAAATGTTTATTTTGATAGGAAAATAAAAAATACATATTAAATAGAATATATGGAATCAGTGTCAGCATTTGCTATTATGTAAGAAAGAGGGCCTTATATTTGAGTCTTACCAATTTGTTGAGTGCTACCAGTTGGACCTAATACTCCAGGTATAGATAAACATATAAAGATGCAATTCTTTTCGAGTGTGGTTATTTTTTTTGCATGAATTAAGCATTGCTAGATGGAGATTAAATGTGAGTTTAATGTGCTATATGTACTTTCTGTCCTTCATTTAATCAGTAAGTATGTTCCTTTACTAAATTCCCATTCAGTTTGGATACAGAGTTTATCCTAGGAGAACTTATTACTAAAAGCAACAGAAAGTGTGTGTGTGTGTGTGTGTGTGTGTGTGTGTGTGTGTGTGTGTGTGTGTGTGTGTGTGTGTGTGTGTGTGTGTGTGTGTATGAGAGAGAGAGAGAGTGTGTGCATGTGTTGGACCTAGGGCTTGAACTCATGGCTTGTGTGCTGTCGCTGAGTACTTTAGCTCAAGGCTAGTTCTCTACCATTTGAGACATAGGCACACTTCTGGCTTTTTTTTGGGTGGCTTATTGGAGATGAGTCTTATAGACTTTCCTGCCTGGGCTAGCTTTGAACCGCAATCCTCAGATCCTAGCTTCCTGAGTACCTATAATTACAGGCATGAGCCACCAGCACCCAACTGGAAAGTTATTTTTTAAGTGAATTAAAATTTCTTTTATATATCTATGTTTTCATGTGTACTTTTTTTTAGTTCCAGTCCTGGGGCTTTAACTCAGGCCCCTTAGCTTTTGTGCCAAGGCTAGCACTCTGCTACTTGAGGCATATCTCTACTTCTGATTTTTTGATGGTTAATTGGAGATGAAAGTCTGACTTTTCTGCCTTAGCTGGCTTTGAACCACAGTCCCCAGTTCTCAGGCTCCTGAATAGCTAGGACTACAGGTATGATCCATCAGCATCCAGCTTATGAATATTTTTAATTTAATTTTTTTTTGTCGGTCGTGGGTCTTGAACTCTGGGCTTGGGTGCCATTCCTGAGCTCTTCAGCTCAAGGCTAGTGATTTGCCACTTGAGCCACAGCGCCACTTCTGGTTTTCTGGTGGTTAACTGGAGATAAGAGTCTTACAGACATTCCTGCCTGGGGTCACTTTGAACCATGATCCTCAGATCTCAGCCTCCTGAGTAACTAGGATTACAGGCGTGAGCCACCAGCACCTGGCTATTTTTATTTAAATTTTAAAAATTAGTACCATCCATGATTTACTTTAGTTATCTATCTCAACTCGTTCTCATTTCCATGGTCATAATTACACAGATCAGGAGTTTAGTGATCTTAGAATATGTATATAAGTGGTCCCAGTTTTTACACAATTTAACCTTAAAACATGGACTTAATAGGAGCTGGGGATATGGTGCAGTGGTAGAGTGTTTGCCTCGCCTGTGCTAGGCCCTGGGTTCATTCCTTATATTATATGTTATAATTAAGCTATTCTGTACCTATTTAGATTAATTTAGATTTTTTTGGTTGGTATTGTGGTTAGTAGCTAAAGTGTCTATGAAAATAAAGTTCTTAAATACATATAAACAGGCATCATGTTTTTTAACCACAACTATCCAATATAATGACTAATTTCTTTTTTGCCAGTCTTGGGACTTGAACTCAGGGCCTGGGCACTGTCCCTGAGCTTCTTTTGCTCAAGGCTAGCAGTCTACCGCTTGAGCCATAGCACCACATACAGCTTTTTCTGTTTATGTGGTACTGAGGAATCTAATCCTGGGCTTCATGCATGCTAGGCAAGCACTCTTAACACTCGGCCATATTTCCAGCCCATAATGACTAATTTCAAAAGATTTATGTTAACATTTATCAACTAAGCAAAAAACACAAGGCATATGAAAAAAATTGGAGTAAATGCCCTTAAAAGCCTTAAAGTGGTAAAATTTAAAAACTGAATTTCTCCTAGCTTGACAGCACACACACTTGTAATCCTAGCTCTCAAGAGGCTAAGCAAGAATATTGTGCATATACGTCAGCCTGGGCTACATAGCAAGACCCGATCTCAAAAAGGTTTTTGTTTTTGTTTTTTAAATTTTTTTAATTGTGAAAATACTGTACAGAGGGGTTACAATTACATGAGCAAGGTAATGAGTACATTTCTTACCAAGCATTGTTGCCTCCTCCTTTGTCTCCCCTTCCCATCCCTTCTCATCTCCTCCCCTGCCCCTGTCCCCTCCGTCTCTCGGCACCAAAGTTATAAATTTGTTTTTCAAAAAGTTTTTTGAATCTCTAAACATGTTGTGGTAAACATGAAGTTACTAGTTTTGAGTACAGTGTTGCTGTGGATGCATGCTTGTAAACCTAGATACTCAGAGGCTGAGATCTGAGGATCTCAGTTTGAAGCCAGCACAGGCAGGAAAGTCCAATTAACCACCAAAAAGGTGGAAGTGGAGCTGTGGCTCAAGTCATAGAATGCTAGCTTTAAACAAAGGAGCTCAGGGAGACAAAGGACAGTGGGTGAACCAATGGAACAACGATACTCACAAGGCAATATGTTAGAAATGAACTTTACAACTTGGAAAGGTGGGATTGGGGGGAGGGAAAGAGGGAGAACAATGAGGGGAGGGGTAATAATGTTGACAAGAAATGTACTCACTACCTTACATATGTAACTGTAACCCCTCTGTACGTTACCTTGACAATAAAGTTAAAGAAAAAAGCTCAGGAACAGTGTCCAGGCCCAGAGTGGACCCCCAAAACTGGCGTGTGTGTAGGTGCATGTGCACGTGCGTGCGCATACACACACACACACAAAGTGTATGATGTTGTATATTTTATGGCTGTTTGTAAATAATTTATAGTATATATTGAAATTTAAATAGTTTCTAGTCTAACAATTGGCTATAGAATTAAGGGAATATGGTCCAGAGGAATCAAATAACTCCGTATCATTTTAATCCCTCATAATAGGATACCATACTTGCAGAACTTCTTCAAATACATAAAGAACACATTGTAGGATATCATGAACATGACTCTCTGTTGGACCACAAAGAAGAGGAAGAGTTGACTGAAGAAGAAAGAAAAGCAGCTTGGGCTGAATATGAGGCAGAAAAGAAGGTAGTTCATTCAGAATGCTACTTTGAGGGAAGAGGGCTATTTGAGAGAGGAACGGGACTGGGGAAACAAGAGGGTAATGGGGGTATGTGTATGCATATATGAAAATGTCACAACAAAACCTTCTTACAATATGCTTTTGGGGCCAGGTATGGTGATACATGCCTGTAGTCTCAGCTATTTGAGAGGTTGAGGCAGGATTACTTGAAAGTAGCCTGGGCAACACAGTGAAACCAGCCAAGTTTGAAAAAGCATAAAATGCCTTTTAGTTTGGAGTTTTATGTTAGTTGTTTTAAAAAGCAGTAAAGAAGAAAAGGGTCCCCTTTGAAGACATTAATAATACAATGAGTCTTGGGGCTGGGAAGGTGGCTCAGTGGTAGAGTGCTTGCCTTGCATGCCTGAGGCCGTGGGTTCGATTTCTCAGCACCACATAACCAAAAAGAAAAAAACCGGAAGTGGCGCTGTGGCTCAAGTGGTAGAGCGCTAGCCTTGAGCTGCAGAGCTGAGGGACAGCGCCCAGGCCCAGAGTTCAGGCCCCACGACTGGACCCCCCCCCCAAAAAAAAAATAGTATGATGAGTCTTCAGATATAGGGTCCCAATTGTGAGTATTCATTTATGAGCTTTCGCTACCTATGAGAGGAGGAGGATAGGTGAGAAAAAACAGTAATATTAGCTGAGCACCTGTGGGTCACACCTATAATCCTAGCTACTCAGGAAGCTGAGATCTGAGGATCCAAGTTCAAAGCCACCCCAGGAAGGAAAGTCTGTGAGACTCTTATCTCCAGTTAACCACCAGAAAACTGGAAGTGGTGCTATGGCTTAAAAGTGGTAGCACACTAGCCTTGAGCAAAACTGCTCAGGGACAGTTTCCAGGACCTTAGTTCAAGCCCTATAACAGACCAAAAAAAAAGCAGTAGTATTTTCCACCTAGTGCTTGCTGAATTGCTAGCTGAAGGGAAGCTGTATTTTTAGCATCAGTTAACCCTCATGAGTACTAGCTTGCTGGCACTTAGACTTGGAGGTAAAAGTTGCTTTAATATGTATACTATGAAGTCTCGATTTGTACTAAATATCATAACATGAAGTATGTTATTATTGGACATTAGTGTCAATCTCCAGCAGCAACTTTACTTCAAATAGTTCTACGTTTGAAACAGCAGTCCACTGGAGCAAAAAGGACCTGCACATGTGAAACCTTATCCTAATACCTGAATCCTTTTAAAACTCCTAGTGCTTTGTACCAAACTTCTTAAACGTTAATGTGCTGTTGGGAGTCTCAGCAGAATTCCAATTGCCTCATTTCTGTGGGAATTATCAGAAAAAAGAGAGTACACCTTTAGGGGGTTAAAGCTTTCTGTGTAATAAGATCTTGGTTTCGGGTGAAAAGGGTGTTTTGTTTGTGTGTGGAAGAGTGTTAATAATTTCCTAGATCTGAGAATGGGTTCTTTTTTAAACCAGTAGGTGCTGTCAAATTTCAAGTTTTGAATCACACTGTGAAAAGTGCACAATTTTTTTTTTTGCTTTTTTGTTTTGTTTTGTTTTTAGGGACTGACCATGCGTTTCAACATACCAACTGGGACCAATTTACCCCCTGTTGCTTTCAACTCTCAAACTCCTTATATTCCTTTCAATCTGGGAGCCCTGTCAGCAATGAGTAACCAACAGCTGGAGGTACGTTGTGCACTTCACATGAATTCAAGACAATCTCAAATGCCTTATTGTGAAATCTCCTCTTTGGGAATATCCCATTCTCCACAAGATCACCTCTGAATAGACCCAGGCATTTTTCTTTTTATTTGTCAACTGATACAATTTGTTCTGTGCACAAGGGAGTCAGTCCTTGAAGGAATGAAGGATTTTTAATTAAGGAATAGCTGAATAGCTAAGGAAATAGCGCACTGTCTTTAGTGATTAATATAAGGAATCAATTGTGTGTCTAATGTTCAAGAGTAAGACAAATACACACATTAATTTACATTCTATTGTGATGTACAAGGCACTATTAGTATTATGAAATAGAATATAGTATTATGGGGGCTGGGAATGTGGTTTAGTGGTAGAGTGCTTACCTAGCATGCATGAAGCCCCAGGTTCAATTCCTCAGTACCACATAAACAGTAAAAGCCAGAAAAGGTGCTATGGCTTAAGTGATAGAGTGCTAGCTAGCCTTGAGCAAAAAGAAGCTCAGGGACAGTGCTCAGCTCCTGAGTTCAAGCCCCAAAACTGGCCAAAAAGAAAAGAAAGAGAGAGAAAAAGAAAATAGTGTTACAGAATAGTATTATGAAATAGAAAACTAGGACTAGGAATGTGGCTTAGTGATAGAGTGCTTGCCTAGCATGCATAAAGCCCTGGGTTTGATTCCTTAGAACCGCATTATCAGCAAAAGCTGGAAGTAGCACTGTGACTCAAGTGGTAGAGTGCTAGCCTTGAGCAAAAGAAGCTCAGGGGATAGTGCCTAGGCCCTGAGTTCAAGCCCCAGAACTGGCAAACAAAGAAAGAAATAGAAAACTAGAACTGCATATTATTGAATGAGAAAAGGTTGATTTTTCTATACAGATTGTTTTGAATTGAGTCCATGATTTCCCCCTTTAAATGTGATTATTTTCATTTTAAAACCAAGAGGAAGGAGCCCCTCACTTGAACATGATGCTGGAGTTCTACCCTTGCTAACTTATTTCCTATATTCTTCTAGGACCTTATTAATCAAGGAAGAGAAAAAGTTGTAGAAGCAACCAACAGTGTGACAGCAGTGAGGATTCAGCCTCTTGAAGATATCATTTCATCTGTAGTAAGCATACTGACAAGTTGTCTTATTTCAACTCCCAAATTGTTACCTCCTCTTCTGCCACACCATTTCTTTATCTATCTATTTATCTATCTATCTATTATCTATCTATCTATTATCTATCTATCTATTATCTATCCATCTATCTATCTATCTATCTATCTATCTATCTATCTATCTATCTATCTATCTATCTATCTATTTTATCTATCTTTTTTATATTGGAGACAAGGTCTTGTGTAGCTCAGGCTGGCCTCAAAATTAAGACTCATGCCTCTGCCTCCTGACTGCTAGGATTTTAGGGATGTACTACCATGTCCAGCTGTTTTAATTTTCAGTTATTGTTGTATTGCTTCATGGGAATGTATTAAATTTGCTATGAGAAAAAAGAATTCTTGTAACTTGATTTATACTAGCTGTACTACTAAACTAGATCATAGTCACAAACTATCCTTTTTCTTTGGTGCCAATGTCAGGGCTTGAACTCAAGGTCTGTAGCTCTTAGGCTTGGCTTTTTTTGTTTACAGCTGGTGCTCTACCACTTGAGCCATGCCTCCACAGCATTTTTGCTGCTGAAGTCTAGACTCATTTCTGACTTTTTTGCCTAAGCTGGCTTTGAACTGTGGTCTTCAGATTGGGCCTCCTGAGTAGCTAGAATTACAGGCACAAGCCACCAGTGCCTGGCTATAATCCAATAATTTTTGTTATTGTTATAAAAGAAGTTGGATCTGAGCTGGGAAGGTGGCTCAGTGGTAGAGCGCTTGCCTTGCATGCATGAGGCCCTGGGTTCGATTACTCAGCACCACATAAGCAGAAAAAAAAGCCAGAAGTGGCACTGTGGCTCAAGTGGTAGAGTGCTAGCTTTGAGCTGAAGAGCTGAGACAGCGCCCAGGCTCAGAGTTCAGGCCCACGACTGTACCCCCCCCCTCCCAAAAAAGAACTTGGATCTAAGATTAAAAAATGTAGAAAGTATGTGCATATTATTTGCATAAACACATTTTAATTACCATTTGCAGTAATTAAATCTAAATAGTTATTTAATTCCAGAGATAGTGAGCCTGTGTACTATACCATAGTGGACAACTTAACACTGCTTTCACAGTGCTTTCCTTTAGAAACGAATTAAAGCAAGGGGAGGGGCACTTTGTAAAATCCTGAATATCTTTAAGTACCTTAATGATTTTTCCCACAAGTGTACTGTCATAAGGAATAAAATGAATGATTTTTCTTTTAGTGGAAGGAAAACATGAATCTCTCTGAGGCCCAAGTGCAGGCATTAGCCTTGAGTAGACAAGCCAGCCAGGAGCTTGATGTGAAGCGGAGGGAAGCGATCTACAATGACGTATTGACAAAACAACAGATGGTAAGAATTCTCACTACCTCTAGGTTAGGTTTACTTTCTTTGAATTATAATATAATAATAGATCTGTGTAACTGTATCAGTAACCATTCCTCCTACAGAGAGGATGGATGGTCACGTTGATTATTCTAGAAGGTTTTTCAGAACCCTCGTAAAGATAATTCATTTGTTAGGAAGGTGGAAGAATTTCCCATTGCTGACACCACTTAAAATATGCATAGGCTATCTTTTATTATAATTCTATTTTTCACATAGCATAGATATTTAGGAACTTCTGCCAGACTTGTATCACTTTTGCCATTTTTACATGGCTTCTAAAATGTAGACTTTGCGGTATATTTAAATTGAGAATGAGAGGTGGAGCCCTGGATGATATATATTGCACGTTCCTGCTATATTACATAATTCTTCAGAAAGCTAGCATATTCCAGAATCCTTGATCGTCTTTCCCAGCCCTGTGCCAGCCATCTGCCTCACACTGCACTGGGAAATTTCAACTCTTGACACCAAGGGAATCAATTTCTGTGGCATGTATTTTACTTCGAAAGCACGACAGAATTGTGTGGTTTTTAAATGATCTTAAGAAATGTGAGACATTCCAGGTAGGAATTATTCCTACTACAAACACTTTTCCCTTTGGTGTTTGTCACTGAAATGTTTATTTGCCTGTCATCATGTGAAAAATTCAGAAGAATGTCAAAGAAAAGAGACTTGACAAAAAGGGCTGTAACTAATACTTGAAACTAATCACAGTGCTGGGCAGGTTACTATGGCAACTAACCTAAATGCTGCTTGCAGTACAATAGTCAAGTCATTAAGAGAATTTAGCCTTAAATGGTGTTACTAACTGGTTTCTACAGTAATGGGCCTATGAATGCCATCAAATTAGTAATGGTGATAACAATAATGTGTTTTCCTTTTGGTATGGTACCCCCTGAACAAATTGATTTTAACTCAAAACTTGATCCTTGCCTTTTGGAGACAAGTCATACACTTGTAACAGCTTCTACCTCCCCCCCCCCCCAGTTAATCAGCTGCGTCCAGCGAATACTTATGAACAGAAGGCTTCAGCAGCAGTACAATCAGCAGCAGCAACAACAAATGACTTACCAGCAAGCGACACTGGGCCACCTCATGATGCCAAAGCCCCCAAATTTAATAATGAATCCTTCCAATTACCAGCAGATTGATATGAGAGGAATGTATCAGTCGGTGGCCGGTGGGATGCAGCCCCCACCACTTCAGCGTGCCCCACCCCCCATGAGGAGCAAAAACCCAGGACCTTCCCAAGGGAAATCAATGTGATTTTGCACTAAGAGCTTAAAGGATTGTTAAAATCATAGAAAGATCTTTTATTTTTTTAGGAATCACGACTTAACAGAACTCAACTGTATAAATAGTTTGGTCCCCTTTAAATGCCAATCTTCCATATTAGTTTTCAATTTTTTTAAATAGGGCATACCATTTCTCCCTGACATTTGTCAGTGATGTTGCCTAGAATCTTCTTACACACAATGAGTACAGAAGATATTTCAAATTGTTTTCAGTGAAAACAAGTCCTTCCATAACAATAACAGCTCCCCAGTTTCCTCTCAAATTTTTATGCCTGCTTTTAGCAACCGTGAAATTGTCATAAAACTAATGAATTTAGAAAAAGAATATAAAGATTTCTATATTCGTTCTTTACATATGAAAACCACACAGCTGAGTTCTTAGAGTTGATTCCTCAAGTTAATGAGCTACTTTTGTACTTAACCCATTTCTGGATTAGAGTAATTGAAATGGTCTTAATGTTCTTTTGACTGAAGTCTGAAACTGGGTTCCTGCCGATTTGTGTCCGTGGTTGAAAGTTGGAAACTAAGAATTATCCTTGACACAGAATTGTGTGCAATATCCTTCAATCCTACTACTACTCTAAAGTCAGGGAGGAGTCTGGCAGGTAGCGTAGCATTTTAGAAACAGCCTTAAGTACAGCCTAAGAAGAGAATTCCTTATTCTTCTAGAGTGTTTCTGCCATTTTTATTTTCAGTTCAGTGTGCTGAAAGAATTCCTGGTAAACTTTCAGGGTTGTGGATTCTCTTCCCCACATGCATTTTCTTTCTTTCCTCTGGCACTGATACAAAGTACATCTCCTCTCTGCACGGTGCCAGTGCTAGTGCTTCATCCTGTTGCTGGCAGTGGGATGTGGACTGAGAAAATCAAGTTTCTAGCATTTGGGGAGATGAGCGCTGAAGTTGTGGTTGTTGGGTTCACACCCTGTTTTTAGAAACAACACCAAAATGGCAGAACCATTGCTGACTTTTAAGTTCACATGAGGAATGTGCTTGAACAATTCCCAGTACTGTCAGTATTGTGAGATAGATAATTCCTCTTTTTAAAGATAAGGATCACTGGCTTCTATGCTTTTCTGTTCTCTCATCACTGTTCTGTTCCCAAATTTCCTTACATTTTTCTCAAAAATTTTTAGAGCTTATATATATATATATATATATATATGCATATATATGTATTTTGTTTTCAGTTTAGATCTGTGAGGTGACTTCTTAATGGAAATTAATTCATGTAGTATTCTTTTTTGAAATTTTACTTAAAAACCCATTACCTTTCTTTTTCTTCAGGTTTTTTTAAAGACATAATTTTATTCATATTCATTTTGGTTGCTTGAATTTCCTAAAAAAAAGGATTGTTTTTGACTACCAGAGTCAACTCAACATGGCAAAACCATTTTTGAGATGGTGATGAAACAGGTTTAAAACAGCTAAAAGAATTCTGGGGTTAGGGTGGGGGAGCTGCATGGAGGATTTGCTTTGCTCTCACTGGATTAGGATGATCTGAACATTAGCTAAATTTTTTTGGAGTCATTTGGATCCGAAAGAGGTTTCCATTTTTATCTTGGAAGAACTTTGTGGGAAACTGTCCATAAGCACTAGAATTATAATATAGAACTTGTGAGGTCCAGTGGACCCACCCCCTGCCCTCCATTGGTAAAATGTTGCCAACCAAATGTGTGGATTTAGATATCACACCAGCCATATCACAAAATTTATTTAATTGGGATGGGTGTGGAGGGGTGCAGGTGTATGTTTACTTTAGAAGCAATGAAAAAGACAAGATTTATGATACAAATATCTGAGGCTAGTAGTCTCTTGGCCAACTGTTGCCAGTTGGTGTTTCTAAGTCCAGATCACTTTAAACCTCATTTACCAGACCTGGGGATTTTCAGCATGGT
This sequence comes from Dipodomys merriami, assembly GCF_024711535.1. Lineage (NCBI taxonomy): Eukaryota > Metazoa > Chordata > Mammalia > Rodentia > Heteromyidae > Dipodomys > Dipodomys merriami. The sequence continues at coordinate 62,868,055 of NW_027204492.1, forward strand.
CTAATTATTTACTCAAAGCTATAGATGTGAACATTATAGGCAACCTTCTAAACCGTTTCATTGTGGATTCCACTCTGAACTTAAAGAATGATACTTAGAAGGACTAATTGGAATCAGAGTTTGAAATAAAACTTGGACCACGTTGCATACACTTTCCTCACTTGACATTTTTAGCTACATAATCTGTACTTTGAGTATAACATCGAGTTTTAACAAATAATCTGAAGATAAAAACCACATCAAATACTAAAAAAGGCTCATTTTTTATATTTGTTTTAGATGTTTTAAATAGTTGCAATGGCTTAAAAATGACAATTTAAAATGTTGCTTGTAATACAGTTTTGCCTGCTAAATTCTCCACATTTTGTAACCTGTTTTATTTCTCTGGGTGTAAAGCGTTTTGCTTAGTATTGTGATCTTGTATATGTTTTTGTCCCAGTTGTATAGTATTGTTTCAGTCCATCATCCAGCTTTGGCTGCTGAAATCATACAGCGGGGAAGACTTGCCTTTGTTTCTGTTAGACTGCTTTTTGGTTCTGTATTGAGTATCTTAAGTACTGTAGAAAAGATGTCATTTCTTCCTTTAAGGCTGTTTTGTAATATATATAAGGACTGGAATTGTGTTTTTAAAGACAAGCATTCAAGTATGACAATATACTATCTGTGTTTTCACCATTCAAAGTGCTGTTTAGTAGTTGAAACTTAAACTATTTAATGTCATTTAATAAAGTGACCAAAATGTGTTGTGCTCTTTATTGCATTTCCCCAGCTTGGAAAATCTGTGCCCATACTGTTTCATAGAAGATATATTGCTTTTGATGTCCTGTATAAAGATGGTGGTGCTTTTGCACACTGAGTGAATTGAATACTGGGACCTTAAGGAGCTTGGCTTTTGAATCTGTTATATACTAAACTCTGTAAAAGGAGATCTCTAACCTCAAAAAGAATTTACATACCAGGAAGCCTGTGTGTGTATGTGTGTTAGTTTTGGTCGTCTGTGTGTCATCCTACCTCTTAACAGCTGTATCATTCACTCATTTAGGTACCACTCACACTCAATCCGCAGGCCACCTACCATCTAGCCTTTCACAGGAGGTACATGAAAGCTGTATCATCTGGCCTCCAGAGAATCTGAAAGTTCTGCACACCTCCCTTGGTGATGTTCATTTTTCTTGTTTTCTTTTTGTGTGTGTGTGTGTGCCAGTTCTGGGACTTCAACTCAGGACCTGGGTGCTGTCCAAGAGGTGTTTTTCCTCATGGCTAACACTCATCACTTGAACTGACTCCTTTTTTTTTTTTGGAAGTTAACTGGAGATTGAAGTCTCATGGACTTTTCCTGCCTAGGCTGGCTTCAAACTGTGATTCTCAGATCTCAGTCTTCTGAGTAGCTATGATTACAAGTGTGAGCCACCAGCACCCAGCTGCAATGTCCATCTTTAATGCCTCTCATATCAAATCAGATCCTCACTTACGTGCTCCACACAAATCTTTACAGCAGTTACTCTCCCCCCACCCCTTAGTAACCGATGCTTACTACATGGCTATAGATAGAAGTCAGTATCTACAATCAAATAGGCCCATCTGTCACAAGCTTACTATACTAAAATTATGTTCAGGTTATTAGTCATGTTACCACATGTGCTCTCCACACATGACCTGGCTATCTCCAAGAGAATGATAAATTTCCCACCACTGTTTTTTTTTTTTTGGTCAGTCATGGAGCTTGAACTCAGGGCCTGAGCACTGTCATTGAGCTCTTTTGCACAAGGCAAGAGTTCTACCACTTTGAGCAACAACGCCACTTCTGATTTTCTGGTGGTTAATTGGAGATAAGTCTCTCAGACTTTCCTGGCAGGGCTGGTTTTGAACCACTATCATCAGATATTAGCCTCCTGAATAGGATTACAGGCATGAGCCACTTGGCACCTGGCTGATTTTATTTTTTTGTGATAATTCTACAACCTGAGCCAAACTCAAAGGAGTGGCCATGTCTCAAATGTTTTCACCTGTGCAACATTATACACATCATCGAAGGGTGAGGAAAAATTTAATACAAAATTTCTATTGTGTCTAAGCCTAATCAAACTCATGTTGGATTTAAGAATGGGGTAGCACCTCACCCCTAAGAGTTTTACTCCTTGAGGTGCCACAGAATTCCCTTGGGATATATAACCTGCCATGATCTCAATAACCTTGCTGACACCACCATCCTAAGCTAACCAAAGGAATCCTCCCTTCTGGAGCTCTGGGGATCTCTCTCTTTCTCCCCCCCTCTTCCCTCCTCTCTCCTCTCTCCTCTCTTTCTCTCTCTCTCTCTCTCTCTCTCCCTCTCCCCCCCCCCCCCTCTCTCTCTCTCTCTCTCTGCCATTACATACCTTCACCAAGGAAGAAAGCATCAATTGATACCTTTACTAAGGCGAAGAAGGCCACACACAACTTTACCTGAAGGAATGAAGAGGTGAGGCATGCCCTCTTTAATAATGGGATATGACACAAGCAGTCTATGCACTTCCAGAAGGCTACTAAGAGACCTCTGCTTAGTAAATATGCCCAAGTCTGTCCCGCTAGCTTTCATATTAAATACTTGGTTTTGCAGAAAGGTGAAGAGAGATGGCCTATTGATTTGAAGATAGGCTTTGTTTCAGGTACGAAGGAGAAAGTAATACTGAAAGGAAGAGAACAAAGGTTGTGAAGGATAGGGGAAGATTGGTGTGAATTGATGGCCTTGAAGTAAATGAGAAATTCAATACTGAGCAGAACCAGGGTTTGTGAGGTAGATGTATTCAGGTAAAGATGGTGATTTAGACTTGGGTAATTGGAATGGGTTGGAATGAATGCAAGGTGAAGATAGATTGGAGACAGGAAAATAGCTAATGGGGCCAGACATCCTTTTTGAAGGACAGAAAGGGGGAGGGGAGTCAGGAGAATACAGGATAGAGGTCTTTTAAAATTGGTATTTGCAACAAAAATCTGTTATTTCCCACTTACCTTTTCCCCCAAGGAGTCTAGTTTTGCTCAGAATTTCTGATTTTGCACACCCAATTTCACTGTGATTATTGTTCTCAAACTTGCTACGCCCATTAGTGGCATTCTTGGGCTTTCTGTGTTTGTTTCTCTGCACAAAGATGCTAGTGCTCCATTCTCTTTCAAAGCCAATTTCTTCAAAGAACCGAATCGGTTCCTGTTAGAGACACATCCATTCCAAGTGCTAGTCTCCCTTTTGGTAATGTTATATTTATAAGCTTCCCTTAGGGTTTTCAGTGGGCTTTGTGGTTATTATATGTGTTAACCTGTACATAACGTATCTGTGAAAGATGTGGAGAGAATAATTACATTCTCCTCGTGACAATTAAGCTCAAAAGTGATACCAGCATCAAATCCATTGCACTTAGGAGGCAGAAGATGTATTCTAGTTCAATTCACTGGGTCTTTCATGTCTCATTTGAAAAAAAAGAAAGGGACTATAATAATAACTTTACCTGCTAGAAGGCAAGGGACTGGACTTGGTGATTTCCCAAATCCCTTTTAGCTCTCAAAGCAAAGCAGTGGGAGCCAAAGACTGTGTGTGTGTGTGTGTGTGTGTGTGTGTGTGTGTGTGTGTGTGTGTGTGTGTGTGTGTGTGTGTGTGTGTGTGTGTGTGTGTGTGTGTGTGTGTGTGTGTGTGTGTGTGTGTGTGTGTGTGTGTGTGTGTGTGTGTCTGTCTGTGTGTGTGTCTGTGTGTGTGTCTGTGTCTGTCTGTCTGAGGTTATCCAAGAAGTTTGTGAAGAGTATTAGAAATCCTTCCCCTTTGTGTGTGTGTGTGTGTGTGTGTGTGTGTGTGTGTCTGTCTGTCTGTCTGTCTGTCTGTCTGTCTGTCTGTCTGTCGGTGTCTGTCTGTGTATGTCTGTGTCTGTCTGTCTGAGGTTATCCAAGAAGTTTGTGAAGAGTATTAGAAATCCTTCCCCTTTGGCTAACCCTTTTCCCCCACTAAGCTATACCTTTTCTTTTCCTCTTGTTTAGAAAAATGAGAGGTCTGACAGGCATTTTAATGACAAAGCAGATAAGTCAAGTTGTAATTGGCTCTAATTACCACTTCCACTAGCTCTAACCTTTTTATCTTTCGCCCAGAGGCGCTCCCAGAGTGGTTTCTTACCACGGTTTCTTGCCGCCTCAGGAATTCATTGCAGAAAACAGAAGAAAAAAATCCCACCAACTTGTTGAAGGGGACTGATTTTTATGTCTTGGTCACCTCATTGTACTGAAGGTGATAAACATCAAGGGAAAGATAAATTGACTTTTGTGAAGTCAGCTTTTAAGCAAATAATTGCTAATTCCAAATTGTATTTATTGTTCAAAACTGAAAAGCCAAAAAGAGGAGCAATTTTTTATCAAATGGTCTGCATAAAGTTTATAGTGAGTAGGAAGCTATCCTTGTTTATGTTGATTCTTGTGTAACTACATGTACCTTTTTGAGGTGTGTAGGCTTTATAGTCAAATTGTATAAGAAAACGAATAGAAGAATGAAATAGTAATCTTTTTTTGTAGTTGCTTGTCTGTGCTTGCTGGTAGGAAAGCAGGTAGAAGCCTGTGTCTAGCCTTGGTGAATATATTTCAATGAAAACAAAACCAAACTTGCGAGGGGGAGGAGGACAGGGAGCGGGAGGGGGAGGAGGAGGAGGAGGAGGAGGAGGGAATGGTGGTTTGCAGCCATCCAAGGTCTTACTGGTTCAATCCCCAGCCCTTGGTAAATTTTCAACAACACAGCATAGAGGGGTTGAACTTCAAAGACTTCGGTGATGCAGGATTGCTTGAACTTTTATCCTTCTTAGCAAAGGAAACAATTTATTCTATTAGCAAATTTTCCACCCTCTCTTCTCACATCTTGCATACACTATTCCTGGATGTGCTAAGCTCAAATGAAGTGTCTGCCTGCAATTTTTCCTCTTTTCTTCTCCAAGGCACCTACCCTCAACTGTACCACACACATAGACACTACTTCCAGTCTAATACCTAAGTCAGGGCCGTGGGGTTGACTCCTAGAGCCACAGAATGCCAAAGATGGCTGAAGTCTTGGGGGCCAGGAAACCAGGGCCCAGAGAGGGGGAAGGGCATTGATGTCTTCCACCTATTCCAGCTCCTGTACCCACTCCATTCACGTGCCTGTTAGTCCATTTCAATTCCAAGTCATTTGTTTTTCAATCTGCCAGACCCCATTAAGCAAATTTCCAAAATAATTGGCCTTGAATTGTTGGTGGGAACTGGAAGACTCCTGTGAAACAAACTGAAAGGGAAAACAAATCCTTGTGTGAGTGAAAAGTATTTTTTTAAAGGCGGAGGGCCGGGGAGACCCCTGACATCACCCCCTAAGCCTTTCATTTGGCATCCTTAGCATTGGCCTCAGGATTTTGTTTCAGAGGGATAGTTAGTTTGAAGCAGTTTTTGTTTGTTTTTGTTTTTCCTTCACCATGCTTAACATGGTTTGACCAATAGGAACCAGTAACTCTAGTGTTCCTTGACCATTGCCAAGGGTGGAATCATTTAGCTGTCCTCAGACCAGGCTAATTTATATATTAAATATGTCAAAATGCAGAATAAAAAAAATAGAGAGTTCTGTATTACTATAATACTTGCTGTCAGAATCTGCATGAGTGTGTGTGTGTGTGTGTGTGTGTGTGTGTGTGTGTGTGTGTGTGTGTGTGTTGGTCCTGGGGCTTTTTTTTTTTTGTCGGTCATGGGGCTTGAACTCTGGGCCTGGGCGCTGTCCCTCAGCTCTTCAGCTCAAGGCAAGCGCTCTACCACTTGAGCTACAGCGCCACTTCCGGTTTTCTGGTGGTTTATTGGAGATAGGAGTCTCAAGGTCTCTCCTGCCCGGGCTGGCTTTCAATCGCGATCCTCAGATCTCAGCCTCCTGAGTAGCTAGGATTACAGGCGTGAGCCACCAGCGCCCGGCTTGGTCCTGGGGCTTTGAACTCAATACCTGTGCTATGTCCCTTTAGCTGTTTTTCTCAAGGCTAGTGCTCTACCACTTGAGCCATACCTCCACTTCAGAGTTTTTTTTTTGTACTTAATTGAAGATAAAAGTCTGGATTTTCCTGTCGTGGATAGCTTTGAGCTGCAAATGTCAGATCTCAAGTCTCCTGAGTAGCCAGGATTACATTTGTGTGCCACCATCGCCCACCTCAGTATGACTATTTTTGACTTAGAGATACACCTCTAGAATAGTGGATAGCTTACATATTTTCTTTAACTTAAAAAAATGTTTATTATAAAGGTGAGGTACAGAGAGGTTACAGTTATGACTTATGGTCAGGTAATGAGTACATTTCTTTTTGGACAATGTCACTTGCTCTCTTCCAGTTTTTTAGCTCAGATATTTTCAAAGAACTAAGTATGTACCAATTCTGTGCTCAAATTTGGGGCCTGGCTTTCTCTGCATAAACTTGGACAAGTTATTTTACCTTTCAAAATCTTTTCTCAGATACGAGTCAAAATCTAGTGAATGCTTATACTATGTTTTGTGAATCATTTAAAGATGAGGAAGTAAACTGTGTACTGTGCCAGTGGCTCACACCAGTAATCCTAGCCGCTCAGGAGGCTGAGATCTGAGGATCAAGGTTTGAAGCCAGCTCACATATCTGGATCTCTAACATTTCTAATGCTGCTTTTTGCTAGTTACTTTGGAGATGGAATCTAGTAAATTTTTCTGAGCAGGCTGGCTTTAAACTTTGATTCTCCTGGTCTCAGCCCTCTGAGTAGCTAAGATTATAGGCATGAGACACTAGTGTCTGACTGCCATATTATTTTCAAGGTTTTTTTTTTCCTGTTTTGTTCTGGGGATTGGACCCAATATTCCATGCATGATAAGCAGGTTCTCTATCACTTGATTTATATTATCAAATGGTATCACCCATATTTTCCCAACCACAACATATGATTGTGTCTAGTTCTCTGCAGCCCTATTGGTTTCCAATTCTGTTAGCTTTTTGTTACTGGAACAAAATACTTAAGGAAGGAAATATTTGAGCCAGGCATACGAGTTGCACACATGTAATCCCAGCACTTGTGAGACTAAGGCAGGAGGAAGGTTGCAAGTTCAGTGACAGCCTAAGCTACATAGTTCCAGACCAAACTCAGCTATATAACCATAACAAGATCTCGTCATGACTGGCTTAACGCGCTACTCAAACTCCAGAGAACATCTTTGTATTGACTGGCAAGCTGATGCTAAAACTCACGGAAATGCAAAGAATCCAGAGGAGGTTCAAATTCTCCAAAAGAAGAAAGCTGGAAGTTCAAAACTTACTACAAACTTGTTTAGTTAGGAAGTAGCACTGTGAATCCAAGTAGTAGAGTGCTAGTCTTGAGCAAAAAGAGCTCAAGGACAGTGCCTGGGCCCCAAGTTCAAGCCTGGAACAAAAATTTGGGGTACTGGGGCTGGGAAGGTGGCTCAGTGGTAGAGTGCTTGCCTTGCAATGCATGAGGCCCTGGGTTCAATTCCTCAGCACCACATAAGCAAAAAGAAAAAAGCTGGAAGTGGCGCTGTGGCTCAAGTGGTAGAGCGCTAGCCTTGAGCTGAAGAGCTGAGGGACAGTGCCCAGGCCCAGAGTTCAGGCCCCATGACTGGACCCAAAAAAATTGGGGGTACTAAGGATTGTGTGGAACCAACACAGGATAGACTTATCGATAAAAGATGAATTCCTATGTCTTTACTGATTTTTCTTTATTGTGCTGGGGATCAAAGTCCAGAGTGTTGCACATGCTAAGAAATGTTCTGCCACTGGGTTACATTTCCACCCCCCTATAGTAATGATAAAGGAACCATAGCTATTCAAGGGAGTAACAGTAGTCTTTCAACAGCTGTCTGTTCAGGGGAGATACACATGCATACAAAACGAATGACATTATAGCTAGACATTTGTGGTTCATGCCTGTGATCCTACTTACTCAGGAGGCTGAGATTGGAGGATTGTAGTTCAAAGCCATCTCAGGCAGAAGAGCCCATGAAACTCATCTCTAATTCACCACCAAGATTCTGAAGTGGAGCTTTGACTCAAGTGGTAGAGTTGTCAGCATTGAATGAAAAACTTAAGGGACAGAGCCCAGGCTCTGAATTCAAACCCAAGTAATGACACACATACACACACCAATGAATGAAGTTGAATTTCTACCTTTTACCACATATAAAAATTAAAATGGATCTGTCACCTAAAAGTAAGCTATAAAACTACAAAGAAAAAAAACAAGGGCAATGCTGGGCACATGACTCAAGTGGTAGAGCAAGTACCTAGCAAGTCTGAGTTCTGAGTTCAGTCATCAGTACTGCAAATAGAGTGCCCTGGGTTTGATCCTTCGCACTGAAGAAGGAGAAGGAAAAAAAAGTGGCCTACAGAATAAGAGAAAATATTTGCAAATCATGTATCTTATACATCTAATAGAGCTTAGAATGCATAAACAAGGGCCAGTTGTGGTGACACATACTGTAATCCCAGTTGTCAAAGGGCAGAGACAAATGGGTCACAAATTTAAGGCCAGATTTGGTTACAGAACAGATTCCAGTATTCAAAATCATGCAAGTATCAATAGCATTTTATATACTAATAACAAACTATCTAGAGAAAACATTAATAAAACACTCTCATTTATAACAGCAATTTCAAAACATCAGTAAACCAGGTACCTGTAATCCTAGCTCAGGAGACTGAGATCTGAAGATCATTGTTCGAAGCAGACAAATCTGCAAGACTCATCTCCAGTTAACCAGCAAAAAGCCAGAAGTAGAGCTTTGGCTCAAAGAGGTCAAGTGCTAACCTTGAGGGAAAAAGCTAAGGGACAATGAGTTCAAGGCCCTCTATCAGCATGCGCCGTGTGCATGTGCGGGAGCACAGACACACATAGAGTCAATAAAACAAAGTAGATATGAGCGATTTGTTTTGATGCTAGTCCCAAGACTTGAACTCAGTGCCTAGTCCCCGAGGTTCAAGCCTGAAGACTGACAAAAATACAAAAAAAAAAACCCACAATGAGGTATCACTTCACCCTAGTAAGAAAGGCTATTATAAAACAACAACAAAAAGCAAAGGATAATAAGTATGTGTGAGGAACCTTTAACACTATTGGTGGGAATGTAAAATTAGTTCAGCTATTAGGAGGTTCTTTCCAAAATGAAAAGTAGAAGTACCAGCCAGTTGCAGGGTACACACCTGTAATCTCTGCGCTTAGGAGGCTTCGGCAGGAGGATGTCCAGTTAGCTCAGGTTCAGCCTGAGCTGTATACTGAGCCTCTGCCTTTAAAATCAATAGTGGGAAGGAAGGGAGATGCAGAGAGGGGGGAGAGGGGAGGGAGGGCAGGAGAAGCAAGCTAGGAATAGGTGGCTCCCACCTGTAATCTTAGCAATTCAGAAGGCTGACATCTGGAGGATTGAGCTTCAACCTGAGCAGAAAAGTCTGAGAGACACCGTCTCCAATTAACCAGCACATTTCTGGGTTGGAGGCATGGCTCAAGTGATAAGAGTGCCAGGTAAGCAAGCCAAGGGAGAGTTTGAAGTCCTGCATTAAAACCCTGGTACTGGTGACAACAAACAAACAAATAAGAAACGGGGATTGGAATCTTTGATTATTTTTGTCAGGAATTCAAAATGGTGTGGCTTTTTTTGACAAACTTTGTCCTCTGGTTGACATAGAAGTACCATGAGACCAGCCATCGTACTGCTAGATATATGCCCAGGAATATTCATTATAATATTATTCATATTCAAAAAGCCAAAAGAATCCAAATGCCTAGCAACTGACAAATGAAGAAACAAATGTGGTAGGTTCTTACAATGGAATACTATTCAACCATATAAAGGAACACAGTGTGGATATATGCTACAATACGGGTGACTTTGGAAAATATTGTTATATGAAAAAGCCTAGTCACAAAAGATTGCATAGTGTATGATTGAGTTTATATGAAATGTTCAGAACAAGAAAATCCATAGAGACACAAAGTAGACTAGGGGTTACTAGGGGCCAGGAGAAGAGGGAGGTGAGGGAATATTACTCAATGGTGTTAAGAGTTTTGTTTGCGGTGATGAAAAAGTTTTGGAAATATAGTGGTAATGGTTTCACAACACTACAAATGTAATTAATGCCCCTCAACTGTATATTTAAGGTTAAAATAAACACACATAAAGGTTAAAATGAAAACACAAACACACACATATGATTGATAGGAAGACACAACACCACAAATGTCCCTGAATTGTATATTAAAATGATTCAACTGATAATTTTTGCCATGTATATTTTGTCACAGTAAAACTTAAGATTTTTCTTTAAAAGAAGTAGAATAATGGCTGGGAGGTAGCTTAGTGCCTAGCAAGTGCAACATTCTGAGTTAGAACCACAATACCAAAAAAAAAAAAAAAAAAAGACAAAGCTAGAACGAAACTGAAGAACACACACACACACACGCACACACACGCGCGCGCGCACACACACACACACACACACACACCCCTCATAGGAAGAGACTATGGGATGACTTGAATTGATTTAGGGAATCAGGAGGGAGCCTCCTCCTGGATGAGGTCAGAGAAACCCAGAAACCTGAGTCTGATCCAGGCCAGGCCAGAGATGAGAGCTGGAGACAAATGGAGGTTTGTAACATCTCCTATGAACAAATGCAGGATTTCCAACCTATTCTCATAAACATCACCTGGGAACTTGTTAAATATCTAGATTAGTGATTCAGAACAGTATAAGGAGTGCCCAGGGGTCTGTGAGACCCTCTCTTTTCTAATTACATAGTTTCAAGAGGCTGCATTGTTTCCCTCCATTATAGCCAAAAGAACATCTAGCAACAGATCGAATGCAGAAGCAGATATGAAACTCCAACTGTCTTATATCAAAACAGACATCAAACAGGGAAAAATGTAGTAGGGTGCCAGTAGTGCACACCTGTAATCCTAGCTATTCAGGAGGCTGAGATCTGAGGATTACAGTTAAAAGCCAGCTGGGGAAGGAAAGTCTGTGGGACTCCTATCTCCAATTAACTACTAAAAAGTCCGAAATGGTGCTGGGGCTTAAAGTGGTAGAACACTAGCCTTGAGCACAAAAGCTCAGGGATGGGGCCCAGGTCCTGAGTTCAAGTCCCAGGACCAGCACAAAAACAAGAGGGAAAAATGGAAAATGTCACTCATCTAACTGAATTTTTGAGAAGGTAGTTATTTTTTCATCACAGTGGTATTTCTGTGAATTTCTAATGGAAATTGTTTTTTAAATGCATGATTAGATCATGAAAACGAGTTTGAATTTCTAACAAATGCCAACAGCTATCTCTCACATAAAAGCTCTTGGAGGTCTTCAGTACATTTGTGTGTATGTGTGTGTGTGTGTGTGTGGTTGTGAGGCTTGAACTCTGGGCCTGAGCATTGTCCCTGATCTCTTTGGCTCAAGGAAAGCTCTGTATCACTTGAGCCACACCACCACTTCTGGTTTTCTGGTGGTTAATTAGAGATAAGAGTCTCACAGACTCATGTTCCTGGGCTGGCTTTGAACCGGGATCCTCAGATCTCAGCCTCCTGAATAGCTAGGATTACAGACGTGAGCCACCGGCGCCCAGCCTCAATGCCTTCTACGTGCATAAGCATTTCTAAAATCAATGTTTAAGAATCATTGATAAAAAATCAACAGTCTCCATTGCCAAGTAGTCTCATTTACGAAGTCTTAACCAGGACCCAGGAGTCTCTATCTGTCTGTCGTCTGTCTGTCTGTCTGTGTATCCCCCCAACTATCTTTTATTTGTAGCACTACTGAGGCTTGAACTCAGAGCCTCAAGCTCTCACTTAGCTTTTTTTGCACAAGACTGACACTATATCAATTGAACCACACATATACTTCTGTCTTTTTGCCGACTAATTGGGGATAAATGTCTCATGTACCTTTCTGCCCAGGCTGGCTTCATACCACAATCCTCAGATCTCAGTCTCCTGAACAGCTAGGATTACAGGTGTGAGCCACCAGCACCCAGCAGGAGTCTATGTTTTTAACTTTAGTTTTGTGGTGCTGGGGATGGAACCCAGGACCTTGGGCAAATGCTCCACCACTGTGCTTCACTCCTAGCATAGAGTCTGTAGTTTCAGCCAATTACACCTGGTGCTTACTAGGGAAGTAGGGAAAATGGTTAGCTAATGTTCAGATATTTTTGTTGGTTGTGGGGCCTGAACTCTGGGCCTGGGCGCTGTCCCTCAGCTCTTCCGCTCAAGGCTAGCACTCTACCACTTGAGCCACAGCGCCACTTCCGGCTTTTTCTGCTTATGTGGTGTTGAATCGAACCCAGGGCCTCATGCATGCAAGGCAAGCACTCTACCACTGAGCCACCTTCCCAGCTCCCAGATATTAGAAATTTTTATAATGAACTATGATGAATATGCCAGGCAGAACCAAAACTAGAAGAATCGAAGACTGAGAAGTCCCATGAGGCTGGTCCATGGTGCTTTTCCCGGAGCTTGAACTCAGGACCTGGGTGCTGTCTCTGAGCTGTAGTGTTCAAGGTTAGTGCTCTATCACTTTGAGCCACAGTGCCATTTCTGGCTTTTTAGTAATTAATTAGAGGTAAGAGTCTCACAGACTTTCCAGCTCAGGCTGGCTTCAAACTGCAATCCTCAGATCTCAGCCTCCTCAGTAGCTAAGATAACAGGCGTGAGCCACAATGGACCGATCTGACGCACTGATGCAACATTGATGACCTAGGAGCACACACTGGCCATGTTAAACTGGAGTTGGATGGGGCTCTGGATAGAGACTCTTTAAGTTACCTGGCCCTAGAAATGCCTGATTGACGTTTGGGTTGTACAATGAGAAATTCTGCTCTGGGTTTCTATTGGGAAAGTCCTCCGGGACCTATTGGGTGTGGGCATCATGGCCTAAGTAAGGGAGAAACCTGCATATGATTTATCTAGTGTGATGGACTTTGGAAACATGGACTGCTTTCGGGTGGTTGGGATACAGGGCAATTGGAAATGGATAGAGTGAGTATGCTTATAGGTACAGTGCTAGGCACATTCAAATTTCCATATACTTTCCTAATTAATCTTGGGTGGTTTTTTTGTGGCAGTGGGATTTGAACTCCGATCCTTTAATGTGCTCTACAGTCTTAGTGGCCACCTGGGGGCAGATGCTCAGCCCAAGCATCACTTTTTCAGAACCCTTCCCTATCCCCGAATAGACGGTTTCTTCGCCGTATAACACATTTTTTTTTTTTTTGAGATGGGGTCACTATATTGACCAGTTGACCTTGAACTCCTGGGTTCAAGTGATTCTCTTTTCCCAGTCTCCCAAGTAGCTGGGATGAGAGGCTCCACCATGTACAGCTCTTGCATATAAACTGTTATATCCTCTTATACTCTTCCTTACACTTTTATTACAATCTAAATTTGCCCATGTATGTTCATCTCCCCAGCTAGACCACGGCATAAGGACAGAAACTTAGACAGTTTTATCTACCTTTACACGTTGCTAAAGATATAAAAAGTGCTGATGGCTCATGCCTGTGATCCTACCTACTCAGGAGGCTGAGATCTGAGGATCATGATCCAAAGCCACCGGGGCCAGAAAACTCTATTAGACTCTTATCACCAAAAAGCTGGAAGTGGAGCTATGGCTCAAGTAGTAGAGTGCTAGCCTTGAGCAAAAGAAGCTCAGGGACAGCACCCAGGCTCCAAGGTCAAGCCCAGAACCAGCAGCAAAGAAAAGATGCTGAATTGAACTGATGGATTAGCCTAGGGTCAAAGAGGAAGGAAAAGAATCTGATTTCAAGTGAGACTGGGGGCTAATGATGTAGGTGCATCGTAGAACCTACCATGTGCACAGAGCTAGATTCCATTCCTGTCATTGCAAAACAAAGTAACAATAACACACACAACAAAATGAGGTTGCTTAGACTCCAGGGCCTGACATACATATTGTCTGCATGTCTTTGGCTCTGTTGCAAATGACAAACAAGAGTTGATTGAAAGAGATGCAGAGAGGGAAATGCAGCCTGTTCTGGGATGGAGGAGTGGAGACTACTGAAAATCAGGAGACAGTGAGGTATTTTTGCTCTTGTTACAGGCCTTATGCCTGCCATAGAAACCTATGAGAATTAGCCAGACACCTGTGGTTCACGCCTGTAATTCTAGCTACTCAGGAGGCTGAGATCTGAGGATTGTGGTTTGAACCCAGCCCAGGCAGGAACATCCAGGAGACTCTTACCTCCAATTTATTACAAAAAAAAAAAAAAAAAAAAACTCGCCCTAAAAGTGGAGCTGTGGCTCAAGTGGTAGAAATGCTAGTCTTGAGCACAAAAGTTCAGGCCCTGAGCTCAAGCCCCAGGACTGGCATGCACACACACACACACACACACACACACACACACACACACACACACACACACACACACACACACACACACACACACACACACACACACACACACACACACACACATTTTGGTGAGACTATTCAAATCATAATAGATATTCATGCTCAAAAATAGCCAGATACTGAACTCACCAGGTTGAGATGGAAGGAGCTTAGCAGAGCTGCTGTCAGTGCAGGCTTCCTTCCCTAAGGAACTTAATCGGACTTGAAATAAGAAAAAAAACATAAGTTTATCATCTAGCCAAGTCACGGCAGTGCTCAGCCATAGTGTGATTCCCTAGCTGCCTGGTGAGAAATCTAGCAGGCTCAGGGCTCCAGTGGGGCCACAGGTCACCTGAGCCCAGTCCAAGTTGCCTGGAGTGCAGCTCTAGCCCTCTCCTGGTTGACCCTTGAGGATGGCTTTTCTCCTCTCTGGAGTAGTAGTTTGAGCTCCATTGCCTTTTCCCAGGCTTCCCTTCACAAGCTTTGTCGTAGAAGAATATAAGCAATGGCATGTAGGGAGCTGCCTGCCTGCGGAATGATGTGGAGGCATGTTTATCGCCAGTCATCTAGTGCTCTTGCTCAACAGAAAGATGGGAACATCATTTACTTTGTCCTTCTTAGTGCTCCCTCATCTTCAACTCAAAATGGAAAAACCCTTCTTATAGGTGTCTTGCATATGTGCAAGCACCAGTATGGGACTTGAACTCAGAGCCTGGGCAGTGTCGCTAAGCTTTGTGCTCAAGGTTAGCACACTACCACAGATCCACTTTGTTTTATTTTGATAGTTACCTGGAGATAAGAGTCTCCTGCTATGCTCCTGCCTGGGCTGGATTTGAACTGCAATCCTCAAATGTCAGCCTCCTGAGTAACTAGGATTACAGGCGAGAGCCACTGGTGCCTAGCTCTTGCAAAATCTTTTGTTGAAATTTAATCTCTATTGTGAGATGTTACAGGCATGGTGGCACATACCTGTACTCCTACTCTCAAGATCGTGAATTTGAGGCCAGCCTGTGCTACAAAGGGAGATACCACTTCCAAACAGACAAGACAGAAAGACACACAGACAGAAGGTAAAAAATCTGTGATACTTGCATGTGGGATATTTGGGATGTGATTAAAGTTAATGACACCAAATGGGTGGGGCTCCGCCCATTCTATTAGTTTGTGTGTGTTTCCACGATTATAACTTTGGACAATGTATTATTATACATATTATATAATATTTAATTATAACATAGTTACATATGCTGTATTCATTATGCTTTATTATATAATAAATTATTTCAATTATCTATGATGATATAGATTAATTGAACAATTACAGAAACAGAAAACAGACCAAGACAGCAACATTAGGCAGTGGCAATAGGAATGGAAGGAAGAGTGTGAAGGAGAGGAAGGAAGGCCTGGTATCAGGGCTGCTGCTAGGTCTAGCCTGGGACTGGGGTTCTGTTCCGTACCCTAGGTAGTGGAGTCATTCTTGTTCCTCCCTCCCTGCACTTGCATCTTTTTGTTGTCAAATTTGACTGACAAGGTTTTTACATAGGACCACAGAAGCACAATTCTTTCTCTTCTTTTTGCTAGTACTGGGGCTTGAACTCAGGGCCTGAGTGCTGTCCTTGAGCTTCTTTTGCTCAAGGCTAGTGCTCTACCACTTGAGCCACAGAGCCACTTCTGGCTTTTTCTGAGTAGTTTATTGTAGATAAGAATCTCACAGATCATCCTGCCTGGGCTTGCTTTGAAACACGATCCTCAGATCACAGCCTGCTGAGTTAGCCAGGATTATAGGCATGAGCCAATGGTACCCAGCTCCAAGTTTGGAATTTTTGATCCACAGTATTTGTCTTGTCCTGTAATAGCAGGTGGGTGGTATTTTTAAGTCTTACATATTCTTTCTTTCTTTTTTTCTTTTTTTTTTGTTGGTTGTGGGGCCTGAACTCTGGGCCTGGGTGCTGTCCCTCAGCTCTTCAGCTCAAGGCTAGCGCTCTACCACTTGAGCCACAGTGCCACTTCCACATATTCTTTCTTGGAACACTGATGCTCAGGAAAATTTTTTTTGGGGGGGGATATCCTATAAAATATATAGTTATTAAACTATGATCACATCCTACTACCTTTCTCTACAATTCTAAATGATGCAATACTCTTGTCAGTGGCTGTCTAGTCTCTGCTTAAACACTTTCAGCAATGGGGAACTCATTATCAGTCCCCAGTCACACTCAAGTCTGTTATAGTGCCTAATTAAGTATATTTAGAACTTAGAATAACACTTCAGATGATTTTATAATATAGCTATTCTCTCTAGCCCATCATCTGTAGCACATATATCCTATATACAAATATATAAGAGATATATGAGGTTATGTATTTTTTTTGCTAATGAAGGTTTTCATGTCTTTTTCCATCCATTCACTTACTTGCATTTTTTCAACCAACCCTTCCTTTATTCAATAAATATTTCCCAAGTGTCTCTTTTGTGCTAGAAATATCCAGAAATATCTAGAAAAGATGCAATGGTGTGATCTCAGGACTCGATATTGATGCTCAAGCCTATAACCCTAGCTACTTGGGAGTCAGATATTTGTTGGATCATAGTTTGAGGCCAGCCCAGGCAAAAAAGTTCACAAAACTCCATCTCAACCAATGGTTGAGTTCAGTGGCACAGGCATGTCATTGCAGTTATGTAGGGAAACCCAAATAGAAGGAGTGCAGTTGTGGCTAGCCAAATATAAAGTAAGACCCTATCTCAAAAATAGCATAAGGGGGGCTGGGAAGGAGGCTCAGTGGTAGAGCTCTTGCCTTGCATGCATGAGGCCCTGGGTTCGATTCCTCAGCACCACATAAGCAAAAAGAAAAAAGCTGGAAGTGGCACTGTGGCTCAAGTGGTAGAGCGCTAGCCTTGAGCTAAAGAGCTGAGGGACAGTGCCCAGGTCCAGAGTTCAGGCTCCACGACCAGACCCCCCCCCCAAAAAAAAATAGCATAAGGGCTGGGAAGTTGGCTCAGTGGTAGAGTGCTTGCCTTGCATGCATGAGGCCCTGGGTTTGATTCCTCAGCATCACATAAGCAGAAAAAGCCAGAAATGGCGGTGTGGCTCAAAGTGGTAGAGCGCTAGCTTTGAGCTGAAGAGCTGAGGGACAGCACCCAGAGTTTAGCTCTCATGACTGACAAAAAACAAGAACAACGACAACAACAACAACAAGATGTGGACAGAAGGGAACCTTACTGCATTGTTGGTGGGAGTGTAAACTTGTTCAACCACTTTGGAAAGTAGTATGGAGGTTCCTCAAGACTCCACATAGAGCTCCCCTATGACCCAGCAATCCCACTTTTGGGATTTACCCAAATATTCACAAACAAGACCACACTAAAGCTACCAGCACCACTATGCTTATTGCAGCATTATTTACCATAGCTAAGATATGGAACCAACCCAGATGCCCCTCAGTAGATGAATGGATCAAGAAAATGTGGTATATATACACAATGGAATTCTATGCCTCCATCAGAAAGAATGACATTGCCCCATTTGTTAGGAAATGGAAAGACTTGGAAAAAATTATATTAAGTGAAGTAAGCCAGGCCCAAAGAAACATAGGTCCCATGGTTTCCCTTATTTGCAATTACTAGTATATGTCTGAGACAAGCATAAAAGGTCAGATAAGTTGATGTTAGGGAAATGAACCCTAAGATATGTATTCAAATGTTTTTTTCTTTTATGCAATTGTTTCTAACACATTTATAATATGATTTCTTTGTTGCTTTGTATGTTCCTCCCCCATGGTATAACCCCTGCTTTCACTGTATTTGATGTTGGTATAATTTGTGGAGGGGAAGGGAAAAAACGAATCGTTTAAATACGGATACAGGTGGGCCCATTGCAACAATGAGATGTACAAGTCATTATGTCGAAAATGAACTTTACAACTTTGGTAGGGGGTGGGGAGGAGGGTTGGGTGGGGCAGTGGGAGAAGGATGGGATGGTAAGGGGAAACAAAGGAGGAGGCTACAATGCTTGATAAGAAATGTACTCATTATCTGGCCCCTGTAATTGTAACCCCTCTGTACAGTATTTTCACAATAAAAAAAAAGAACAACAACAAAAAACATAAAAAAGGCTGGTTGGGCTCATATGGTAGAGTGCTTGCCTAGCAAGGGGAAGTCTCAAGTTCAAATCCCAATACTGTAGGAAAGAAAGAAAGAAGGAAAGAAGGAAGGAAGGAAGGAAACAAAGAAAGAAAGAAAGAAAGAAAGAAAGAAAGAAAGAAAGAAGAAAAGAAAGAAAGAAAGAAGTGAGGGAAGAAAGAAAGAAGGAATTAGAATGGGCTACAAAATTCATCACTTTAGTATTTTGGGGATATGGGCGTCTATCAGCTGTCAATTGATCTAGTGGTACCAGCTCATCAATTTCTAGCATTTATCTCTCCATTGTCATTTTCTGGCCATGTACCCCATTCATTGTTTTCTTCAAAGTTCAACACCAAAAGTGAGTACCTCCTGCATCCTCAGACTCCATTTTTCTAGTCCTTTCCCCCTCTACTTCTGTTGGGAGAAAACAGTTAAGGTTTGATGTAGGATTCAGGGACTTACTTTTCTCACGACAGTGGTGTTTTCTTAGAAATTCTGTTGTGTTCTGCAGTACAGTGCTTCTGCTTTTGCTTTGCCCATGTCAACTGCTCTGCTTGATTAACAGTGGTCAGGCTCACAGATAAGTGACAGTTTCCTATTGGTTACCGATGGCATGTATCTCCCAAGTCCTCGTAAGTTGTGGATGTGTGTCAAAAGTTATAGGCAAGGCTGGTAAGGTGGCTCAGTGGTAGAGTGCTTGCCTCGCATTCATGAGGTCTTGGGTTGGATTCCTCAGCACCACATAAGCAGAAAAAAAGCCAGAAGTGGCGCTTTGGCACTAGCCTTGAGCTGAAGAGCTGAGTGCCTAAGCCGAGTTCAGGCCCCAAGACTGGCAAAAAAAAAGTTATAGGCAAGTGAACACTGATAACATTGGTAAAATTTGGGTTTTAAAAGCAAGATGAGAAGTTGAGTGTGGTAGCATATACCTGTAGTCCTAGCACTCAGGAGAATGAGGCAGAAAAATTGCTTAAGCCTAGAAAATTAGAGCCAGCCTGGGCAACACATAGCAAGATTTCTTCTAAAAAAAAACTAAAATTGCCTACTATGTATGAGGCCCTGGGTTTAAGCTTTAACACCACAAAAACAAAACAATAATAACAAAAAAATCAAGAGGAAGAAGGAGGAGAGAGAGGAAGGAAGAATAAAAGGGGTGAATATGATTAAAACACATATGCATGTGTGGAAATGTCACAATGAAATCTCTTATTTTGTACAATTAAGGTATGATGCTCATTTATAATGTGTAAGCTGGGTGTGGTGGTACATACCTGTAGTCTCAGGACCCAGGAGGAATAGCAAATTCCAGGCCAGCCTGGGCTATATAGCAAATCCATCTCAACAAACAAAACCACCAAATGTAATAAACATGTTATGTAGTTGGTTTTTAGAGTTCTAGGAGAATTCTAGATACAGTGTGTCTTCTTCCTACACAAAATGAACATCATTTGCTTTCTCAAGTCCTACTGGTTCTTCAAAGAAAGCATCACCCCTTTGGGGAGACTCACTACTTACTGTAGCTCCCTGAGATCTCCACCTTGGGGATGACTAGCAATCTAGTCAGTATCACACAAGCCATGCAGCTTAACACTTTTTTTTTTTGCCAGTCCTGGGCTTGAACTCTGGGACTGGACACTGTACGCGAGCCTCTCTGTGCTCAAGGCTAGGACTTTTCCACTTGAGCCACAGCACCATTTTTGGCTTTTTCTGTGTATGTTGTACTGAGGAATCGAGCCCAGGGCTTCATGCATGCTAGGTAAGCACTCTACCACTAAGCGACATTCCCAGCCCAGCTTAATTCTTTTTATCATATTATTGTTTGCTATTTTGGGTTTTTATTCTCCTAGGTGTAACTTCTTTGCTGGGAATTTAGATAAGTTTTTTTTTCTTTCAGTTCTAAGGTTTGAATTCAGAGTCTTCCCTTTGGTAGACAGGTGCTCTACCACTTGAACCATGCCCTTAAGTCATTTTTTGCTTTAGAAATTTATGTGTATGTGGGAGGTTGGTACTGAGGCTTGGACTCAGGGACTGAGTGCTATCCCTTAGCTTTTTCACTCAAGGGTGATGCTCCACCACTTGAGCCACAGTTCCACTTCTAGCATTCTGGTGACTAATTGGAGATAAGAGTCTCACAGGCTTTTCTGACTAGGCTGGCTTTGAATCATGATCTTCAGATCTCAGCCTTTTGAGTAGCTATGATTAAGGCATAAGCCACTAGTTCCTTTTGTTAGTTTTCAGCAGAATCCTTTTTCCCCAGGGCTGACTGTACACTACAACTATCTTTCTGAAGGCCTTTCAGACTATAGATGTGTGCTACCATGCTTGGCTTATTGATTGAGATGGGCTCTCACTAACTTTTGCCTAGGCTGGCCTCCAACCTCAGTCTTCCACATCTCTACTTCTCAAATAGCTAGAATTACAGGTGCTTTTTATAGATTTTCTGATTTTGTTATAATTGTTGTGGTGGTGATGCTTGAGATTGGAACCTAGGACTTCATGCATGCTAGACATGAGCTATATCTCCAACTCTTGGTTTTGCTTCTTACATGAGCTAGTATGTAAGCTATTTGATTCCCACTCACACAATTCATTGGAAAAATAAGGAATGCCTATGTGATGGGACTGAGGAATACTAAGGACTGTTCTGGATCCAAACCTTTTCCCACCACGCCACCATGGTGTTTGTGCTCTCAATGAGACCTGCATCCCTTTGATTCTTATTTCCTGGCAACATTCACTATGAAAATGCAAGTCAACCTGTGCTCTTCTCTCTGCAAATATCAGTGGAGAGGCCAAACAAGTATACTTAGTATGGGAAAGGTACAGCTCCAGGAATGCCATCCTCTCCCCCCCCCATCCCGCCCCACTAACTAGAATCACCCTGATTTGTTCTATGGACCAAAGCTACCCTGGGACTTTATAAACCATTTGGTTGCAAACACAAGGAAAAACAAATTAGGGCATTAGGTCTCAAACTATAGTGTGCCCAGAGATTCCTTGGAAGTCTCATTAACACATAGAATCCAGGTTCTGTCCTCAACGTTTTTTGATAATTTGTATCTCTAGTCAGTTTCCAGGTGATTCTGCTGGTCAAAAGACCTTACACTCTGCGCACTACTGCATGATGGAAATGTGTTGATGGCCTCCCAGAAGCACTCACAAGGGATGATGGGAGCTGGTAAAGAGATGGAGGAGATCATCGTTCAGAAAGGAAATTGGCAGGCTCAAAAAAAATCAGTCGGGGCTGGGAAGGTGGCTCAGTGCTTGTCCTGCATGCATGAGGCCCTGGGTTCCATTCCTCAACACCACATAAACAAACAAACAAACAAAAAAAGCCAGAAGTGGGCGCTGTGGCTCAAGTGATAGAGCATTAACCTTGAGCTAAAGAGCTGAGGGACAGTGTCCAGGACCAGAGTTCAAGCCCCACAACTGACAAAAAAAATCAGTCTCCCTGTTGAATATTGTTTTGAATTGTTTTGCTCCTATCTGAAGTATGAAGCCACCAATTAGTGTTTCTGACCTTAGGGCTTTGGGCTAAGTAAGTCCTCAAAAAGAATTTCTCAATGACTAATTTTTCTAAGTATGAATGGGAGGAACTTCAATTAGAAGTGTTGGTGCAGCCTTCCTAAAGGTTTTATTTATTTATTTATTTATTTTGGTGGTGGTGGTGCTACAGTTTGGACTCTCATGCTTTGGCCTCATGCTTGCTAGGCCAGCACTCTTACCTTTGAGCCACGTTTCTAGCCCCTCCTAGTTATTTTCAGATAGGATGTAACTTTTTGCTTGAGCACGTACCTGGGCCTCTATCCTCCTATTTTATGCTTCCTAATGTAGCTGGGATGACAGGCACATACCACCAATCCCAGTTTCTTCCATCAAGGCGGAGTCCTGAGATTATTTTTTTACTGGTCCTGCGGCTTGAATTTTCAGCCTGGGCACTGTCCCTGAGCTACTTTTTGCTCAAGGCTAGCACTCTACCACTTGAGCCACAGGGCCACTTCTGGCTTTTTCTGTGATTAATTGGAGATAAGAGTCCACAGACTTTCTTGCCTGGACTGGCTTCAAAATGCGATCCTCAGATCTCAGCCTCCTGAGTAGCTAAGATTATAAGTGTGAGCTATCAGCTCCTGGCTGAGATTTTGTTAATGTCTGTGGAACTGCAATCCTCCCAATCTCAGCTTTCTCCATAGCTGGGATATCCGGCACATACTAACTATTCCCAGCTATTGCTTGAGATGGGGGTTTCAACAAACTTTTTGCCTGGACTGGGCTTGAATCGTGATCATCTCTATCTCTTCCTCTGAAGTAGGTATGATTACAAGCTTCCTAAAGTTTGGATTCAGTACTAAGTTTAAAATCACAGGACCTGAAAGGACTACTAGGCCTTCAGTAGTGCCTTGGCATAGACTGTAGGGCATCCCTAGCAGGAATTCTAATGAATGGGAGGGAAGAGCTTCACCAACCTTTTAATTCTCTGAAATGTACAAATCAATAGGCTCACTCAGTGTTTACAATATAAAGACAATTTTATTGCCAATAAAAGCCTTTAATAAGTCATTTTTTATCCTGTTTCAGTAGGACCTTATTCTTTCTGATGAAAATCCAGTCATAGCATCTCTCATTAAAAATAAAATTATTTTTTGAAATAAATAAATATATAAAATAAATAGCATATACATTTCATAAATAGTTTGTCCTTATGCACAGTATCCATGCTTAACATTTGAATATGATTTTCATACAGCCTAGCCCTCTTCCCACTTGCAATGGCAGGAAAACTGCATGTTAGGACGAATGAGAAATCAGCAGAGCCGGAGTAGAGGCCGGCTCGCAGCAGGGCGGGAGCCCTGAGGATTTTCTTCAGGAGACTTTTTCAAAGCTCTGTAGGTAGCATCTGTGGCAGATTCCTTGGTCTTTCCTTGATATCCATTCTCAAGGCATTTGGGAGGATTGTGGGGGCAAGACAACCCTTGACCCTTGACAGGGTTCCCCTGCCACGCCCCTCCCCCTCCCCAATTCTTTGTCATTCCACCTCAGAGGAAAGAACATGATTAAAGAAAAAAAGTATATACAGGCTTTCCCTCAGGCCCGCCCCATCCCCCCACATCCCTCCCCAAAATAACTCAACCTTCATATACACTTTGAACAACCAGGGAACAACAGCTGGGTCAAGTTGAATGGTAAGTGCCTCTCTGTTATCTAAATTGATAGGAAGACTTGGAAAGCTATGAGTATAGTGCTTGTAGACACAGCCGTGGCCTCAGAATTATTCAGGTCACAGATTTCCCCCCTTTCCTCCCCCTCCCCAGGTCCATTACCTATAGCGGAAGAGGTCTCTGGACATGGAGGGCAACTTAGAAGGGTCTACTGGCCTGGGTAAAAAGTGAGTGAACTTCTGGTGTCGTTTAGTCCTGTATCCCTCGCGGGGTGAGCCGTCTTTGTTCAGGGCCACATAATATTGTCTCTCCGAGTCTGAGTGTTTGTACAAGGTGGAGGCGTAAGTGTTGTACCAGTTTTCTTCAAACTGTTCCCGGAAAACACATTCACGTGTGAGTTTCTTCTGTGTGGATGAGAAAAAATAGAGCAGGGTTCATTAGATGACTCCCTAAAACAGCAAGGCACACTGATAGTCAGTCCTTTCTCCTCCCACATTACCCATGTAGCTTTCTTCCAAGTAGCATCCAAAGTCCATCCTCTTTCACAAACTGCACAAAAAAATGTCTTGGGTGAGATCTTTCTTTGTTTGGTTGCTTTTTTGGGGGGTTGATTGTGGGGCTTGAACTCAGGGACTGGGTGCTAACCCTGAGCTTCTTTTGCTTAAGGCTAGTACTCTACTACTTGAGCCACAGCACCACTTCCAGTGAGATCTTTTTGTTGTTGTTGGTTGTGGGGCTTGAACTTTGGGCCTGGGAGCTGTCCCTGAGCTCTTTAGCTCAAGGTGAGTGCTCTACCTCTTGAGCCACAGCACCACTTCCGGTTTTCTGGTGGTTAATTGGAGATAAGAGTCTCACGGACTTTCCTTGCCCAGGCTGGCTTTCAACCATGATCCTCAGCCTCCTGAGTAGCTAGGATTACAGGTGTGAGCCACTGGCACCTGGCTGAAATCTTTCTTGAAGGAAGGGGATTGGAGGAGATGGCTTCCACTAGGTGATGATGATGATGATTTTTGTGCCAGTACTGAGGCTTGAACTCAAGGCCTAATGATGTTCCTTAGCTTTTTCACTAAATGCTGGTGCTTTATCAGTGGAGCCACTGCTACACTTCTACCTTTTTGCTGGTGAATTGGAGGGTCTCTCCCATTTAACTGCCCTGGCTGGCTTTGACTCTTGATCCTCAGATCTCAGCCTCCTGAGTAGTTAGGATTACAGATGGGTGCCACCGGTGCTCTCTTCCTCTGCTGGAGTTTTGAGCCTTAGGATTTCTTTCATGGGCTCCTGATGGCTTCGTGGCACCCACTGAGAGCTTCCTCCCTCTCTAGGCCTAAGAGCATTCAAACTCCATTGAGATTGCAGTCAACCCAATCAACTGACAGGCAAAGACCTCAGATCTATATAAAGCTCTACGTGTGGTGAGCTGTGATCTTTCGTACTGAAGGGTCTCAGCCTGTCAGTTAATGAGCCCAGAAAAGATCTCCTTGAAAACCTCCTCCAATCTGCCTATTTGAAGCTGGCAGGCCCTGGGTCTCTTGCCTCTGTCCCTTCTCACTCTTAATTGGGCCACCATACTTCTTGCTAGGGTAGTGGATACAGAGTGCTGGGGACAGGCCTATCTCTTACGTGTCAGGGAAAAATGTGTTCCGATTCCATGGGGTTGTAGGGAGACAGAAAGCATGCTATGTGACTCAAAAGTCCAAGCCAGGAATTGGGATCCTCTGAAAGGGTTAAGGTCAGCAGTCGCTCACCATGCCCCAATGCTGGGCTAGCTTCCAGAAGACAGGACTTGTATTGCACCCTGCTCAGGCCTAGCTAGGGGCTTAGCACTGTCAGCAGACCCTGAAACCTTCATTTTTCAACTGTTTGTTTCATTTGGCCACTGGCATTCAATGGAAGCAATGTGCAAATCAGGATCTGTGCTGCTAACCTTAGAATCTTCTATTTGAAGGCATTTACCCATTGCCTGGATTTCTCCTACCTGCTAGTTATTCCTCTGGACAGCTTTGTTTTTTTTTGTTTTTTTTTTTTTTGTTTTTTGCCAGTACTGGGGCCTGACCTCAGAGCCTGAGCATTGAGTTTAACTTTTTAGCTCAAGGCTGCTGCTCTACTGTAGAGAGCTGCGAGAGGCCGCACCTGGAAGATGGCGCCGGCTTCCGCCCTCCGCCTTCCCGATGGCGAGTGCTCTCGTGGTAAACAACTCCTGATATGGCTAAGGCAAAGAATCTGGCTTGCTTCTGTGCACCTGAACCTATTGGCGGTTCCCACGTGGCGTATCAGGGTTGGCTACCCAGCGGGTATTTAAGGCTGTGGGGAATTCTCCCCGGGGTTGGGGTCAGAAGATTACTAAAAGGTCCTGAATAAACTGCGGAGAGAAGAGTCCGGTGTCGCGTCGTCATTACCGGCCGAGGCGGGTAGCGACACTCTACCCTTGAACCACAGCTCTACTTTTGGCTTTTTTGGTGGTTACTTGGAGATTAAGAGTCTCATGGACTTTCCTACCCACTGGCTTCATACTGCAGTCCTCAGATCTCAGCCTCCTGAGTAGCTACAATTACAGGCATGAACCACAGGTACCCAGCTCTTTAGTTTTAATGCTCAAGCAGGCACTGTACTTACTGCTTGGGTTGCAGCTCTACTCCTGACTTTTAAGTGGTTAATTGGAGATAAGAGTCTTATGGACTTTCCTGCCTGGGCTGGCTTCAAACCGTGATCTTCATATCTCAGCCTCCTGAATAGCTAGGATTACAGGCATGAGTCACTGGAGCCTGGGTCTGGAGAAGCATTGCTCTGGGTTATTGCACTAAACCCTGACCATCTACTGACAAACGAGTGGCAGCTTGCGATTATCAGGCTAGCTGGCCCTTTAGCAGAAAAGGCAAAGTAAATGTTGGAGGGCTGAGTGGGTAAAGATATTGTGGACAAGGGCCCTGAGCAGCCAAGAAGAAACAAGCAGCTAATCCTTTACAGTTGACAAAAGTGCTTTCAAGTGCTAGATAAACATCCTTTTGCCTTACATTGTCCAAACATTGGTGGGTAATAGCCTCTGATAAATAGGAAACTGTGAAGCTTACCGATCCATAGAGCTCTCCTCGTTCATTCATCCCCAGGTACAGGCCAGAGTCCACACCCCGGATGCTAATCAAGCCCACTGCCAGGCTGATGAACTCCAGAATTCCTAGAGTAGCAAAAGGAACATCATTCTATTAGTCACATCAAGCTAGGGCAACATTGGGTAGGCGACATGATCCTACCCCACAATGAGAAGCCAGCCATGGGAGCCAGTGGTGATTCCCTGATAACCAACAACAATAACTGCAACAAAAACCCACAATGCTGGGTGCTGGTGGCTCACACCTGTAATCCTAGCTATTCAGGAGGCTGAGATCTGAGGATCACGGTTCAAAGCCAGCCTGGGCAAGGAAAGTCAGTGAGACTCATCTCCAATTAACCACCAGAAAACCAGAAGTGGTACTGTGGCTCAAGTGGTAGAGCACTCACCTTGAGCTGAAGAGCTCAGGGACAGTGCCCAGGCCCAGAGTTCAAGACCCACCACACACACACACACACACACACACACACACACACACACACACACACACACACACACACACACACACACACACACACACAGCCTGTTTCCAGGCTCTAGTGGCTCATGCCTTTAATCCTAGCTACTCAGGAGGCTGAGATATGAGGATTGCAGTTTGAAGCCAACCTGTGCAGAAAAGTCCGTGAGACTCTTATCTCCAATTAACCACCAAAAAGCTGGATGTAGAGCTTTGGATCAAGTGATAGAGCATCAGACTTAAGCAGAAAAGCTCAGAGACAGCACCCAGGTCCTGAGTTCAAGCTTCAGGACCAACACACACACACACACACACACACACACACACACACACACACACACACACACACACCATATTTTGCAGCAAAAATGAAACTTCAGCTAAAACACCTAGTATTTCCAGACCTCAGTTTTTCCATGTGGAAAATAGGGAGAATCAATCTTTGCCTTTATGTAACACTTTTCACCATTTTATTGATTTATTTGGCAGTTCTATGGATCAAATCCAGGGCCTTGAGTGTGTTAGGTAAGCAATTTATACTGAGCTCCATTATCCCCGGCCCTCCTAGGTATGTTATAAGGAAGGCCCCCCAAAAGGCTTTGGTCACTAAAGGTTCAGAATGATAAGGCATTATTGTCAAATAGCAGTCATTTCAAGTAATGGCAAAGCTGCTTTCTCAATGCAAGAGGTTTTTGGAACTTTCCTAAAGTCACCTTGCACCTCCCAGCATACACAGCATTTACCTTGCTGTCCACTGGGCTGAACTTATTTTGCACCCTCTCAGCTCCCATGTCCTTAAAACCACATGGGCCTGTCAACTGCCCTTAGCTGCTGCTAACAAATACCACACGGGCCACTCACTGAGTTTGTTCAGTTTGCTCATGGCAGGAGGGAAGACTTGGCTTCAGGAAAGCTTTCTCCTAAAAAGTGCTCGCAGCTAGTACAGCCTCAAGCTGACAAGCCTGTCACTCTCCCCTTCCCTCTTGAGAGTTTTTTTGAAAGTTTATCCACAGTAGAAGTTGGCAGGTAGTATTGGACTCCATACTGATATGAAATGTTGTAACTTGAAGGGGAAAGGGAAGAAATTCAGAAATGTCTTTTTAGCTGACAAGGTTAGAGGTGAAGATTTGAAAATGTTTTCCTTTACCCCATGGGAAGAAACAGAACAACTCTAAAGAAGGTGAAAGGACCCAGAAATGAAATCCTGATGATATTGAAGACTTCCACAGTTTTGTCCTAAGATGGTATCTTATTCATCTAGCTACAGATGAAGTAGTCAATTGGAGTCTTCTTTGAGATTTCTGTCTCCTGCCTCCTTTTAAAATATACAGACTAAAAACATGGGTGCAATTTTTTTATGTATCCAAAGTTATGAAATGGTCTCACACTTACTTAGCTGTCATTCATTCAAAAAATGAAAATTTTCAGGGTAATATGCTTCTAAATTACTTATACAGGAAGCAGAGCTGACTGCATAAAGCAAAAATAATTCTTTTAAGAGGCAGGGTCTGGCTATGTAGCCCAGGTTGGCTTTGAACTTGAAATCAGTTTTCTCTCCTCTAGTTCCCAAGATCCAACAAGATCCAGCAAGTGGCTAATTTTGAAATCAGGTTAAAACCTCTTGTGGCAAGTCTACTATGGAACTCCAGAGGCTTGGCTAGTGGGTGGTGGGTCTTAGGGTTTGGCCTTTGGTCTCTCATTGAAATCCTCAGTTGGGTTGTTACAGATGCTTCCAGTACCTAGAAGGGAGTCTTGGGAAGAGAGATTGGCACATACTGGTGGGAGGGAAGGGAAAATGGCTAGTGCTGAGTAGAGGTTAATCAAACACCGATTTAATGGATCTACATCTCCCATTGCACAGATTCTGCCCTGCTTAGTGTTTTAATAAATGAACCACAAGAGGACATAGGAGTCTTATTTATCCTAGTTCCAAAAGACACAGCTGAGAGGATGACACGGTAGAGACCAAAGAAATCTTAAGAGGATGGCAAAGTGGGCTGGCTTCACCAAAATATGCTCCATTGGGGCCAGTATTATAAAGTCCTGCACTAGTCCAAGGCACTTAGGTTTGGGTTTTGTTGGACAAAGGTGAGCCCAAAGCACAGAGAGTTGAGTTAACCATATCCCTTAGTTCATAGTTATTACAGTTTGTGAGGGCTTCTCTCTCTCTCTCTCTCTCTCTCTCTCTCTCTCTCTCTCTCTCTCTCTCTCTCTCTCTCTCTCTCTCTCTCTCTCTCTCTCTCTCTCTCTCTCTTCCTCTCCCTCTCCCTCTCCCTCCCCCCTCACCTTTTCTCTTCCATACACTGTATCATTCACCTCCACACTTTCGGTAACCATATTTCTTCTTTTTCTTTTCTGTGATGGTGAGGATTGAACCCAGTGCCTGGAGCATCCTACGTGTATTTTAGTTACATGCAAGTTTACCCATCGCTAAAAAATGTAATAACAATGGCCCAAGAGATTTTGTTGGGTGAACTAAATTCGGGATGATGGTGAGTGATTAGTGGAACTAGTAAATATCAAATGTAAAACTGGTTATTTACAAATTTAAAAATTATCCCGGTGCTGGTGGTTCATGCATGTAACCCTAGCTACTCAGAAGGCTGAGATCTGAGGATCACGGTTCAAAGCCAGCCTGGGCAGGAAAGGCCATGAGACTCTTATCTCCAATAAACCACCAGAAAACCAGAAGTGGTGCTGTGGCTTAAGTGGCAGAGCACTCACTTTGAGTTAAAGAGCTGAGGGACAGCACCCAGGCCCAGAGTTCAAGCCCCACGACCAACAAAATAAAATAAAATAAAAATTGTCTCACATGGAGGTATGTACTTGTAATCCCAGCACATGGAATGCTGAGATAGGTGAATCCCAAGTTGGAAAGTTTCTTACACTAAATAGCAAGATCCTGTCTTCATTTATTTTGTGCCAGTCCTGGGGCTTGAACTCAGAGCCTGGGCAATGTCCCCAGCTTTTGTGCTCAAAGATAGTGGTTTTTCACTAAAGCCACGGCTCTAGTTTCTGGCTTTTTGCTGGCTAATTTGCAATCAGAATTTTTGAGACTTTCCTGCCCAGGCTGTCTTCAAACTATGATCCTCAGATTTCAGCCTCTTCAGCTAAGATTATAGATGTGAGCCATAGGTGTCTGGAAAAAACTTTTATCTAAAAAGAAAAAGAGGGGCTGGGAAGGTGGCTTAGTGGTACAGCGTTTGCCTTGCATGCATGAGGCCCTGGGTTCAATTCCTCAGCACCACATAAGCGGAAAAAGGCTTGAAAGTGCCACTGTGGCTCAAATGGTAGAGCATTAACCTTGAGCTAAAGAGCTGAGGGACAGAGCCCGGGCCCAGAGTTCAGGCCCCACGACTGACAAAACAAACAAACAAACAAATAAATAAATATAAAAAAAGAAAAAGAAAAAAGTCCGATGCATTGTACTCATAAATTGCTTTGTGAAATGAGAACTCCTTTTTACATACAACGGCTTACATAAAATAATAAATCAATAAACATTAAAGCAATCATTTAAAAGTTAATACAAAATGTAGAAAGCGGGCACCTAGTGTGAATTACTTAAGGCCACGTTTGCAAAGGTCTAGTGAGTCACATAAAGGAGGACACTGCCCTGCTATTCGGCTGACCCTTGGCTTGAACACTCCAGGGGTAAGTGCTATGCTTAGTTCTACTGTGCTAGAGACAGACAGAAAAGCAGGAGCATGTTCAAAGTAGAGTGGCCATATGGTGATGGAATTAGAAACCAAGTCATGATTTGGTTCTGGGTGCTAAACTTTGAGAAGCACCGACCCATGGGAGCCTTCAGTTCTTTGTTTTGCTCAGGCAAATCACATCCAAGCTTTGTCTTTGTTCCTTCATTCTCTCAGTATCTCATGTCTCTCAGTACCCTGAGCTCACTTCTTAAGTAGCAGAGGATGGCTTGTGATCTCACCGCCCGAGACCTGGGGTGCGAACAAAATCATGAAACCCAAGAGGTGTGGCTATTTGAGTCACCACAGTTTTTCTCCAACTCTCTGTGAACCCTGATGCCAAAGGACAGATCATACAGGAAGTCACTTGGGTTGTGTCCAGTAAGAGGGGTCTCCAACAGCTGGAATCATCCCTGCCCAGCTGTCTTTGGGCATCATTTCTTCTTGCCAACTTTCCTATTAGCTGGATTCAGACTGTGGGAACCCAGTGGCACACGATGATGGAATAGATATTTCTAAACCTTCTCCTGAATTCTAGCCAGCATGAAAGGGGAGCAAAAACAAGACATTTTCCTATTTTCCCAGCTCCAGCTGGACAGGGGTGTTAACAGCAAAGTATTAAGTAGACAAAGTTGGTCCTCCCTTCTCTCACCCCTTCCAGACCCAGGACCTCCTTCTACTCTGCCTCTTCTTGACCTGCACCACCTTAGGCACTGGCCTTTCTTGACCATTTCTAGACCCATCTCCTTATACATCTTTCCTCAGAGCCTTCATCAAAGCCCATTGGTCCTACGCCCCACTATTTCAGAATCTAGCTAGATGACTGGCTAATGTCATTTAATTTGGTTCCATGACTCACCTCAGGTCCACCAGCCATGCTTTTAGACCATCAAAGGCCAAAATGGTGCTGCCTTGGCATCTTGCCCAGGTGACATTGATCAAGATGCGTTGTACTCACATACAGATATGTTGAATTGAAACTCTTTGTACAACTTCTTAAAGATCATTTAACATGGCCAAACGCTGGTGGGTCACGCATGTAGCTACTCATTAGCTACTCATGAGGCTGAGATCTGAGGATCATGGTTCAAAGGCAGCCTGGGCAGGAAAGTCCATGAGACTCTAATGTCTAATAAACCACCAGAAAACTGGAAGTGGTGCTGTGGCTCAAAGTGGTAGAGCACTAGCCTTGAGCTCAAGAGCTGAGGGACAGCACCTAGGCCCAGAGTTCAAGCCCCATGACTAACCAAAAAAATAAAAAGAGATAATTTAACATACTACTACTACTAGTACTACTACTGCTACTACTGCTACTACTACTACTACTATTACTACTAGAATCAGATTGCTGAAAAATCCGAAGCCTGTTCCATCCTACCCATGAGTAAGCCTCTCCTCCACTGTGGCTTCCACGGCCGGCTCTGCCTGTCCACAGGTGCCCCTCAGGAATGTGAGGATCCCCAAGAACCTCAGTCTTGAGTAAATGTCACCAGCCCAGGAGGGGGTTGAAATATTCCTGGCTACTGATTGCAGATGGAGAGCAGGGAGCATGTGCTGTGCCAACAGGTTATTATTTGGAGTCGGGGCTGCTCTTGGGCTCAGCCTGACTCGTTCTGAGCACATGGATTCCAGCGTAATCCTTGGGGGCCCTGCTCTCCAATTACAACAAATAGCTATTTACTTTACATGGCCTTTGGAGACTACCTCCTCCCCCCGAGCAGAAATCTATAATATTTTATATCTTAAGTCTGGCCTACTTTACCCTGTTGGAATGTTGACTGCTAAAGCACTTATGGAATGTTAAAGTTTCGATTTATTGAATACCCTGGCTGATTAACTCAAATGTGGAGGGAGGAAAGAGTTAGCGAAGTCAAACTGCATTTCATTCTGGGCTCCCAAACAACTCAACTGCGAGAAAGAGACTAGGTGTGGGTTTGAAAGTTGGCAAGAAAGATTACAAAGAGACAGTTTTGCTCAGTTATCGTTTCCTTTATAGGAAATACATGGAACTGCCAGGAAGTCAGAGAAGGAGTGGAAAGAGGAAAGGGAAAAGGCCATTTGGAGAGGGTCTCAACTACTACTACTACTACTACTACTACTACTTATTATTATTATTATTATTATTATTAATATACAAGGTAAACACAGAAATGAAGCCAGCTGCCCATGAAGTGGCTGTGAAAACATCTCTTCCTTTGCCAGTTTTATTTCCTTTGGTTTCTCCTTAAAGTTAACACCCTTAGCAGGTCTGGGAGATGAAAAGAAATCAAGATGTGTCTTGATGGAGGTAATTAAGGACCACTTATCCCAACAGTCTATTACTGATTTGTATTGACCTCGTAGGTTGTCGGACCAGTGTGGGCACTGAGTCAGACAGACACTTGTAGCGGTGGCTGCAAGGACTTAGAGCTCCGCATGGCCGTTCTCCACTTTCATGACCCTTGCCTGCATTTCTCTATTACACACACACACACACACACACACACACATGCGCGCGCGCGCGTGCGCACACATACACACACACGCGCGCGCGCTCGCGCACACACACACACACACTTATATTCAATGATTCCAGTATTCTTTAGGCCATTTTCTGGGAACCTCTGAGGCCTGGGTGGAGGTCTCAGTTCCTTATGAAAAGAACAAAAGGGGACTGAAAAATCCCAACTGATGGAAGGGAAAGGAGCCAAGTTAACACTCCCTCTCTTCCCACTCCACCTTATCACCCTTTTGAGGACCTGCTGCAAGTTTATACAGACACCTGCACCCCTCCATTACCCCTCCCAACCTACTGTACTCCAGGCTCTGTTTGAGTGCATTTTTCCAAGATGACATAGATCTCATTAAGGTTCCTGCCTGCTCGTAGCACGGAAGACCAGCCCTGGGCCCTAAGTTGTTTGCTTTGGTTGGTCTTCCGCACTAACTGGCCCCTTCCCGCCTGTCCCATTTACTATGCCCTTCTCCCTTGCTGCTCTAAGCAAGGCATGAAGAGTAAGATGGAGAGGTTTGTGGATGGAGGGGGCGGGTGGGAGTGGGGAAGGGAAGCAAGGGTGTCATGCTTGAGAGGGTGGGCAGAGTCTTTTTTTCTGGCTTAGGTGACCTTCTTGGATTGAAGAGACCTTGGAAGGAGACAGGGCATTGGCGGGACGGGGAGGAGGAAAGCTATCTGTCATGGGACTTGCTTGATGGCTTAGTAGAGAATGGGACATTGAAAATCAAAAATGGCAAATTGTTGAGGAGGGAACACATTTGCTTAGAAAGCTAATGGTCTCTGTCCCAGACCAAGGCTTCTACTGATGAAGTAATTAGTTCTGTAAGTGGGGCAGGCAGCTGTGTCCTCTGAGAGCCATCTACATAGTGTCAGGCAGGCAAGATTCTCTGCCCCAGGTCCAGTTGGACACCTGTTTCTAGGGCTGGGTGTGAGCACCGTGAAGCAATCCCCCAGAGGTCGATTTGGACAAAAGCAGTCCCCAGGATTGGTGCCCTTGCACGGTGGATGCGGTACCCTTTTCACCCGGTGCTGCCTGGCTTGGCTCCTACTGCGGGCTGACCCAACCTGAGGTCAACCAGTGCCCACGGATGCTGGCGTCCCCGCCAGCCAAGAGTGATGCGGGGCGCAGGACTGTGTGCCCACCACGCCCCTGGCCCTTTGCAGGCTCGCTTTCCAGTTAATCAGGCCTGCCCTCGAGGCTCGAAAGGCTTAGCAGATCCCGATCCCCTGGCTTCGGAAGCTACAAGTTCCTGCTCCTCCCCAGCTCCACCTGTTTTCACGGACGACTCAGGCTCAACTCTTCGACTGAGCCCCTCACTCCCGGGGGAGGGAGCGTGGAGGGGAGGGGGAAGAAGAAGTGCCTCCCGACTGTATTCGAGAGTGCGGGACCCCGAGATGTCGCGCGGCTCAGCTGCACGCCAGCCATCAAGTCCCGCCTCGACGGACCCAGAGGAAGCACACAGCCTGGAGTCTATGTGTGGGTGGGGGGGGGGGGGGGAGGACAGCCCCGTGGGCCCCACCCCGGGAACTCGGAGTCCTCAACTCCCCAGCTCAGCGTCCTCCCTCTTCCCATTCCCCACCCTTGTCACCGCGTCCTCACCGAAGCGGCTGTGATCGTGGCGGGTGCCATGCACCGTGCCGTTGGGGAAGATCTCCAGGTGGAAGCCGGTGCGACAGTAAAGCTGGCGGCGTCGCAGAATCCCCTTCAGGTGGGCGAAGTCTGTGGGCGAACCCCGCTGCAGCTTCCCCTCGATCTGGCCCAAGCGCTCGTTCAGGAAACCCGGGGAGTCAGCTAAGGGCACGTTCCCCAGAGATGATGAGAAACCATGCAGATCCCAGTCCAAAGAGGCGAAGACCCCCCCCACCTCCGCCATGGCGGGGGCCCAACGGCGGCGCGGGCTGTGCTGGGCGCACACGGGGGCCCAAGCCGGGACCGCAGGGGGGCGCGAACTGCTTCTCCCCGCGGCGGGGCGCGGGCGATCCGGCGGTGCTCGTTCCGTTGGCTCGCTCCGTTTGCTCGGCTCGTTTGCTAGCTGTGCGCTCTGCCCAGCTGCAGGAGACGTCTGTTGGCGTCCAAGGAAGTTCTCAGCGGCGGGGAGCGTGGGGCCGCGCGCTTCTGACCTTGCTCTCAGTCAGAGGACCGCGTCCTCTCCGCATCCATCCCTCCCCGCCTCGCATCGCTGCCTGCGGGCCGGCGATCAAATGCAACACGCCACTTTATATACATACCCACTCCCCTTACATTGACATATTGGATATTTAAATACAAGCCACACCTCACTGGCATCCCCTCAGAGATTGGTGTGTGGGTTCTTTTTTTTTTTTTTCCCTTTCTTCCCTTTCCTTCTCATATCCATTTGGCTCTTGAGAGGGGGGTGGAGGAGTGAGGGGGGGAGCAATCGAGCTTCACTCCCTCTTTTATTATGAAAAAAATTGCAGGAAAAAGCTACACATTGCAGTGAGGCAGAACTGTTTCTTGGCAGTTTTTTTTGGTTAATTTTTTTTTAAAGTGCCTTTGGCGTCCACGGCCACTCAGGCCTGTTCCGTGGAGGTCTGGCTGTCGCAAGGTTGTGTTGTCCCATGGCCCACGCCTCCTCGGCTTGCCCCCACCCCCACCCCCGTTACAAAGTGCTGGGATATCACAACGGCTGGAAGATTCTGCAGGCTCGCGATCTCCCACCCCCACCCCCTCCTTGTCCCCGAAGGGCTGGTGGGAGGCTCTGCAGAAGGAGGCTGTAACTCGGGACAAGGGGTTACCTCCCCCTCCAAGTTCCTTTGTTCCGCTAAACAACAACCCACTCCCCACCTGTAGATCGGGTCAAGGGGCTTGAATAAGGAAGCCAAATGCAGTTGCAACATTGAAGATCGTTGGTGCTTGGTGCTTGTCTGCAAGACATCAAGGCCGGGGTTGGTGGTGGGGAACTTTCGGAGTCCCACAGGAGCGGGAAAACACCCAAGGTAAAGAAGACTTTTTTTGTTCGAAAAGGACGGTAGGGGTGAGGAATAGGAGAGGTGGAAGGGAGTAAGAACTAGAAAGCGATCTTTTTTTTTTTGAAAACTGATCTGTGCTGGCTTTCTGGGAGCGCTTTTTACAAGACTCTCGAGAGCCGAGCTCAGGGAGAGGCCATTGGAAGGCTGCTCGGGGGCTTCCCCCCACTTCTTTTCTTGTTGGAAACAGGTGTTTCCTCGCTCTGTCCTGTGCTCTGTTCCAAGATATTCTACCAGGAAGAGCGGCAGTTAGGGCGGGAAGCAGGCGACAGCCAGGACGATTGGCAAATATGGAGACAAGCAGGGGAGCAGGTGCCCGACCTGCCTGGAGCACTCCCTCCCCCCTCCCCCAGCACCTGAACCCCCATCCCTCGTGGCTCTTGACGCCCCACGTTCTCATGGCCTATTAAAATGGCATTGTGGCTTGCTGTCTGTACTCGCAGCTGGCTCTGGCCGCCTTCCCAGCTCCCTGCAGCCGCCGAAACCCCCCGCGTGACGTGCACCGCCCCCCACGCCATCGCGCCGTCACAGCGCCTCCTTCTGGACACCCCACGTAGCACAGCACGTTCGAACTCAGGCTCATTCACATAGTAAACTGAAGGTTCCGCTCTTGCAGCCCCAAGGGCACCTCCTACCCCCATGCTCATTCCCTGGAACCGCAACAATTCTTAGTTGGGAAATTCATGACTTACTCTATTATTATTATTATTATTATTATTATTTTTTTCCCCTTCTCTAGTTCAAAGGGAACCATGTCGGTGCTCGGCAGCAATCTATTGTGCTCCTCCTAGTAGCAGGATGTACATGCAAGTTTTTTCCAATTGTTGGAGATACAGAAATGTAAAAGCTGATTCCCATACTGAAGTATTTATGGAATTGCTTTAAAATAATTCAAAATAAGAACTGAATGTGGTGATTCATGCCTGTAATCCCAGTACTAAGGAGGCAAAGGCAAAGAGATCCCTGTAAGAGGACAGTCAGGGCTACACAGTGACAAGTCACGTTCAAAACCTAAAAGACAACCAGTAGCTCCTTGAAATCCTACCTACTCAGGAGATTGAGATTTGAGGATTGTGGTTTAAAGCCAAGTCTGGCAGAAAACATCTGTTAATTCCAACGAATTTACCAAAAAGCTACAAGTGGAGACGTGTTTCAAATGGTTAGAGCATTAGCCTTGAGCATAAAAAAATTCAGGGACAGTGCCCAGGCCTTGAGTTCAACCTCCAGTATCCGCATAAAAAGAAACAAACAACCTGGGCACCGGTAGCTCATGCCTATAATCCGAGCTACTCAAGAGACCAAGACTTAAGGATGGTGGTTTAAAGCCAACCCGGGTATCCCTGAGACTCTTCTCTCCAATTAACCACTAGAAAACTGGAAGTGGCTCTGTGGCTCAAGTAGTAGAGAGATAACCTTGAGCTAAAGAGTGCAGGGATAAGACTCAGGCCCAGAGTTCAAGCCCAACGACCAACGACAACAAAAAATATAAAAACACAAAACAAACAGACAAACAAAAAAATTGTTCAAAGTCAAGGAGCAGACAAATAGATGTCATAGCAAGCACATGATGCGGCGTATTGAAGGTGGTTGGTGGGTTTAGGGATATTTAGTATAATACATAGTAAATAATATATAGAACATATAAAATATAAAGCCTGGCACTGGTGGTGCATGCCTGTAATCCTAGGTACTCAGGATGCTGAGATCTGAGTATCACAGTTTGAAGCCAGCCTGAGCAGAAAAGTTCTTGAGACTTTTATTTCCAATTAAGCATGCACGCACGCGCACGCACGCACACACACACACACACACAATCCAGAAATGAAGCTGTGGCTCAAGTGGTAGAGTGCTAGCCATGAACAAAAAAGCTCAGGGACAGTGCGTAGGCCCTAAGTTCAAGCCCCAGGCACCTGGCACTACACACACACACACACACACACACACACACACACACACACACACACACACACACACACATCACATTTCCATAATAAGACTTAGGCCTTATAAACTGTTTGGGACAATTTGCAAAGAAGGAACTTCTTCCTCCTGTGTTGTTTCCTCCTGTGAGTTGTGAGTTTATTGAGAAGTGCTGATGTGAAGACAGTATGTGAGTGACTAGAATACAAGACAGTGAGGTTGCTCAGCACTGTGTGGATTCATAAAGCCAAGAGAAAATGAATCTGGAGATTAGGGCTGGGTTCTGGACCACAGTGATCTTTGTAATATATGAGCCTTGAAGGAAGCTGGGAAGAATAATTTTGCAAATTTGGATGGGAATTCACTTCCAGGAAGAAGAAGCTAGAACAATTGTAACAATGAAATTGGAACAATTGTAATTAGTAAAGCCTAATTCTTTTTTTTAAAACTCAAAAGGCTCATGTCTGTTTTGTTTACTTGCTGGGCTGGCACTTTACCACTTGAGTCATGCCTCATAGCCAGCTTTTTTGTTAATTTGGAGATAGAGTCTTGAGGACTTTTCTGCCAAGAATGGCTTTGGATCTTGATCCTCTGAATCTCAGTCTCCTTGAGTAGCTAGGATTACAGGTTGGAGCCACCAGCACCTGGTTGTTGTTTTTAATGAGTATCCAATGCATTATGCATATGAGATGCTTTGTGAGATAAAGAATTTCAATATCTAACTTATACATTGATAATGCCAAACACAATTTCCTCAACATCGCCTTCAGGGCAGTGTTGTATTCTTTGTTCCTCAACATTTTCAAAAGCACACACTGTTGGCAGGTCTGGTGTTATACTGGATATAAGCTATAAGCTATAAGTATTCCATTGCTCTTCAGGGGCCTTCTAAAATCACGCCAACCAGTGATTCTGTTTGAAATAATATTTCTATGAAGCGTCACAATGACCACAGTGATTTCATTAAGTTACTTGGTTTTCACAAGCTTGTGGAGTGAGAGGTGTTACTATCTCCTTTCAGGTGGGAGGAAAGTGACTGAGGGGCTAGGTGAATAGCACAGAACCAGATAGCTAAATAAGTAGCAGTGTCCTAATTGGATTACTGTGCCATGGGGCAAATTAATCTCAACTCATGCACTCATGAGATCATACAAAGATGGGTATGTTAAGGATGGTAAGGTTTGAAAATATGTGATGTACAGAAAAACCTCACTAGAATGCAACCTCTGGCCAGAATGTGCTGGCTAGATTGGAACAGAGAAAAATAAACAAACTTTACTGGAGTCTACCTCTAAAGTGAAGATAAGTGAACCCCTTTGTAGGGCTATGGTGAGGATGAAAGCCAACCACTAGTAGGAAATGCCCGAGGTTTATGTGAAAAAATAAAGCAATTTATGTGAAAAGCTTATGGGGAGAAAAGCCTTTAAGGAAAAAGATAGCTGAGTGCAGGGGTGCACACCTGTAACATCAGCACTCAGGATACTGAGACAGACAGAATTTTAAGTTCAAGGCCAGTTTCATCTACGTAGGAATACCTTGTCTCAAACAACAACAACAACAACTGGTGGGCATGGTGGTTCATGCTTGTAATCCTAGCATAGAAGACTGACATCAGGAGGATCGTGGTTCAATACCCCAGGAATTTTTGAGATCTCATCGCAATCAATATAAAAACGAAGTGTGGTGGCATGCACCTGCTGTTACAGCTATGAATGATGCATAAACATGACGATTTCTGTCCTGGTGGGCCCAGGCACAAACAGGAGACCCTATTTGAAAAATAAAGAAAAAAAAGAGTGCATCTGCCTAGCAGGCATAAGTTCAAACCCTAGTATCACCACAGCAACTCTACTACCATTAATAATATTTTTTTTAAAAAAAGAAGAAAATAAGACAAGAGAGTTCTCAGGGCTCTTCCAGTGTTAGGGATCAGTCCAGCCCTTCATGATAGGCAAAGGCTCTACCACTGTCCTACACTCTCAGCCCCCCAAAATGATGTTTGTGACTTCAGCTGCAAGTGATAGAGTTGGGTGAGGGTTAAGTGTTCTATTTGTGGAGGAAGGAGAAGGGAATACTGATAAGGCTAGTGTTCCCCACTCCTCATCCACACCCCCAGAAGGTGGAAAAGCACATCTAAGACTATTATTCTGCCCCATTTTTAATTTTGTGGACAATTTATAAAGGGCGTTTCTCAAGATGACCACTGGTGTCTCACACCTGTAATCCTAGCTATTGAGAAGGCTTGAGATCTGAGGATCACAGTTCAAAGGCAGCCAGTGTAGGAAAGTCTGTTATCCAATTAAGCAGCAAAAAGTCAGGTGTGGAACTGTTGTTCAAGTGGCATATCTCTAGCATGGAGAAAAAAACCCCTAAAGAATAGTGTCCAGGCCCTGAACTCAAGCCCCAGGACTGGCACACAAAACAAAGCCAAACAAATGGACAAACCAAATTTCCTTCAAAGGGAAACTGAAAGGGACAATATGAGCTACATTTCTGGAGGAAATCCTGCAGAGGGCGCAGTCATCGACCTTTGTGGCTCCTATTTACTGAGCATGTGTTTAGCATTGTTCTGGGCAACTTACCTGCGATCTGACTACCTCACCAATGACTTCACACACACACAAAAATTTGTATGGAGCCTTAGTCCTTTGTCCCCCTCACTTCCCTTGCTTTAGGTAGACAGAAGCAGGAAGCAGCCGTTAGAGAGCTGTTAGCAGTGTCAGACTGCCTAGGTTCTCAATATCAGCTTTAAGCCACTGTAGGGGCTAGTGCCTCTGTTTCCTATTTCGTGTGATGCAGATGAGGTTTGCTATGAAGCTTAAGTGAAATAATACACAGGATGCACTTAAAACTGTACCTGGCACACATTGTCCTCCTCTTCCTCCTCCTCTCTTCCTCTTCTTCCTCCTCCTCTTCCTCCTTCAATTCCTTCCCCTTTTGTGCTGATCCTGGGGCTTGATTTTAGGGCCTGGGTGCTTTTCCTTAGTTTTTTTTTTTTTTTTTTTTTTTTTTTTTTTTTTTTTGCTCAAGGCTAGCACTCTACCACTTGAGCCACACAGCTCCACATATGGCTTTTTACTGGTCAATTGGAGATAAGAGTCTTACAGCCTTTCTTGCCGGGGCTGGGTTTGGAGTGCAACCTTCAGACCTCAGCGTCGTGAGCAGCTAGGATTACAGGCATGAGCCACCAGCACCTTGCTTGTCATTATTCTTAACATTATGTACCCATTGCTTGGCTCAGCCATATTTCCTCCTTGAGTTTCCATTCAAGATGCTCCTCCCTAAGAGGTGAGGTAGATAAGAACAGTAGCTTCTTGGCCAGTCATCCTCAAAACAAGGAATTGCAATCCCATTCATCCTTTGCTTCTCTGTGGACTTTGGAAGGCTTGTCTCAGAATAGGGTCAGCACTGGGTGGGCAAGCAAAGTAATAAAGAAGTGGAAGCCAAGGGAAAACCGGGAGTTGCTCATTTGTATAATTTGTTTATTGAGCATGCTAAGTGCCAGGGCACTTTTCTACATGCCTTCCATTTAAATCACATCATTCCACTGTGAGAGTGATGCTATTATTTTGATTTTGAACAGATGCTGTAACTGAGGGCTAGAGAGGTTAAAGCCAGCAGTTCAAGGTCATCAGCAGTATGTGGTGGGTTTGAAATTCAGCCTTGGAGTTGGGCTCCAGAGACTGCTGTAGATCATGGCTCTGAGCAATGCTGAGGCCTTATTCAAAAAGGTGAGTGTTCTGACTGCCAGTGGTGCATGCCTATAATCCTAGCTACTCAGAAGGCTGAGATCTGAACTTGAGGTCTGAAGCCAGCCCCCCTGTGAGACTTTTATCTCCAACAAAACTGGAAATGGAGCTGTGGCTCATAGGGCCGAGTACTAGCCTTGAGCAAACAAACCTCAGAGACAGCACCCAGGCTCTGAGTTCAAGCCCCAAGACACACACACACACACACACACACACACACACACACACACACACACACACACACACACACACACACACAAAGAGCATAGTCTGGACAGGGACAGATTCAGGTTAAAAGAGTCTCATTAACCTGGGTAGGGGTGTATCTGGCATGTGCGTGGCCAGGGTACCAAGTCCGTACTGTAAAAAAAAGTCTTCCCTTCCCTTCCCTTCCCTTCCCTTCCCTTCCCTTCCCTTCCCTTCCCTTCCCTTCCCTTCCCTCCCCTCCCCTCCCCTCCCCTCCCCTCCCCTCCCCTTCCCTCCCCTCCCCTCCCCTCCCCTCCCTTCTCCTCACCTCTCTTCTCCTTACCTCTTTTCTTCCCCCTCCCCTCCCCTCCCCT
This sequence comes from Dipodomys merriami, assembly GCF_024711535.1. Taxonomy (NCBI): domain Eukaryota; kingdom Metazoa; phylum Chordata; class Mammalia; order Rodentia; family Heteromyidae; genus Dipodomys; species Dipodomys merriami. The sequence continues at coordinate 62,910,663 of NW_027204492.1, forward strand.
CTCTTCTTCTTTCCTCCCCTCCCCCTTCTTTCTCTTCTCTTTTTTTTCTTTTGTCTAGGGCTTTATACACTCGCAAAAAAAAAAGAGAGAGAGAAAAAGGGCAGGCTATCTTTCAATCTCCCCACCCCCAATTCCAGGGTTCAGAGAGGAAAGAAAATCTCTTTGGCTGGGATGGGCCCTCCATCTACCTGTCTGGTCAGTCTCCTGCAGTGCTACTGAGCCACAAGTGTCCTTTGTCTCAGCTGTCATTCTCTGGTGGGCCTCCCTGTAATAGGGGAAGGTAATGGACCATTTCTTTTGGCTGAAACTTGCCATTAGTTGGCAGATGATGACATCTTTGTGAAATGATCTGTTGGTTCTCCAAGGGGGAATGGGAGAATAGGAGGCCATGGAATGTAGATCTAACCCTGGTAACCCCGGGTCACTTACCAACTCTGTGAATGTGACTGGTTGGTGGCTGTACACAATTAGGGGTTGGGCAGTGACCTGGGCAGGGGGGTGGGGGGAAGCAAATGTGAGCGTAGACTATGATTGGGTTTTTCCACCTCACATGTGTGTTTTTGTCTGTATTTGTGACTGTGCAGAAGCTATGACATAGGTTAGGTAACAGTGAGAGCCAGGGTTGAGGTATGCAGAGGTGCATGGAACTCTATGAGTCTATATGCAGCCCCTAGAATTGCACAAAACCCATACATGATGGTGGTAAAGCTACGTCCTTTGAATTAGTCGTCATTTCCCTTTTGTTACCTGAGTGATTATTTTGATGTGACAGCCTGAAGGAGGTGAGGAAGCCAGCGGGGGGGGGGGGGGGGGGGAATCCTCTGAGGCCCTAATTTTCTTGGAACCCAGAAAATGATTGGATTGATGTAGTGACCTTATAATGTCTCCCTACAGAAATGAAGGGAAGATGCATACTAGAAATCAGCTCTTGGCTTTCTGCTACCTCTGACTAGCAGAATCATGAGCCTTAGATCTTAGCCCTACTGAGTAACTAGGATTGCATATCTGAGCTATCAGGGCCTGGCTGTTTTTTCTTTTTTTCTTTTTCACTCTCTCCCTCCCTCCCTCTCTGTCTCTGTCTCTCTGTGTCTGTGTCTGTGTCTGTCTGTCTGTCTGACTCTCTCTCTCTCTTTCACCCCTTTCTCTCTCTCTCTCTCTCTCTCTCTCTCTCTTTCTTTCTTTCTTTCTTTCTTTCTTTCTTTCTTTCTTTCTTTCTTTCTTTCTTTCTTTCTTTCTCTTTCTTTTCTTTCTTTCTGATCCGAGGCTTGAACACAGGGCTTGGGCACTGTTCCTGAGCTCTTTTTTCTCAAGGCTAGTGCTCTACCACTTGAGCGACTGCTCCACTTCTAGTTTTTAGGTGGTTAATTGGAAAGAAGAATCTTTCCATGGCTTTGAACCATGATCCTGATCCTTAGATCTCAGCCTCCTGAGTAGTTAGGATTCTAGGTGTGAGTCACTGGCACCTGCTTTTTTCTAATAATAAAATTTAAGTGAGAATTCCTGAGATGGTGGTTATCTTCTCTCACCACACCTGAGGGAACACTACTGTAAGAAATCACTGAGATGTCACCACACACTGTCCTAACACAGGCCCATGCAAGGAGGAGAGTCTTTCCCTCAAAAGCATTGGTGTTCATTCTTCCTTAATCCAGAAGGGTTTAAGGTGACCTGTGCACAGGATACTTGATAAAGGGCCTGGAGGGTGGGGATATTACACTCCTAATTAGCATTTCAAAGCCTGGAGAAGAAACTCACCCATTTCCTCTCTGGGTTGTTCTTGGTGACCAGGTTCCTTTCTTACCTTTTCATTTCCTGGGGGGAAATGTCCTTCCTGTAAATTCAGCACAAGGCAGCCCAGCCACGAGATATGATGCTGTTTGTTTTTGAGATATGGTCTTGCTGTGTGGACCAAACTGGCCTCAAACTTGTGATCTTCCTTCCTCAGCCTCCTAAATGCTGGCATTATGAGTGTCCACTCTGCTTTGCTTAGAGTAAAGGGGTGTGTTTGTGTGTGTGTGTGTGTGTGTGTGTGTGTGTGTGTGTGTGTGTGAATGTATGCTAGTACTGGGGCTTGAGTCAGAGCCTCCCATTCCAGCACAGCCTTTTTGCTCAAGGCTGATGCCCTACCACTAGAGCCATACCTCCACTTCCAATTTTTAGTGGTTAATTGGAAATAAGAGTTTCACAGTCTTTCCTGCCTTGGCTGGCTTCGAACTGTGATCCACAGATCTCAGCCTCCTAACTAGCTAGGATTATGAGTGTGAGCCACTGGTGTCAAGCTATCTGTATTTGTCCTTGTAAACTAACCTTTATTTTTTTTTCTTTATAAAAAACTTCTTATGTGTACTTGAAAGATGATTTGCCATGTGCTCAGTGCTTTCTTTGTTGACCCTTCTGAGCTTTTTGAGGAGAAGTTGCCTTCTTGCCTGTGACTTTCTAGGCAGGAACCTTCTTGCCTACCAGGTGTCAGCTTTTTCTTTTTTTTTTTTTTTTGCTGGACTTTTAGCTGTGGGGGTTTTTGTTTTTGTTTTGTTTTTAGAATCTTTCAGGAGGTTTTCAGACAGAAGCTCCAAAGAGTTGTGCTTCTCTTTTTCTTTTCTTTTTTAGGTCTGAGATTGGGACTCAAACAGTTCCTGCTGCTTTCACTCATCGATTAGCACTCTACTAACTAGCCATGTCTCCAACCCCTTTTTTCTTTTTTAAATATAGTTTTTGGGTCAATTGTAAGGCTTGAACTCAGGGACTGGGTGCTGTCCGTGAGCTGTTTTTTTTTTTTTTTTGTGGGGGGAGGGGTCTGGTCGTGGGCCTTGAACTCTGGGCCTGGGCGCTGTCCCTCAGCTCTTCAGCTCAAGGCTAGCGCTCTACCATTTGAACCACAGCGCCACTTCCGGCTTTTTTTCTTTTCTTTTTTTTTAAAATTTAATTTTATTTTATTTGAGAACATACTGTACAGAGGGGCTACAATTACATGGGCAGGATAATGCATACATTTCTTACCAAGCATTGCAGCCTCCTCCTTTGTTTACCCTTCACCTCCCTTCCCAGCCTCCCCCCCTCCCCCACCCAATTATACCCCCCTCCCCCCTAAATTTCTTCCATTTTTTTCTTTTTTCTTTTGTTGGTTGTGGGGCTTGAACTCTGGGCCTGGGCGCTATCCCTGAGCTCTTCAGCTCAAGGCTAGTGCTCTACCACTTAAGCCACAGCACCACTCGGCTTTTTTTCTTTTTGGTTATGTGGTGCTGAGGAATCGAACCCAGGGCCTCATGCATGCAAGGCAAGCGCTCTACCACTGA